>NW_027117405.1:1200000-1800000 GCF_038363925.1 Apiospora phragmitis
CATCTCGGCAGCATTTATCGGCTCCTACTTCCTGAACCCGTTTTTCGAACGATACGAGTCGGCTTTGAATATGGCAGCAGCAAAGTTCGTGGAAGACGGAGAACAAGCATTTCAGCCTAGAGAACGGCCGTACACGCTTGTTAGGACACGAAACGTCGGTATGACCGGTATCATGCTCTTTGCTCGCGACCCGGCCGCCCTCACGAATCTACAGACAGCCGAGGTCGGCTTCGGCGCTGGCGATATGGCCAACAAGGGAGCCGTAGGACTTCGCATGATGTACAGCAAAGGCGGAACTGAAACGGAGTTGACGTTCGTGAGCACGCACTTGGCTGCCATGGAGTGGAATCTAGAACGCCGAAATCGCAATTGGGAGAGCGTTGTGAGCGGGCTAGTCTTTGCCGACCCTAAGACGATTGTCCAAGCGGGTCACCAAGCACGGATCGAGAGGGCGTCGACCGAAGGTGACGTGGAGCCGCTGCTTTTCCACCCGGAAACGGAAAAGCAGCTTCACGATGTCAGCATCTACAAGCCCGGGGGTCATCTCTTCGTTGCCGGTGATCTAAACTATCGTTTGTCGAAGACGGCGCCTCCTCAAGATGCTGTGTTCCCCGTTATTGATGACGAGGCGAGCGAAGACTACTACCCGCGGTTTCTGGCACTCGACCAACTCACTGCCGAGAAAAAGGCGGGCAGAGCGCTTCATGGGCTCAGCGAGGCACCCATTCACTTCCCACCCACGTACAAGTATGTGGTGTTGCCCAAGGGGACGTCGGAGCCCGAGCTGGCGGAGGACACCGGGGATGAAGAAGTCAAGTGGAAGTTCGCCAAGCACCGGTGGCCGGGCTGGTGTGATCGTGTACTGTGGCTCGATATCCCAGACTGGGTCAAGGGCGATGGTGTCAGCAAGAAACGCCCCGAGATGAAGGTGACGGCGTACGACTGCTTGCCTGTGGTGCGCAGCAGTGACCATCGAGGTGTGTTCCTGAGAGTGCAGGTTCCTGTACTCTCCCCAGATGAGCTCAAGCCGCCCTTGGACTTGGTCGAGACCACGCTGCGGGAGTCCGAGGTCGCGGGTCGTACCTCGCGTGAGAACGTAGCGGTGGACCCAAGAATACGGCTTCCTAAGGCTATCGACGTGGATACGTGGGAGCATCGCGCATCCGTCAAGAAGTGGGAATCGCTCGTGGGCTGGTCTATGTTCATCTCCCAGTCCAAGCAAGGCATCATGATCTTCACGACAGCCTTCATCGTTGCTCTCGGCATATGGTGGTATCGTTCTCAATAGGTGGGCGGAGCGAAACGCATGTTGCAGGGACTGTCGACTTACTGTAGAGAGTGGATCAATGGCGTAAAAAGGACCATGTTTGCGTGAGGAGGAACGAGCGGATCGGTATACGGAATGCATGGCGTTGGTGTGAGAGGTTATTTTGAGCTCATGGTTTCGGGACGGCGTGTGTTTGGTGTGTCTTCACACAGAATAGAACATTAGGATGGCTTGAGTAGTACTGTACGGATCGGCGTTGGCAGTGAGTATACCCCATTGGGCGCTCTCATCTTTATAAAGCCTTCGAGGGCATGGCTTCGCATGAGGGTAGAATAAACACACGATTATCCCGTCCTTGCTGTACCAAAGCAATATTGATCTGGTGTTATACGATGTCTTCCTATCCTACCTCGTAGAGACCCGTACATCAGTGTACGTACCACAACATGAGGGACCGAATTGCTCCCAATTATTCTTCAAGTGACTCTGTATGACACCTACCTACAGATAAAGAGACTGGATTCCCATGGACTATCTATTTTGAGAAGTAATGCGTTATCTTGCTCCACCGGAGCCCACACGCCTTGTGCACTAATCGAATAATGAGTTCTAGAACACTAACGCATCGGCTCCTAACATCGTGCCTGAACTAAACCAGTCAGTGAAAGGACAAGAATTGGTCTCTGTGATTCATATTTACATACACTCGTGACCAAAGTAGCTACCCGTATCTCACGGCAGTGAGTGATTCCACAGCCTATAAGCTTTCTAGCTTGTGGGTAGAAGATCGTTCGTGATGATACAGTGTTCGGCGACTTATACTCTCAACAGCCGTCCCGTCCCCTATTTGAGGCAATACGCTCCCTTCCTTCTACTGCTCATAGGAATGCTGAGGAAAGTCACGATAGCTGCAAGCCACGTTTTTGTCTGATCCAAAGACACTGTATGACCCATGTGCCTTTGTAGGATGCCCACACAAGGAGAGGAGTGGCAGTCGTCGGAAAAGGGGTCGGCGATGTGACCACCAACAGGCCCTACCAGAGTTGGCATGACCCGCGCACCCGCGGGTTCCCTATGCATTCACTATAGAGTGATGCTATATTCACCCAGCTCCCCACCGTTGAAGATTATCGCATCATCGATGAAGCTTCGGCCTCTAATAGCGGAGACCTTTGCTGCTTCTTTCTTTCTTGCATCCTGCGCCCTCTTCAAGGTCGGAATTTTCTCCCACACCCACAACATTTTTCATCCTTCTGGAATAAATGACCAGATAACACCAACTGCCTGAGGTGAACAGCATACGACTGGCAAGGCTCTTCTCAGTCTCCTGCCATCCGCACTCGGTCCTTTCTCTCTCACACTCCCCTTCTCTCTCTCACTCAGTCCCTTCTCTCTCAGACACTCAGTCTCCTCCCATCCACACTCAGCCTCTTCTCATCCACATCCAAACACAGCCAACAACTTTTCGAGGAAAGAAAAGTGGCACGCTGCTTTGGGTAGCTAATACGGAGTTGCAACTGTCCACCAGCCACCACCTTCTGAGTTCAACATCTACGCGAGTAGCCCGTTCAACTCCAAACTTTTCGGACGTACATGCTCCTTGCCCTCAACCCGAACTACTGAAGCCAGTCACACTTCTACACTGTAGAAGAAGGTAAGGAGCTCAGCCTCACCAACCACTTTGAGCGAGTGACTAACCCAGTTCGCCAGCCCCCCTCAGTCACCTGGATCGTCTCGCCTGCCGAACCTGGGCACGAAGACAGCATCTCACATAAGACACCGGAGACGGCATCACCGCCTCAGTAATGGCCGACAGCTGGATTGGCTTCGCCTTTGGGAAGAAGTGTGCACCCGATTCGGGAGATGACAATCTCCATCGTGGTGGAACTCCATCCACACCGCATGATGCAAGTGCGTGGGATGACTACGCCGTGGATGAGCAGTCCCGAGCACCATCTGAGGAGACCCCACCCACATCGCAAGAAGCAAGTGCGTGGAATGAGTACGCCGCCGTTGAGCGCCCCAAGACATTCGATCTCCAGCGAGCTCCCCTGCGATCCGTCGTTTGATCTATTCGTTTATTTTCGCCAATGGAGATGGCAAGAACCTGTGCGAGGCAGACCCTGGCTTGTGCAGAGAGGCACTCCCCATGACGATGCAAGAGCATGCGCGTCTTCGTCGCTTGACCATCTACATCAAGCCCTTTGATCAGAAGCGTCGTGACGCCTGGCTCGAGACGACGTGGGAGACGCCCCAGCATGAGGTGTTCTCCCTGCAATTCATCGACCTGGACCACGCACTTATCCGGCGCCTCGCAGGCACTGTCATTGAGATCGAGCAGCTCAACATCGTCATCGAACCTCGAGCTCGTGACGACACGGACATCTGGCAGGTCATGTGCCTCTGGGCAAAGGTTCGAGATGTGGCTTTCTTTCTTAGCAGCATCGAGCATTGGGGCGTCCGGAAGCTTTCGATTCAGATGACCTCGGAATGGCCCCGTACCTTCAATCTCAAGTCCACGCCTCTGAGCAAGCTACCTCGCATGATCAAGTGTGACTATGACTTCTTGTCCATGGTCCACATGGCTCTCCTTGAGCCACTGGTCAGTGCCAATAAACTGCACTCGACATCTCTGGACTGGTATCATGGGGATCCTCCGGATAAGGAGTCTACTCCCCAACCCTTGCTTGATCTGGTCAACATCTCTGCGCGGCGGCGGGGAGCTGGACTCTCATCATTCGCTAATCGCTACTCTCCATCAGCTCATCGCGACTCGCGACACCCTAATGTCTTCCCGGCAGCCTCTCAGCTCCTGTTGCTACCCCCTACTCTCGTGGCTGAGCCCAACGACAACACGGCACTGAGTGTAGAGGCCAACGACGTCAACAATTACTGGCACAAATTGACCTTGACCAGAATGCGCGTTGAAGCTTTGAATATTACCTTTGCTTTTGACTCGGTCCTTGATACCCTGCACGGTACTGCTGCCAACCACCTACGCCTGCAGCGCCTCCGCACGTGGAACATGGGCGAAAACTGCGCTCTCAGTCTCGAGAGCCTCAACAAGACGGTGTGCGATTTGAAGCTGAACCGTCAGTATCTTCAGTACCTCAAGAATCTCCGGCAAGTTTCACTCCAACAGTCTAATCCTGCAGTCCATAAGCGCCACTTGGAAGAGGCGATGCAGGACAGTGAATGGAGGGGCCATATCGTCCGACACAGCCAAGCATTGTGGAATGATCTGCTCCCGACCAGCTCTTCTTCTTGCCCTACCGCAGTTGGACAGTCCAAGTCCATCGTTGCATGCTGGACACAACACAACATGCAACAGCATGTTCCGTCGGAGGTGCGCCGCATCATTGAAGACCATGTCACCGTCGACAAATGGTCCTCGCAGTATCCGCTCGGCATTCCCAGCCTCAACTACATCCGCGAACACACCGAGGAGGAGGATGGCGATGGCCAGGATGAGGCTTAGAGGGAGGACGGCAACGGGGACGAAAACGAGACCGACGAGGAGGAGTTTGCGTCATTCGAGGATGCTTTCCAGGAAGAGTTAAGGATCTCGACGAGTGCCTCAAGTACGCAAGTTGGGATGGCGTCGACGACAATCTGGGAACCGCGACTTGAGAATCCTTTGCGATAGATTACCTGTACTGAGTCTCCCAACTTTACTCAAGACGCCAACCATCCAACATCGTTCTTGACACCGATCATTCAACAACGTTCGTCGACACACTCGTGTCGTCCACCCCTAGCCGAAACGAAAAAACAACAAAAAAACACCTCCCCCACTACCCCCCCCAAAAAAGGAAGAGATGGTGTAAGATGGAAAAGAAGAGCCGAAAAAAGAAGGGGAAAAAGGAGAAAAAAAAATCAGGAGTGGAAGGGAATGCCCTTTGTACTGTACGAACAACCAACCAAGCTGCCCGCAACCACTGGGCGTTGCGAAGTGATGGTCACTTTTCCTTTTTCTTTTTTTGGCATCACTCTCCGGCAGCATTCAACACTTCGTTGCTTGCGAGAGTTGAGATTGTACCAACAATACATGCGTGCGAATAGTTGCGCTTTTTCTTTTAGGCATTCCGTCCACCGACGTCGAGTCTGGAGATCCGACTAGCTGGGCAGCAGTCCCTCGACGGACAAGACCCAGCTATGAGCGACCTTTCTTTCTCCTGCGATCGGATTGAGGGGACAAGATGACGAACAGAAAACTCTGGCGAGAAAATACCTAGGTAGACATATTGGCAACCCTCCAGCAACATGGATGTTGCGCGCTTGTCTTCCTGGCGTTTAGTTTTGGCATCTGACTGCCGAGATAGTTGTAGTGTAGACAAATGATAAACCTTTTTGGCACATGCCCATCGCATTTTCGTGTACGAACACATGCAGGCTGGCAATTTGGTTAATGTACGTGTGAATGTTGTTGGGGACTACATAATGATTGCATGCCAAGGGTGGCTGCCTACCAGAACGTGTCTGCCATAAGGCGACCAAGGTCGAAGCAAACAGGCTGGCAAGGTAAGACGTGTAGAAAAGGAACATTGAAAAAAAGAACCAAAGCAACTGCCCAAAATTGAACCATTGCATCTGGGCGTACACTCAATAAATGAGCGTGACTTCTACCCCTATGCCATCCAGCCACGATCGTATCGAGAAAGATACATAGGGGCAGCACACCAAACACACACACCCGTTAACCTTTCACCACGATCCAGCGACATATTTATTAACCACGGAGTAAGTTCAAGTAAAAGGAGTTTGAATAATGTTAAACGATAATGATATAAATAAGAGAAGCATAAAATTAATACAAAAAGCGAAGGAGCCATCCGTTACGCCCCAGATGGTAGGCGTGAAAATATAACTTTTTTATTTTTTTGCTTTTGATATGTACTTGGTCGCTTTGGTCTTTATCCAGCTACTTCGCTGATTTTGTTTTGCATTTTTAGAATTTATATACATGAAGTAGGCATTGTTATTATGGGTATGGTAGATTCTAAGGAACAAAGGATGGGTTGTCCAGACTGACACGCTATACCATTGAGCCATAATGCGAACAACATCAAGGAGAGGAAGACGCCACACACACATCGCAAACCACCCAGTCCCTGTGAAACACAGGCTTCAAGAAGGAAAAAAAGATATCACTGAGTGCTTACAATAGACACATTCGGGCAGGGGTATGTATCATCCAAAAAAAGCAAAGTTATTTACCCGTGTTGGATGATTCAGGTAAGTACTTGGTTCTTCAGCTACTTCGCTACAAAACTTTGATGCAATGGGAATTATATAGCACTCTTTGCTTATTGCGAGTATGTAAGCGTCGCAGCGCAGTTGGTTGCCTACCCAAGACCCTGGCCACCCACCGGGCCGGACCGGGATGACATCACCCGAGCCTCATAGCAAACAGCAAGCAAACGTGAACCCCTCGAAGGGATTCCGTTCCTGGATGGAAAGTACAATATATATTGTTCTTCGGAACGGTATAACAGACCATCTGGGAACCCCAAATACCAATGGAGAATGGGCTAGATACCGGGTGGACGCCAACAACAGCCGCACCTTCAGACTTGGCATGCCTCATCCCAGTATGTCTTCCAAGGACCCCTGCCACCGATTTGGTAAAGATCAAGCTAAGCTCCTATGTATATCAATCCACTTCAACCCGAAAAAGTATGGTGTAATTTAAATTTTCGTATATAGACTCGTCGTTCAGCTATAAGACGTTCACTGCATGAACCCCTATTCCGATATATACCCCGAAGGAAGCAGGATAAACGTCAAAACACCCCAACCAAACTCCAGATGCTTGTGCGGAGCTCCCCCATGGAGTGCTTCCCCTTAACTCCTCTAACCAGTACACAACCACAGCTGCTCCTCGCGCCACTCCCCTTCTAGCGCCTGAAAAAAAGTAATAAAATATATGGCATGTATATGGCAACATATGGTACATGGAACAATGTTGGTCTTGCTTGTTCCTTGGGGGTTTGGATTCTCGTCAGTCGTAAAAAAAGTAGCCCATCAATCAGAACCTACTATAAAAATTTCCCGCGGGCCTCTCCTGCTTTAGAAGCCTTCAAAGTACTTGTCGTATTTGTTGAGCAGCTCGTCCGTGTACGGCTCGCGCTTGCCATCGTCTTCGGGATATACATCGAAGCATGACGCGTCTCCCGGGAACCGTACAGCGGGCTGGATGGGCGGGTGCACCTGTCGTCGCAGCAGAGCCTCCCAATCTACCCCCTCGAAGAACGGGTGTTCCTTGACCCGCACCGAGCCGCCGTTGATATTGCCAAGCCGCCGTGAGCGGTCCACTGTACACAGGGACCGTATTATATGTTGCGCATTGTGCGAGATCTGAGGTTCTGCCGGGAACATGACCGGTTTTTCGACAATTCTGCGCCCAAAGTTAGCACATTCGCTCCACCATCTATGCCGTTTATTCGACTAAATGCGTATAACACACTGTTTGTAAATTTCGATAGGGTTTTGGTGCCAAAACGGAGGGTATCCCGTCAGGAACTCGTATATGAGGATGCCCAACGCCCACCAGTCCACGGCGGTCGTGTGGCCTTTATTTTGAATGACTTCCGGGGCGAGGTACTCGGGTGTACCACAGAGGGTGTACGTCTCGACCGGCCGTTCATCCTTGCTTCCTAACCGCTTGGCGAACCCGAAGTCGACCAGTTTCACATGGCCGTCGGCGTCCAGCAGCAAGTTCTCGGGTTTCAAGTCCCGGTACGCGACCCCGCCCTGCTGTTCGTGCAGGAACTCTAAAACCAGCACGATCTCCGCCGCGTAGAACTGCGCCCACTCCTCCGGGAAACGCCGGTGCCGCCGCAGGTAGCTGAACAGCTCGCCGCCGGGCACGTAGTCCAGGAGTATGTATATCGAGTCCCGGTCGGCGAAGGAGGCTATGAGGGTCGTGATGAACGGGTGCCCCGCCACGTCGGCGAGGATCTCGCGCTCGTGGCGCACGTGGTCGATCTGCTTGAGCTTGATGATCTCGGCCTTGCGCAGGATCTTCAGCGCGAAGACCTGGTCGTTGTCTTTTTTGTCGGAGGCGGATACGGGTCGCACCAGGCAGACTCGGGCAAAGGTACCCTCGGAGATTGTTAGCGGACTGGCGGGACACCCCGAACGCGCAAATACCACCACCGCCAGCACCACCGCCGCCATTCCCACTCCCACTCCCGCTTAAAGAGAAGCAAAACCTACCGTGCCAAGCGTGCGAACCAGCGAGAATGAGTCCGGTGACAGCCGTTGGCTGTGTGCTCCTAATTTTGAGTCCCCCGCAATTTCAGCCATCTTGATACCGCCGCCAGCCAGTTGGATAGGATTCGGTTGGGTTGCGACGGCGGCCATGGCCCGACAGGCTTAAAGGCGACAGGCTTAAAGGGCGTGTAATTCGTGCGTGTGTACCCCCCCAAAAAGCAAGAGAGTATTTTCTGTATTGCGTATACCGACTCGTTTGTGACGGTTGAGAAGTTCCCAGCAAATCAAGTTTCAGACGACGGTCCGCCAAAGGATCCTCTTCGTCTCGTTTTCCGGTGGGTCGGTTGACATTGATTGATCTGAATTAGAGCCGAGCGAGATCCATCCAGCAGCGAGTTAGTCGCTTGAATGGGCGAGGAGGGAAAAGGCACACACGATACACCGAGAAAGTGAAGAGTGCGACAGCGTTTGACAGCAATCGACAGGCAGGGGTGAAAAGCTTTTTCACGAGAGATCGCGAAGCCTACTACTAGTTTAATGAAAGTCTTTTTTGGCACCTAGCTAGACTACCTACTTTTCGGATACTCCTCTCCAAAATAGAGTCAACTTCCTTCAGACCTGATGACGTTGTGCGCTTCAGCCGCGCCCGCTGCGGGGTGAGAGACGAGTTAAACGGACTTCAACGGATCCCTTTATTTTGGGAAGGGAGGGGGAGGGGGGGGGTGGTCGCATGTTCAGTTCAGTACGTACCGGCTGACATGATACCATCGCTCAACTAGGCATCCCGACATTTGGTAACCACTTCCCCCGAGTGATTGCTTCCAGCCACCTCCCCGCCCGTACGTTACAACGATGCTGAACGTTATGCATAACTTCAGCAACCATGTCGGACTTGCTACATATGAAACGGATTTCCGCGTAGGAAGGGCCCTGTTATGACGGCATTGACGTATGGTGGGACTGGCCAGTCCCAGCATAAGATTTGCGCACACAGGTGTATACATATGAGGCTTCGCTCGATCCCGAACAGCGCTATTGGTTCCCGTTGCCTCTCGTTCTATGTAGTATAGGGGTATCACCTGTAGGACAAAAAGGAGTGATATACTACAAGTATAGTCGGCACCGGATTCTTGAGTATAGGAGGGTCTCTGACATATTTTATCCAGCTTCGAGTACCTATCTGGAACCCCACATTCACCAAATCTCGAGCTGAGCGAATGAGCATACTCCGTACACACAACACGCAATCTATCCGCACGTAGTATGTGCATCTAGGGGACTATAGATAGGGGGAGATATCACTATCAATAAGTAGAGATATATGGATGTAGGCGAGTGTGGATCGCGAAGCTGACTCTGACCAACATATGCTACTGAATACCACGTATAAAACCACAGTAGGCTCTCCATAGTCCATACTGCTGCATCTTCTGCTTGTGATATCCGCAGATATTTCTATGGCCCTTACTCTCTTCTGACTCAAATCTGCCGATTAGAGTTGCAGGCCGATAGCTCTTCTTTGAGGACGACTGAAGCTGCAGCTCAAATCGAAGAACAGATGAACTCTCATCTAATCTACTATGCAGGTAAGGCAGGTGCCGCAATACTTCGATTGGTTGGATTGAGACTACTCTAGATTACGCCAAAGGACATCCAGGTTTATTACTCTAGTAGGTAATACTACGGCTACCTAGGTACAGCCAGTTACTGTTACTGGCATTGAACATATGGAATCAATCGAGATACCTCAACAGACCTCCATAAGCGCCCAAGTACCTGCTTCATATTGGTAGGTAGATCCTCATACTGAAATGCACATTGCCTAATCTAATACACGATTTTCCAGTACCCTCATTCCATTATGTCTTCGACATTTTCAAATGATCGAATCTGGAGTGATTCCTATGACTTAAGAACGGTCATTAGATCAACTGAAGTACGAAGGAATTGAGTGCTTCTTATTAGTTGACCTATCTTGAGCTGGAGCACAAGGCTTTACTGACCTACGGTAGCACCTGGAAGGAAGCAGTACATACTGCTAGACAGCCCCACACTGAGCCCCTGACTAAGCCGCCCAATCCTTGTATGGAATCAGCTAATGCCTTGTCATTGCTCCCGACTTAACCTACCTGCTCCCCCTCGACAACATCCATCAAAGACATACAGCCAATAGAGTGCGTTTCTTTCAACCGTGATCAAATAGACAAGGTCCATTTCTGTTGCTCAACCCAATAGTTGTTGATCTTTGCGTGCTTGTTGCATGTTACCCGACATGCTCTGACCAGTGCCACCGACGACACGATGTTCAACATCTCGAATCTCGTGCAAAAGGCCCAGTCGGCTGCGCAGCAGCTGATTGACCCTATGCAAGGCCTGAACCTCACCAATTCCGACCGCAACCCGGCCAAGTCCACTTTGTTCCAGCATCAATTCCGCCTGCCCAGCAGCCAGACGCCTTTGTACGAGATCCCTGCCGAGTTGACAATCCCCCTTCGAACGTCACCCAAGGCGACAAGGAGCGCGATCGAGGCTGGCATTATGCTGGGAAGCTGCACTTGTCCGAGGCCTACATGTGCTTCTCCACCACCCCGTCAAGCTTCGTCAGCTCGGCCAGCACCTCGACTTCTTCTGCCTTCACTGGCCAAACCCATGGCGGCGGGCCAAGCGGCAATGGCTTCACATTCCCGCTATGTGCCATTAGACGGGTCGAACGACTGAACAGCCAGAGTTTCCAGGTCAGTTCAATGCGCCTTCCCTTTCCAATCCTCGGCGATTGTTATGATTTTGTGAAGCCTTGAATGTCATGGCTGACCTATCTGGGTATTCTAGTTTGCGCTTGCCATTACGACATGGAACGGTATCCCACAAGAAGCGTCCAAGGACAAAGATGCACAGAAGGACAAGAGCCAGATACGAGAGCAGAGAATCACCATCCAGCTTGCTGGCACCCGCCAAGCATGTGAGAGGTTCTGCGATGGTCTGAAGAAGGGCCTGAGAGGTGGCGTTGGCAACGTCGGCAAGCTCAAGAAAGTGGTTGCTGAATGCTACTCTGAATACCTACTTCGGCCCGAGGACAAGAAGACGGCCAACCCACCAGATGCCGGTCTAGGGATGATGTTCAAATATCCAGGCGACCCCAAAAAATTGAGGGATAGGGCCAAGATGAGACTTTGGGCTGAATACCTACGGGACAACGGGCGGAATGCGACGCTGATTCGCCAGCCGACATTTCACAAGCTGATCCGCGTCGGTCTACCCAATCGTCTCAGAGGAGAGATGTGGGAATTGACTTCTGGGTCCTTGTATCTGAGGCTTGAGAATCCCACACTCTACACTGACACCCTGGCCAAGTTCTCGGGCAAGGAGTTCTCTCGCTATCGACGAGATTGAAAAGGATCTTAACCGAAGCTTGCCTGAATATCCTGGATTCCAGTCCGAGGAAGGAATTGGACGGCTACGTCGAGTTCTCACAGCCTACAGCTGGGTTAACCCAGAAGTTGGCTACTGCCAAGCTATGAACATTGTTGTCGCGGCCTTGTTGATCTACATATCAGAATCGCAAGCCTTCTTCCTCTTGTCCGCTCTTTGCGACAGACTTGTCCCAGGATACTATTCCACGACCATGTACGGAACTCTGCTGGACCAGAAGGTCTTTGAATCACTAGTCGAGAAGACAATGCCTATCCTGTGGGAGCATCTGGTCAAAGCCGATGTTCAACTATCAGTGGTATCGCTTCCTTGGTTCTTGTCGCTTTACATCAACTCGATGCCACTAGTGTTTGCCTTTAGAGTCCTTGATGTATTCTTCGTCGAAGGTCCCAAGGTGCTGTTCCAGGTCGGTTTGGCTATCTTACGTATCAACGGAGAGGAGTTGCTAGACGCCACAGACGACGGCGCTTTTATATCAGTTTTGAAGGGCTATTTCTCACGCCTGGACGAGTCGGCTCATCCCAAGTCCGAAAACCCAAAGTTGAGAGCTATCAACCGTTTTCAGGAATTAATGGTTGTCGCTTTCAAGGAGTTCTCTGGAATCACGCACAGCACGATCCAAGATCTTCGGTTGAAGAACAAGGATGCTGTTCTCAATAATATTGAGAACTTTGCGAAGCGGACTGCTATTCGGAACCTTGGGCCCGACAGCAAGCTGCTCAGCCCGGAGGAGCTTGGTGCAGTATACGATAGGTTTTATACCATTCTCTATGAGCGCCAACAACGGGACCACATTATACAGGAAGAGACACTCCGCCGGGCTAAGACGGCCAGGCCCAGCGCAGCGTCCGCTTTTTCGGACCATCAAGACCATGGCGTCGAGAAAGGTCGTGTCGGACTTGGCCCCAGCACTAGTCTGATGGACTACGATGCCTTCCGCGAGTTCCTTGCTGCGATGTCGAAGTGGGCAATTGCCGACTCCCCAGCAACACCTAGACGCGATACATTCGCGGACAAAGACCAGGGCCAATACTTCAGCAGCTTTCGTAAGCCTAACAACAATCTTCTTTCGCCCTGGGGGTCTGGGCCAGAGCCGGCCGAACACGAGTTCATGCAACGGTTGTTCAGGCGGTGGGATGTTGATTCGACTTCAACATTGACGTTACAGAATGTGGTGACCGGTCTTGCTCAGATCAAAGGCAGACGCGATATTATGGGCACTATCACATATTTCTTTGAGCTTTACGACGACGATGGTGATGGCAAAGTCGACAGAGAGGGCATTCTACGAATATCCGAGGCACTACTATTCTTATCGCGCCGTGGTTTGGAAGGCACTCTCAGTGCCTCGAGTTCAAATCCATCCCTTAGCACATTAACGGAGGCCAATGGCCCAATGAGCCCACCTATTGGCGGCACCATGAATGAACGGTTCCTTGGGAGCGTTAGTGCTTTCATTCGGCGATGCTTTGAATACGCCGATCCAGATCACCCCTCCAATCACATACAGCATGCAACCAAAGCCACGCCGCCTAAAACGACAGAGTCAGATGAAAACCAGGCCCCTGATGACAGCGCGTTTGCCATTGGTGATGATGAAGATGAGGAGGACGAGGAGGATCTCCTAGCATTTGATGGCCCTGAGGAAAGCCCTCAGGAGACTCGTAAGGAGAGCCCAAGCGCCGCTAAGAAGAAGGCAGCTTTGCCGTCCAACCTCCCAGCCCTTGGCAAGCCAGATACAGAAAACGAGACACAGCGCTCTGTCTCCAAGGCACAATCTGAGAAGGCGAATGTCGCTTTGGACCCTTCCAACCCTTTACACATGACATTACCTACCTTCCGCATGGTTGTGTTGGCGGATGAACTGCTTGAGCAGTTCTTTGAATCATCATTCCCGACCTCGCTGCACGTCACTGAAGGTCTTCCCAGTGTTAATCCATCCACTCCCTCTCTCACTACTTTTTCCAGCTTCGGACGCTCAGCAGCAAGTTCTCTACCGATTCCGCAGGCTAGCGCGAATGGTGCTACCAGGGGCCTCCGCGGTGTCCTCGACAATATTGTTACTGATGCCTCAAGAGTAGCGGCCGAGGTTCGCCGCCGTATGGAAGAGGCGCAACGGGAGCTCGAGCAGAATGCTGTACCCGGGCAGAAGGATGAAGAAGAGGATGAAGACGAAGATTTACGTGCGCCTCAATCAGCGGGTGGCTACGGCGGAGATGCCGAACGGCGCAGTGTACGATCATCGGACCTGGACCTCCTGGACGGAGCGGATGCCGAGGCAGGGGCCTCGAAGGGCCAAGAAGGGTCGAGCCAATCAATACTCAAACCCACCGAGGCAACAAGTAGCCAGACTGGGGCTGCGGATACGCCAGCTCAAAGGATTGTAGAATTCGAGGGATAGTAATGGCGCATTTACTCATCTCCAGGAATGGGCCTGGAATTGCTGTCTTTTGGGTTAGGAGTTGCTTGCTTTGCGCAAGAGGGATTTCACTAAGGGTTGCTACTAGAGCAGTAAGGGTTGTGTTCAGATCAATTGATATGTTGTTCCCTCCAGATGGCTGAGACATGGTCTGGCCTCGAAGAATCCGACGAGATACGACCATGAAATGACATCCACTACGCCACTCGTTGGATTCCATGGGAAGCCTCCGAGGAACTATTGGTTTCCCTGGGGAAAACTTCCATAGGGAGGGAGTAGTATGTAGCCGTGGTGCCCAAGAGATCGCCATAATGGACCCAACTCGACGTCTTATACTCGCACTTCACTGGATGGCCGTACATGCACCAGCTTTACCAGAGCCAACCTTTCTAGACTCCTGCGGAACCACTGAGATCAACAACACCATTCCCGAAGCTGCTAGTGTAGGGAGTTTGGCATCGTGGCGATGGGGTTGAATCAGGGAGGGAATGCTACCCCTATGGGAAACTAGATGACTCGCTTCCGGCCAATCCAGTCGAGCATTCCTTGGTCAAATGAGACCTCACTGGGCATGTCACTACTCCATCCCTTTCCCAAGCGAACTGGCCTTCAAATACCCCCGTCTGACGCTGTACGTTGAACCCGAAATTCTAGTCTACCACCCACCGATCCACGCTCCTTACAGTTCAGACATTCGTTGTACACTTCAGCATTTCATCGGCCTTCTTATCATTTCGTTTCGCTTTGTTTGAAGTGGGAAAGGCGCCGTTTGCACGCATAGGACTCGCCCAGCAAGATGGGGTCGTTCAAAGCTGCAGCGCTGACAAGCTTGCTGGCTTCTGCCGGGCTTGTCAGCGCTCAGGGTTTCTTCGTCCAGGACCCATTCTCCTGCTCGGCTGCCCAGGATCACCGGTACCTGGGTTGTTATGCTGTGAACCAGCAGCCGTTCCCATACAACTCCACGAGCCCTATTGCACAGCCTCCTCCGGGACAATCATTCCAAAACGGCGATCCTTCGAAATCGTACTTTGGCTACGACGCCGGCGACATAGTTGATTCCACTGTCACGCCCAAAGGCTGCACCAGAGTCTGCCGCGCACACAGCTTCAAGTATGCTGCGCTTTACCAGGAAGGGTGCCGTTGTGGTACATCCATTTCCACTCTGGGCAACCCTGCTGTCGATGAGGCTCCGTGTACCCAAGGAAACCCAAACCCATGCGGAGGAGATGGTCGGGAGAATTGCGGATCATCTTTCGGAGCTCGTATTTACGTTGATCCCTCGTTCAACGAAGAGACCGCAGTCACGGATAAAACCGCTGGCTATGAGAAGCTGGGCTGCTTCTACAGGCCGAACCTGCCATCGGGAGATGCAGGGCTCAGCCCCACCACTGTCACCACTGTGGCTCAATGTCTGGCTTTCTGTGGTAACCTTTTCTACCCCTTGGTCTATATGGGGAAGAACGGTAACAAGTAAGATGATCTACAATATTTCTCGCGTGGGCTGTTCTTACTGACACAAACGGTACAGCATAAACTGCAGGTGCGGTCAGTACTTTGGCGTCGAATCACGGTCATACGACGATTCAACAGACGGCAAATGTAAGAATAGCTGTTCGGGCGGCACGAGGTATGTACTTTCTCTGCAACATTTTGAACTGTGTACTAAGTGATATAGTCCCTGCACTGGTCAAGACTGCTGTGGTGATGAGGGAGCCCAGATCTGGCCTGTCTACGCGAACCCGCAGTTCCTGGGCTGCAACCTCCCGCGAATTCCAGGTTATGCATCCATCACTGACCAGAACCATCCCACGCTGGCTGGGGACGCGTACACTTGTATTACCACCCCCTCGGCCATCGCCAACCGTGCCGTGACTACCGTCGTTTACGCCAACAGGCCGACGGTAACTCGCTCAGCTTCGTTTGTCGCCACGGCCACCGCCGCAGGCGTCCCGTACGTGAACTTTGGATGCTATCCTGCCGCAGATCAAACAGAACCTCTCACGGGCTTGGTAACGATCCCGGGAAGCGGTCTTCCGGGCGGGCTGGTGAACGTCGACAACTGTGTTGCTGCTTGCCAGAGCCTGACCAAGAACTGGGTTGGCTTAAGAGGTGCATACAACGGCGGAAGTGCAGCTTGCCTTTGCGGTGATGACAAGGGCACCCTGGGCGGCATCGACCCTATGCAATCCTGCAGGGGTCCATGCGATGGCGCCGGCAACACGCAAAACTGCGGTCCCGAGAGGGGTATCTTGGCTTACGCCGTCTCGGCGAGTGCCATAACTGGCCCATGGTACTAAGCTTCCAGCTCGACCTACTCTTTCAAGTCGACGTACAGCTGCACGCCGACTGGTACGTTCATATCTCCAATGCCCACACGCCACGAGGCTGAGCTTCACCTCTTGATTCAAAAAGCAGAGAGATGGTACTAATAGCTAGACATAGATTCCAACAGCAGCGCGTCTATGACCGCCACCAGCAGCGCGACTATGACCACCAGCAGCGCTACGGACAGCAACACTAACAGCGCAACCGACAGCAACACTAACAGCGCGACCGCCAGCATCACTGACAGCGCGACCGCCAGCAACACTGACAGCGCGACCGAAAGCAACACCAGTAGCGCAGCCGACAGCACCACCAGCTCTGCTGCGAACGCCGATACTAGCTCAACCGCTGCCACCAGCAACACCTCTGCCGGAAATGCCGACACCAGCAGCACCAGCACCGCTGCCAACACTGATACTAGCTTAACTGCTGGTGCCACCGACAGCACCTCCGCTGGAAACGCTGATACCAGCAGCACCACCGCGCCCAACAACGCCGACACAAGCTCAACCGCCGCCGCCGACAGCACGACTTCGCCCGTCAACGACCAGAGCAGCACGTCCGCCGGCAGCGACAGCACCACCTCACCTACTGACCCTGCCTCCAGCACCACCGATGCCGGTAACAACGGTGACTACACGACCCCGGGCGCTACTTCGGTGCCAACCGACTCGGCTACAGACAATGCTAGCGCGACTTCTAGCGAAGGAGGTATGGATTCTTCCCTCATCAGCACCACTGCCCAAACCCCGTCTTCCCCCACGGTTGGACCGGTCGACTCGACCACCGGCGCGCCGGCTTCTACCATCAATGGAGATGGGCCTATCGCATCGACCGGAAGCACGCCCGGTGACGCGTCAACTTCTGGAGGCGAAGGCCCGGCAACTTCTGGTCAGGGCCCGTCAACTGGATTTCAGGATCCGTCAGCGACAACTGGAGGTCAGGGTCCGTCACCGTCAGCGTCAACTGGAGGTCAAGGTTCGTCAATCTCTGGGAGCCCGTCCACCACCACCGCTGGCAGCGAGCCTACTTCTTCTGGCGAGGAGACCATCTCGTCTCCTGCTACTCGCACCACCGCCACCTCAGATGTTGCGTCTTCTACGTCATCCATGCCCGTACCCACCATAACAATGGCCTCTCTGGAAGTGAAGAAATTCGCGGCTCTGTTCAGCGACGAAGTTCCCCAGAATCAGGGCGCCTTTGTTGCTCTGGTGATCTACGATGCAGATGGAAACCCGACCCAACAATCGTACGCAGTGGTACTTCTTGGCTGTTTCTTGGTCGCAGAGGGTCAGAGTCCGTTCGCCGGACAGGTGTCAGACTTCAAGGGCAACAACCAAGCTGGCAGCTCCGCATCCGTCTGCGCCGGCTTCTGCGCAGGCACCGGCCTCAAGCTCTCAGCCAACAACGACGGCGTCTGCTACTGCGGTGACGAGGTCAACGTCGACAACCTTACCAACCAAGAAATCGACAGCTGCAACACACCATGCCCTGACGGTTCCGGCGAGATCTGCGGCAGCGGTGCCAAACTCTCGAAGCGCTGGCTGTCCCGGAGAGCCAACTCGTTCGTCACTATTATCGAAGCTGTCCCTGCCGGCAATGCCGTCTTGTTCAACACGGAAGGCGGTGCCATCAGCGACTCGGGCTTCATATCAAGCATGTCCATCCCTCTCCTGGATCTATACCCACTGCCCACTCCTAATTTGTAGTCCAACCAACTCATTGCTAGACCTGATTGCTAACTGTTCCCTAGTGTCCTACCCACCGGTCACCACTGGCCCTGCTTCGAACTCAGCGTCAGATGTTACTGGATCAGGCAGCGCCACCGCTTCTGGGGGTGCCTCAATCCCTGGAACTGATGGAAGCGTTGCTCCCACCGGCCCTGCGACCGCTTCTGACGATGGTAATGTTCCCGGCGCCTCGACGACTGGACCTAGCGGCAGCAATGTCTCTGGTGCCAGCTCTACCGGTGCGGAAGCATCGGACACCAACTCTGCTGGCGTCCCTGGCGTTACCGACCTCCCCCAGACCCCTGTCATTCTCGGTGTCATCCCCGGCATCGTCAATGCGACTAACCAGAAGCGCAACTTCGCCGACGTCTACCGACGCCAGACGACTGGTGGATTCATTGGCGGCGCCGGACCCGTCAGCCCCGCGTCCTGCACTGATGCCACACCCTTCAACCTGACTGAAGGACGTCTCGTGAGCGGCGGCCAGGCCATCGCCACCGATCCGGGTGTGGCCTTCATTCCGCTCAAGGTGTCGGCCGGCGGCAGCATCTCGACCACCTTCACCGTTGTCAACGGCGTCCTGTTCTGGTACAACTCCATCTTCTTCGGTGGCCAGGCCGGTTTCTGCCAGGTCGCCTCAGGCCAGGTCTACGCCACCTTCAGCGCTCCTGGCACCGGCTCCGGTGGCTGCAACGCTATCTCCATTGTTGTCTACCCAGGTACGTCCCCTCCTCTGACCCCGTGGCGGTGCATGTCTTGTTCACAAATGCTAACTTTCAAACTACAACAGCCACCCAACGCCAGAACGGCGCCATCAACTCGGCGGTCCCCACGACCATTGGCGGCCCGACGAGCACTGGCGCAAGCGTTACTGGAGGCGCCGCTTCGACGACCGGAGCCGGTTCTGCGCCGAGTGGCGGCATCCCCTCGAGCTCGGGTATCTACAGGGAGACCGAGAGTCCGGCGGGCCTGATCTGCGCCACCACCACGCTGGCCTTCGTTCCCGGCGCTCCGACTTTCGTGCCCCTTGCCTAAGAAGGTCGGTGTTACCGGTCTTTGCCAATCAAGAACTATCTCGGGCGCATACAACAGGTAGGCTACTTCGCTTTCCAGAATCATATACGGGCGACCACGGACAAAGCTATCTAGAGATCTATCAACGTGCGAGACATGTACACGCAAGAGAATGTCTTCATCCATTTTCCAAAAAATCATCACCGAAACAAAGTTTGGTCAAAGTAATACGAGCTATGAAATGAATGGACGATTGCCCAAAAATTACTTGTTTTCCCCCTTCATCTTTTTTCTTTTCCCTTCCTGTACTTGTAACCAGACTGTAAACGATGGAGCTTTTTCCTCATCATCTCATTTTCTTTCTTTTTTACTCGGGAGCGAATTGGTAGAGGCGCCTTGGATAGAGTGAGAGGCCAAGGATTCCTGTCATCGCGCCGTGGTTTCTAGACTGGCGAGGAACAGGGTATAACTTGGGATATGTTTGGATAGAATTAGTTCTTAGGGAGTGTAATACGAGCATGCGGCGTCTTCTTCTTTGCCATCATATCATTGCCCCGACTGAATTATCTCCTTGCGTAAAACACAGCTTCGAGAGAAATAGGGATGGGTCGCATACGGTGGTACTAACCAACAATAGAGGTTTGACATCTGGGTGGGGTTACCAAAACTGAACCTGAGCAACGCCGCTTTTAGCCTGATTCCAACCGGGATCTAGCCTGAGGCTGCCCTGAGTTTGCGCCCCAAATAGCTGTTTTATAAAATAATGCATAACGGACTTTTAATGTAATAAGCCGGCTTTGTGGTAAACGTTCGGATACGGAGGAGGCTTTCTAAATATATCTATCCATGAATACAAGTCAACCCATGGGAGTGTATGCATTTTCTGTCCGGCCACCCTCTCTAATCTTAATATTGAAGTCACGCAATCGATGCAGTGGATGAGACAAGGCTGCAATCTGGATGATTCTATGGAATTATCGACAAAGAAGAAAAAGGAAAGAAAGAAGGCTTCATAGTGCCTGGAGCTTGATGCGAGGCCCTGAACAATGAACAATCGAGCTGTACAATCGCAAGTAAGGTGTTCACCAGCTTCACTGGCGCACCACCTAACTATTGACATACATATCGCGGTGCCCTTAATATTAGTAACCTGATCACACAAGATCTCTAAATTGAAGTGAACTTCACCTTACTGATCGGAGATTTGGTAAATGCGGATGACCCGATGGTCAAGCCCCCCATCCCTGAGGGCATGATTCCTCGAGAACCATCTAATGCGTCTCGCGGACGCATCCCACATCCTAATCCCTTCTGGTGAATTAGTGAATAACTAATTCATAGGATATGAAGTAAGGGTGAGGCTATTAACCGTGCCGAAACTGTATAGTTATACTAATATATATCTTGCACCTTTAAAAGTGGCTGAGGAAGCTATCGTAAAAACATAATAGGCACGAGTTAAAAAGCGTGGAAAGTAATGCAAGACCGGCGAAATAAAATCATAAGTTATAGAGATTTACTAAAAGATATTTAACTGGAGTATATCCCTAAAGTCATTCATAAGAAAGTAGCGAGGAGCGCTAATATTATTATAAGATCTATCTTAACGATTTCCTAGGAAATCACCAAAACCTTACATACGCCGAAGCGAAGCATCAGTATTATCATCAGTCTCATGAGGAAGATTATAGATTCCTTGCCTCATAAGGCTTGGTTCAACTAGACGTACAAAGAAAAGGACCCTGCGTTCGAGAGATCACCAGGACCTTAACGCCGAAGCCTAAAAATGAAGACTACCTACACATACTAGCACGTTCTTAGGCAAATAGCATTTTCCAAAGGATGACTTTAGGTCACCCTCCTGGGTTCCGTTAGAGTGAGTTACATATCTAATTAATCAAGACCTAATACTTATACCGTTACACTCTTCAGGCCTGTTCATATCCTGCTTCGCAGAAAGTTCTAAGCTTATCTAGCCCATAGTAGTCGCGGGGATATCATCTTGGAGCCCACGAATCGTTATTAAATTAGCACTAGACGCTTAGTAATGAGTTCATAGTTACTTAGGTTATCTATAGCGCTCATATCTATGCCATTTAAATATGGACTGGTCCAACTTCCCAGGGTCCTCTTCATATAAAAGTAGCGAAAATACACAGCTAGATCATCTAATAATTATTCCTAATTCATTACCGTCCTGCTGTTTTGGCTCGAAGTCTTGTAACAGCTCGAACAACCCCATTCTCGGACAGGTTTTCGTGATCGCCTTTTAAGGCGCCTCTCGAAATAACGCTTATAGAAAAGTATTACCTGCTAGTTTAGCGAGTCTCGCAATCAGTATCGCTATTTTAATAGGGAACGCCTTAGGATATTTCGAAGCATTTGGCCATATCGGCTTTAGGTTAATAAAGGTTAGAGCTAGATTTTGTTTCACAGGTAACTCATAACCAATTTCCCTGCCTTCTCACGCGGTAATAAAGTATGAGCCTTAATTAGACAATGAGCTCCAAGTTCCTAGCATATTAAGCAAACGTTAAACTTGCTACTGTTATAATCTGTATAATAATAGCAAGCCTCCCATACAGTGGTTAGACATACGTCGCAAGTACGTCGTTAGCGAATCCCGAGAGAACTTTGGTGGTGTCGTGCAGTTTGATCGCAGCAAAAGCACGACTTCGGGTTTCGTTGAGACAGGGTACCTAAATACACCACCGCATATACTAGCTGGCAATATCGAGAAGTTAAAGGCGGTACATAACCTTCACGGCAATAATATATTGCATTTTCTCGACGAAATGCTGGCCAAGTATCCTCGAATGACGAAGAAATACGGCTATCCTGGCGCAGATGAGGACCGTCTCTTCACAGCCAGCTATACACATCAAGACGGCGACATTGCCCAGATTGTCAACCGGGGAGAGCGGAGTGATCCGCACCCTCAAGTCCATTACGGAACGATTGGTTCGTCAAACATGGTCGTCGAGGATACCAAGACACGAGACAAGTTGCGGGACATCATGGGGATTCTGTGTGTGGAAATGGAGGCTGCTGGCCTTATGGAAGCGTTTCCCTGCCTGGTTGTCCGCGGTATCAGCGACTATGCCGACTCCCATAAGAACAAGAAGTGGCAACTATACGCAGCTGCCACCGCGGCCGCGTATACGAAAGAGCTGTTATTACAGATACCACCGGATGCGGTCACACATACAAAATCCATCACAGAAGCCTTACGGGGCCTGTCTACCAAGATAGACGAGGTCGAAAGGCGGACGCATAGTACGTAGCCACTGAATGTTTCCAGATTAACAGATTAATGAAGAAATAGGTGCTGAAGAAATGGCGATTCTTGAGTGGCTCTCTCCGAAAGACGTAGATTTCTCCAGTCTACAGAATACATCCCAGTCGACTCACACGCCCGGTAGTGGTGGGTGGTTACTGAACGATGAAAGATATCGAGCCTGGCGCGACGGGGAGCCGGGATTACTATGGCTCCACGGTGCTGGTAAATTACCTGCTAAACTCCAGATAGTGCTCGCTAACTGCGACCAGCCGGCTGCGGCAAGACGGTATTATGGTAAGTTATCTTACCCTACTTATGAATAGCTACTTGCTGATTATACCTAGCTCAATGATTATACGCAATCTTCAGGAGCATACTAGAGATAAGCCGACTAGAAGACTAGCGTACTGGTACTTCCGATTTGACAATAGCACCTCGCAGAACGTCTCGAGAATCCTGCGGTCGATCATCCGACAGCTCAGCACTTCGCGATTATCCTTCGAGGTTCAAGCTCTCCGAGATCAACACAGTAGGGCTGGGAGCGAACCATCGGTAGAGGAGCTTACCAAAGCTCTTGTTCACACACTCCAGAGCCTCGAAGGAGAAATTTACATCGTCTTCGATGCCCTGGATGAGTGTCCCGGTCCAGACAAGCAGGGACAGAGAGACCAACTGCTACGCTGCATCAAAAGCCTTGTTTCAGAAACACGGCCAAATCTGCACATCCTTGTCACAAGTCGACCGGAACCAGATATCCGCCGTGAGGTTGGCAGAATTGCTAATTATGCCTTAGATATCGAAGAACTCGTCAAAGAGGATGTCGCGCGATATGTCGAGACTGCACTGGCAAAGCCAGACCTCGCCAGCTGGGACGAACAAGCCAAGGGTCGTATTAGAGACAAACTTCTTTCCTTTGAAGAAAGGTAAGTATTTTATCTATAGGATATGTGAACATGCGATTAATATGATAATAGGCGTTTCCGTTGGGCGGATCTACAGATTAAACGTTTTGCCCAGTGTGCTACTTCGGGAGGTTTGGAAGATGCCTTGAAGACCATTGAAGAATTGGTTATCCGTTAGTGGCCGTACTTAGCATTTGTGCGAGATTACCTGTAATCAGTCAAATAGGTATTTTTGATTTGTTGAAGCATCGAATATTCTAACCTGGTCATCGTGCTCGATAGCCAGGGGAAGTACTCGGAGACAGACGCTGGCGCTAAGGGAGGCGGTGCTGGGCCGCAAGCATCCCTCCACGCTTACCAGTATGAACAACCCAGTAAAAGTACTCGAAAACATGACAATGTATAGCAAGTAGATAAACCTAATTAGACGCACACCGGTTGAAGGGATCCAAATACGGCTTGTTTATTGAGAATTATATGATGCTTTACTCCCTGTTTATGAACAGTAGCTGGGAACTGTTTAGCAGCAGGTAATCATCGCCACAGCGAAATGGACACCATATTAAATAGTAAGGTAGATTCTCATTCGAGCCATGTTACTTAGTATAATGAGGGTAAGCTATTAAAAATGTATAGAGATTCGTATAGTCTTCGCTGGCATTAATATTTATAACACCAATTATTACTAGCTATATGGTGAGCACGGCCAATGTTCCGGGATATATCTTTTCTCGGAGACCTGATTATGAAGGCCTAGTCTGGATAGCGCGAACAACTTAGCTTATACATGAATCACTTCGATACGAAAGCCTTCACTTACTCTACGTATAACCAGACTTTATAACGAATACGTTGCTCAGGTCTGTTATACATTCGGATTTCCATAGCTGGTTTATTACGCCAGCGCGTGTCATAGGCCACATATATGCTAAGGAGGCGGGACGAGCAGCCGCTTGGATTTCCAGCAGCCCAGGCGGTCTCGAGCGAGAACTAGGGCTATCTGAGCGTACCCAGTAAAAGGTGGGGGTTTGGAGGCGAAGAGAAAGCCATCCACCCGAAAGAGCCGTCACGCCTGTAGGACACGCTAAGCGACGCGTCCGTCGCGACTTTCAGCTCGTCCAGCTTTCCATCTTCGAGACGTGGTGCTATCACTCGATCAACAGACAGCTGACCTCGAGCTGTTGTATCCATTCCCACTGTGCAGGAAGTACCTCTATTGCCCCTCCAGCATGCCTTTCGCTTGTGGCGCTTGAAAGGCTTCCCGGGTGGGGTACCTTTTCGTTCGACGTCCCTCGGAAGCTGGTGAGTGCTTCAGCTGTCGCCGCTCGTCATGATCCCAGCTCCGCCTGCTCCTCGGCTCTCCAGCGGCTGCCGCGACTATTGACAAACCTCCTCCCGTGCAGACCCTCGGTTCTACCGCTTTCACGCTTTGATCCCCGCCCTCTAATAGCTTAGCCCGAATCCTCAGCTGCAGGATGGCCGGCGCAGCAACGATGCTCCTCGCTGTCGCCGTCCCAGCCGCCTCGATCACGGCCGTCGCACCACGGCGAAAACAGAGCCGTCTGTGTGATGAGCAGCGTCCCCGAATAGACCTGTACAGCTCGACAGCACAAGGCCAACAGGTGGTGATCGATCGCGAATGGCTCCGCAGCTGGCCCAGCAGGTTGATGTGCGCTTAGGACACTCAACCACCACGGCTAGATACAAGAACCAATTGCGGATGTCGATCACGCTTCAAGAGAGGCAGGTGGTACGGGCGACTCCAGTCGTCAACGATACGTGCACCGAATCGTCGCCCATCGTACGGCCGAGAGCAGCGTACTAGCTACACCTGGGATTCGACCGAGCGTTCGGATACGGTAAGCACCTCATGGCCTTCCTGTCCGGCATATGCGATTCGGAACGCATGCGGAGCACACGTGCGTCAGCCCACGCCATCACGCGGCCGCAGGACATATACTATTGGAAGATGGACAGATGCCGAAGAGCGAGTATAGCACGGAACACGAATCGTTAAACGGCCAGGCTGGCAACCACGGCACTCACAATCACTATTCACTGGCTAGGCATCATCGGAATGGTCGATCAGATCAGCTGGCATGGCTGGGCCATTGGTCGGTCCCCCACAGGCAATTACGTCGAGATTGCCCCTGGTGCCTGGTGCCTGGGCTGCTGGGTGTCTGGGGAAGAATGCTTTTTCTTGTGTCATGTTGGTCGCTGGCCAAGTGGTGTGGTGTTGGTGACAAAGCAGAAAACCAGAAAAACCAGAAACCCCAAAATGAGAGAGAGAGAGAGAGCCGGCGAGGTTTGGTAGCAGTTACGTTATGGTTCCCGCAGCTCCCCACTATATAATATAGGGAGCCCACACTGTCTGGCCCGTGCCGTGGCATCAAACAAGGTTATACCAGACTCTTTTGATGAGGAATGACGGGAGACGGTCGCATTTCGCCGGCTGGGCCGAGAGGTCAGATGCTTTGCAGGATGAGCAGATGCCGCCAGGACGAGAGCCAGGACGAGAGCCAGGAGGCTGGGAGGGTTCCCCAACCTGCCAATCGCCATCCGTGATCCGACTTCGCGGTACTGTCGTACGGAGTCATCCATAGAACATCGAGTCATATTGTATGGCTGTGATGGGTCGTGGGATGGGGGGTCCTGGGGTCCTGGCAGCCTGGGTCTGGAGTATTGCATACACCAAGTTCTAGAACACGCGTTTGATGGTGTGTTATTACGTACAAACTCCTCTCTGGATGATATGGGGTACGGGGTAATTTACATAGTCCCAGGCGAAGCGACATGCGAGGCATTGTGGTTGAACTTGTCCTAGATGCCACGTTCGAGGCCCAAGACGGAGTGGTGGCTGTCAAACCAAGCTGCTAAGACACAAGCATCTGCCAAAGGCTCCTTGGCAGCAGTCCCTGGCGCCCTAACGTACTTCCCCTTGGCGTCAACACCACAAAACCATCCCTCGCTCCCAAGAACACTCTCAACCTCTGGATAGAAGAGGCTGTACGAAGTGGACGCCCGTGCATGTCCTACTGGCCCAGCATCCCGTAGTAGTTCTTTCCCATGAACTGCTCTGATCAAGTCTCCAGCAACACAGCGCATACAGCAGATCCGCATCGTCAAAAACCATGCTGCATCTGATGACAATGCAATCGTCGCTTACCCCACCTTTTCTTTACCGCAGTCCAGGCCGGCACGACGAAGATCGATGGTGAAGATCTTACAGAGTACGGAGCACACAGGCCAGCAGACAGACGCTTGAATGATCGGGCAGTGTGCACGACGAGGCAGTAGACGGGAGGCGCTCCTGTGAGCCTCCGCCAGGCAGTCAGGCAGTCAGGTGCGAAGAAGTGATTCGTAGCCGTGATGGAATTCCATCCAATGGGATGATGCATGGCCAACTACCCCTTGAAGAGGCTTTTTATCTGGTGTGGTCACGTTACCCCTTTTATTATTCTGGACTCCCACCCCTTCTCGAGCCCTACATATATATATAGCGCATGGACGCGCTATACCTATTCTAATACATCAAGTAGCTATATACGGAGCAGTACGACCTTGAAAGGTAACGGAGGAGGCGCGGGCGAATCGCTAACACGGCATAGAATAGAGCACAGAGAGCCAGTTTCGTGCAGCCGTCTTGTTCACTCGGCCGTTTCAGTCGCCATGCTGGTGTAAAGCTTCGAGAACGACGAGTCTGGCGCAGCGAGCAGCTCGCGCGGGTTCCCCGATTCGGCAATGCGTCCCTTTTCCATCATCACGATCCGATCAAAGTCCAGCACCGTCTGCAGCTTGTGTGCAACGGCAATCAAGGTGCGTCCGCGAAGCTCCTCCCGCAGTACGCGCTGCATGAGCTTGTCCGTCTCCGCATCGACACTGTCACATGATTAGATACCAGGAGCTTCTCGCGAGAGGGCGTTGGACTGTTGCATACCTGCTTGTTGCCTCGTCGATAATGACAATGTTGCCTGGACGTGCAATTGCCCGGCCTAGGCAGAACAGCTGCCGCTGGCCATGTGACAGAGCCTCCTCGCTGGCGGGCGCGTCGAGTCCACCGCGGCCTTCAAACATGTGCCATAACCGCACAGCACGTAACGTGTCGATGAGACGCTTGTCGGTAGAGAGCTGCAGCGGATCAATGTTCTCGCGCACGCTTCCATGCAAGAAGAAGACTTCTTGGGGTAACGTGTTTAGACGCTTGCGCAGATCCTCGCGGGACAGCTTGTTGATATCGTGACCGTCGATACTGATGCTGCCCTCGCTGATATCTAGCATGCGAAGAATTGTCAAGAGGAATGATGACTTGCCACTGGACAGCCACGTTAGCCAAGACTCATGAATTAACACATTGACGACGTGTGGTGGATTTCACCTTCCCGTTCTCCCGCATAACGCAATCTTCTCGCCTGGTCGGATTGTCAAGTTGATTCCGTCCAGCACGGGCGTAGCAGACGTTTCATAGGAAGCCGAAACATTTTCGAAGACAAGGGAGCCGACCGATGGCCATTCCTCCGGCAACTCACTCCTTTTTCTCTCTGCATTCTCGGACGGGGTGTCTTGCACAAAGGCCTTAATACGACTAATGGCGCCCAGGGCCGTCTCCAGCTGGGTCCACTCCGTGACGAAGGTCTGCAAGACGCCGCTGAAGTTGATGACGTTGAACAGAGCGACGCCCAGAAGTCCGGTCGATCCGTTGGGCAACGACGTTGCAAGTGCCACCAGCATCACAGCAATAGCACCCCCCATCAGATCAAGCACCAGCGTAAGCCATCGTTGGATGCACCACAGTAGGTAGTATGGCTTCTGTGATGTATCTAGCACAAGGTAGCTGCGCTCCTTGTACTCTTTGGACCAGCCATATGCACGGATACACGTCAGCCCGCCTAAGGTCTCGATGAAGTGAGAAAAGAGAGGCGCCTTGGTTTCGATGTCGAGCAGTCGTAGCTGCCGCGAAGTGCGTAGGTAGAATACCTGAACAGTCGCCACAATGCATATGCAGGCGGGAATGGCAGCTGCGACGTAACCTGAGCCGGTGCAAACGAGTACTGCCGAAACGATGACACTGAAGAAGCAGACGACAGCCGTGTCGAGAGCTTGCGGGAGGTCGCTGTCAATCAGCTGTAAGTCTTGGCTGAACCTATTGGTGGTTCGTCCGGCATTGGTTGATGTCAGGAAAGACGTTGTTGCCCTTGCGTGGCAATACAAGTTAGCCTCCAGACCATTCAAAGGCAAAGTGAACATCTCCCTTACCGCAAGGTTGTGTTGAGCAGAATTTGGTGAAACTTGCGTGACGTTTTGGGTACGACCATCATCCGAAAGGCCCTGAGAAACAGTCAGATACACTCTGCTTTGCATCGTCTTGCGTATTGCACTCGACGTACCAGTCTGATGCCATGCAACTGATGACTGCCAGTGCCGCCAGGCCGAGATAGACGCCTAACCAATAGCCTATGTTCTCATTCGGATACTTGGCATTGGCATCTGTCCACCACTGTAGCCAGATGGCTAGAAGAAGAGAGCAAATCAGCGAGCTGGTGAGATTGATGGCACAAGATGACTTACAGGGAGAGCTGAGACCGAAAATATACGCTGCGCAGATGCACAAGTAAATAGCAATTGTGCCTTTGCCTGCCATTTGAGCATAGTAGACGCCCGCTTGGAAATCACTCGTCTTATGGCTAGACTCTAGTTTGTCTTCCTCATCGGGGAGACCAAGTTCTCGGTGCGTTTCCTCCAGCAGCTCCGGTTCTGGTCGCGCTGTCTGAACCACTGGCATACTTTCCAGCTGCTTCACGTAACTACCCGAAGCGGAGACTTGCTCAAGGGTGCCTTGCTCGGCAATGCAGCCTTCCTTGTTGAGGACGATGATGTGATCAGCGTAACGAAGATGGTTGGCTACACATTGTTCAGTATGATTGACCGACAAAACGACTGTCTGTGACAGCGTACCTGAGTTGGTGGCAACCACAACGGTGGATGGTGTTTGTTTGAGTAGACCCTCGGTACTGAAGACAGCGTCGAGGATGTGGGCTTCTGTTATACGATCAAGCCCCGTGAGGACGTCGTCCAAGACAACGAGCAGGTTCCTGGAGTATAAGGCACGAGCTAATGACTGTTTCGCGTCAACATCGGTTACACACTCGAGGTAAAGGTTACTCACTACCCGCATCTGCTGCCCACCGCTTAGCCTCGAGCCCCGTGTACCGGTCATGGTCTGGTCTCCATCAGGTAATTCCTCAAAGTCAACGACCAGCGAGCAGGCTCGGACGACCGTGTCGTACCACTTTGGGTCCCACGCAGTCATTCCCACGATATTGCTCTGCACCGTACCCCAAGTGATCCACGCCGACTGTGGGCAAAATGCACACTTGGAGTAGCCGACTGCAACAGACCCGGAGACGTTGGGCAATTCACCAAGGATGAGTCGAAGCAGTGTGGATTTGCCAGAGCCCACGGGACCGACAATCATAGTGATCTTGCCACGGCCAATCGCAAGATTTGCGGCCTTGATGATATTTTCATCAGCAGAGTAGCCCGCTGCACCGTCTTTGATTGCGATGACACTATCCCCAGCAGTGGTGCTTGAACCAGCATTGTTGGCTGACAGCTCCGAATCTAGGCTACCAGACCCTTCAAGCACAGGGGTGATTCTGGGGTCTTGTCTCACAGTAGACAAGATGTACGTCTGAACACGGTCAAACGAGTTGACAATGGTTTGAAAGTCTTCGAAGCCATGCAGCATCGTTATCACAGGCTGGTCCTGTAGCTGGAACAAGCTCAGAGCTGCGAATGCAACACCCTCTGTCAATGTTTTGGTGCCGTTGACTTTTGCTAGGATTATGTATGCACCGAGGCCTAGAACGGGAGCAAATGTGAAAGTGGAATTTGCTACAAGAGACCAAAGTCAGCCACTGTTATAGTAAAAGGGGCTAGCAAAGGCTACGGGGACAGGACTTACCGGCACCGGTTTCACAGACGGAAAAGAGACGGAACCGACGGGAGGCACGAATCTCTACCCTTCTTAGGCTCGTCACAATTTCATGCAGTTTTTCCGTCAAGCCGGCCATCCTGATGGCCTTGATGCCTCCTAACATCTTTGAAGTTACAGCCAGGCGCTTCTCAATAGCCTCGAGCCACGGCACCTGGGCATTTCCCGCTGCCGATGCAAGGGGAATCCCAATCGAGAGGCACACTTGTCAGAAGGTCAATAAGGTAATGCCTCTCACAGCTTGACGCCTGGAGCGAGGCAGGTACTTACCACTGATGAAGACGGTGGAAGGAATGACGGCAATGCCAAGAAGTCTGTAGAGAAGACAGAGGGACAGGACAACCTCGATGACGCTGGCATACGAATCGTGCAGAATTCGCATGCACAGGCCAATGCGATCGATGTCAGCGCTCATCAAGGTGATGGCCTCGGCATCAGTAACAGCACTGGCGCTGAGACGAAGCGTTTTGTCGTAGATTAGGGAAACGAGACTTCCGCGGAACTGGGTTAAGACACGATAGGTCATGTGTTCGTACCAGGTAAGAGACAGCTAATCAAGGCACGGTCAGTAACCAGGGGACGCGTGGACAGATAGGGTTGTGACTGTACTGCTTTGCCAACGTGAACAATAAAGTAGGCCCCGACGAGACCATAGCCGAAGTTTCGCGTGTTTGGACCCGCGGGTTCCGAGACAAAGTCGAGGACACGCTCTACGAGAAAAGGTTCGGTAAAGGCGAAACCAATATACGCAAGGCGTGGTATGACGCCGGCTAACAACTCCCATTTGTAGTGACGCACAAAGATCCATAGCAAAGCGTTCTTGCTGGACCTATCGGCTGCAGATTGGTCACGTTAGCAAAGATGAGGCCCGACAGTCTGGAAAAGTCTGACAACTTACCCTTTTCCCATCTTTCTTGCAGCTCGATTGGCCGAGAGGCAGCAAGGATATCTTCATCTAGCGGCGTCAAGTAGTCTACTGTAAGACGATTTCTGTATCCCTTGAGAAATAGCGGGTTCAGCCAGACGAAAAATACTCTGGAGTAGAAAGAAGCAGCGGCTTCCGGCGACGCATCTTTCCATCTTCCAACGAGTAGACGGCGCTTTTCAGCCACTTCCAAGGCTAGCAACGCCAGTTTAACGAAAAAGCTAGCCAGGTGAACAGGAGCAACAACGCGACAGCCGGGGATGAAGAAGAGGGTACGCAAACGGGCCAGATCCACCACGCTAGATATGCCGAAATAGAGGCAGAGGAGGGTCGATGGCCGCACGGATCGATTGTGTTCCAAGCACGACATGTAGAGTAGCCAGCAGAAACCACCGATGGTAATGATTGTCGTCGCCAAGGTGAGTCTGGTAGTAGGAGCCGCTGAACCAGCCCACAAGGCGAGCAACGCGATCTGGAGCGAGATGTAAATTGCGAATGTTGCCTGATGATCAAAGTGTCAGGTTCAATTATCACGAGTAAGCCAAGAGGGTCTTATACAGATTTTAACGCCAAGTGCCATGATCCAGTGACTTTGCGAGGACTTTTCCTGAGTAGAAGGGCGCGAGGTATAAGAATGACGACTAGAGGCTGGTCAGCATGAGAATATATTGAGAAAGCCAGCTCTTGTAAATCTTTACCCGTCAAAAGAAGAGGAAGCAAGGTGAGGATGCTCTCTTCAAAGAGCAATGTGAAATCGAAGCCGTTGAGACAAGAGTATGCCACCGTCGGCCCAAAGACATCGTGAACATGAATGGAGCATGCGCCACTGGGCCCTAACGAGGTGAGCGAATGTATTGACGCGAATGGGTGCGTCCCATCGTCGTACACGAACAAGGCCATCACGATTCACGCCTTGATCTTGGCCCGAATTTCACCAAAGGCAGTTTATCTCCTGTGTGTTGGAGGGAAGCCAAGGTGACATTGACATTGGATGTGAAGTAGATTGTAGATCCAAGTGCCTGAGTGGCTATTTTGTTTCCTTTTTCCCAGAAAAGGGAATTGGCAAGGGTAGAGGAGAAAAGTGGAACAAAAAAAGGAACAAAATTATATGACTTGTTGGGAAAATGAGCTGAGCTGGATCATCAGCGGCCTCATTTCAGAAGCCACCTGTTGGCTTCTCCAAGCTTCATACAGTACGATCTATGTAGGTAGTTTTTTGACAGCATCTCGGCAGCCAGAGAGCCTACATTAGGTAAGTAGATAGCCCGTATACGTACTTCATGATAGACGCACCCCTCCGCGGCATTGCACCCTGGTCTTCCTTCCCCGAGACATCAGCTTCTCAATACTCCCGCCTCAACTATGCCGCTACCGTCCGTACGCATTTACGTAACGTCAAGACTATTGAAGCGCAGATCTCTGGTAGAGTGCATGGGCGGCGTTGGATCAACTCGACGTGGGCTTTGCTGTCGATGATTGGCGAGAGCTCTTGGCCGTTCAAGTGCCTGGGGCGATTGAGATTACAAACTCCTCAGAATTGCTGACATGTACATATTTCCGAAGACAAACTGGTCAACCTCACTTCATGCATTGAATTAATTAGGTAGTAACCAACCCCAAGCAATGCCTTCTAATCTACACAGCTGTCCGACAACCAGCTAACTTAAGCCTTGTTCTTTTCACCGGCCCGCTTGTGTTTGCATTCCGGCAGCCGCCTGAACCGGAGATGGCATCGCTGACCCCTCGGCATGGAATTTTGCGTCCCAAGCTGCTGCATGGTCCATTCTGTCGTGCCCGACGCCGGGTCGTTCCTTAGTTCGTACACCGTCACGATGCATGCGATCAGAAGCTTAATCTCTGCCAATGCAAATGCTTTGCCCAGGCAGAGCCGGGCACCATAGCCAAATGGCATGTGCCATGCTTCCATTGCACGGAGGCTCGCATCGTCGGCTCCTAGCCATCGCTCTGGTCTGAAGGCGTACGGGTCGGGAAACACGTCGGGTCGGTGATGTATTGACTTGGTCGACGCCGACACGATGGTCTGTTGAGCTTATCGTTAGTAAACGAGCAACTGGAAGTTGTCCACGGTGAAAAAGTAGAAAGGGGTTACCTACTCCGCCCGGAAGAACCACGTCGTTGTACGCCTTGGTGGCGGGCACTACTCTCTCGGCTCGTCCGCTGGATAACGGGTTGATCCTGCTCGACTCTCGCACGCAAGCATCTAGAATGGGCGCACATCTAATGTCCTCAAAGCTCGCCTCGCCATTTTCATGAACAGGGAGGGCCAGGAGCTCCGTGCGCAACTCGTCCTGCCAACCGGGATGACACGCGAGACTCCAAAGCAGAAACGTAATCGCGAGGGAGACAGTCGTCTGAGCGGCGTGGATATTGTCCAGAATCTCGGCCGCGACCCATGTGACTGGCAGCGACCCTGTGTCGGGCGTCTTTGCATTGCTCAGCTGGTGCAGGAGGGAGCCGGCTACCATCTTGTCCGAGTTTTGCATTGCGCAGTTGACCTTTTTGATGTTCCAATCTGTCAGCTGCTCCTCGGCTGTCAGGAAGGCCGGGTTTTCGGTGGCATAGGACACGACAGATCGGACAAGTCTGTGGACCCAGGGGAAGTTGTACGACAGATTGTTCCAGGCTTCGACCTCTTTCCAACCCTCCAGTATCGCCCGCTCCTCACAATCTGCGTCTTCAATGGTGTTGGCGCAGAGCTCTGGGCCGTACATCAAACGTGTAGCGTTGTCAAAGGAATAAAAGTTGGAGTAAAGCAGTACATCGACTGTACGGTTCGCCTCAATAGCCTCTTCTAGTTGGTTCATCAGTTTTCTGGCGTTGGCCAGCAACGGCTGCAACGTGGTCGGCTTGTAAATCGAGTTGGGCTGGTAGAAGGCAAAGGTCCGCTTGAGCACCTGCCGATGTTCTCTGACGTCGAGGGTGCAGAATATCGGTCGTTCGCCGTACATGAGGAAGTTGTCAAAATATTTACTCTTGGGGTGACGCCGGTTGGAGCCGTATACCTCCTTCATCAGGGCGGCGTTGGCGAACGAGACTTCACCTGGGGCGACGAGCACAACATCGCCATATTCACGGTGCCACTCGTGGATTTTGTCGATGCGACGCAGCCACATGTCGTGGTAGACGGCCCACCAGCGGGTGATTTTGCAGAGTCTCGGCCCCGGGACATTTCTGTACGGCGACAAGGACAGGGCGTAGATGACTCGACCGACAACGATGCTGAGAAGCACGGTCAATGCCGAGCACGACAGAGCGTAGAGAGTCATGTCAAGTGCGCTCGTTGGGCTGCAACGACTCGATTGGACTGGGTTTTACAGGAAGACACCAGGTTGGGGCTCAATGGCAACAGAGCAAAGAGGATATAGGAGCAAGGAGAGGGGGGCAATCGGTCCTGCGGTATGGGCTTGAGCTGGGCTTGCTACACAATACCAGGCTGGTCACGTAAAAGAGAATACCACGGATGTAAACAAGGCCCCTTTATGAGTTCATGTTGAAGCACCAAAGTTGCCGTGGCAGGTCTCGTCAGCGGCCTTGATGCATCGTAAAGAGTCGCATGTAATTACGGCACAGAGCAAACTGCCCGGCCAACATGACGCGGTTGAGTTCTCCTATCCTGACGGAGCTTCGCTATATGCCTATCCTATCACATCGAGGGCTTCCGCTCATGGGGTAATGGCCATAAGGGTAAGGGCCGTACCTACTACCGAGACATGGCACGCGACAATTCGATTCGGCTCAGCTGAAAGGCTCGGTAATTACCGTGTAATCACGACGAGACTGACTGGGCTTGGGTGCTCTAAGACAGAGGGACAGAAAGAGGGAGTGTGCTGGATAGATGCATGTAGGGGGTGAGCAGCCCCTCACTCGACTTGGAGATCGACTGCCAAGCAAGGGACACTGTGCTTTGAATACTGGGACTCAGCTGGAAGCTAGCACGACTTGCGGCCTTCAACAATACTATGTTTGGTCCTGGGTAAGTACTATCAGCCAATTGATTCAATGTTGGCAGTTTCTTTTCAATTGGGTCAGGTGCTGGCGGCACCGTCAGGCTGCCTGAGACGTGAACCCGTCGCGATGACAAATGAGCCGAGTGAGTATCTTTTACGTACAAGTATCTATTCCATATGAGTACGTTTTACGTATGAGTATCTTCTATGTACGCCACCCGGTCTCCCAATCCAATGTAATATACACTGTGACGGCCCTTTGCTTCGGGCGCATAGAATAAGAAAACGACCTTTTAACTGCAGTGGGACTCACTCAGTGAACAGGTCACCTAACTCTAGCTATTTCAGTATTCGGGATTTGGGAGAGAATGGCAGGCCTCGCAGAACGACGGTGGTGTCATCTTCTGCCAACGCGGCATCAGATTGGGCCATGGCACACAGACATTGGAGGAACTACTCGTAATTACTACGTGCGTAACGGGACGCCGAGGAACAAGGGTGCATTGGTTGGCCTGGCGATTTTCTCGACGTTTGTACAAAGGCGTTACGACCGACGGTACTGTAACGCAATGGGTTGGCGGGAACAAGTAATTCGGTTCGAGGCTCCACAGGTATTACAGCGTACGAGAGACAAAGGTAGCGATGTGTACAAAAATGGCAATCGAGAAGTAGTCATGGCGCCTCCCGGAATCCAAAGTCGCTAGATATGCATACATTAAATAACCAACGCCAAGAGCTGGATGCCCGACACCAATCCAGTGCAGGCACTCGCAAAATCAGACCACAATCTTTACTATCCACAAGTCGTTGGCACCATAACCACTGAGCTGGGGCGCGAATGAATACTAGGAAAACGAGCCATGAGATGGTGGACACATCGGATTCCCGCAGCGCGCACAGATGACAACGTGGGCCAAGAAAATCGATCAAAATTCTCCACCAGGGTGACATTCATTTCACGGTGAGACGGGTGCTACAAGACATATTTACGGGGCATATTTTAGTTGTAGATCGACCCCGTATCGGCGAGGGGAAATCGAGGTCAGATCGTGGTTCAAATCGTGCTGTTGTCGCTTGGGTTTGCTCGCATGCCCGCTAATTTAGTAAACTCAATATTGGTTAGCGAGTGGTCGTATCAAGAATGAAGCGAATGCCATGCGGAAGTAAGGATCGAGTCAGAAATTGTTGAGTTCGTAATCACGTTGCTCTTTTTGGGGAGCGTCATAAGCCGCGGTAATTTCACAAGGGAAAATTCATCATACTATCCAGGAATGTAGCAAAGCAAAGTAGGGTAAGACTTACCAATTCTGCGAAATGGGCTTCATCCAGCGATGAAGCCGGTTGAAGATGAGAGAGGAGAAAAAGATGCAAAATTATTCTAGAAAGGCAATCCGTGGGGAAATTTGTGGAATTGCTTTCAAGTTGAACTAGATCACGTTGGACGGGGACGGGGACGGGCCGGAAGCGACTGATGACGTTTCCACTTTTCGATTGGCACTTGGCACTGGGGGATATCGAAGACATACCTGCTTACATAAGTAAGTACTTAGGCAAGTACCTAGGGAAGTAATAAGCAACAACGCGAGTGAGGTATTCTCAGAATGCCGCGCAAACATGGCGCTCGACCGCGGGCTACTCGTGCACCGGCCACAGTAATCCTTCTTTTCCATTAAGCGGAAGTCCTGGACGCGAAGCAAGAGATCCTTTCTAAACGAAAGGCTTTTCTTTCTTTATTTTGGGGTCCGGGTTGGCGGCGTGCCGAGAGGTATAGAGGATATCTACTTAATTTAGTGCGGGCTCTCGTACAGCACTGCTTGGTTATGGTTGAAGGGAAAGGGGCCGCCGGCAATCTTATGGTTTGTATTGGTCGTAGACCAGGTCATTCGTAAACGCCATGTCTCACTCGGTCATATATGATCTTGGAGAATGTCCGTCTTCATGGCGAGCTCCCTAGGTAATAGTCAATTACCAGAGTGAGACATAATAAGCGTGTTGGTCGTAGCGGCCGTAGACCGGGTCAAGCGTAGACCCTCCAATGCTCACTTGGTCGTACATGGTCTTGGAGAAGAACCGTCTTCCCATACGAACTCAGCAATGTCTGACTGATGAATCTGCCACTTATCCAAACTTCAACTTCGCCCGTGGTAAGGTCGTCTCTAACGGCTGAGGATATAAAACAATCACTAGACTTTGCCCAAACGGCTGATAATTCGTACCTGTTTCGTCTCCGCTCTGGCTGGCGTTTCGATAGTTTCCCATAGCTCCCGTATGTTCGTGATTTCAAGGGAAAGCCGATCGTTTCTATCAAGGACGAGATGCTTCTATCCAGTACACCCCAGGACGTGCATGCACCGATGCCTCACGGGGGTTGCTTTTTGACTGATCAAGCACACGGCTACTCCCATTGTGTCACCCCCCCTTTTATTACATTTAGCGACATATATGTAATCCATGACTTTGATACAGAGCCAATATGTTAGGTCAAAACAAACAAGCTCCGGTAGATGGACGGGCGGAGTACTCCTTCTTTGCATAAAGGCCTTACGATTCTATCTGCAACACCCCCTGAGCGAGACGAGCCAGTAGTGAATAGTGACTGTCCAACACAGCTTCGTGGTCACACCATTAGCCATGACCACGAGTTCACAATCACCATCACGACCTTCACTTGCAAACAGAGACAGGTGTGGGAAAATCGAAAATGTCGACCCACGCACCAAACTCACTGCAAGGCTGTTCAGGTGGCAACAGGTCTTTGACTGTTGACAACAACACCGCCAGTCTCCAAGACCTCGAAACAATCTGGGGATGGAATCGATTCGTACCCGGAGACCGTGGATGGCTGCGTCCACGATCTCATCACAGACATGGCGAATCTGCAGCCAGACGCACAAGCTGTTTGCGCCTGGGATGGAGAGTGGACTTATCGACAGCTGGACGAGATGGCCACACATCTGGCACAGCGCCTTGTTCAGATGGGCGTCGGTCCTGACACGATAATCCCCCTGTGTTTTGAAAAGTCCAAATGGATGCCCGTCGCCATGCTGGCCGTGATGAAGGCCGGCGGTGCCTCAGTTGCCTTAGAGACGACACTGCCACACGATCGTCTGCACAGCATCGTTCAGCAAGTCCACTCCGTTGTGATCCTCTCATCTTCGTTGGGCAGTCAGCTTGCCGGCCGACTCACCATGGGACCTGTCATGATTATCGACAACATCACTACTGCCGAAGTAGCTGGAACGTCGTGCATCACACTTCCAGAGGTACAGCCATGGAACAGGCTCTACATCATCTTCACATCTGGTAGTACCGGGACTCCCAAAGGCACAATAATCACGCATTCCAATTTCCGCAGCGCCATTCATCATCAGCTAGTTGCATCGGGCTTCTCGAGATCATCAAGAGTTTATGATTTTGCCAAGTATTCCTTTGACGTTGCTTGGTCAAATTTCATCTTCAGCTTGGTCTCTGGTGGCTGCCTCTGTATCCCGTCCCATGACGAAGTTCTGAACAATATAACTGGCTCAGTCCTGGCTTACAATGCAAATTGCTTGGATATCACGCCGTCGGTCGCGAGTATGTTGCGACCATCTGACTTGAGCGCTACGCTGAAGGTAGTTCTCTTCGCTGGCGAGGCGTTGAGCAGCTCACTGGCGTTGCAGTGGGCAGAACATGTTCGCGTCATTAACTTGTATGGACCGGCTGAGTGCACCGTCGTTTCAATTGCTGAAATTCAACGCGGTGTTACTGGATCTCTAACTGCCAGCATTGGCCGAGGCGTCGGCGTGTGTACTTGGATCGTCGACCCATCCTGCCTCGATAATCTGGTCCCTGTCGGAGCCATTGGCGAGTTGCTCTTGGAAGGTCCACTCGTAGGCGGAGGATATATTGGCGATGTCGAAAAGTCTGCCTCAGTGTTCATCAAGGATCCCAAGTGGCTGGTAGCTGGAGCCCCGGGCCATGAGGGCCGTTGGGGGCGAGTTTACAAAACGGGCGATCTTGTACGTTATGAAGAGGACGGAAGTCTCACTTTTATCAGCCGAAAAGACTACCAGGTTAAGATCAATGGCCAACGAGTAGAGTTGGAGATATTGAGCACCACGTCAGGACGCATGTCGCAGATAATGCCGACGTGCAGGTGGTTGCTCAGCTCGTTACTCCACGCGACGCTAGCAAGCCCTTGCTTGTTGCTTTTGTACAGATCACTACGGACGAGGCTCGAGAAAACCAACAAGGCCTAGAGTCGGAGCTGAAGAGGGTCACCCATGACATCAATCACCGCCTGGCCGTGGATGTACCGGCCTATATGATCCCGTCTGCCTACATTCCCCTATCAGCCTTCCCGACTACTCCCAGTGGTAAGACTGACAGGCGCAAGCTCAAGCAATTGGCAGAGAGCTTGTCGACGCAGCATCTCACGGATCGAGGCTCCCATGTTTCAGAAAAGAGAAAGCCAACTACGCCCACGGAGTCCAGGCTACGAGAGCTCTGGTCCTCCGTACTTGGCCTAGCTGTCGAGATAATTGGAGTTGACGATGGCTTCTTGCGCCTGGGAGGTGACTCGATGGCCGCCATGAAACTGGTTGCGGTGGCCCGGGAACAGGGGCTGTCACTCCGCGTTGCAGATGTCTTCAAGCAGCCGGTTTTATCTGACATGGCAGCCATCGTTGGAGAGGTTCTCGAAGTAAATGCTGTCGTCGAACGCTTTTCGCTGCTCCAGGATCATCTTGATAAGGAATTGGTCACAAGCCAGACTTCTCAAGCCTGCGGTGTCGAAATCAAAGCGATTGAGGATGTGTTCCCCTGCACGCCTCTCCAAGAGGGTTTGCTCGCCTTGACAGCCAAGCACCCGGGGGATTACGTTTCTCGACATGTTTTCCAGCTGCAGCCTACGACAGACATGGGACGTCTGAAGAGTTCATGGGATCACATCGTTGCTGCAAATCCCATCTTACGAACGCGCATTGTCGACCTCGATCAACAAGGGCTAGTGCAGGTCGTAGTCAACCAGTCAGCCATGTGGGCATGTGCAGAAAGGACCATGAACCTCTCTGAGTATCGAGAGGCGGATGGAAAGCTTACTACTGGTTTGGGGACACCTCTTTCGCGGTTTGCTCTCTTTGAGGAGCCAGCCGGTCACGAAACGAGGCGCTTCTTTGTATGGACACTCCACCATGCGCTGTATGATGGATGGTCGAAGCCGCTGCTCCTGAGTCAGCTTGAAGATGCTTATAATGGGAAACCATTGAGCAGCTCGCCTCCTTTTCAGGGCTTTGTCAGGCAAATCGCCGAGGTCCAGAAGGACGAAGCACACCGATTTTGGTCTGCGCAGTTTGAAGAATCTGAGGCACAAATCTTTCCGCCTCTGCCGTCGCCGAACTATGAGGCAAGATCTAATAAGCTCAAAACGTACAAGATCAGCGGCGTGCGTTGGCCCCAAAACATGGGCGTCACCGCCTCCACCACACTGCGCGCTGCCTGGTCCATTATCATAGCCTGCTACACCAATGCAGATGACACTATCTTTGGCGCCACCGTCAGCGGTAGGCAATCGGCTGTACAGGGTGTGGAGAAGATGACTGGACCTACGATTGCCACGGTGCCGGTGAGAATCACCTTGGACAAAAGCAAGACGGTTGAAGAGTTGCTTCTCCAAGTCCAGGGGCAAGTCATTGATACGACACCCTTTGAGCAGACCGGTCTGCAGGTCATCCGCCGAGCCAGCGAACATGCTGAAAGAGCATGCAACTTCCAGACGCTCCTGATTGTTCAGCCGGCCGTGGATATAGAAAAGGACATTCATGGTGGCCTTTTCACGAGCGACAGCGTGCCATTCGACGGCACGGACAACGACATGGATGAATTCCGCACGTACTCTCTATCTCTCGAGTGCCATCTCGAAGACCAAGGCGTCGTAGTGTCTACCAGGTTCGACTCGACCGTGCTAAACGAGGAGCAAGTGTCCATTCTCATGAGACAGCTTGAACACGTCATTCGTCAGCTATGTGACCCTCACTCCGCCATGAAGAAGCTGGAAAACGTCGCTTTGGTTGGCCAACAAGATCTCGAGCAAGTATGGAGGTGGAACTCAACCGTGCCCGACGCTGCCGATGGTGTTGTACACGATTTAATCGCTGCAGCAACCAGTCAAGAACCGAAAGCGCAGGCTATATGTGCATGGGATGGCAATTGGACATACCGCGAGCTGGATCAACTGTCGACCGATCTAGCCCACCATCTGGTTAACCTGGGAGTCGGCCCCGAGGTCATCGTTCCGATATGCATTGAAAAGTCCAAGTGGATGCCGGTGGCTATGATGGCGGTAATGAAGGCTGGCGGAGCTTCGGTGGCCATGGACTATGCGCAACCAGAGCATCGACTTCGTACCATTGCCGAACAGGTGAGTCCCATCGTGATGCTAACCTCGGTAGCTAACCAAGATCTCGCCCGCCGCCTGACATCTCACCGTCCCGTAGTGGTAGTGGGCGAGCAGCAAACCACCAATCTGATAGCAGCAGCATCGGCGCAGTCAAGGAGACTGCCCGTAGTCCAGCCATCTAACAAGCTCTATGTTGTCTTTACTTCTGGCAGCACTGGTGCCCCCAAAGGCGTGGTCGTCACACACGCCAACATAACAAGCGCTATCAAACACCAACGCGAGACCCTGGGTTTGACCAGGCATTCAAGAATATATGATATCGCATCCTACATGTTCGATGTGGTGTGGTGCGACCTTCTCCAGGGACTTTCTGCTGGCGGCTGCATCTGTATACCAAGCAACGACGACCGCCGCAATGACCCTCTTGGTGCTTTCGCTCGTCTAGAAGCAAACACTGTCATTTTCACCCCATCCGCGATTCGTGGCCTTGACATGCTGTCACTCAGTGGCTTGTGCCATATTCACTATATTGGAGAAGCCCTCTCCCCTGAGGACTTGGTCGGTCTCCCGCCGGACGTCGTCGTAACCAACTTGTACGGTCCCACAGAGTGCACAACATTCAGCACTGCTCATCCATGCTCAAGAACATCGGATGAGCGTATAAGTATTGGCATGGGTTTCGGTCTGTGTACGTGGCTCGTGCAGCCCTCGGATCCATCGAAGCTAGTTCCCATTGGATGTATCGGTGAGCTACTGCTCGAAGGCCCCCTTGTTGCGGCAGGCTACCTTGGAGATGCGGCAAAGACTGCCGCTTCTTTTATCAATGACCCAAAGTGGCTCTCGGATGGACCTACTGATGAGCGTGCCGGTCGCCGTGGCCGTGTTTACAAGACCGGAGATCTTGCACAATATAACGCAGACGGTTCGTTGCTGTTCCTGGGACGAAAGGACTCTCAAGTCAAGATTAATGGCCAGCGAGTGGAACTGGGAGATATTGAACATCATTTTCAGTCCAATATCCCACGCAGTGAAGATGCGAATGTCGTCGCAGAAGTTGTAAGGCCCATTGGCAGTAACAACGCAATGCTGGTAGCCTTTATTGCAATCAACTACCCTTCCTCGGGCGACGGCGGCGGCGAAGCCATGCAAAACAAAGTCGAAAGTCTGACAGATGGCCTTTCTGACCGGCTTCTGTCTCAAATACCAGCTTATATGGTTCCCTCAGCTTACATTCCCTCGACAAAATCCCACTTACACCCACTGGCAAGATTGATCGCCGGAAACTTCGCAACATCGGTCAGCAACTGAGCTTGACTGACTTGGCTAGAGCCAACTCCTCGTCATCGAAACACAGGAAGCCATCGACCGCTATCGAGAAGAGCTTGCAACACCTATGGGCAGCAGTTCTTGGCTTAGATGCGGAGAACATCAGTGCAGACGACAGCTTTCTACGTACTGGAGGTGACTCTATTACGGCCATGAGACTTGTCACGGCCGCGCGAAAGCAGAAAATTGTCATTTCAGTTGCAGATGTCTTCAAGCACCCGGTATTGCACGACCTTGCCACCCTCTGTGAGGGAGCCAAGGGTGCCGAGAACGGTGACGATATCAGCCCGATCGAGCCATTTGCTCTCCTACCTCAAAAGTGCCTCGAGAGTCTGAAGGGGCGTATAGCTAAAACATGCAATATTGATGCTGCAGATGTTGCAGATGCATTTCCGTGTACACCATTGCAGGAAGGATTGCTCGCTTTGACTGCTAAGCGAGCTGGCGACTACGTGGCCCGATTCGTCTACCCACTGCTACCGGACACAGCTTCTGAAAAGTTCTTCACGGCCTGGGAGGCTGTTGTCTCTGACACGCCCATCTTGCGAACTCGCATCGTTGACCTGGGCGAGCGTGGTTTGGTCCAAGCTGTCATCAACCAGGCGGCCAGATGGTCCTACAAGGAAGAAGCAATCAGTCTCGAAGCTTACCAGAAAGCCGACAGGCAGCTCACTACAGAGTTAGGCACGCCTCTGTCACGCGTTGCTGTGGTTCGAGACCCAGACAGCGACGATCGGTTCTTCGTCTGGACAATCCACCATGCTCTCTACGACGGCTGGTCCATTCCATTGATGATGGAGAGGTTGGAAGCCGCACACGACTTGAGCAATGGAGGCATCGCTCCGCCACCGCCGTCTTTCCAGAGCTTCGTAAAGCACGTAATTGATTTGGACCAGAAGGTTGCGGCACAGTACTGGGTTGAGCAATTCCGCGGATCAGAGGCTCAGCCCTTCCCGTCACTCTCGTCGGCCACTTATCAACCGATGTCGAACGCTTTCATCAAACATCGTGTCCGAGAGTTGCAGTGGCCAAAGACTAATGTGACGCCGTCAATGATAGTACGAGCAGCATGGACCCTCCTTGCGACCCAATACACCGATTGCAACGAAGCTGTTTTCGGCGTCACGGTTTCTGGACGACAAGCTTCAGTGCCGGGCGTCGACCGAATGATTGGGCCTACGATCGCCACCGTTCCAGTACGAGTCACGACGAACCCAGAAGAGATGACTGTAGCTCACCTTCTGCACCAGATCCAGACTCAGGCGGTGGAGATGACGGAATTTGAACAGACAGGTCTCCAACGCATTCGACGTGTCAGCCCAGAAGCCCAGAGAGGCTGTGAATTTCAGACCCTACTTGTTGTGCATCCTGCCGAAGAAGAGGCAAAGGCCAGCCATTGGTTCATAAGCAGGCGGGATGAGCACGGAGAGGACGACACCAACGTGACTGAGCACGACACGCACTCATTGACGATCGAGTGCGACCTGGAACACCAAGGCCTGAGGATGCGCATCGCCTACGACGCCAACGTTCTCAGCCTTGAGCAAGTCGGGAGGCTGGCCCATCAGCTTGAGCATGCTGTTAGACAAATATGCATCCCGGAAAATGCCAACAAACGGCTCGAAAGCCTGGACATGGTCAGTCCCCAGGATATGCACAAGCTTTGGGCGTGGAACAGGACCTGCCCCGAAGCTCTCGAGTCTTGTTTACACGACATGATATCCGAAACGGCCAAAATGTACCCAGATGCTCTGGCCATTGACAGTTGGGACGGTAAATTCACGTATCGGGAGTTCGATGCCCTGTCCACGCGTCTGGCGTACCATCTCGTCAGCATTGGTATCGGTACCGACACTGTTGTTCCACTGTACTTTGAGAAGTCCAAGTGGGCTCCGATTGCAGTGCTGGCCGTGATGAAAGCCGGGGTGCGTCAGTCATGATGGACTCGCGCCAACCCCTGGATCGACTGCGTGCTATTATTCATCAGATCGGTCCTGTCGCCATGGTTGCCTCCGTAAGCAACGAGGAGCTGACACGCAAGCTCACTAACGCCCCGGTTGCAGTTATCAGTGACAGGCTCTTGGAACAGTTGAGCCACCGAGAGCCTACCCACAGGCTCCCTCAGGTTCAACCGTGGAATAAGGCGTATTTGATCTTTACGTCTGGCAGCACTGGTGTGCCCAAAGGCGCCATGCTCACACACGCAAACGTGTGCAGTGCTGTGCGTTATCAGAGCGTGGCTCACGGTTATACTCGTGACGCAAGAGTGTACGACTTCACTTCATACGCCTTCGATACCGTCTGGAATAACTTCATGCACACATTTACCATCGGAGCGTGTCTCTGCATTCCTTCTGAAAGCGAGCGCCGGGACGACCTGGCTGGATCTATCAATCGATTTAAGTCTACCATACTCGACATCACGCCGTCCGCCGCCACCGCCCTCCAGATTCGCACTATCAAGTCTCTGCACACCCTGATCTTGGGCGGAGAGGCTGTCATCAGAGCTTGCGAGACGGTGGGGCGCAATCGTCGACTTGAAGCTGCCTACGGGCCATGCGAGTGCACGCCCACGGCTACCATTGCTACGATAGATCCCAACATGGATGGAGAACCAAGCATCGGCCATGGTGTCGGGCTACTTACCTGGGTTGTCGATACCAAAACTGGCAATAGGCTTCTACCGATCGGCGCCACTGGTGAGCTCGTACTCGAAGGCCCTCTTGTCGGCCTAGGCTACCTCGGAGACGAGGACAAAACCAGGGCAGCCTTTACTCAAAACCCTCCATGGCTCTTGAGGGGTGGGGCTGGTAGGCCTGGACGCACAGGTCGTCTCTATAAGACGGGCGATCTTGTGAGGTACAACCCAGACGGCAGTCTGATGTTCGTGGATCGCAAGGATGCACAGGTCAAGGTCCATGGGCAGCGTGTTGAGCTGGGTGAAATTGAGAGCCACATGCTTCGACACCCACAGACCCGACAATCTCTCTCGCTGTATCCTCGCTCTGGGACTTGTGCGAACAAACTTGTAGGCATCTTCAGCAGGGCTGTCAAGCATCAAGTTGGGAGCCAGCCATGCATTGAGCTCATTGGGACGGAGAACGAGACCCAAGTCCAAGAACATATCCAGTCCTTGCAAGCCCTTCTTGGCGAAACACTACCGACATACATGATTCCCTCTATTTGGATTGCTCTGAAGGACATTCCGCTGAATCCTTCGGGGAAGCTCAACCGACGACTGGTGGAGGACTGGCTCCTCAGCATGGATCCCGAGGCGTTTGCGAAGATCAACAATACTGGTAGCCGAGTTCCAGCTCGTGAGCCTCGGACCGATTCTGAGCGCATTGTCCGCGATGCGTGCGGTGTCATTCTCAATATACCCCCGGCAGAGGTGAAGCTTGAATGCTCCTTTGTCGCGAACGGCGGTGACTCTATCTCGGCCATGCGCTTGGCCCCTTACTGCCGCGCCGCCGACCTGATAGTATCCGTCGCTACGTTGCTGAAGTACAAGACCCTTGCCGACGTGGCGGCCCAATCGTCTAGTACATCGCATAGTTCTACCGTCAGCTTTGAAGAGGACTTTGGCACAGCGTTTACATTGTCACCCATCCAGAAATGGTTCTTTGCTCAAAGCTCTCCAGACACCTTCGACAACGAAGGTTACTACTGTAATCAGGGGTTCTATGTCAAGGTTAATCGCCACGTCATGGATGACGATGTTTCAGTCGCGATTCGTAAAGTCGTTCAGCACCACTCTATGCTTCGTGCAAGATTCGAACGCTCTGGAGATGACTGGGTGCAGGTCGTTCCCTCCCCAGTTGAAGCAGTCTTCCACTTCAGCTCTGCCGATGCACAATCCGTCGATGAGATCAAGGCGAACACGTCCAAGAGTCATCAGGGTCTCAGTATTCAGAACGGCATAGTATTCGCAGCAGACCTGTACACCTTGCCATGCGGAGATCAATACCTGACTTTGGTTGCGCATCATCTGGTTGTCGATCTCGTGTCCTGGCGTATTATACTGGATGATCTCGAGGCTCTGCTGAATGGCCAGAAACTTCTGGATAGTCTGCCTTTTCAGCTCTGGAATAAGCTGCAAGCTGAAGAGGCCCAGTCCTCCAAGTACGATCCAGAGGGAGTCCTGTCTACCAAAAATGTACACAACAACCTTGACTTCTGGGGTTTCACCGATTCCACCCCGAACACCACCAAGGACCATGTCGAAAAACATCTGGAAATCGACCAGGCCACGACATCACTGTTGCTGAAGGAATCGAATGCTGCGTTTAACACGGAGCCTGTGGATTTAATTCTTTCGGCCGTCTGGGACGCCTTCTTCCGTACTTTCCCCATGCGACAAGGGCTCACAATGTTCAACGAGGGCCACGGTCGAGAATCATGGAGTAGCGAGATTGATCCATCCAGAACTGTCGGTTGGTTCACTACCATGAGTCCTGTTCATGTTGCACGCAGTATCGGGGCGAGTGATAGTGCTGCCAACATCGTTCGGCTCGTCAAGGATGCTCGAAGGCGTTTGCCCTCGAACGGTTGGTCCTATTGGGTATCGAGATTCATGAACGAGCGAGGCATCAAAGCCTTCGAGTCGCATGCGACCACAATGGAAGTTCAGTTCAACTATCATGGTCAATTCCAACAGTTGGAACGTTCCGACTCTCTCTTTGACGTCGTAAGCTTTGACGATAGCGTCTCCGCGGTTGGACCATCCTTGCCAACATCTGTCCTCTTCGACATCAATATTGTCATCGAATCTGGAGTGACCAAGATCTCATTTGCTTGGAACCGACATCTCGCCCACCAAGGTTTGATACAAGACTGGCTTGTGCAAATAGGCACCTCATTGCAGTCGATCTGCCTTGAGCTCTCGAACAAAATCCCCGAGCGCACTCTGTGCGATTACAAATTTCTCAGCATCTCATACCAAGCGCTTGATGAGCTTCATACAAACGTACTGTCTAAGATTGAGAAACTCAACGACACTCAGGTCGAAGCCATCTATCCGTCCCCCCCCATGGTGGACGGGATTCTCTCTCAGCCAAATGAAGGGAACCGGCTCGTACGAAACGTCTCAGACCTGGGACATCACACCCCAAGGATCACATGTCATAAACATCCAAGCCCTGACGAATGCCTGGCAAGCTGTGGTTGCCCGGCATCCATCCTTACGGACCGTTTTTATCCAAGGCATGGACGGCTCAGTGGCATTTAATTCGGTCGTGCTAAAGTCTTGTCGTGGCCATGTCGTTCACCTCGAAGGTGACAGCTTTGCGTCAGCAGTTTCTTTGCTCAAGGAACTTCCAAAAGCCACATACACTCAGGCCAGGCCCGCTCACCGGTTGGTGCTCTGCCAGATTGCCGGAGAGAATCGAGTTTTGTGCCAGATAGAGATGAGCCACGCCATATCTGACGGTGCTTCAACTGCCATCACTATGCAGGATTGGGCCAAGGCGTACTCGGAAGACCTGGACATCCAGGAGTTGCAGGAGACCAGCCATGGGTTCGCTCTGGCACTCACCTCCGTGCCGAAGGCTGATAAGATGGCGTATTGGACAGAAAAGCTATCCGGTATAGAGCCGTGCCACTTTCCACGACTCGCCGAAGCTGCTATTATTCCGTGTGACAAGAATGTCACAGGAACAGTCACCTTGGAGCTCACAGGTGAAAAGTTCAAGCTCATGCAACAGTTCTGTGAAGCCCAGTCTACCACTCCCGCCAGCTTTTTTCACACTGCGTGGGCTCTCACGCTGTCTGCCTACACCGGCTCCAACTCGGTCTGCTTTGCATACCTGGCATGGGGTCGAGATCTCCCAGTCAAGGGTTTGATGGAAGCAATCGGTGCTTTTGCCAACGTTATGATATGTCGCGTCGATATACCAGAGGAGTGGAGCGGTAATGAATTAAGCAGCAATCTTCACAACCAGGTCTTGGAGGACTTGAGCTTCCAACATTGCTCGATCGCCGATATTCAGCACGCACTTGGCTTGCCATTTGGTCAAGCGCTCTTTAATAGCATCATGTCCTTCCAAAGGGACCATGACAGTCTGAGTGAGGGCATTGAAACGCAGGACCTGATCTTTGCCGACCTTGATTGGGAAGACCCTACTGAATACGATATTACTATCAACGTCAAACATACCAGCACACTCGCCTGCCTCACGCTCGACTATCGTCTTGTATGTTTGACAAACGAGCAGGCCCTTCGCGTTATTTCACTGTTGGAGACAGTAGTCATGTCTCTTGTTACCGAGGACGCACTTGGGTCTACAGCCACGAGCCAAATACCAAGACAACTGCCTTTGATGGATGGCATTGGCGGAAAGGACTTGCAAGATATCTGGAAGTGGAACAAGACGGTTCCAGAGACTGTCGATGGGCTAGTACACGACGTTATTTCCGATGTTGCCCATAAAACACCCGAAGCCCCTGCCGTCTGTGCATGGGACGGCGATTTCACATACGCTGAGTTGGATGCCATCGCCACAAAGTTGGCTCATCACTTGGTTAGCAAAGGTCTCGGCACAGAAGATATAGTGCCTTTGTGCTTTGAGAAATCCAAATGGATGCCTGTGGCGATTCTGGCTGTCATGAAAGCGGGCGCTGCCTCTGTTGCTCTGGACACGACACTTCCAGAAGAGCGCTTGCGCAGTATTATCCGTCAAGTTGACCCCAAGATGATTCTCACATCAGCTTCAAGAGAAGACATGGCCACGAGACTTACGAGCACGATTGCTGTACCTGTCAGCGATGCTCTTTTGGCAAATCTTGACGAAATCCCGAATGCCCTCCCAGAAATCACGCCCCGGAATAAGCTGTATGTGGTCTTCACTTCGGGTAGCACTGGACTTCCTAAAGGCGTAATTATTACGCATTCCAACTTCAGCAGTGCAATCCGCCACCAGCAGGCTGCTCTCGGGTTCAAAAACACCTCGCGCGTATACGACTTTGTCAAGTATGCCTTTGATGTAACGTGGTCCAACTTCCTGCATACCATGACCGCCGGCGCCTGCTTGTGCATTCCATCCGAAACAGAGGCTTCCAATAACATCACCGGATCCTTGGTCTCATACAAGGCAAATTTCGTCGACTTGACTCCCTCTGTCGCCAGTACCATGCGCCCTACCGACTTAACCACACTCGAGCACTTGCTTTTCAGTGGCGAGGCGCTAACCACGAATCTGGCTGCACAATGGGCGGAACAGGCGACTGTACTCAACACATATGGGCCTGCAGAGTGTAGTGTCAAGGCGACGTTCACTGTCGTCGGCGAAGCGGATACGTCGGCCTCTAGCATCGGCCCGGGAGTCGGCATGTGCACCTGGATCGTGCAGCCGACCAACCACAACAAGCTTGTGCCAATCGGTTGTGTTGGCGAGCTGGTACTCGAGGGCCCCCTTGTCGGTGCAGGATACTTGAAAGATCCAGAAAAAACCCAGGCAACATTCATAGACGACCCTGTTTGGCTTCTCCGTGGTGGACCAGGAACTGCCGGTCGCAGTGGACGACTTTACAAAACCGGAGATGTTGTCCGATATAACGCTGACGGAAGTATGACCTTTGTCGGACGTAAAGATGCTCAAGTAAAGATCAGCGGCCAACGGCTAGAGTTGGGCGACGTCGAGCATCATGTACGCACCAATATTGCTCACGACGCAGAGGTCCAGGTGCTCGCAGAAGTTATCCAGCCTCGAGAAAGCAGCAAATCTATCCTCATAGGATTCATCTATGGGGGAGATGACGCGAAAGGCTCGCTCAGCAAGAAACTACGTGAGGTCACTAGCAGTCTTAATGAAAGACTCGCAACCCATGTTCCGGCCTACATGATACCATCCGCATACATTATACTCGATAAGCTTCCCATGACAGCGACCGGGAAAACCGACCGTCGCCATATTCGGAACATCGGCCGGGGCTTGACATTTGAGGAGGTGATGGCCCTGAATGCTCCCCGCGGGGAGTACAAGCCCCCTAGCACACCTTCGGAGAAGCTTATGCAGAGGCTTTGGGCGTCTGTACTCGGAATCAAGCTGGACACAATCGGTACAGATGACAACTTTCTTCGAGTCGGAGGCGATTCTATTGGAGCCATGAAACTCGTGGGCGCTGCTCGTGAGGCAGGTTTGGCCCTCACCGTCACCGACATCTTCCAAAGGCCGAAGCTGAGCGATATGGCAAGGGCCGTTGGGCGAGTCTCCAGTGCTGATGAGGATACAATTGAGCCCTTCTCCTTGCTTAATGTCAGTATTGACCATCAGACATCCAAGAAGCAGGCTGCCGAGCTGTGCCATATCGATGCCACACAAGTCGAAGACATCTTCCCTTGCACCCCGTTGCAGGAAGGGCTTCTCGCACTCACTGCAAAGAGAGCCGGTGACTACGTTGCCCAGTATATGTTGCCTTTCCAGGATACTGTTGATGTAGTCCGTCTCCGAGAAGCCTGGGCACGAGTGCTAGAAATGACCCCAATCTTACGAACGCGTATTGTCGACTTGGAAGGCCAGGGATTAGTGCAAGTCGTCGTCAACCAGAGCACATCCTGGCCACAATGTTCTGGTCTGGCGGAATGGCAAGAAAGAGGGAGCAAGTTGACCATGGGGATGGGCGAACCCCTTGTTCAGTATGCGATCAATGATGCTGCTGCTGCTGATGAACATCACTACTTCATGTGGACTGTGCATCATGCGCTTTACGATGGATGGTCGATGCCTCGTATCATGGATAGACTTGAAGCGGCGTACCAGGACAGCACTTCTGTGCAAGAGGCTCCTCCATTCCAGCGCTTCGTAAGACATATCATGAACATTGACGACGAGCAATCCAAAAAATACTGGCAGGGGCAGTTTGAAGGATCAGAGGCTCAATCATTTCCCACGCTACCTTCGCATGTCTATCAGCCAACATCGAACGCATCGATAACTCATTCCATCAACAACCTGCGCTGGCCACGGAACGAGATCACTGCTTCCACCGCCATCCGCACGGCGTGGGCTATCCTTTCGGCCAGGCATACAAACTCTAGCGATGTGGTCTTTGGCGTCACGGTATCTGGCCGACAAGCTGCTGTGCATGAGGTGGATGAAATGATAGGCCCGACCTTGGCAACAGTGCCCGTGAGAGTGGCTTTTGACTGGGAGCAGCCTGTTGAAAGGCTTCTCCACCAAGTTCAGAAACAAATGGTGGACATGACTGCATTTGAACAGACTGGCCTGCAGAAGATTCGCCAAGTGGGAGTTGAGGCCAGACGAGCCTGTGAATTCCAAACATTGATGCTGATCCACCTTCCTCAAGAGACCAACCAAGAAAAGACTCAACTCTTCGCCAGCAAGGCTCAAGCTGACAGCACGGAGGAGGAAGTCGAATTTGCAGAGTTTGATACCCACGCCATTACCATCGAGTGTGATCTGAAAACCTCTGGGGTTGAGATCAGATTCGAGTTTGATGAAAGCATCATAAGCTATAGCAAGATCCGCAGACTGGTTGGACAGATGGAACATGTCCTGAAACAACTTTGTGATACGGAAAAATCGAGCAGGCAGATTGCAGACGTCGAGACTACGAGCAAGGCGGACCTTGACGACATCTGGAAATGGAACGCGGCAGTACCAGAAACCATACAAACGCCTGTCCACGATATAGTCAGCTCAGTGTGTCGAAAGCTACCAAACGCCCCCGCAATCTGTGCCTGGGATGGCAAATGGAGTTACGGGCAACTAGACGAGATTTCTTCAAGGTTGGCGCATTATCTGGTGCATCTCGGGATCGGACCTGAAGTCGTCGTTCCCTTGTTGTTCGAAAAGTCCAGGTGGACCCCAATTGCGGTTCTGGGCGTGATGAAGGCCGGCGGGGCCTGTATCACTGTGGACCCACATTTGCCAGAAGATCGCATCACAAGTATCCTGGAACAAGTCCAGCCAATGCTTCTCCTCTCGTCATCCTCAAACAAGAAGCTCGCTACAAAATTGTCCGGCGGCAAACCTGTAATCGGTATCGATACGGAACTGCTTGCTTCACTGCCGACAGCAGAACTTCGGCCTCTCCCAACGGTGCAGCCGTCCAATACTGTCTACATCAACTTCACCTCGGGAAGTACCGGCACACCAAAGGGCGTCCGTATCCTTCATTCCAACTTCAGCAGTGCCTTGAGACACCAGCATGGCGCTCACAACTTCGAAGCAGATGCACGAGTCTATGACTTTGCCTCATATGCCTTTGATACTTCTTGGCAAAATCTTTTCGCCACGCTCGAATGCGGCGCCTGCTTATGTATCCCGTCGGAGGACGAGCGACAGGACGATTTAGCTGCATCATTGGAACGTTACAAAATCACCCACAGCGAGATCGCTCCTTCGGCTGCTCTTGTTCTCCCTCTATCGACCATCAAGAAACTGGATACTCTCATTCTCGGCGGTGAAAAGATTCTGGAAGAGCATGCTAGGAAGTGGGCGCCACATGTGAGATTGAAGAACTCATACGGACCTTGCGAATGTACTCCAACTTCCACGGTGGCAGACATTGACCCCACCAACTTCAATGGCGCATGTATCGGTACAGGCAAAGGCGTCAACACATGGATTGTGGACACGATAACCGGCAACTCTCTTGTGCCTGTGGGAGGAGTTGGTGAACTGCTGCTTGAAGGGCCTCTTGTTGGTGCGGGCTATCTCGGGGATCCTGAAAAGACTGCTTCTGTCTTTATCAGGAACCCACCCCTGGCTCATTCGCGGAGCTCCCAGCTGTGCCGGCCGTGAGGGCCGCTTGTATAAGACGGGAGACTTGGCTTATTATAACGAGGATGGGTCTTTATCATACATCGGCCGCAAGGATGCTCAAGTCAAGATCCACGGCCAGCGCGTCGAATTGGGTGATATCGAAAACCACATTATGCGCCACGATATGACAAGGCAGTCGGCTTGCCTAGTTCCCAAGTCGGGTCCTTTTGCCAAAAGGCTGGTCGGCGTCTTCAGTTTAAAAACGACCCAGGGCGCCCGCAAGGGAAGTAGGAGCTCATCAGAACAGCACACCGCAGATCTCACCCGCTCGCCCAGCCCCAAGGCGTCTGAAACAAGCTCTACTATGGGTTATAACAGTATTGAGAATTTGAGGCCAGAAAAACTGAAGTCGAGCTCGGGCGTTGTTCTCGAAGAACCTACCACTGCGCTTCGGGGCCACATTGCCGGCATACAGAACCTCCTTGAAAGCTCATTGCCATCCTATATGGTACCTACCGTTTGGATAGCCTTGAAAGAGATCCATCTCAACGCATCAGGAAAACTCAATCGAAAGCAGATAGAAGCATGGCTAACCAGCCTGGATCAGGAGACGCACACGCGGATTGCGAGCATCGACGCCATTCCTGCGCCCCGAGACCCAGAGACTGAGGCTGAAAGAATTCTTACAGATGCTTGCAGCATGGTGCTCAACGTCCCGGTGACTGGAATCAATCTTCAGCGCTCGTTCGTGGCCAATGGCGGCGATTCCATCTCGGCCATGCGCCTGAGTCCGCACTGCCGTGCCGCCAATATCCTGTTCTCTGTTGGGACCTTGCTCAAGGCAAAGTCGTTGGCTGAGGTTGCCAAAATCTCTTCTGCCGCGTCAATATCGACCATCCCACGCACTGAAGGATTTGACAAGCCATTCGCCCTCTCGCCGATCCAGCAATGGTTCTTTGATCAGTCGCCCGCTTATCTTGTCAATACGCCAGACTACTACTGTAATCAATCATTCTGTGTTCGGATCACCCAGGCTGTTTCTGTCAACGACGTCCGTGAGGCTGTTGCAAAGGTGGTTGAGCATCACTCTATGCTACGTGCCCGCTTCCAACAGCAAGACAACTCGTGGGCCCAAGTTATCCCAAAGCCTTCCGATGCCAGGTATCACTTCGACGCCATAGAAATGGGGTCAATGGGCGAAATTCAGACTCTTGCGGCCCGGCGCCATCAAAAGCTTGATTTTGAAAATGGCCTCGTCTTTTCAGCTGATCTATGTGGACTTGCATCGAGCCCACGCCAGCAATATCTAATCCTTATTGCTCATCATCTAGTGATCGACCTTGTCTCATGGAGACTCATCCTGGATGATTTGGAAGCATTGCTTACCACTGGTGGATCACTGATGGAGAGTCTGCCATTCCAAGTCTGGAATGAATTACAGCTTCAAGAGGCCGAGAGCGCCAGGTTAGACCCTGAGAATGCTCTGCCAAATACGCATGGTATTCGAAATGACTTGGATTTCTGGAGCTTCGACTCCGGGATTTCAAATACAACACACGATCACCTTGGGAAGACAATCATTATTAGTAAGGATACAACCCAGCTCGTACTGAAGGAAGCCAACAAAGCCTTCAATACCGAGCCGATTGACCTTCTCCTTTCAGCAGTGTGGGACGCATTTCTCCAAGTATTTCCAGCTCGAGATGGCCTGACCATCTTCAATGAGGGTCACGGGCGGGAGCCCTGGAACTCCGACATTGATCTTGCCCGGACTGTTGGATGGTTTACGACGTTGAGCCCTATCCATATCTCACGTAACAGGGGCCATGATTCCGCCAATATTGTGAGACATGTCAAGGATGCAAAAAGGAAGCTCACTTCCAATGGCTGGGCCTATTTTGCTTCCAGATATCTGAACAAAAAGGGCCGTGAGACTTTTCGATCGGACAATTCGGTTATGGAGATGACCTTCAACTACCATGGCCAGTTCCAGCAGCTTGAGCGAGAAGATGCCTTCTTTGAGAGTATCACGCTCGATGATGTCTCTGATACTGGACCGTGTCTACCTGTTTGCTCGTTGTTCAATATCAACATGTCTATTGAAGGAGGGCATACGCACGTTTCGGTTACGTGGAACCGTCATATCTCGCATCAAGGCCTTATCCCTCAATGGGTTGACCAGATTGGATTTTCGTTGCAGTCCATTTGCCAAAGCCTCAAACAGAGGCCCGCCGAAAGAACACTCAGTGATTACGAATTCTTGAACCTGGACTACGCGAGCTTGGACGAGCTCCAGAGCCATCTCATTCCAGACATCCAGTCTCTCAATGGCACGGAGGTTGAAGACATATACCCTTGCTCACCAATGGTGGACGGCATGCTCCTTAGCCAACTTAAAGGATCTGGACTCTACGAGACCTCGCAATCTTATGAGATCAAACCGCGAGGCTCCCATCGTATCAACTTGGAACAGCTATCCGCAGCGTGGCAAGATGTCATTGCCCGTCATCCACCTTTGCGCAGTGTCTTTATTGAGAGTTCAGACGGTTCAGTTGCCTTCAACCAGGTTGTGTTGAGACGCTATCACGGTGAAGTCATCCTGCTTGAGAGCAGTGACACGGAGTCGACTAACGCACTGGTAAAAAGACTCCCAAAAGTCAGTTACCAGCAACTCAAACCTCCCCATCGCATGACTCTCTGTCAAATCCCCGATACGAAGAGTATCATTTGTCACATCGAGATGAGCCATACCGTTACAGACGGTGAATCCACGGGAATTCTCCTTGGAGACTTGTCCAAAGCATACAAGGGTGGCTTGGGGAGGGACGATCTTGGCGAAACCAGTCGAGGTTTTGCCCGGTTTTTGAGACCCAGCATGGCCGATATTAGGAAATCCTACTGGAGAAAGAAACTGAACGGTGTCCAGCCCTGCATTTTCCTCATCTGGACAAGATCTCGGCACCAGCTGATACTGTGTCTTGGCCTACCATAGACATCGATGGCGAGGATTTCTCTTCTATGCAGCGCTTCTGCGAAGCTCACTCCATTACCCCAGCCAGCTTATTCCATGCAGCCTGGGCACTTACCTTAGTGTCATATACCGGTACAGACTCTGTGTGCTTCGGCTACGTTGCTTCAGGCAGAGATCTTCCCATACCTGGGATCGGCGAGGCTATTGGCGCATATGCAAACATGATGGTGTGCCGCGCAGACAATTCTCGAGAATGGACCAAGAATCGCTTTATTCAGCACATGCACCATCAAGTTCTGGAAGACATGGAGAACCAGCACTGTTCCCTGGCCGACATTCAACATGACTTGAACTTGGCTTCTGGCCAGCAGTTGTTCAACACAATTGTTTCATTCCAAAGAGAGGTTGATGATCATGTCGACGACACTATAGGACAGGAACTTGAATTCATCGACTGTGATGGCGATGATCCCACAGAGTATGATGTGGCGATTAGCATCACATTTGGTGCCAACCGAGCGAGCCTGTTTGCCAACTGCCTACCGTCACGATACAGCAATGCGCAGGCTCACCGCATCATTGCACTATTCAAGACCATTGTCCTAAAGTTGGCCGAAGATAATCTCCAGGAGAGCAACGGGGAGACACTACGCAGCGTCGCCATGATCAGTGATGATGATTTGGAAGAGATCTGGAATCAGAATTCAGCCGCTCCTCAGACTGTGGACAAATCCATCCATGACCTCATAACTGCGACAGGAAAAAGGCAGCCCGCAGCTCTCGCCGTCAATGCATGGGATGGTGATTGGACGTACAGTGAGCTCCATGAAACTTCGACCCGACTCGCCCTTCATCTGGTTGCTCTTGGCGTTGGCCTAGATGCTACCGTCGCAGTGTACCTTGACAGATCGCGTTGGGTTCCAGTAGCCATGCTAGCAGTCATGAAGGCCGGAGGTGCTTTTATTCACCTGGAAAGCTCTGATCCAGAAGGCTGGAATCGTGGTATCCTGGAACAATCTCAACCAGTGCTGCTCTTGTCGTCCACTTCGACTGAACAGGAAGCAGCCAAGCTCACAGACCGTCCTGTTCTTGTGATCAACAGAGATTTTCTCAACAACTTACCAGCGACAACTGACGAGACTCTGCCAAGTCCAGGGCCGTGTAACAAGGCCTGTGTCGCCTTTACCTCAAATGGTGCTGGTACGCCTAGGGGCACAATCTTTTCCCACTCTAACCTCAGCAGCGCCATCGAGTATCAAAAGAGCACCCTGGGCTACGTGTCTGACTCAAGGACTTACGATTGTACAAAGTCGTCATTCTCAATACCCTGGGTCAATTTTATGTTCACTGTGGCTGCTGGAGGCTGTTTCTGCATTCGGTCAGCAACCGAACAGAAGGACGACCTTGCGGCATCCATGCGCCATTGGAAGCCTACCATACTGAGCACTACTCCTTCTGAAGCCGCCAAATTGCCGGAAACTGTCGTTCAGTCACTCCAGACTCTAATACTAGGAGGTGAACACGTCTCAAAGGAGCATATCCAATACTTGGCTCCGCTCGTAGATCTCAAGATCGTATACAGACCTTGGGGATGTGTCTCAACCGCTACAGTTGCGACGGCTGGCATGGAGGAGTATGATGAAGCAATCATTGGTCAAGGTGTTGGCCTAAACACATGGATCGTTGATACTCAAGATGGTACGACTCTCGTTCCAATCGGCAGCATCGGTGAACTGGTTTTGGAAGGTCCCTTGATTGCCGCCGAATTCCTGCAACATACCGATAAGACAGGCTTCATTGTGAACCCGCCGTGGCTCACTCACGGCATTAGAAGCTCGAGACATCCCGGCCGCACTGGTCGTGTGTTCAAAACAGGAGATCTCGTCCGCTATAACAAAAATGGCATGCTGACTTTGATCGGTCGAAAGGACGCGCAGATCAAGATGCATGGACAACACTTGGAAGTGGAGAAAATTGAGAGCCACATGATGCTCTCGAATGCGATTCATCAAAGTGCATGCTTCATTCCCAAGTCTGGCCATTACGCCAATAAGCTCGTTGGTGTCTTCAGCTTGCCCAGACACTGTGACACCAGCAGTAGCGCAATAGAGCTCCTTGACAGCAGCAAGGCTCAAGAGGTTCAAGATGCCATTCAAGGTCTGCAGGCTGCACTGGATAACTCAATTCCAGCGTACATGGTCCCATCTGTCTGGGTTGGGCTGGGACTATCCCCGTCGACAGCTCCGGAAACATGCAGCGGACGTCAGTTGAGGAGTGGTTATGCAACATCGACACGAAAACACATGCTATAATCTCCAACGCCACATCATCGTTTCCGGGTGCGACCACGACAGCGCAGAGAGTACTCCGTGACGCGTGTAGCCTGATTCTCAACGTTCCTACCGTTCAGATTAACCTACAACGATCATTCATTACCAATGGAGGCGACTCCATATCCGCCATGCGCGTTAGCCCGTACTGCCGTGCGGCAGGCATTGTCTTTTCCGTCGCTTCTCTACTTCGAAACAAAAGGCTCGTCGACGTTGCCGATTCGGCAACTATCACGCCTGCCGGTTCCGCTTTTAGTCCACAGTGAAGCCTTCGACAAACCTTTTCCTCTTTCACCAATTCAGCAGTGGTTCTTCGATCAATCACCCGTCGGAAAGGTCACGACGCCCGGCTATTACTGCAACCAAGCTTTCTATCTTAAAATCAAGCGTCAAGTATCTCCAGAGGAAGTTTCTGTTGCTATCCGAAAGATTGTTCAGAAACATTCCATGCTGAGAGCGCGATTTCAGTGTGATGTATCCACGATGTCATGGTCACAACTTGTTTCAAACCCCAATGAAGGCTTGTATCATTTTGAATCCTTACATGTCGAAGCCCTCGCCACCATGAAGTCCAAGATAAGTAAGCGGCACACAGAGCTAGACATTGAACGTGGATTGGTTCTTGCAGTGGACATGTTTACCCTTCCTTCTGCTGAGCAGTATCTTTCAATGATTGCTCATCATCTCGTTATCGATCTGGTATCCTGGCGGACGATTCTTGATGATTTAGAAGCCGTGTTAGATGGCAACTACCCCCCGACGAGTTGCCTTTCCAAGTCTGGAACTCCTTGCAGATTGACCACGCTCAGTCTTCCAGTATGGCCCGGAGAGAGTACTCTCGACCGAAGCCCACAATGAGCTTGATTCTTGGAACTACACTCCAGCCACTCCCAACAGTTTTGGTGATCACATTGAAGAGTCTTTCGAGATTGACCGCACAACAACTGCAATTTTACTCAAGGAGGCCAACCGGGCTTTTAATACCGAACCAGTCGATCTCATCTTGTCAGCTGTCTGGGATGCCTTCTTCCAGACATTCAAGTCGCGCAATGGCCTTACCATCTTTAATGAAGGTCATGGGCGAGAGCCGTGGAGCTCCGATATCGATCTGTCTCGAACCGTTGGTTGGTTCACCACTATGGCACCGTTGCACGTGTCTCGACAATCAGACAGCCAGAGAGTTTCCACTGCAAGAGTCGTGAAGGATATCAGAAGACAGCTTTCATCGAGCGGATGGGATTATTTCGCTTCGCGTTACCTCAATGACGCGGGCAAGAAGGCCTTCAAAACGCACGATTGTGTCATGGAAGTTCTCTTTAACTACCATGGCCAGTTCCAACAAATGGAGTCAGAAGACAGCCTATTCGAGAACGTAACCTTGGACAATGTTTTCGATGCCGGCTCTGAACTTCCTGCGTCCTGTCTCTTCAACATCAATGCTTCCATTGAAGCTGGTCTGACCAAGTTTACCTTCTCCTGGAACCGTTTCATTAGCCACCAGGACCTCATTCGAAAGTGGATCGCGCACGTCAATATCTCGATGCAGGCTCTCTGCAGCTTGTTGTCGGTCCGCGAGCCCTCACATACCATCGCGGACTTTGAGTTCGTCTATCTTGATTACAAGGGCTTGGATGAGTTGCAGCGTCGTATTCTTCCAGCTATTCAGTCTGAAGCCGGTGCCATTACCGATATATACCCTTGCTCACCCATGGTAGATGGCATGCTTCTCAGCCAGATTCGTGACCCAGGAGCTTACAAAACATCCGTCACCTACGAATTGAGACACCGAGATGGTTACCAGTCACTGAGCATAAATCGACTAGAGAAGGCCTGGCAATCTGTTATCGCACGTCATCCGGCTCTCCGCAGCGTCTTCATTGAGGGTGTTGACAAGCAGACGGCGTTTTCTCAAGTTTTGCTCGAGAGTCACCGTGGAGAGGTTTTGCTCCTCGAGGCTGAAACCAGGACTGAAGCTATCCAGTTGGTTCAGAATTTGCCTGCCGTTGTGTATCGACAGCTTCATCCAGCACATCGCCTCGTGCTATGCGGAGTCCAGGGAAACGAAAACGGGACGATCATCTGCCAGATTGAAATGAGCCACGCCATCGTTGATGGAGCATCTACCGCGAGAATGTTGGAGGATTGGTCACAAGCTTATGCTGGGGCTTTAGGCGACGAAGACCTTTTGGAGACGACTCGCGGCTTCGCCAGGTCTCTCAAGAACAGCCTTGCGGCCGACAAAATGGCATACTGGAAGAACAAGTTGGCTCATCTGGAACCATGCTTTTTCCCCCGCGTCTCCGAAGTCTTACAGCCTGGCTATACGATATCGACGGTTTGCGCCAATTTTTCCGGCGATAGCTTTATGCGAATCCGGAATTTCTGCGAATTTCAATGCATCACGCTTGCAAGCCTCTTCCAAAGCGCCTGGGCACTAACAATGGCTGCGTACACAGGCAACGATTCCGTTTGCTTTGGATATATCGCTTCCGGCCGTGACCTGCCTATCGCCGGCATCGCGGAGGCAATCGGCGCGTACGCCAATATCCTCGTCTGCCGTGCCGAAATCTCCCGTTCCTGGACCTCTCAGCAATTGGTCCAGCATATCCATAGCCAAGTCCTCGAGGACCTCAATTTCCAGCATTACTCTCTTGCCGATATCCAGCACGATCTTGAAGTTTCTGCCGGAGAAACGCTGTTCAATACCATCATTTCGTTTCAGAAAGACGATGCCGACACGGAAGACCTACAGGTCCAGGAGGTGGTCTTCGTTGATGTCGCCCACGAAGATCCCACAGAGGTAAGTCTAACCTATCCGGAGAAGACTTGTTGGAAAATAGTAGGCTCACATTATGCAGTATGACATATCGTTAGACATCAGCTGCGCTAGCACCGAAGTGTCGTTCTCGCTTGACTGCCGGCTGTCATGCTTGGCTGAGAAGCAAGCTGAACGAGTCATCTCGCTCTTGGAAACAATTATCACATCAATTGTTGACAGCAAGCCAGAGGTTGACACTCTTGCCTCTCTTCAAGTGGTCAGCCGCAACGATATCGAACAGATATGGAACTGGAACTCTGTTGTGCCCGAAACAGTCGATGCCTTGGTCCACGATATCATATCACAAACAGTGCAAAAGTTCCCAGGAGCGCCAGCTATTTGCGCTTGGGATGGCGATTGGACTTACCAACAGCTGGAAAACATCTCTAACAAGCTTGCTCACGAGTTGATCACCCTCGGCGTTGGCCCCGAGAAGGTTGTCCCGCTCTGCTTTGAGAAGTCTCGCTGGATGCCAGTGGCAATGCTCGCCGTCATGAAAGCTGGAGGCGTAAGCGTGAGCTTGGACTCTGCTCTTCCAGAGGAACGCATGCGCACAATCGTACATCAGGTCAACCCGACAATCATTCTTTCTTCGTCAACTAGCGTGGGCCTCGCAGGCCGACTCAGCACAGCCCCTGTTTTCGAAGTCAACGAGTCCAGCCTAGCCCGACTCGATGCAATGTCTGGCTCTGTGACGAGTTCTTCCACCGTAAAGCCTTCCAACACGCTGTACATCGTATTCACGTCTGGCAGCACTGGAATTCCCAAGGGTGTTACTATTAGCCACTCTAATTTCAGTAGCTCCCTTCGCCATCAAAAGGGCGCGCATAACGTTGTGGCCGGTGCGAGAGTTTACGATTTCGCGTCATACGCATTCGACACGTCCTGGCAAAATGTCCTCAGTGCTCTGGAGTGTGGTGCTTGCCTATGCATTCCATCTGACACGGAACGACGAGACGATCTGGCAGGCTCGCTGGAGAGGTTCCAAGTCACACATAGTGAACTTACTCCGTCAGCAGCCCAGCTTCTTCCTGATAGCACACTCAGTCGCTTGGATACATTAATCCTTGGGGGTGAAGCTCTCTCGCCTGAACTGGGCAAGCATTGGGCGACAATGGTCAATGTCAAGAATTCTTACGGACCTTGCGAGTGTACCCAACAACAACAGTCGCAACAATATGCCCGGACAGTCTCAATGTGGCCAGTATCGGCCGCGGAATTGGGGTTAACACGTGGGTCGTGAACTCCGGTGGCGACTCTCCGTTCCCATTGGAAGCGTTGGAGAACTGTATCTTGAAGGCCCGCTTGTCGGCCCTGGCTATCTGGGTGACGCAAAAAGAACAGCCTTATCCTTCGTCGAGAACCCGCCCTGGCTCTTGCATGGTTCAACGGCTCGCCCCGGGCGCCAGGGACGCTTGTACCGAACCGGCGATCTCGTCCGCTACAGCTCTGATGGAAGCTTGACCTTTGTTGGGCGAAAGGACTCACAAATCAAGATCAATGGTCAACGCTTGGAGCTGGGTGACGTTGAGTACTATATAAGTTCCAACATTGCCCATGACTGTGATGTGCGAGTGGTGTCGGAAGTGATAAGACCTAGAGACAGCAAAAAGCGGTATTTGATAGCCTTCTTGAGTACAGAGAAGCCAGTCACTGATACCACAATTATCACCGATGGATTGAGCGAGAAATTGGCGTCTCAGCTGCCAGCTTACATGATACCGTCAGTCTACATGATGATTGAAAGCATCCCAACGACTGCTTCAGGCAAGACGGATAGAGGAAAGCTCCGTGCAATGGGCGAACAGCTCACTACGCTTGAACTCATGGCGTATGGTCCAGCGCGGTCCATAAGACGAGAACCAGCGACGCCAAGGGAAATTCAACTCCAAGGGCTCTGGTCTGCTGTGCTTGGGCTCCCACGAGAAGCCATCAGCGCTGAAGATAGCTTCCTCCGCATTGGCGGAGATTCTATCGGCGCAATGAGGCTCGTCAGCTTAGCGCGGGATGCCGGCCTGTCTATCAGTGTGACCGACGTCTTCAGGAACCCACGATTAAGCGACCTCGCCAAGATCGCCGAAACATCATATGACCATCAAGCCCAGGCCGCCTTGATGCCGTTTTCTTTACTTGGCAAGAAGCTTGAGATGTCACAGGTGCGAGCCCAGATTGCCCAGCTGTGTCGCATCGACGAAGTGATGGTTGAAGACGCCTTCCCTTGCACGCCCCTACAAGAGGGTCTCCTGGCACTGACAGCGAGACGGTCTGGTGATTATGTGGCTCAAAACGCATTCCAGCTTCAACATAGTATCGAGATCTCTCGCTTCCAGCAGGCTTGGGAACACGTCATGGCCACGACCCCAATTCTTCGAACACGAATAGTTGACATCGATGGCGAGGGATCACTCCAAGTGATCATTCGAGAAGATGAGTTTACGTGGCCAGAGCTCAAGAGCACTACTCACTATCAAGATTCAGATAGGAAGCAGGGCATGGGCATGGGTACACCACTCATGAGATATGCCATCACTAAAGACGCCGATAATTGCTACTCCTTTATCTGGACTGTACACCATGCTCTGTACGATGGATGGTCAATGCCGCTGGTGCTTGAGAGACTGGAGATGGCATACGACGGAATGGTTCTACAAACGCCACCCGAGTTCCAAGGGTTCGTCAATTTTATCAGAAACGTCGACAATGACGATGTCGACAGGTTTTGGACTTCACAATTTGAACACCTGGAAGCCAAGGCGTTCCCAACATTGCCTTCACCAGTCTATCAACCCCGTTCCGACACTGCCGTCTCGCACAGCATTACTGGGCTATCCTGGCCGAATACGGATACCACGCCTTCGACTACGGTCAAGGCGGCATTATCGATCCTCGTTGCCACTCACTTCAACGCTTTGGATGCACTATTTGGAGTGACGGTTACTGGTCGGCAGGCACCAGTCAATGGCATCAGAGAGATGACGGGTCCTACCATTGCCACAGTACCAATCCGGGTATCCGTCGACAAGGAAAGCACCGTAGACCAGTTCCTTCAACATTTGCAGATTCAAAGTATTGACATGGTACCGTATGAGCAAACCGGTCTCCAAAAGATCCGAAGAATCAGCCATCGTGCGAGGCAGGCGTGCGAATTTCAGACACTCCTTATCATTCATCCCATTGAAGATTCTAGCAGGTCTTCAACTTCAATCTTCGTGGAAGACACAGATGCAAACGAGGGTGTCGATGAGTCCTTTGCCGACTTTGATGTTCATTCTCTTACACTCGAGTGCGATCTGAGCAGCACAGGGGTGCTGTTACGGTTCAGGTTCGACTCTTCTGTTGTCGAGAAACAATACGTTGAGAATCTCGGAGCCCGGCTCGAGCTCGTTCTGCGCCAGCTATGTGATACTAGCATGACCGATCGTAAGATTTCCGACATCGATCTGGTCAGCTCCAGAGACTTGGAAGCAATCTGGGATTGGAACGCGGTAGTCCGAGAGACGATCCACGGTATTGTGCACGAAATAATAGCCAAGAATGCCCTCGAGCACCCCGATTTCCAGGCAGTCAGGGCATGGGATGGTAACTGGACCTATCAGGAATTGGATGATATTGCAACTATCACCGCCCATCACCTTGTCGGCCTTGGCGTCGGTCCTGATGTTATTGTACCGCTTTACTTTGAGAAGTCCCGTTGGACTCCAATTGCAATAATGGCTGTTATGAAGGCTGGGGGTGCATCTGTTCTTCTGGACGCTACTTTACCCCACGACCGGTTACGCAGCATCGTGCAACAAGTCAACCCCTTGTTGATCATATCATCGTCTACCAACCAGGCCCTCGCAGAAGGGTTGACCAATAAACCGACAGTGGTCCTAGGAGAAGGGTATCTTGAAGGATTCAACAAGCCTGCTCTACAGGCACTACCCAAAGTGAACCCTTGGAACAAGCTGTATGTTGTCTTTACCTCTGGCAGCACTGGCGTTCCAAAGGGTGCCACGATTACACACTCCAACTTCAGCAGCGCTATCCGTCACCAACAAGTCGCAACTGGCATCTCCAGATCCTCCCGCGTCTTCGATTTTACAAAGTACGCGTTTGACGTTTCATGGTCCAATTTTCTCCATACTTTGGCTGCCGGTGGCTGTCTTTGCATCCCGCGACAGGAAGAAGCTCTTGGCAATTTTGCCGATTCGGTGTGTACTTACCAGGCCAACTTTGCGGACATCACACCATCTGTTGCTACAGTGCTCAAGCCAGCAGATCTGAGAGGCCTCGAGACTATTGTGTTCGCTGGCGAGGCTCTTACAAACCACGCGGCCTCACAATGGACAAAGTACACCCGCGTGGTCAACATGTACGGCCCAGCTGAATGCACAGTCAAATCCACGTGGGCGGCGATTGACGGCGCTGGCACGTCTCCAGCAGCTAGCATTGGCCACGGTTCGGGCGCATGCACTTGGGTGGTTGATCCTTCCAACCACAGCAGACTAGCACCAGTCGGCGCGATAGGAGAATTGTTGATAGAAGGCCCAATCGTTGGCGCTGGTTATCTCAACGATGCTGAAAAAACGGCCCAGGTCTTCATTCAAGACACGCCTTGGCTTCTTCGCGGAGGCGGTGGCCACCAAGGACGGAGTGGTCGCCTGTACAAAACCGGTGATTTGGTGCAGTACAGCGCCGACGGCAGCCTAACCTTCATGGCCCGAAAGGACAGCCAAGTCAAGATAAACGGCCAGCGCTTGGAGCTTGGCGACGTGGAACACAACCTGGCAACCAGCATTTCTCTTGACTCGGAAGCCCAGCTGGCCGCAGAAGTGATAACGCCCCGTGACAGCTCCAAGGCAATGCTGGTTGCATTTTTGCAGTTCAGGCAGGCAGGCGACCTCAAATCAGAGATGCACAGGCTTACTGCAGGTCTGAACGAACGCCTCGCCACCAAAATCCCCGGGTATATGATCCCTTCGGCCTATATCATGGTTGATAAACTACCGCTTGGCCCAACAGGGAAGCTGGACCGAAGGCAGCTCCGCGCAAGTGCTGAGCAATCCACCTGGTCGGAGCTCATAGCATCAAGCTCGTTACAAGAAGAAGAAAGACGGCCACCAAGCAGTCCGATGGAACTATGCTTACAAAAGTTTTGGGCTTCAATTCTCCAACTCGATATGGAGTCAATCAACGCGAACGATAGCTTCCTTGATCTTGGTGGTGATTCCATCCAAGCGATGAAGCTTGCCACGAGAGCCCGAAGCCAGGGTCTTTTGCTCGCCGTAACCGACATCCTCAGGACTCCAAAGCTATCTGGTATGGCATGCAAATTGAGACGTAATGATGAGAAAGCTGGCCATGCCGTCGCGTTTCAACCACTTTCACTTTTGCCCTCCGGCAGCCAATCAGCAGTGGAAGATAACCTGGTCGAGTATGGCATTCTGCGTGACAGTGTCCAGGATATCTTTCCTGTCACTGACCAGCAGGCGCGGTATCTTCTTTCCACTTATACGAAAGCCCGAAGTGCCGTCTATTATCTTACCCTGGATCGTGACGATGTGGTCGATCTTGGTCGATTGAACCATACATGGGCTTGTCTCATTAAGCAGTTCGACATCTTCCGGACGGCTTTCATCGCATATAAAGACATGTTCCTACAGGTGGTGCTGAAGGGACTGGACGTTGAACTCGGCGTCTTCGAGACAGAAACAGACAGCTTGGATGAGTACACTTTGAAGTTGAAGAGGCAAGACTTGCTTCAGGACCTACAATTCGGCAAGCCAGTCACCAAGCTTTCTATAATCCACCAGACGCGAGAACAAAACTATCGGGTTGTCGTCCGTCTGTCACACGCCCAATATGACGGCATCTCGATCGGGAAGATGTGGACTGCATTTGAGAACGTCTACAACTCGGCTGTACCCGAAGAAGCCGTGGCCGTGGACGCAAGCTTTTCGCAATACATGTATTCTCAGTCGCGCCTTGACAAGGCAAACGCGACTCAGTACTGGCGAGATCTGCTTCGAGGAAGCACCCTGACACCCATCCGAAGTCAAAAGATGCATCGACTTGGGTACGCGCTTGGCCCGAACGTCATCCAGACTATTCCGATGGCCGCACTTCAATCCGATGACTTCACTTTTGCCACGGTCCTCAAGGCTGCGTGGTCATATGTACTCGCCAAACACTCAGCTACCAACGACGTATTGTTTGGAAGTTTCACACATGGGCGCATCCAACCGGACGCCCAAGATGTGGTTGGGCCTTGCGTGAACATCGTCCCATTCCGCGTTGTCTTCGTCGAGGGCTGGTCGGCCAGAGATCTGGTTGCCGCAATCAATAAACAACACTTGGCTGGCATGCCATTCGAGACGATGGGCTCCCGAGAAATCATTCGCAACTGCACAGACTGGCCAAAGTGGTCTTTCTTCAGCTCCGTCATTATCCATCAGAATTTTGAAAGTCATCATGAGGAAGAGCACTCTGTTGACTTCGACAGGTCCGACTTTTCATTTGGCGATATCGACGATGTCCAGCTCTATATCACGTCCACACCAGGTCCTGAGACGATGGAAATCGACATGGGCTTCGGGGATAATATCATTTCGGATGACCTGGCGCAGCAGCTCGCCTGCGACTTGCGGGAAACGCTCATCAGGTTCTACGGCAACATGGACGCGGAACTCGAAGCACCACGCAATGGCCAAAACATGCCTGCTCGACTGCCCTTGCCAGCCCATGTCGAGATGACCGAGAATCTCGCAAGTGACGAGAGAAAGATGCTGGATGGCTGCCCCCCTCAATTAAGGGAAGCTCTCAGCTCGGCATGGGGATACGTGCTTGGCAAACCCACCACCCCCAGCAATGATTCTTTGGAAGAAACCTTTTTCGATTTGGGTGGCGATGCCAACAATGCGGGTCAGCTGGCCGCCCACATGCAGAGACAAGGCTACCGGGTGAGAATCGAGGATGTCTTTGAGAACCCAACGTGGCCTAGACTCCTGCTCTCGCTCATCAAGCAGCAACAAAGCAGCCCCTGAGTGGTCGGGGATTCGGTACGAAGTAGATTAGATATCGAGGTTTTCATTTGTAATGGGGTGCTACTTTTCAAAGCTTAGCTATATCTCTTATGTTCTATTCCTTTCAACTCGCGCGTGAATCACTCTATATGAGAAACAAACATATATAGATCAATTCTTTCTATGGTCCGTTGTTCGAAGGCTGTGTGCCCCTTGGTCAGCATTGTCACCTGTTCGGCTAGGCACTCACCATGTCCGAGTCTTTCTCTCCCCTCTGCCTCTGGGGGCAATGGCTGAGAGGAAACCTTGTCGATGGTGGCCGATCAATGCATTAGTGTCTGCGGACGTTTGTGTTTGTGTTACCCCAGAGAGCTCCTCCCCGCTGCCGATAACACGCAAGGAAGCCATGGAGTATATTGTGGGAGCTTGAAATAAACCCCAAAAGACAAAATACTACAACAAGAGGTGCATGCAATGGGGAATTAGCTTTTATAAATTCAAAACGCTATGAATAATTCCTCGAGTTTGCCGGACGGTATGCCGAGTATTGCTTCGATCAATATGCCTCGTAACGTTCTTCCTTCGCTTCGGGCACGGCATCTTCCGTAAGTTGGGAGACTGGGAGACTAAACCGCTGCTGCAGGTCTCCAAGCTCCTTTCCGACGGCTGTCGACTGCAGGCGTTCCCTCCGACAAGTCCGAGGAGTCCTTCCCTATCACCACTCATCATCCTTTGCTTCCCTTTTCGAGCCGTGTTGACGTCTTCCTCTTCTCCAGACTCGGGCACGCTCACGAGTCTGTGTCCGCATTGCGCTTCGGGGTCAGGGGTCTCGTAGCCCAAGTTGAGAGTCCAACTCGACACCCTCCCTTCAGAGTTGGCTCGTGGTCGCCCAGTTGCACTCGGAACAAGACCAGTACTGACAATTTGGTCTGGGCGCCTCTCATTCCACTCGGTGTTCGATCCCAGGGCTCGCTCTATATCTTCCTTCTGAGAGGATCCGGACCGTTTCCTGATATAATCCTCGTATTGTGTGTCCCTCTTGCTTAGAACGGCCGCTACGGCTCGACGAGGCCGTGGACGCGCTTGCAGTGGACACCAGCAGCCAGCCCAGATTTGACGCAGCAAACCGTACGGTGATTCCAGAGAAAATCGCGACCTACTGCGCTGGCCTTGTTATCCTCGTCAAAAGGCAAGCGGAGGATAATAAAACAACGGTCACGGAAATCCAGCTTGCACACTTCTCGGTCCAGGAGTACCTCACGTCAGGCCGATTGGAAGGCAGCATAGCTAACGACCTCCAGGAGACTGCTGCAAGACTCAGCATTATGACCGTTTGTCTTTCGTACCTACTGGATATGGGCTATCCATATACGATAAGCGGAGCAAGACAGCAGTACCCCATGGCACAATACTCTACGAGATATTGGGCACAAAACGCTGCGGTTATTGAAGGTTCAGATAAGCAGGTTGCAATTGTAAAAGAGTATTTCTCACATTGGACGGCTTTCGAATTTGGATACCGGCTTTACAGACCAGACAGATCCCGGGAAGAAGAACCTGATGATTACAAAGAGCCGGTTACCTGTTTATACTACGCAACTGTTTATGGGTTATTCCATTCTGCTAAGGAGCTACTCGAGACGGGTGCCGAAGTCAACGCGCAAGGCGGCAACTTCGGCAATGCGCTCCAGGCTGCTTCGTTGGGAGGACACGAGGCGATAGTGCGGCTGCTGCTGGAGAAGGGCGCCGAGGTCAACGCGCAAGGCCGTCACTACGGCAATGCGCTCCAGGCTGCTTTGTACGAACCAGACGAGGCGACAGTGCGGCTACTGCTAGAGAAGGGCGCCGAGGTTCACGCGGATGCTCCGCCACAACAGCAGCCGGCACATGCCCCTATCTACGCAACAGACGACGACCGGTCCACCATGGCCCTCAGTTCGGGTATGTATCCTGCCTACTTTCCCCCTTCGCCTTGACTAGCCTGCGTTTACTAGACAACGACGGGTCGGATGTAGACAACCTTCTAATCCCCCCGTCAGGTAGCTCTTCCTGAAAGAGGCAGAGGCCGGTCTCCCCTGAATCTTCTACACCCAGCATGACGAAGAGAACAAGGGCGGGAAAGGAAAATTAATTACTACACGGATGGCTTTATTCTAAGAGTGTATTCGATTTTTCACGGAGGATATATAGCACATAGTAGCGAAGTTCAAGCCTACGTTTTATATGGACGGCAATATCAGCGATATCTTCGACAGATGTAGACTCTACCGGACCTAGACGGATATAATAATTAGACAGTCTCTTAGGCTTTACGCAAAGAGATAGATAGTATGACTAGGGTATTTCAATTGATATCTAAAAGGCTACCCAGGAGGACAGCGCCGTAACGAAGACGATTGCTACACTGACACTTGCCTTTCTCCCCGCCAACGTTCATCCCTGCAATTTTCAGCATGTCGTTTTCCAACTTCGATGCGGATACGGGGTGGGCGGCTTCGGACAGGTGGACTGGGCCTTCGCGGCACCGATAACCTTGATGATAACTGCGATGTGGTATTATTAGCAGAAGAGGTTCAGTCAGACAGGAGTCCGCCTTAACAGACGACTAGACACTCTACTTTTATGAAAAGTAGGGTCTCTGCCCATTAAAAAAGCTCCCCGACGCCAATTTTAAATGCTATAGACCAAATGACGAAAGGTATGCATGCAGTAGTGCATAAGATGACCCTTATGGAAGATCAGATACGCACCTTACAGGAGGCCAATTTAGCACTTTCTAAGCGCCGGAGAGCTAAAAACTCGCGCGTCCAGCTTGGAGGAGCCCTTACTATACAGGAACCTTAAGAGCTACAGGACGAGAAGGCAAAAGGGAAGCGTCCAGCGACTGATGAATACGGAACGGGGGGTCCGTCGAAGCGGAGGGCGACCGGTGGAAGGCGCTGTGGTATCTGCGGCGAGACAGGTTATAATGCGCGAACATGTGAAAAGGATATAGAATTGAGTAGTGAATTAGATAAAGAGTGATTTTAATTAATTTATATAAAAGTGGTAAGATATAAAAAGAGTAGCCGACTTAATAATATAATTAAATTAGTAATAAACTATATTATATATAATAATATATAAAATAACTATTATAAAAAATTAAAAAATCGTGTGTTTAATTTAAAAGAGCTTTTATTATATAAGAATCTTAAGAGTTATAAAATAAAAAGGTAAAAAAAACCGTTTATTAATTAATAAATATAAAACGAGGGGTTTATTAAAGTAAAAGGCGACTAGTAAAAGGCGTTATAATATTTACGGCGAGATAAGTTATAATATATAAATATATAAAAAGAATATAAAATTAAGTTATAAAGTAAATATAAAGTAATCTTAATTAATTTAAAGCGTTAAACTTAAATTAACTTATATAAAAGTAGTAAAATATAAAAAAAGTATTCGACTTTATAATATATTAATTTAATAATAAACCATGTTATTTATTATTTTAATTATTTTAAATTTTATAAATTTTAAATATAAAAATATATAATTATAAAGTAAATAAAAAGCTTTTTTTTAATTAATATAAATTAATCACTTGAAATAATTACTTAATAATTTTATAATATTAGAGAAAAATTTAAATAAATATAATATAAATATTTATATATTTTATAAATAATAAATATAATTATTTAAACTTTAAAAAACTATTTAAAAATATTAAGTAATTTCGCTTTATTTTATTAAATTCTGTTTTCTTTATATAAGCTTATATAATATTTAAATATAAATTTTTTTAATTATATAACTAATAACTAGCTAAATCTAGCCTGAGTAAAAGCGGCGGGTACGCCATACCCTATCGGGTACGGGGCCCCACGCCAGTATTAAACCCCTAACCGCTTACACACAAGACAGACTTCTAGTCAGGCCAACCCCAGTCTTGACAAACTTGATTAGTTCATGGAAATTGGCACGGCCATAAATACTGTACATGTATTTGTAATCTCAAGAGCAGACGACAACCTGCCTAGGTAGTCACACATTCTAATACAAAGTCGAAAAGTGCCCCGGAATGAAGAAGGCAAAAGGACAGAAGATATGCTAGAAAAGTAGTTTATACTAATCAAACCACCGTCTCTCTTGGCTGAAGCAAGCAGAACATGTCTCTCGGAGAGCGCACTGCTATCTTATTTTTCCTGCAGCAAGGACCAGTCCCCGACACACACGATCTCCCTCTCCCTGTCGCTCTAACCCGAAACCGATCGACCGACCAATCAATTAGCCGCGCCCCCCTTCGTGAGCTGGAAAAGCGCAGCGCTGCCTCCCCGATTCCGCGCACGCAACGACCTCTTGGTGGTAGGCGACGAGTAGTTGTTGCTCAGCAACTGGCCCGCCGCCTCCGCCGCCGCCGCCACCGCATCCGCCCCCACGGCCGGCACCTCGCCCTCGGCCCCGCTGCAGACGGGCACGTTGATGACCTGCCCGGCCTGCAGGTTGAAGCGGTCGACGCCCGGGTTGGCGGCCTGCAGCGCGGCCGACGAGATGCCGAGGTCCGCGGCGATGGTCACGAACGCGTCGCCCGCCTGGACGACGGCCGTGTCCGCGCCCTCGCCGCCCTCGACGCACGTCGCGTTGGAGGGCGGCGTCACGCACGAGGCCGAGTCGGGCGCTGCGAGCGCGACGGGCACCGTGAGCGTCTGGTTCGGGAAAATGACGTCTAGGTTCGCGAGCTCGTTGGCCGCTGCGATGTCGCAGATGCCTGAGCCTAGCGACTTGGCGATCTTGCCCAGCGTGTCGGCCGGCTGCACCGTGTAGGTCACGGCCTGGCCCTCGGCGCAGAGGGCGGCCGCTTCTTCTCCGGCTGCTTGTCGTCGGCGGATGCTCCTTGCGTGGGTATTGGCAGCGGTGCTGGTGTTGGCGCGGACGTGCTACCGGGGACTTATTAATCGAATGATACAAATTATATACAGAAGGTATGGCGTGGGTGTGGATTCGAGGAATGGGCATGTGTCTAGACTAAGTAATACATATATATGACTTACAAGTTGACGGAAAGGAGGATTCGAGGCAACGGCCAGCTCTGCTGTGAGGAGCCACAGCAAACTTGAGAAGTACATATTGGCGATGTGTGTCGGAAAGGACAGGGGGCTCCAGTTCGTTCAACGAATGACCGAGAGCCGGTCTCGGTAGTATGAAATTCTCGCAGAGAAGTTGGTCAGTCAGTTAGATAGAGAAAGGCATACACGGGGTTCGGCCGTACCGGGTTATATGTAGGCGTAGAACAAACAGAATGCCACTATCTAACCTACAAACATAGCCTTGTTATAGGAGGCTGTGTATCTTTGGGGACTTACATGGATGACCTAGGTTGGGCGATCTTGGGCGTTGACGACACATCGGCGGCGCCATGTATCATCGACGCCTCATCTTGCCGGCTTAGCTGGTCAAGCAAAATTACTTGGCGCATGGCTCTTTCTGATGGTACCCATGTGATGGCAAAAAGATCTTCTATCCAGGCCGCAAGTCATGCTCACATTTGTCAGAACCAGAACGATACCAGTTTATGGTGCGGACAAGCATTGTTTTCGCGACGATCGTTCACTTGGGGGGAGGGAGAGTATGGGACGTGCTATCTATCCATCTAGCTATGTAGTTCTAACCTAATAGTATACATGTGATAGTTGGATCAAAGATGCATCTTGGGCCTCTTGGCTGAGTTCCGTGACCTTAATACGCTCCGTTTCGTAAATCTGGCCTCGCCTTCATTGGTGTTGAGAATCCGTGGTAGAAAGGCATAAAAGCCAAGAGTCGCGAAGGGGATGACATACATAGGGCACTAACAGGTGTTCCAGATGGCATCGTCCTATTATCAGTATTGGTGTTCATATCAGAAGCCAAACATATTGAAAGGAGATGTCCGAACTCAGTTTTAGTATCCAACCCGTCACGTGTGTCCGTCCCAGTCCCGAGTCATCATCCAATGGAACAGACCCAGCACCAGCAAATAAGCGCCAAGTAGCAATGGCCGCTGCCCATTGGCTGGAGATCTGATGAAGCAAAAGAGAAGAGCAGAATATCTCGAGTCACTTGTTTCCCCGAGACGACCATTGATCCTGGGCAGCCCGACAGGCGAGGTTAGACGAGTCATGTTTGGTGGCCCAAGCAAGTACATAAAAGGAGCAGAAGTCGATACACGCCCAGGCCTGCCACGGTCTGTCACAGCTGGATCATCAAACCTTCCTGGTGTTCACGGCGTGATGCGCTGCGTCGAGACATACAGATAGGCGCCGTCGTTAGTTAGCAGATTCGAGACGTGGCTTACTCACGGAGAAAGAATCGTATAACGTAAAAAGGCCTATATAGATCAGACTTGCCTACATTTTGCTGTAAGTATAGCCTATGCTCTCATTCTCATCAGTCTATCCATCAAGCGTATTGCCGTATCGGTGTCGGCCTTCTTGCTCTCAGCTGTCGAGCCATGTCCAGGGCTTGTTATGTATACCTATAGATTGTCAGGCCATTTCCCGTAAAACAAACCACCAGCTGGGCGGTGTCTTCCAAAGTCTTGAATAGTGGCCAAGAGATGTCTGGACATATGTCAAAACAATAGGGTACTGCGCCACCCGTTTCGTCGCCATATATAGAGTCCATGTACAAGCATACATGCTATGTCACAAGGCGAAGCATGCTCTGGCAATGCTCGTTTTGGCACCTGGTTTGAGAAAACTTCTGGTCACCTGCCATCTTCTGTTTATCTGGGCGCACTGGAAACAACCCAAGGTCCTCGGTGCTCTCCTGCAGTATATGAACATCGGTCACGGTGGTTTAGGAGAGTCACGCCATCAAGAGATCCGAAACTTCTGCATCAACTTTGCACTTTTTCGCTCTCTTCTAAGCCGACCACATCACGTACAGAATGCCCAGAATTTGGAAAAACGCCTAATCATTCATAACTCCGAAGGTAACCCATCAAGACCATGGGGTCCTGAACCGCCTCTGCCTGTGGGCCGAGTCCGATTTATCTCATACTTTCTACTTGAACGCTTTCTCGTCCAGCTGAGTTGCAAATACCCGAAAAACTCAGGGCAGTGGAGCCTCCAAATAATGCGTCCCTAGCACAGCCGAAGAAGAATTTGTCTTCCTGGTATCCCGGAATGACGCCAAAAACAAGCTTCTGCGCTTAAAAGATGGAGTTGACAATGTTGCCACCAAACGTAGCACCAGCACCAAAGAGAGCCGCGTTTCCAAACTTCTTGCCCATCTTCTTGCCCATGCCTTCCTTCTCGGGCTCGCCCGCGGGCGCGGGCGCGGGTGCGGGCTGGTTGCTGCCCTCAGCCACGGCCATGGGCGGCACGCTCGAGTTGTACGGGTTCTGGCCGGGAGGCGGCGCCGGGTAGCCGCCGCCGTACTGGGGCTGCTGCTGCGGCTGGGCGTACGTGGGCTGCTGGTAGTAGCCAGCGCCAGGGGTAGCGGCCTTCTCGTTAGCGTAGCCGTTGCTGCCGTTGTTGTCGGCTCCACCTTCGATCTGGACGTAGTTCTTGGGGAAGATGCCCTCGGCGCCCGTGCGCTGGTTGCGGCCCATCCACCAGTCGGCGTTCATGTACTCGTGGACGGCGATCTTGTCGTCGCGCTCGAACGACAGGTCGCGGGCGTCGGCGGCGTTGTACTTGTACAGGGCGCGCGCGTGGGCGATGACGGGCTTGGACGCCGGCGGCGGCGGTGGCGGGTTGTTGCGCGTCGGCAGGGCGGGCGGGCCCGTCGTGTTGTAGGCCGGGGGCGCGGGCGAGTGGCTCGGGGTCTGGTGCAGGGCCAGGTTGGCCATGGAGTTCACGGGCGGCGACGACGTGGGGTTCTGGCTCGGGGCCGGGCTGGCGGCATTGGAGGCGCCGCGGGCTGCGCCGGCGCCGGAGAGGGGCGTCTCGTTCGGGAGCATCTGGTGGATGCTGTCGAAGACATTGTCGTCTATCACGCCCTTCTCCAGCAGGTTCTCGAGTTCCTGATCAAGCTGCGTGAGTACAACGGTGTTGGATTGAGGGACTAAGTCGTAGTAAAGTAGAGTCATACATTCTTGATTAGTCGTAGCGACTTGTTGTTCGCAATAATCTCCTGGCGGTCGACCACCATTTTGTCGTTAGGCAGATAGATGTACACTATCGATCAAGCTAGAGGATGCGATGCCGGGCTGCTGTTTTGAGTTGTTTGTCTCAGACAATACAAACTGGATGGAGTTGGTGCGGGGTCGGCGATGATGATAACAGTATGGATTCGATTCAATTCTCTAACCAGCGAGGAAGGAGTAGAAGGTTAAGGGGGAGGGACGAAATTGAAATTATGAATGGCAATCAAATCACGAGATGGGTGTTGTCGGACGAATTGGCTGGTAACCTTACTGAATCGGTTTCCGGGGTCCATTCACCCATTGCTGCTTAACAGCAATGCCCGCTTCGTACGTAACACCGGTGTTACGCATCAGAAAACTGGCCAACCCCCACCCTTTTTCGATCCCTAGGTGCATTTAGTGGCCTTGGGCCAAGGAAGCCAAACGAACAAACGAACCATGTAACTATTACTAGCAGACGAAGCCTGAAAATACACGATTATGTGATGGACGCTATGTCCAGTTCCCAGTAACTGGAGCGAAACGACTTGATAGTATTCCCTATGTCTTTTATAATAACATAAAATGTGCATCAGACAGTAGCTATTCGATCATAGACGTAGCGATGCTGCCTACTAAACTACTGAAAGGCCAATGAATGGTATTGCTATCAGCTCCGCTATCAATGAAATAATGCTTCACTGAATCAGTGTGGCGCCGCTGCTATTATAGCAAGCAGTAGGCCCCTTGCTCTTGTCCCAAATGCTCATCATGCGTGAGTGTTGCCGTTCTCTCTCTGAACGCCGTACCGTAGGGGACCCAGGCTTGGTTGAGTGGTGGCTACTGGACAGCGCACTCCTCCCTGTACCCCAGACTATCCCGAATGTAGAAAATGAATGCTAATATCAATCGCTTGGTTATTCACCCTGACTGAAGCCCCAATCGCCTCCTCCAACTCCTTGAATATATTCATGGGGTCGTCATCCAGCTGTCGTTCCTCCTTGCCTACTTCGCCTGTGGTAGCCAACCCACCTTCCTACTCCTTTTCGCTCACCTCGCTCTCCGCGGCTAGTTCAGCTTCTAGTTCAGCTCTCAGTTCGGCTTTCAGCTCGGCTCTCAGTTGAACTCTCAGTTCGGCTGCTAGTTCAGCTTCCATTTTGGCCTTCTCGTCAGCCTTCAGTTGCGCCTCCAGTATCGCCGTTAGGTCCTCCACTGCAGTATCGTTATTATCATCATCGGCCCTCTGCTGTTCGTCTTCCTGTTGTTCCTCTACCATGGTGGCGTCGCTCATGGGAGTCGAATTGGCGCCCTATTCCTCTTCACTGACATCACTATCATCATTGACTTCGCTGGCGGCCATTTCGTCATTGCTGGCGGCCAGTTCGGCTTCCAGCTGCGCCTCCAAATCTATTTCTTCGTTGTCATCGTCCTGCCGTTGTTCCTCTTCCTCTTCATCCTCTTCGGATTCTTCTTCCGCTTGTGTTGGCTGCGAAAACTGTTGTGATGATTGATGTATTTGCTGTGATGATGATTGCTGCTGTTGCTGCTGCGACTTCTGCGGGTTCATGGGACTTGGCAGCTTGAAATGCTCTTCTTCGCTCATGTCGTCTTCCTCTTCCTCCTCGCCATCGGCGTCCTCGTCGTCCTCCTCGCCGTTAGCCACGAACTCGGAGAAGCGGCGCGGCGGGAATGCCGGTGAGAAGTCGCGGCTCGGTTCCTCGCCGCCGGGGAACTCCAAGACGAGCCCACCATCGTCATCGTCGCTATCTTCCTCATCATCCGATTGTGGTGTGGTTTTCTTGGGCGCGGGCGCGGGCGCAGCAGCAGCAGCCTTGGCCGCCGGCTTCGGCTCGGCGGCGGGTATTTCCTTCTTTTGCTTCCCCTTCGCAGGCGCTGTGTTTGAGTCCTTGGCTCCCTTCGCTGTTGTGGCCGGTCCCTTGGTCTCCTTCGGCTTTTCGTGGATAGGAATGTTGATATTGCCCGACGACACTTTGGCGGGCTTCTCTAGGTGAGGGAACTCCTGCCGTAATTTCGCGGCGCTGTTGTTGGTGGGTGTCTGAGTAAGATTCATGGTGAAGAGCGAGTCTACCTTGTGTAGAACGAATGCTTCTCGCGACGGGTCGAAAATGAGCACGTATTGGCCGCCGTCGCCCGAGCGCGAGCCTTGGTATTTGTACATGCCATTGTCGTTGTAGCTAAGATCGTATTTGGAAGGGCCGGCTACCTTGAGTTTGGATAATGTCGGGTTCGTGTCAGGCTTGTGGTTGTCTTTGACGTAGGCAGTCTAGTCAGTCGTGCTGTTCCGCAAAGAAGAAGAAATAGTACGGGTTCTGCTTACACCTTACGCCAGTAAATGTCTCCGTAGAGGGTTTACCTAACAATTCGTCGCTCAGTATCACCGGGTACTTGCCGGCCTTGGTGGGATCCACGAGGTCGGCCTTGTTGGCCATGGTCGCAATGGTTCTGGCGCAATTGAGAGTGGTTTTACGGCGAAAAAGAAAGCAATGACAGCAGATACAGTAGAGCAAGAAAGGGATGCGCGGTAGAGAGTCTACGTGAATTCACTACAGAACGAGAATATGAAGAAGTAAATGCAATGATGTTTAGCAGGAGGAGCATGGGAGAATTGGGGGTTAATAATAAACTTAGGTAAGTATGAATGTATGTCTTGAGAGAGAGAGTCGGTTTAAGCTGGTAGGAGCAACAATGACCGCCGATCAGCCTCTTTGTGGACCTGGGATCAGATGGGCTAGAAACGCTGAGCGCCCCGCCTGCCTCTCTCATGTTCTAAAAATGGGTTCTCACTGTCGTATTAGCGGGATATCCGGCAAGGGTACTTGATGAACATGTCAAGGTATATGTAGACTCTACTATCATATTCAGCCGAGTAAGGCGACGCTGATAAAATAAACAAGCCTTGTATGGACCTCTGTGTAACGTATAGGGAGGAGTATGTGCTTCTACAGTCATGTTCGATTTCCAGAGATTCTACATGAACCCATACCACGCCACCTTTCAAACGCATTCTGGCTGTTGAGGTTAGACTTCAGCAGGGCAGGCGATCCCAGATAGGGTTTCTCCTTGCATGCGCAACATTTTCGTTGCTACATACATAAAGCTACACATCCAGGTAGGCACGCCACATGCGTTGATTGCCGTCCCTAAGCCGGAAGCCAGAAAGAGATCATGCGTGGGCCCCTATTTTCCGGTAGGGAAGCATGGCAACAAAAGGGCGCTATAGGAGCCACCTAATAAGGGAAGGGGAGGGCAATGGGCTTCCCGATTTAAAAGAGAAACAACATTAAGTATGTCTCTATAGATAACATGGATGGGTCGAGACAAGTTTGAATATTCAGGTCAGGATAGTCTTCGGCATCGTCCAGGGACTCTTCAGCCGAGGTAGCCGCGATATACCCTAACATTGATGTCGCCGACCTTTATGAGCCTTGTTTCCCATAATCATTGTGTACTGACCCAAATCATCAGCTCTGCATATAGGGATTATCTCCATGAAGTTCTGCTTGTCATGATGCTCCATACACGTACCTAGCCGTAGAGCTTGCAGGACCTGGAATGATGCATCGGCCCCTGGTCGGCAGCACACCAGCAATTGACTCAAGGTCGAAGTAGCGAGGCTCATTGAACACCACCAAATCATCCACCTTCACCCAGTTGTATACCATATATAAGTAGAGATCTATACAAGAGCTTTTTGAGTCAATTGTATACATTTGGCCATTAGAACTATCACGTCTGTAGCCGTAGGTCCGAAGCGGCTCGAATGCCCGAGTTTAACAGCGAGCAGATAGTCCAGAATACTTCCTTAGCCGAGGGACATTCAATGATACAGGGGTCAGAGTAGGGCGCTACCCCTCCACCCATGGGGCAGACAACTGGGGTTGGTCTCCCGAGGCAAGAGCTGGGGTAAAGCCGCATTCCTCGTCAACCAATCGAGCTTCTCTTGGAGAGCTTTCCTCCCTTCTTTTTTGTTGTAACCCAGAGGGAATTTGATCTGCACACGATAGCTTCTTCCTCCTCACCTGTTCTGTCTCGCTCGGACTCGTCAAGATCAAGATGTCTGCAGTCCATCGCAGCCTGCGAACAGCCTCGAGATCGTTGCGTACCTCTACCCCCACGACCGCTAAGCTCTCACGAACCGCCCCAGCGCTCCCGGCCTCTACGAAGCTCGGCACCAACCCTCTCTCGGCCGCCAGAGCTTCCTCTTCTCTACAACCATCCAATTCTTTCTCCACCTCCACTCGAAAGCACTCAATGGCTCCCCCAATGCCCTCGGAAGGACGGGGTTACGACCCCGAGATCAAGGATATTGCCGACTATATTCACAACAAGCCTGTGGATTCGGAATTGGCTGTAAGTATTCTCCTTGGCGCGAGCACTCAGGGCTTCTTTCCGTTGTGCCGTACAGAGAGAGCACTGAGACGGGAGAGCTTCACACAATATTAGAGGGCCGGTCTTACTACCCCGCGTCCTGCCAAGTTCAAGCCGCGGCTAACCGTCAACCTCCACGACACATAGTTTGACACGGCACGATGGGTCTTCCTCGACACATTAGGTTGCGGCCTTGAGGGTCTGCGATTCAAGGAGTGCACGAAACTATTGGGGCCTATCATCCCCGGTACCGTCGTCCCCAATGGCACCAAGGTGCCCGGCACCGACTTCCAGCTCGACCCGGTCAATGGCGCCTTCAACATTGGTGCCATGATCCGCTGGCTCGACTACAACGACTGCTGGCTGGCCGCTGAATGGGGCCACCCTTCAGACAACCTAGGTGCTATCCTCGCCGTCGCCGATTGGATCACGCGGACCAACAAGGCCGGTGGAAACATTGCCAATGGCAAGCAGTTCACCGTCCGGGACGTGCTCGAGGGCATGATCAAAGCCCACGAAATTCAGGGCTGCCTTGCGCTGCTCAACTCGTACAACAGGGTCGGCTTGGACCACGTCGTTCTGGTCAAGGTCGCAAGTGCCGCTGTGGTGTCCAAGATGCTGGGCCTGAGCGAGAAGCAGACTGCTGATGCCGTTACCCAAGCCTGGGTCGACGGCCAGAGCTTGCGCACTTACCGACACTCCCCCAACACCATGTCTCGCAAGTCATGGGCTGCCGGTGATGCATGCCAGCGGGCCGTCAACCTGGTCCTCAAGGTCATGAAGGGAGAGCCCGGTGTTCCTACCGTCCTGTCCGCGCCTACTTGGGGTTTCTACGATGTCTTGTTCAAGGGCAAGAAGTTCGAGTTCCAGCGCCCCTACGGCAGCTACGTGATGGAGAATGTGCTTTTCAAGGTCTCCTACCCCGCGGAATTCCACTCCCAGACCGCAGTGGAAGCCTCTGAGAAGATCCACGCTATCCTCAAAGATATGGGCAAGTCCGCCGCCGACATCAAGTCCGTCACGTGCAGAACCCACGAGGCCTGCGTCCGCATCATTGACAAGCAGTTCAAGCCCATGGACAACTTCGCCGACCGTGACCACTGCATTCAGTACATGTGCTCGGTGATGTTGGTCTTCGGTCGCCTGGAGGCAACTGATTACACAGACGGTGGCGAAGCCGCCACCTCTGAGCTCGTCGAGTCTTTGCGCCAGAAGATCAAGTGTGTGGAGGACCCTAAATTCACCAAGGACTACCATGACCCTGCGCTTCGAACCATTTCGAACGGTCTCACCGTTGAGCTGAACGATGGTACTGTTCTGGACGAGGTCGTCATTGAGGCCCCTCTCGGCCACAGGCTGCGCCGAGAGGAGGCCAAGCCCCACATCCTGGCCAAGTACAAGAGGCACCTGGAGCATCACTTTGCCGACGCCAAGGTCAAGGAGCTTGTGGACCTTGGTATGGATGGAAAGAAGCTGGAGTCCACTCCAATTGACGAGTATGTTGACAAGTATGTTGTCAAGGACAGCAAATTTGTTTAAATCACCTCGTAATCTAGGATGTGATATACTCAGTTGGCGCAACGTTCAATTAGAGTTCTGTAGAAATTCAAATGACGTTAGAAAGGACATGAACTCTGCCTCAACACTGTCACCGCATGATACATAATTTTGACCGAAGGCACCATGAATCTCGGTGTATGGACCCTGCCGCGTCAACTTAGACCTGAGCGCCGAAGCCATGCTCCTCTTGTTCCCTGCCTTAAAGCTCAGTTTCTCGTTGCCCACGACGGGGTTCAGCACGTTCTTGCCGGCCACCTGGCCGTTGCCGCCCTGCATGATGGCCGAGAAGCTGTCGGCCATGAGCTGGACGCCGCTCACGAAGTCCTTCTCGTCGAACTCGCAGTGGCCCCCGTTGGGGCTGTTGTCGACGGTCTGCAGGGCGCCGATCTGGTCCGCCGCGACGCCCGCGCCCGCGGCCAGCTTCTCGTAGGCGGCGATGGCCTGCGGGATGGCCGGCTGCAGGCTCGTGAGCTCCTGCTGCGTGCTCTGGAAGTGGATGCGGGTCTTGGCGATGGCGGTGGCGTCGGTGTCGGCGACGTCGACCTGCGGCGGGAGGCCGCCGCAGTTCAGCAGAACGCCGCCGGAGCTGCCCTGGAACCGCGCCGCGTGCGCGGGCACGAAGAAGCCTGAGAGCAGCAGGCTGCCGCCCGAGACGCCCGTGAAGGAGACGTCGGAGGCGTTGAAGGCGGCGACGCCGGGGAGGACTTTGGTGACGAGGTCCGAGACGGCTTGGGCGTGGGCGACGCCGTCGGTGCGCTGGAGGCCGCTGCCGCCGCCCCAGAAGAGATTCTTGTTGGGAGCCAGGACGGCGACGCCCATCAGGTTCTTCTGGACGGCTTGGTTCGGGAAGTCGAAGAAGGATTGGCCGCCGTCGCCTGCAAAATCGGGTCAATTGGATTGCAACATATAAGTCACCCGCCTGATAACAGGGAGGGAGAAAGAAAGGAAGGGAGCGCCCCTGAATGAATGAAGGCAAGAAAGGAAGGAAGGTGCGTGTGCTTACCATGTAGTAGGACGTTCAGACCCATGGTTCCCGGCGTCCCTGCAGCCGCTGCACCGCCGGGCACGCCCGACTCGGCGGTGAAGCCGGCGGCGGGACCGGAGATCTTGTAACGGATATCGAGGCCACTAGGGGCGCACATGAGTTAGTCTTAACTTTAATTCCTTTTTCCCGACACCACTTACTTGATATTCACCGTCGTGTCCAAGATCATGGACCCGTCCGTCGCCTGCGAGATGCCCTGCGGTATCTGGGCAGCCTGCTGCTGCGCCGTCTTGGCCCTGCCGTTGCCGCCCTTCTTCCGGCTCTGCGGCGAGGCATCGGCCATGGCCCACAGGAGACCCAACACCACGAGAGAGCGAATGGTCAACATCCTGTCTTCCTTTTCTGCTTCCTGTTCGATTGTGGGGGGAAGGAAAGGGACGGAGAAACGAATTATAGCACCACAAAGAATATACGCTAGTAATATACACACCAGAGAAGAAGACGACGAGCCCGGCCCGTAAGAATCGAAAAAATGGAAGTATAGAAGAAGAAGAAGAAGATATCACCAACGACACAGCAAGCTTGTTGTTTACTCAGTCTTGTCCCGTCCGATGCCTAGAATATAATGAAAGAAGAAAAGGAGGAGAGAAGTTTATCCAGCGGGCCAGGCAGTCAGGAATACCCATCATGTCCCCCAAATATGCATACGTACCATATCACCGGCTCCCGATGAGATGCGGGAGGAGGCAGGGGCACGCACGCACGCACAGTTCAAAGTCGTCCGTTCCGTTCCTATCGCATCGCATCCCCTCGCACACGCTCGCCTGTATGTATGTCTACAATAGACATAGCCCGTGGGGAAGGATAACGGATTTCTGGCCGCTAGCACGGAATGTTACGGTGCGTTACCACTGTATGCTATGGCGCTAGGGCGGTCTTCTTCTTTGGTCTTTGCTTTGCGCCATACTCGTAGTGTTAGACATGCCAAGTTTTGAAACGCCATCTGATTCTCGCCTAGCTGGGTCGTGTTTCGTGACCCAGGCCTGCTTGCCTGCTGGGCGCTTTTGGGGCGGGACGGGACGGTCTTGGCGGTTTGGGCGGGTTTGTGACAGTGTGTTTGGAACTTGTCCCCTCCCCCTGGACTGGGTCATTCTGCATGTCATTGCAGATCGACACCGTTCGCATATTGAAATTTCCGACCTGACCCAATATACCAATACCAGGCTAGTTTCACTTGTTAAATATAGAAACCCGTAACGCGCTTCCAGCTTTTCCACAAACGTTCCATTGCCAGGCTAGATCATCAACAATAAGGTTGTTGATAAGGTTAAGCTTGCAGCGTTCGTTTGCACTCCAGGGGGCTGTGTCGACAAAGATGAGCCGAACTGGTGGAAAACAATACATACCAGTAAGCCCTCGCTTGAATTGCCCGGAAGACGTCCGGCCATGGAGCAGGTCATTGCGGTAGATTGTAGCAGAGTAGCTACAACTGCTGAAACCACGCAGTTTGAATTCGATTTTGTACGTTCCTACGGGACTAGAGTCGCTACATAAGGATCTTTCTTTGAATAATACATTGGGGGTACTCTGTTCGCGATATTCAATCTTCTAATCAAGATCGAAGCCGGTATTTCACCAACGCCATGCACTTTCCACCAAACGCTAATAGCCTGAATGCTCCACTGACAAATGTGTCCGTATTGCCTTTTGAAATGACACAAATTATAATGATACGTATGGGAATGATGGGTAGTCGAAGAGGATAGGCTGAAGTGGCATGGACGTCTTGAGGAGTCAAGACGCAGCAATGACCGACCATCAGCCGAAGGAGAAGAGGGGGTACGAAGCGAGTGTGGTGTAGGCGGACAATCGATGATGGTGGTATAGTAATAGCTCGTCGTCAACTTACGTCCCCGTGAGACCCAAGCCTACTCTCAATACTCCCCGAGTTTGCTTGATGCTCTCGAGGCAGAAGAGACAGCTCAGCCCTGTGTTTGGTCCATAGCCTCTGGGTCGACAACAGGCGTGATGTTATGTTTGTTCTGCATGTGCCTCCTCCAGTTGTCCTTGCGAGGGAATGCTTTGCCACCCTTGAAGTAGGGGCAGCCTACCTCAGGACAGTGGAAGCCCTTCTTCTTCTCATGCTTGTCGTTGATGTGTCGGTCCAGGTGTGTTTTTGTCCCGAACCGTTTATCACAGTTAGGATAGGGGCATTCATGCTTCCGGTCGTGATACCGCTTGTGGTGGTTCAGCTTGTGTAATTGGTCAAAGGCCCTGTTGCACTCATCACAGGTGTATGAATGCGGTGTTTGAGGCGAAGGTACAGCGCCGTAGCTCTCGGGAGAGGTGCTCGTCTCCTGCTTGATAAAGATGTTCTCGGTGGAGGAGGGTGATGCCGTTATTCTGGTATCTGGTGTGACCCCAGCCGAAGGATTCGACGAACTTTGCCCCGGAGTCGAGTAGTCCGCAGATGGCGTCAGTCTGTGGTCTGGTGTAACTCTGCTCGGGTTGTTTGTGAAGTTCTGCCCGTTCTCGCCAGCATAAGTGGGATTACCACCGAGGTATGCTGTATGGTCAAGCTGCATTTGTGTGTCGTCATCATCTTCGCTGTAGTCATCGATCTCCTCATCTTCGTCTTCTACTGGTCCACCATTCGTGTGCGCTTCAGTAATATTCGGTGGAGAACTCGATCCTCCCATGTAGGTCGGGGATGATGATTTCTCATATCGCTCCAACTCCGCATGTGTATGAGCGGCCTTCTCGGCATCATTGCTTGGTTGGAAGATGTCAATCGGAGCGATGAAGCTGTCTGGCGGCATAGTAGGTGAGTGCGATGGGCGCAGGCCTTGGTTGTTCGCGTCGTCATAAGGTGCGCCTTCCATAGGCTCCGGAATATCAGGACTCTGGAGTCGCTCCTTGGAAAACCTCGAAGTGTCATGATACGATTCCGCTGGCGCATCCGTTCTGTGATAGGCCGAGGACGGAAGCGAGGGATCAGGAGGCGGCTCAGTCTTCAAGGCCGTGTTCAAAGAGTCCAACCTTGGATGTCCAGCCGACGAGTAAGAATCGTCGTGTTTCGTCTTCTTCGCACGATGTGAGTCGCTCCCAGGCTCATTACCCATGGACTGAGGCTCCGCAAACATGGCAGAGCCCTCGGCGCCCTCAACCGAGAAGAATGGCACATCAGCCTGCCGAGAGAGAGGTGAGCCCTCAACCGGGCTAGCCAACGAAGACGATTTGGAGGAATGTTTCCTCCGCATACTGTTGATCACCCGACTCATTACCGACCCTTTGCTGCTTTGGCGCTCCTTTTTACGAAGATCGCGTGCCTGTTTGAGCTGCTCCTGGTAGAGCTCGGTCATTTGCCTGCTGGGAGGCGCCATCGGAGGGAGGTTCGGATCCGACTCCATAGCTATTTCCATGTTATAGTAGCTGGCAGCCGCCGAGGGCTCTCCGATGGGGTAATTTGCATAATATGCATTCGCCGCTCCACCTGGGGCTGGATCCTGCCCGAAGCCTTGCTGGAATGGCTGGGGTGACTGTGTGTAGTAGTTGTCTGTCCCTCTCGCGAAGTTATTTCCTTTGGTAGTTGTGATTGGAGATGGGTGGAAGTTGCCCCCAGTGCTCAGCCCGGGGGCTCCCGGTTCAACCCTTCCATTCGTGGTAGATGAGCCTTGTTCAGCTTGGGACGCATCTGTCTGGCCAGGTCCGGAGGCTTGACCGGGGAAAGAGACCCTCCGATGTATGGGAGGTTTGTATGTGTTTAGGTCCGCATCGGCAGCCGCCTGTAAGCGCCTCCGTTTATACCGAAAATAGAAAAACAGGAGGACCAGAAAGATCAGTGTTCCTCCAACGACTGAGCCTACTACGGCTCCGGCGATGGCGCCGTTACTCAGATCTGACCGCGGGGCGATGGCTGCCCCCAGGCTCAGGGTTGGAGCCATGCTGGACGACTTGACGCGGAGCCCACTTCAATCTGGAAGGTTGAAGGGACTCCGGGGTTGTCAGTTGAAACTCTGAACCGACGATGTACGGTATAGTTCCAGTCGCAACAGGCGCATGAAGATGCAGTGCAGCACCAGCCCTAGAATGTAAGTTCCACGGGTAGCGACGTCGAGAACGTGCAGCTGGGAAACCGCACGTGAGATAAGCGGGATATAATTAGCAGGTTTACCATCTCAAGAAGAGAGGCGGAAAGAGAAAGAGCCTGGCTTGGCTGCGAAGCCAGCTAATTGCTGCTGGCTGGGAAAAAGGTGGGATGGGGGTGATGGGGATGCTAGGGAATGGCGCCGATGGTACTTGATAGATATAGGAGAGACGCGCCGCGCATAGTTTGATTGACCGATTGATTGATTGATTGATTGATCGTTGGGGGAGAGGGAGCTATGATGGCATTGAGGTAGGACGTCGAAAGTAGAGTGTGAGGTAAACCTGCTCTGCCTCAGCCGCAATATTGGCACACGTTGGCTGCTCGGGCAGTGGGCGACTAGTAGACAACGTACGTCCACCGCTGAACCACATGCAATGCGACACGAGAGTGTGAGCGACAGGAGAGAGCGCGAGAGCGAAGAACTTATTGGTGGCCTCCCGACCCCGCTATTAGAGCAGACACGGCCAGAAGCTGGATTTAGGCGTGGGGATTGGCTACTGCATGAACAAAAAGGCGCAGTAGTGGTCAGAAGTAGGTGAGAGTGGCTGGTGCTTGCAGACAACCCCAAAAGTCGTCACAGACGGTAAGAGGTAGCTTACAGATGGGTGGTGACAGAACACAGGGCCGGTCGGTGAGCTGCGCCCCCAAAAACGGCGAGACGGTTCGGCTTTTAGCGAAGAATATTGATTCCAAACGGTATTGGAACACTGCCTCTGGGCAATTGCACCCGGGGACCCCTATGCCTTAATGGTGCTTGATTCCCTGATCAGCAACAGAGTTCGACTCCTGAGAGGGATGTCCAGGTCTGGGGTGGTGCATAGATGATAGATGTCTGTCTTGACTTCGCAAGGGTTGTTGGAAAACGATCAGGATTGGCCGTTCAAGTGCCCGGTTAGGCTTGCCCGTATCATTTTGACTGACACTCGAGTGGGGGAAAGGGGGTGGTTGGCATTGGCCTACTGGTTGGCTCCGTCGGCGATGGGAGCGCTGCGAACTGGTCTGATTCTCGAATTCTAGATCTGTGGAAATCGGGTATGCTATCTACCTACGCTCCATTGTTACGAGATGCGCCACCTGGGAACACACGATGGCACGTCGGTATTACAATTCATGTCCCACTCCCATCACCATGTTTTTCCATGTTTCATGTAACGGCCAGTCCACCAGGACAACCGTGCTCTACTGTAGACAAGATGATGCTGTTTTCCTGTGACGTCAAATCTTTATTAGGGAGTTAATCGAGTGAATACTCCGTACGATGCACTTATATATAGGCAGCGGAATTGTCCGCTTTAATGGCATGATCTCCGCGGCCGAATCGGGACCACGTAACAGGTGAACACTGCAAAATACATACCGTAAAGGAGAAAGGTAAATAGTAGGTAAGTAATTTGTTCATTATTTCTTCAGCGTTGCATCGTTGCTGGGTATTGAGGCTATATTGTGGTGAAGAGGGAGGGAAAACATCAAAGGAAACAAAACATTGGTGGCAGGTATTCATGAGTCGTGCATGCATGCATCATCTTCATCACCGCCTGATGACCTCCACCTTCTCGAACTGCCTTACATCATCCGGCATCCTCGTGACGGCCAGCTGTCTGCAGAACAGTCCCCATTCGCCCGATGTTCCATCCCGGATCGCATCTGACAGGTCCTCGCCGTAGCGCTCCCGGTAGGCCCGCTTGACCGCAGCCATGTGGTGGCGGTCCCAGTGGTACCGCACCAAGCGGCTGATGAGCAACTCTTGGCGCAGCCCATCCTTCTTCGAGGATGTGAGCGCGTGGTTCAGCAGCAACGCGTCGCGCACTGGCTTGTTGATGACGCCATTCAGGATATGAGCAAGTAGCTCGCCCTATTCGCAAATGTGTGAGTTAATCATGCTGTTCTGTACATCATTTACCGGGTTGACTCGGGAGAACTTACCACGAGGTTTCCGCTCTTCTTGAGCGCATCTCTCGCAAAGTTGCTCTTGTACGTCCTCTCGTACATCTTGAGAATCTCCCTCAGGTGTGAGTCGCTTCGCATGGTGACTATTTGGATCATGGCCGTTTCGCCGCCCTTTTCGCTCTTGACGGCCTTTCGCAGATCGTGCACATCATCCTCTACTAGAGTTCGGTCGACTGGCAAGGGACGACCGTATTCGTCGTACTCCTCCATGCGCCTCTCCTCCAACACCATAAGGACCGCCTTTTTGAATTTATCCTCCTTGAGTTCGGTCCTCATGCACTGAGACAGACAGTCGCGGTACTTCTTGTCGCTGAAACCATCCTTGATCTGTCCTATCTCATGGTTGGTACGGCCCATAATCGACTCGATCAATAGCTCGCGTCGCGTCTTGTCCCCTTGATACCAAAAGTTGGCCCAGTAAGCCTCGCTTTCCCATTGGCCCAGGGCGCAGGTATAGCATGCCTTCATCAGCAGTGGGTCTTCGTCCTTGAGCCGGGCACGAACATGTTTCGCAATGTTCACGCCTTTGCGTTCACTGCCGGTTTTCACCAGTCGTTTGTATTCGATGCGCAGATTCATGACCTGGCTGTGTGTCAACGCTGGTAAGATTTCAATGAGCGGCTCCGTATCTGGACGCCTGTCCCCCTTGAGAGCTTTGGCGAGGCGGGAAGCATCGTCCACCGGGTCATTGAAGCGAGCTCGTCGTTTCTTCTTCTCTCCACGCTCATCGTCCGAGTACCCAGGCGACAGAGGTTCGAGGGGCTCGCCGCTGGGGCCACGCGAGGCTTGAAGAAGCGGTGAGGGCATAGGGGATATAGACTGGTATGTGCCGTGATATGATTCCAGGAGAGGCGACGCAGGCGCATTCGAGAGAGACAGATGCGAGGCAGTGGCAAACCCGGTGTTGACGCTGAGGGAAGACATGCGCGCTGTCGGTGGTTGCGGTGAGTGCGAACGTGTACGTGAATGTGAACCGTCTCTGCGGCTTGGATCGACCGTCAAGACGTTTGCACCTGGATACCGTGTGTTTTCGCCGCCCCAGGAGTTACGAGAACGGTGCTTGCTCGAGCTGGACAAGCTCGAGCCGGACAAGAACTCTGGGTTGGGGCTGGACGATCTCCCCCGGATCTTCTGGTCATGCGCCACGGGGTCGTACGGCGCTTCCCGGGCTGGATAGGACGGCTTAGTGTCTGTGACCTCATACTCCCACTTGGGGGTTTTCGCATAGGAAAAATTGATAGATGGAGGGTCATTAGTGGAAAAATTACCTGGCATAGTAGAGGCGGTACCATAGGCCAAATCTTCTTCCAACTTCTCCTTCTTCATCTTCTTCTTGAGCTCCTTGTCGCTGTCCGAGTCACGCGACACCAGACCGTCAAGCTTTTGAGAGTATTTGGCAGGGAGGAAGGATGCAGCACTGCCCAGCGCCTCACTCAGCCGGTGCTTCTCCTTGTCTGAGTCTCGGTCCTTGTCCGGACTTCTTCTGCCATAACTGTCATCGATACGTCTGGTGTATTTGCTGTAATCATCGTGGCCACCGACTGCCTCGCGGCTTTGGCGGTAATACGAGTCATCAGTGGGAGACGTGACACGGTACGAGGCATGACGGTCGTCCAAGTCGTACTCCGACCGCCGAGGGGCCCTCATCTCTATATCGTCGTATCGGAATCCAGTAGGCGGCGACGGCATGCGAACCGCATCCATTATGATCGGGTCGTGGCCGGGAGCACGACCGCGGCTACGGTCGCGTTCATCGTCCCGACGCCCTGGTGAGTGGGAGCGGCCTCTGCGGCCGCTGTCATCTACTCGCAGTGACATCGTCTGTGTCCTGGATCAGGGTCCCGTAAGTTGAGACTGCGGGGTACCAGCCGGCACAGGCGCTTGTATTGGTAGGGCTGTCTGTTGGTTGAGGTGAAGGAAAGCCACCGACTATAGACTGAGAGTTACTTGTGAATGTGCGAGTGCAATGAGGAAGCATTGATTGTTTATGAAATTTTCTGAAGCTGCGACCTCGAGGACCACCCGTTATTTAAGAACAACGGTGTGAGACGCGCAGCTGCATGCATGAGGGGCTGACCCAGGCAAATTTGGGGGCTGTGAGAATAACCAATAGCAGGATGTGTGAAGCTCTTGGCTCCATCCTCTCAAAGGTGTGTGGTGGCCTGGCTTAGTCTCCTGCATCGTTGACCCTCATGGTCAACCCCATTGGGCCGTAGAACCTCACAGGAGCCGGCTTGCTCCGCAAACATCTCGACCTCGTCGCCCAGCGCCCTGGAACACGAAATACGGGAGGAAGAGGGCTAGCTTGCATCAACTGAGTGAGGCTTTCAGTAACACTTGTCTGACCTGACACTCCTCGGGCAGCAATGCTGCGATGGCGGCAAGCTCGTTTGGTTTAAGAGAGCAAGTCCCTGTACTAGCAAGTTAGTGGAACCAGTACCAAAGCCCCGAAGGCAAAATGCGGTGGGTAAGTACCTGTGGATCGTGTCCAGAAGTCAGAGAGATTCTCTGCCGCCTGCGGCACTCGGCCAAAAGCAATGTGCAGTGCAGATTCACGGCAAGCCCGAGTGAGGAGAATCTTGAATGTCTTCCGGGTCGGCACCTCTGTGCAGCCAAGACGGGTTGCAGACGGTTCTTGCATCTTCGCTTGCAGAGAGAAAGGGCTGTGCTAGGAGGCGCAAGGTCGGGGAGAGCCCCGCTCTATACAGACCGACTCTCCCCGCAAAGAGCGATTGACAACTTTACTCATAGTAGACTGGAAACGACAGGCCAGGCCAGGCCAGGCCATCCCATGCCGTCATATCTGATGAGGCCGAAATCCGCTGTCTCTATTTTGTTGACTATATGCATTGTCTGCGAAGTTGGTAAGGTCCCGCTGAAAGAAATCTGTCTGCCTGCCGAATGGTTATCCTCTGATCAGCTCACGAGGTCCGGTGCCGAGGCGGATGCTGGCTTGGCTGCTTGATTCAACATCAAACATAATGCCGGTATCCGGTATCTGGAATACATTCTTGCAGCACCCCATATACTCTATAACATATGCGTCCTGAGAAGTATTTGCTGTCTGTTGGTTTGGTCAGCTAGTGCATATGGGCTCGAGTGAAGAACACATAAGATGACACCGTCAACTCGGTTTTCACCTACTGTCGCTGAACCACTTGACAAAGAGGAATGGGCTGGCCGATGTGATAATAGAGTAGCAGCAATGCGTACGAGCCATGGCATGTTGGCGGCGTCTGCGTCCTACTCGGAGATTGCGGGAGCCCAGATGTATGGCCATAGAGAGGGAATGCTACTACAACATCCCCTTCGTCTACGACGTGACATATCACCTTAGGATGTTCACGAGCCTCACTCTGCTTAGTGATGATGTCTTTCATCGCGGCAGTTCAACGTGACACTGCCTTGTGTAGCTAACGCCCAACACAAATGAACGCTCATTCTTATCTACTTGGGTATCATTTGTAATATGTCTAGCCCCCAAACGATGTTGCCAACAATTGACTTATTGGTGTGGCCGGTGGCCAATGGTTTGTTCGATGAAACCGCGCTCCCATCGATAGGTGGGTGATCTCTGTTCGCGGAAACAGCCGTTGATGCCAAATCTGCACACCTGCATTTGACCACCAGATGTGGTGCAATACTAATGAGACCTTATCATTCATGGTGTCACGTATGCTGGGGCAAATCTCCTTCTCATGGTCGCAAACTAAACGAGGTCTTAAGCCTGGGAATGCAGATGCATGTTCGCTCGTGCCTAACAATATGACGCATACTAAGCCTCATCCAGGGCTCGTTGAACTCGACTGGATGTTTACCAGCTGTCGCCTTCTGGACAAATTACTGACTCTGTGGCAGCCATATCATACTTTGCTTAACGGTGAAATTTTGGGGGGGCTTTCATCCGCCATTCAACCTGAAGCCAAAACCTCGAAACCCCTTCCCAGTGTAATCCAGCAATAGCCCCCCTAGACTGGTAGCACTGGAATTCGTACCTCGTACTTCATGATTTTGCTAGGCATAGGGAGGATGGGGACAGCTTACAGATATATAAAGACCATCCCGTTTCCCCGAGCATCTTACAGTGTTTTCTCCGGTTAAATCCTGGTTAGACTCATAGAAAAATGGGCGGTACGACCGCGATGTTCAGACATGATTCTGGATACGAGGTTATTCACCAATAACAGTGTGACATACGCAAGACATTTGGCATACAGCTAGCTAAGCAGAAAAGTAGAGAGTGCATTCTGTAGAGAACTAACAGCCTGCCGACCGGCTTTCTCCTTTTCAACAGTACTAAATCATCTACACGCCCAAGGAATGCCTTGATATAATTGTGTTAATACAGATCTGCAATAATCAGATTCTCGAAACCAGCATTCCATGCCAAGCTCGTCCTATCAGTTGCTCAAAAAGGGAGCTGTATGTGGCATCATCTCTTGCCATTTCGCCTCGCAAGGCACATATAGGGCTGGATCAAATGAGACCAAATTCTGCTACATGCATTGGATCGGTTGAGGCGTTGGGCACAATCAAACTGTTGGTTGACTTTGATACATGGAACATGGGAATGCTCTGCAATGACTGTTCAAACACACGCCATCAGTGAGCAATCGTAGTGACTTTATTAATTTAGGCAGTAGGCAGTGAGCAGGTAGGTAGATCCTCATTGCTGCTCACAATGGAGGCTGGCGACTGCGTATTAAGTGGCCTGCCTGTCTGTACACAATATGACAGATGACAGCTATCGTCTCTGACGGTTGAGACCCGCGCGTGTCTCATTTTGCGTGCATGTTCAAACTTTGCTTTAAATTTTTACTGCATACTACCTGTCCTCTTGGGACACAGTATCGTAGAGGTTCGGCATGGTAAGATATCTCTCCATCCAACCCCAGATCTCCTTCACCCGCGTCGGATCGTCATCTTATCGAATATTCGTACATGCATTGATCCCCGAAACCCCAATTCATGCATGCTTTGTATGCAAGACCCCCTTAACGCCTGCCCAATGTGGTATCTCAAGAAACTTAAGGAAATAAGATAGCTGGCAAACACAGCTGACGGCTATTGGATTTGGTTTGTCGAGGCTGGTTTGAGAGCTGGTGTTAATAGTCGTGGTACAGAGGACTGTAAAGCATCGGACGATGCCATATGCATCTTCTCCTCGTCTCCCAAGCGAATGGCCCCATCCTTATTCCGCCATTGTCGCAGCCTGTACCAAGTTAGCTTTCCTGCTCAGCAATATCGCGGTTCGATCGCGGGATAAGGTGCCAAAGTAAATTACCTTGTAGAGACCGGGGTCCACAGTTCGATAACGGCAACCGCCATTAAGAAGACGGCCAAGACACCGACTACCACCATGTCTGCGTACTGGCGCACCAAGTGGTAGTGCTGTTTACCCCCATGCCTTTGGCAGGGCATAAACCGGTAGAGGCGCTGAGACCCAGCGACCTCTTCCTCGACTGTCGTAGGGTTGGGCTTCGAGACGAAGCCCGTCTCGGCCCGTACAGTGCTGGACTGCTCCATCTCGGGGATGGGAGTCTGCGAGCCCGAGCCCGACACGGCCGAAATTATGAAGGAGGTCGGCAGTGGCCGGCGCATCTCGATAGCTTCTGAGGGGCTGATCTCGTCGGAGGGGGCGGTAGGGTGGGTTTCCAAATGATGGCGGAAAAATTCCTTGATGCTCAAGCGCTCTCCCATGGCTGCCTTGGAGTGGATTCGATGCAGCACATCTCTCAGCGACGTGGTGGGGTTCATCGACGCCTTGCCGCTGGACATTGGCGTTGGCGCGCCAAGAGCCATGGCGTAGAGGCCGAGAGTGAAAAGCGTAGTAGAGACCTTCATCTTTTTCTTCACTGCTAGCTGGGTGCTGGCCAAACGACAGTTGTGATTTCCTTCGAATAGGACGGTTAAGATAGAACGGAAGCGATTTCCCCCAACCCGAGTTAGGTGCCACGAGGTGAGATTATAAGTAACCTCGACTCTTACGATGTGGGCAGCACGACAAAGTAGGAGACCCTTCTTATTGTCTTGGCAGTCGAGAAAGACCGTCTAGACCGATCGAGACGTGTTGGTGTTGAGCTGAATGTGGACACGAGAAGCCTAAATGGTGGGATCTGTAGCGTCCCGGAAGGGCGACTTGGCACTGAGGCTGATGCTGTGGAATGTGATTAGGGGTGGGTACAGCTGAAGAAGGGAGAGGCCGGCGGCGGACAGAGATTATGGGCATGGAGAAACACAGAATAGAAAAGGGGAGCGCAATTACCTGACTATAAAGAAAGCGTATTGCGAATGACTCGCTGGGCTGCGTCGATATAGGATGATGGATGATGGATTGATTGCAGCGGCTGATATATAAGGTTTCTCAGCAGTTCCCTTCCCCGGGGTGACTGACGTATGTAAGGGAGCAAGGGAGGTATGTACTGTAATGCAAACGCGCCTTTTCAAACAGATGAACACGACTGAATGCGTTGGTTGTTGGCGGGTCGTGGGTGCGAGGAGGCAGTGATATGTATGTAGTAAGTGATTGACGGCTTATGCTGTTCTTCTGGCAGAGAAGATCCCCGAAAGTCTATTTCGAGATTGCCAAGATGCCCCGGGTGCCCACAGCACTCTGGTCTTTGCAGTAAAGATCTCTGAAGGATCTGCCGGGGTGAATCCCTCTGACGAGCCTTGACAGGGTTGCAGGTTACTGCGGACGAACAAGCCGTTGGGTAGCACAGACAGGCTTTGGGCCAGTCGGATGGACGAGATGATATGCACGCAGGAACGGATAGATGAAGTCCCCCAAATCGACTAATTTCTGAAAGGGCGGGAAAGGGAGGGTGAGAAAGAATGCAATGGCACGGCTGTCGACCTGGACAGCAAATCACCCCGCTGATATAGAAACACTTTCACGCCCACGATCTAATCTTGAAGGCAACTAGACGTTGAAACGTTTGAATGTGTTCTCGTCGCATTGGGACCCGATGGAGTGCGTCTGTCTTGTCTCGAGTACGTGGAGGGAGGAATCAACTCACACCAATGATACCTCCATCCACATCCACGCTAGGGGGGGACCCTGGAACCTTGATGCTTGATTGATGCATGTGCATCAAGTAAGTATTGCTCGAATCCCTGTACCAGTGCTTTATCGATCCCTCGAAGCAGGTACGGCCAGAAGTGTAGTTCTGTGCAACAGACATCATCCGTGAGAAAGTATAGTTCATTAATGTATCATCATGCTGCCTGCTGGCATTTGCAGCATGCTTACTGGCGCTAGCTATGAAGAAGAAATGAGACCGAATGTAGGCTGCGTCCTGATGGCGGGCTGGGCTGTTGGGCTCATGCAAATGGGGCTTGGTTTCATCCAACAGGCTCTCTCTCAGAAAATGCATAGCCATTCGGCAGTGTCTATTTACGTCTCACTGCGCGAAGCATGTTTGTAGGTTAGGTATATATATCCAGGATTTCATAGTTGGGTCTTGATTCCCTACCAGGTAAAGCAGAGAGCATGGACATGATGAGCGATGATCCATTGTGATTGACCTGCATGGAATTTCACTCTGCCCTGGCTAGGTCACCAAGGCTGCAAGGTCACCTCTCTCATCTTGCACCGTCGCTGAACGAAGCCGCCAAGAGTCTCTCCGCAGCATCTCATCATGCCCCAGCAACCAGATGCCAATACCATTGAGGGGTTCTCGCACGTGGAGACTTATAGATCGGGTATGTGCAGTTCGCGAGCTGAACGGTTCAGCTTTGGCTGTGCTGCTAACGAGCTGCGCCCGTCAGCAACAGACTATTGGCAGTCTCTTCCCTCCGCTGAGCACTAAGGTGCCAACCCGCCCAGTCCTTGAGAGCTGAATAGTGAGGCTAGACCAGTCTCGGCACTTGGAGGCAGGAAAACAAACAATTTCGAGGCGTCCGGTAGTATAGATAAGAGCTTTATTAGTTCGTATAATGGTTCCCTTTCTCCCATTCCTTGACCTCGGATGATGCATTACATAGGTGCTAGGAGAAGCGCGATCTCGAGTACTAGGCAGCTTGGTAACTCGGCGTGAACGTGTGCTGGCCATTCTGATTTGCCTCCAAAACGGCATGAGATAGGTGACATATCCGCGCAGGCGAGGTTATAATGCATCACTCTCTACCGGAGAAATAACACTCACGATGCTCAATGCTGGCCAGGTTGGAGGTTGTGTCGCATGCGCAGATAAGGTTGTCCGCAAGCAGGTAGCAGGCCTTGCCAGAAGGCCTCCCGTTTCAACATGGCAGCCATAGCCCATCAAGCATCATGAGAGCAGCGGCAGATCAGTGGCAAATCAGCATCGCAGTGGCCTGGCAACTAGCCACAACACAAGGCCGGGCTGCATCTGTTGTTTGAAACGAATTCTCAACATGCATCTGACTTACAGTATTAAAGCCAGGCTATTCCCGCGATGCCATCGTATGCGAGGACGGCGTTAAGGTTACAGGTCTCAAACCACCCCACCACCGCCGTTAACACACCGGCCGCCGATCTACTCCACTAACACCTCGGACTCGAAACAGCAATATACTCGGGACGACTGCCAAGCCGTTACCAATTACCCTATTTAGTGATTTGCGGTGTTAGTCTCGCGTTCTTTTTCTATGTGTCCATCAATGCTGGTGTGGAGAGCGAAGAATGGAAAACGATTTATGCATGTATGTCTCTACCTAGACATAGGATCAATATATATATCTACGATCTACATGCATGTAGTAGGTAAGCACAAACGGCTTGCGGCTCTTCATAACTCAAGCTTTGCGCCCCGAGTTTACGTTTATTCCAATATCGCGAGATGGCAAACGGGACGAACGGCTTGGCACTTACTACATCTTCGCAAGGTACAGTAGGCCTCTGTTTCGACCGGCAAGGATAGAGTGGTATCGCTTCCGCCGACTGTGGAGTGGCCGTCTCGATATTGTAGATTTTTAACCTATGTCCCTGAGTATATAGACTGGGGTAACATGCTCGGCCGGGTGGGCTGGTCCAGCGTTTCGTAAAATCCATTTGAAAGGTCGAGTTGAAGCATGATCCTGTTGGCGGTACTAGAAACGCTGTGCGGCTAGCTCCGGGAGCTTTTACAGGTCTCCGCGGAGGCACCACGGTTACTACCTACGTAGAGACACCGCCAGTTATTTCGCGCTGGTCAACTACCCTATGTGCCACCACGAATCCCTGCCCGCTGCCCCATACCACCTGCAAATCGTGAATGCATCATATCATGCCTTTCCAAACTGCTTCATCAATGCCAAGACAAACTCAGGAATGTTGAAAGTGAGCAGGCGAGGATACTTCGATGAAGTGCACTTTAGTGGGCGGGTGTCGCGTAATTAGTTGTAAGTGGGCCCGGCACTTAGGGGCATTAGCACGGTCGGGAAAAGGGCTCTAGAGGCACCGACATACGCCAAAGGCCTTTAGAGATCGCCCATCAAAGAACAGTTCTGGGTTTTTGTGATTTACCCCATCCATAATAACTCAGGCCATTTTCAAAGATCAGCGCAACAAGGCTGACACCACAGTGGCCCGCCCGGTGCCGAGCTTTCCCTAGTCGAACTTTCCCCAGCTCTTGTCGGCCTCGGAACCCACGGGAGTCAGTCGTTCTTTGGTTCGCCTGCTGTCGTGTGCCCTTGTATCTGTCGTTCGAACCATGGCCGGCACTGGCATCCGTCAATCCGTAGTAGGACCGTACTCGACCCTGACGCCTGCCACTGTTTTGCAGCCCTTGGACCGCCTCACTACGTCACCTCGCTCGTCGCGCTCGCATCTGGCCCCTGAGGACGCGTTCAATGCGGCCTCACCCCCGCGTCGCTCGGGCGGCTTTGACCACAGCAGCAACAATAACATGAGCCTCTTGCGCGATACCGTTGCCTCATCCTCCGGCGGCGGCGACGTGCGGTCATCCCGGCGCCGCGAGTCCAAATTCGGCAGCCGGAGCCGGAGCCGGCGGCGGAAGCGCAACTGGAAGAAGATCCTCTGGGTGCGGCAGGCGTACCCGGACAACTACACGGACCAGACCACCTTCTTGGACAGCTTGCAGCGCAACCCGCGCCTGCAGCCGTACGAGTTCTGGCCGCTCGTGGCCGACACCACCGTCATCGTCCAGCAGGTCTGCTCCGTCACCATCTTCGTCGTCTGCTTCGTCGGCATCTTCACGGAGCGCGTGTCGCCCGTCGCCGTCGTCGGCTGGGGCAGCTTCGCGACCTTCGTCGGCTGGGCCGTGTGGGACTGGTGGGTAGGCCAGAAGGGTGAGGACGAGGTCCTGCAGCGGCAGAACAGCCACCGCAGCCGCGGCGCGTGGCAGCCTCGGCAGGACGGCGGCAGCGCCAGCGCCAACTCGACCACGGCGCCCACAACGCCGTCGGCCGCGAGCTCCGTCACGAACCTGGGGTCCACGGAACGGACAACTTCGCAGGGCAACCTCACGGCCATGCGCAGCCAGCATGGCGGATCTGTCACATCCTTGCATTCCAACGGATCACATAACAGTCGTCTCCTTGATCCCCAGGACGGCCTGAGACATCGACCATCGTCGCCTCTTCGCAGCGGGCGGGCGACCCTCCGCCTCAGCACCATCAAGTCTGCGTCATTGATCTACTTCACCATCCTGGGCCTGTCTCCCATTCTAAAATCGCTTACCCGCTCGACCTCGCCTGACAGTATCTGGGCCATGTCGTTCTTGCTGCTTGCCATCAACATCTTCTTCTTCGACTACTCGGGCGGCGTGGGTGTCAAGTTCCCGGCGTCGCTATCTACGAATGCCGCATTGATGGCATCGACCGTGCTGGCATCCCGGCTCCCGTCAACCGGACAGGTCTTCAGCTTGACGCTGTTCAGCATAGAAGTGTTCGGCTTGTTCCCCGTCTTCAGGCGGTACGCGCGGCACCGTAGCTGGCGCTATCACGTCGCACTTACTGTGCTGCTCACGGTTGGCGCAGGTGGAGGCATGGGTCTAATACTGGGCGAGGGAGGGATGGAGTATGGCCTTGGAAGAGCGGGCTCCTGGGCGTGCTGGTCGGCGCGTTCATCGTCATTGTCGCCATGGGCGCATCGAGTTGGTGGCTCATAGGGCTGCAGAAGTACAAGAACGCCATGAACGGGCCATGGGATCAAGCGCGACCCATCATCATCAGCCGGCGGCAATGGGAATATGATTAGTAACATACTCTAGATATACAAATCAGATCAATCCCTTTTCGAGTTTTGCAGAAACAATTCATCTTTTTGTTCCATTCGCTATCCAAGCTTCCGCCTAATATGAAGAACCAAACTTTCTTCTCTGTGTTGATCCTTGCAGACTTTGACGAGTGCTGCGCTCCATCTCTGATCTCGGCGGACAAAGAACTGTCGTTGGACCAAACGCCAACTGATGCGAACACCCTTTGTTTAGACAGGCGCCCAAAGGGACCTTGCGTTATGTGCTGACATGCCGTAACGGGGGATGGGCAGCGAGGCCTTGTTGTCCACCGAGTTGCTACACCCAACGGTAATACTCTCTGCAGCAAGTACTCGGGGTTTCTTTCATCGTAGTTTCTCGCAGGCCGGGAAGAGTCGACTTACCAGCCAGGCTTTCTTTACCAGAGGTGCGCGAGGGTTCCTCTCCTGAATAGGGCAAACGTACTCATACGAGGGCGCATCAAAGGAATGATGGGCAATCGCCACTGCAGCGTATGAGCTGCTCGCTCTCCTTGGTGTATAAATGACATGTACGCAACGTGGACGGGGAGAGAGCGAGAGAGAGAGGGGGCCACTGAAATAGTCCTTCCTGGATACCATATATATATGATCTTCTAACTACATCTATATGAGATTTGTTGTTTCCTCCCTTCCTTTTTCTCCCTTCCTTTTTTTATCCGTCGCTCCATATCTCTTGAAAATGCTATTACAACAAGTCGTGGCTGCTGACTTCCCAGCGAAACCACATATTTCGGCTACTCCAAAAATTGGTAGCAACCGAACTCGATTACCGTGCCCGAAACATAGAAGGAAACAGAGGGTGCCGTTCAAACGAAACAGGCCTAGACCCAATTTGTACAGGTATACCGGGTGCCGTCGAGGCGGTCTAGTCGCGATACCTGAAGAAGTAGAAGAAGGAGACGATGGGCAAAGGGGCTCCGTCAACAGAACGGCAGGCCACGATTCTGTCAGTACTAGTACTACTACCACTATTACTATGCGGTCCTCTGGATCGCCAGCGGCCGTCGCCGCACAACAGCTAGAACAGCCTCCGCCTCAGTTTCAGCTAGGAGAAAGAGACCGTAGCCCCGTCGACCTGCGCTGGGAGTCGCCCAAGTCCACGATCCAGCTCGAAGACCTCCTCTTCGGCATCGGCAGCCAGTTCGACGACATGACGTTCTCGCCAAGGCAACTATCGTACATGAAGAATCCGGTCCGCGCTAATAACAATAATGATAATAATAATCCCTCTTCTACCAGATTACCACGTGGAACAAAAAAGGCCTGTTCACCAGTCGAGACCACCAGCACGAAGGCCACTAAGGAAATGGCTCTCCTTGGCGGCTATCAAGAAAACGACGCTTTTGTGAGCGAAGAGACGGTCATTTTACTGGACAAGGGAGGAGAGGACCCCTCTGGTTTGCCTCTCCTGTACGAAGAAGAGTTGCCTAATGATACAGCCGCCGGTCGGTCGAAACCGGGCTCCTCCTACCTACGTCACCTTCCCGAGACCTTGGCCCCGGCCATGCGTCGTGTTTTGGCAGTAGTATGGAATCTGGTGAGGTGGAAAGTGTATAGTGGCATATGCGTGCGCAGCAGTCTTCAACGCCATCATCAACGACAAAAACAACAGGGTGGGGAGAAGCTGCAAGGAGTGCGCGGTCTGGTATATATTTGACTTGACCCCCATAGTGCTTATAGGCAAACAAGAATCGCGTGGGCCAATTATTAAGTGTTCTTGGTTGCGTGAGTTCGCACCGGCGAAAAATCAACATTCCTATCTATTCCTAACCATGCCTACTTGAGAAAATATGTCGCTAGCCATGAAACCGTATCCATCTACCTTTTACACATGCATCTTACCTAAACAATAAAATAATATGGCTGGCGGGCAGCTCCCTTTACTTGGAAAGTAAAGGCTCTGGTCTTGTCCTGCCCTGCCACCTCATCAGGATGGAGTCTCGCTCACAGCTCGGCTCTGAACCCTCGAGGGTCGTCCCGCGAGCCCCGTCCCGAGATTGCGGAGCAGATTCCCCAGACTCTCGACCAGCGGCGGCAGGGGCTCCGAGCGCACGGGTAATTTTCGCGAAACACGTTCCGCGCGATATCGAGCACCATGCCGGGGTTGGACAGCGACTCGGCACCACCACCTCCTTCAGCCGCCGAACCTAAGCCCGTGGATAATCCCGGTATGCCCTTGTCGAACTGCAGAAACGCGCGCGTCTCGCGGCTCTCGTCGCAATCCAGCAAGACGTATCTCGTAGGTGGCGGGGGCGGCATGATAACCGCCGCCGCGGCCGTGGAGGAAGATCCGGAAGAAGCAGTAGTAGCAGCTCCAGCGGTAGAATAGCTAGCTCCAGCCCCGTCCTGTTGCTGCTGTTGGCCTTGCGTAGAACACGAGCACGATAGCAGACTGTAGACCCAGAGGGTCAAGGAGGCGAAGTAGACCGCGATGGCATGGAACCCGCGCAGCGAGGCCGGCGGCAGGGCCCGAGCATGCTTGAACACCTGGCCCGCGTGCCAGACGGCGTGGCGGGCGTCGCGGCTGCCGGCCCAGGGATCCTCGAGTGTCATGGCGGCGTGGCAGGCCTCGTCCTCGCCGTATTTCCCCGCGAACCGCTGCAGGTCATCCGGGTGCACGTGCAATATCATCATGAAGAGCTCGATGAGGATGGAGAGCTGTGTGGTCGTGGTCGTGTCCCTGCTTGAGGCCCTCTTACTGGTGCTGCTGCTGCTCGCGGCGGCGGGGAGGCTACCGACAAGCGTGGAGAACTCGTTGATGTCGCGGTAAAGCTCCTGGTACATCGAGGTGAGCCAAAGGCGGTGTGTGGCATTACGCGACGAATGCATCATTGAGTGCAGCCGCGGCGCGGCGATGGCGCCGTGGCCGTAGAACCTGACTGCTTCCCTGTACGAGGCTATCTGGCCCCAGAAGCCGTACAGCGCGGCCGCGTAACAAAGTTCCACATCGATGAAGTCTTCGAATTCCTCGAGGATTGTCATACAATTCATAATATCAGAGATGCGAGGCACAGTAGTATCGGCCGCGAGTGGCTTCTTCCGAAGGTATATATCCCGCCATGCCTCAGCACTTGATGCTCTCCAAAGACCACGAGACGCAGGCAGGCTGAAGCATAGTTCGGTGTACGTCATCAGCGGATTCTTCTGCAGCGCGATTGATGCTTGGACATCATGAAAGAACAAGTGAAGAACGAGTCTAAGACAGTATTAATATGACCGTTATAAGCCATGCTTTAGTCAAGATGCGCGCCACTCACCTCTGTATGACTCTCTTTTGATGAATTTACACCACTTGGATTCCAGAAGCTCTGGGGGGTCCGATGGAGCTGGAACCAGAGCAGGCGTGTCTGCAGGGGCTGAGAAAGTTCCAGCGCGGCGTAGCATCTAGTCAATGTAAGCACAACAAGAACAATTGTTTAAAGGATTATCAAGGGTACAGACTGTCATCACCGGTTGGAGAAAACTCTCGGCAATCTCCATCTTGCGTTTGAAGCCACTCCATAAGCCAATATCAAGGATCTGCATGAATGCTTGCAGGCATTGCAGGTCCCGCGTGTATGCATTTCTCGATTCGAACTGGTCAACGTGAGCTCATGTTCAGAGTAGGGATTGCTATCTTTCAGAACGTACGAGTATAGATAGGGACGTCCTCACAACTTCTTGAAGCGCGAGTCCGAATTGCCATATTGAAGGGACGGCAATGAAGCCCGCTCCACTAGCAACCAGCATTGCCAATAACTCGGGCATGGCTGTGGAAGGGTTTAATGAGGCAGCATGGATCCAGTTATCCGTCTCATACTCATCATGAACGAAATGGGTTTGGAGCAGATAGTTGAGTAGATCTAGGGAAGGGGAACGAGGGAACCTTGCCTGGGCTCTTATCTAAATGTCACTTTCGGTTAATAGCTCCTCTTCCCATTCGGGGAAAGGAGGGACATCTCAGAGTCAAGAAATGACTAGACTCTAACGAGCCGAGTGTCTCAAAAAGGGGTTTCTTACGCTGTGCCAGCACGATAGCAAATAGGCGGTCTCGATCCGTCAGTCCCATTTTCAAGCCTTTGGATTTTGACGCCAAGATCTTCTCATAGGGCAGGCGACCCAGCAATACTTTCTTCATTAACCGTGATACTCTCAGATTCCCGGAGAGCATTATCCCTAGACTTTGGCTCCCAGAGCCAGGGAGATCGTTTGAAGGCGGCATGGCCTCTCGATGGATCCCTCGGTAGCCGCACGTGCCTAGCCACTGAAGCCGAGGCCGCCGACGAAGACTGGGGGGCTCGGGCCTTGAATGTCGACTTGCGGTATTGTGTAACTATCGAAGTTCAGGTCCCATGAGGTGAAGTCCATATCTTGAAAGAAGTTGTTGTGCGTGGGGTTATAGAAGAACATGTCGTCGGCGGCCGGGTTCATAATGTGGTGGCCGGCGGCATCCTCGTAGTGTGGGAGGTATGTCGTGGCTCCAACATGAAGCGTGTCTGCTTGAACCTCCTCCATCTGCGCATACGGGACCCCGTGCTGCACATTTGACCTAGAAGACCCCATATAGTGCTGCATGGGCACGTTGTTGTTGTTGTTGGCCTCAATAGGCTCTTGATCTACTTGCGATATATTGTTGGTGGACTCGGGGCTATTTGCAATGGAGCTATCTCCCCTGGCTGCCCAGTAAATAGGTTAGTACATGTTGATCAAAGATAGGATGACATCGCATGCCCACGGACAGGTTAGTGCACCAGGGACAGCAAAGCCGTGGAAGGGCGTAGCATCGCCCCAAAGATTGGTCACCCGTAAAGGGCCATACGTACTTTCATCTTGGGGTTCCATAGGTCAACGTCTTCCTCGTGGCCGTCTGACAGACCAAACTCTTGCTTCGGCATCGGCCACACGGTTTCTGGTCGTCACATTTCGCCTTGCTCGCGGCGCAATTCAGGCAGGCCTCGGCCGCCCGATCACTCCTTCGTATTACCGGCCTTCCTTGTGCTTGGTCATCACGGTCGTGTGTCGTCTCGTGCCGTGTCAGGAGGTCGCTATCAAGACGCACAGATCGTCAGTAACCCTCTTCTGTCGCACTCTAACCAAGATTGCGCGTGCCGTCTTTGGGGTTAAAGATGGAGGGTTTGGCACATACGCTCGGTTGAACCTCTTGGGACATCTTGAGCACTGGTAAGGTCTCGCGTTCTCGTCTAGCGCACATAGTTAGATTTGACTGGGCACGGCGCGCCACTTGATGGCGGAGTTGCGAAACTAACGGGATCGAAGATGTCTCGTCAAGTGGTCAGCTCTGTCACGACGCGCACACAGTCAGCTTGCCACGGAGTCGACGCGGGGTAGAAGAACGCGAAGAAGTGCCCGGAACCTTTCATATACACGCTTGCAGATGTGGCAAACATGCACCGGGGCCGAAGAGGCGTCTTCGGCAATCTTGATGCGCTTGGGTCCTCGTGCCGATGACGACGGCGGCGGGCGCAGTTCTTGCTGCGGAGAGGCAGAGGCTGTCACGAAGGTGCCGAGAAGGAGGTCCGGGCCAGCAGCGTCACAAAGTATATCAATGCCGTTCTGCGGCTCGCTCATGGTAGACCGGCGAAGCGAACAGAGCTCTCACGAGGCTCTGCGCGGGCTTCCAATGAGGGTGGATAGGTATTGAAGGATGAAGAGTGAAGATGCGCGCGTCGGGTCATGTGGAGGCGGGGGCCCGGCAATACATTATTTGCGAGGCGTAGGTATTACCCCAGATTCCCAGCCTTTCCCCACGTCATTAGCCGGACGCTATCGACTGGCCGCCAATTGATCAGCCACCAGAGCCAATGCGGGATATCTCCAAAACGAAGTGCCTGATCTGGACATTGCCTGATTGCTGTTTCTTAGTCAATGGCTGCAGCTGGTTGGAGAAACCCGCCCGCCAGGTGCTTAGTCAGGGTGTATCTACTGCCGGCACTTGACCTGGGTCAGAGAGACTGCCGATTTGTCGTGACCTTTGGCCGGAACATTGTCTCACGACGTTCCGGCGCGCTACGTTGGCTAGAATATCAATTTCCCCATATAGCCTATGGCCGGGAACTATTCATTCGAGTTGTTACCTGCCTTGCCCGCCTTGCCCGCCTTGCCTGCCCAGTCAGTGTTAGCCGCTTACTTTGCCCGGAGCTGAGTCCGAGCGATTAATACTCCGAGTCTTAGTTTCCGAACCAGCGCGCCCAATCAAGGCTCATCGCCTCACTCTCGACGAGTCACGATCCACGTAGCGTCACCCCAAACGCCAATCCAGCCATTGGCGGCTTCTCATTCGCCCACAGCCCCAGGCCACGATGTGCAGCAGCATGTGTGATAAGTGACTAGCGCGTGGGGGAGGGCAGCGAGCTGACATAGTACAATAAGGCACGTGGGAAGAGGCCGTGTCGTATGCGACCCCCATGGTGTGCAGAATCTGCAGGACAATCAATCCGGGGGAAGTATACCTACCTTACCTATGCCAACTCTTATTTGTCTATATATTTAGAGAGCCCTTCAGCTTATTTTGATGGCTGCCACGGACATCTTTGGCCAAGGCCTGCCATGTCGTATACAGCTGCCACGCCCTCTTTCGATAGTTGACAAGATGTGGAACGACTAGGACTGCCCATCTGCCGCAAGCCGGAACTTGTTGAGCTAGCTCCATGAACCTGGTTCTCCCAGCATGCCTCAAACTGAGATATCATCTATCATTCAAAAATACTCGGATGAAGCCCGAAACTCTCCCTGCCTGGGGCAAGGTGATATGGTGCCATGATGGAACCACCTTGATCCCTGAAGAGCGAGGCCGTAATATAGTAGCAATAAGTGTGTTCTCACCTCCTCTCAACCTCCGTTCACTTGGCGAATATTTGATTTGTAAGTACGCGAATCCTACTAGCAGTTGGCGAAGCACCGTCTGTTGTCTGTATCACAATATGCAGTCATCTGCAACTCCGACTTTTAGGTTGACGAGCCCGGTCGGGCTTACTTCTCTCTATGTAAAAAGAGAGTAAACCCGTGATCCATGAAAGCGAGCCGGAAGCCCCGGAAGCCCCGTCATTTCAACCTGAACAAAATCATGGCATTTCAAAAAGGCGATAGCGATAGTAAGGACGAAGAGAAGGACTCGATAATCGAAGACGAAGCGGTAGCACCTATGGCTGTCAAGGTCGCGATCGAGTGTACAAGGCTACTTGTCTAACAAACGTCTACCATCACGTGACGCTGTTTCTGTTTGCTGATTCATCAACGATAGCCATGCACAGGGTGGCAGCTCTATGCTGATGCAGACCATTATAAATTATACCTCCGTGTCGGATTTCCCAGGCACCACGCTGTGGGTGCTGCCAGTACTGCCAGGCTACTTGCCGAGGAGTAAGGGATCTAAATAACCACCGCGATGGACCTTGGTGACCACCTCAATCTACCATCATGCGACGAGGGACTCTCGTGCTTACATTATCTCTGTTTTGCCCAATTGCACAGAAACGCCTGTTTTCCCCCACCGACTGAGTATGAGCTCCATAGCCATTATCGAATAACAAAATGCGTGATGTTCCCAAACGCCCCTTCCCTGTATGCCCGGCACCAAGAAGACAATGAGAAAACTGGCCTGAATGTAGATATAAGGTAGTGATGATGTCTCATAGATCATACTGGAATGAGGTCAGTTCCATGCAGGTCCAATACCTATGTAGTCATAGCGTGGGGTTTGGGTTCCATTACCTCTCAGCTACTCTTGCCTCACCAGCACGGGGTACCGTCGTTGGGACAGGCTCTTCCGCGGGAACCCAAGTGCCACATTTCGGGCATTGGACACTGGGAGCCTGGTTTTGACTTAGCATCGATCCATGAAAGCACGCGTTGGTGACAGGGGGAGGTGACATACTGTTCCGCTGTCGCCGCTGACGGGACGCTCGGCCGGCTCTCCCTTGGAGTCGATGAGATAGCTTGGGCTGACCTGAGAACACATGTCGATAGTCGGCGGCGAGGTGGGCGACGTATACAGAAGTAGATGTGGTGTGAAAGAGGAAGGTCAAGGATATCAGTTATGCGATGATGGTAGGGGAGGCACCGATGAACTATGACGAAGGATAGAGGCGTGGAGGATAGCGATGGGTATGGATGGGCCTTTGGACGAAGGAAGCGGACCTTATTTATAAGTGTATGCTCTAGTCACCGGCCGAGTCGCTCCCCAGGTACAAGACTAGAAAACAGGAGAGAAATGAGTGAGGGGGGGGGGGGAGAAAGATGAGCTAGATCGCCAGAAGGTTTCCGCACCGGTAACGGCTTGTATGCTTTTCTTCCTGCCGCTTCATGGCACCAGAGGGGTCTTGATTGGACTGTACCTATCCGACGTGCGATATGGGAGAGAGCATATGTCAAAGTAGCATGGGACCACGTCACGGAAGGCTGGCCAGACTCGACAATGATTGTGCTGCAAAGAGCTGGAAGAAACAATACTTACATCATGGGCGCCAAGCCATCCATCCGGGCGACAACCCGAACGACGGAGGAGTGAGTAGTACATGCGATGGGGATGGGGATGGGGACCGCAGAGAGTACGAGAGACGGAGAGGCCATCAGTGGGGTTGCTGCAACAGGAGAGGACTTCGCAATTAGGACGATCGCACGATAGATTCGGATATGGCACAGTGGCTCGCTGCTGAGTTGGGAGTTACATGGCGCTACTCATTAGCCAGGCTTGAAAGCCGGGTAGTACCATGGACCGACCATCAGGCCCTCCACCGTGTGTGCTTGGAGCAATTTTTTTTAGAGCAACATAGGGACGGATGGGCATGGGATATGGCAGCGCCGAGAGATCTCAAGGTTCAAGTGGGGTTTAGTGTCAAGGGAACGGTGGTATCTTGGGAGGAAACTACGGAGTACCAGGCCAGGAATCCTGAGACTGCAAACAAATAGAATCATCGGCATTATTGGTCTGATCATGGGCAGCTGGATGCTCGTTTCGCGACCGGGGGTGGTCGAGAAAGATGTGATAGATCATCAAAACTTGGGGTTGTACCGTACTTGGGATGATGGATCGATAAAATGAAAGAAGCAAAAAAAAAAAGGGGAAAAAAAAAGAAAAGAAAAAGCAAGCAGGGAATACCTAGCCAGCAATCTTCGAGAATGGGCCGTGAGCGATTACCAGCAAGGCTCCGTGTCGTTCCGCTCCGAGCCTCAATCTCGACGCAAGGCAACGCCAGGCAAGGACCGAAGGCGCAAGGCGGAAACACAATGGATGGCGTAACAAGCCCTCCGGTAGTGGTCGACCAGTCACATAAAAAGACTGCTCGAGGCAAGGCCTATCTATCACCGATTACTCCGTATATGAGACAGACACGGAGCGCAATTGTCCAGCCAGAAACGTCATGCCATTCGGCGTTAGCCCTGTCTCGCCGCCTCCCTCGGCAGCCGTCCACGGTGTAGCGAGTTCCGCTTATGTACAGGAAAACGAAACTAATGGGGGGTCAGTGATCGGAACTGGAAATTGTGTGCAGTGCATCGCAGCGCAGTTGGTGCACGATCGAAATGGTAGAGACGGACTCCAGACAGAGTAGGTAAACATATCGTGGATGGAGGGATGAATGGATGTGTGCCCCCCTGCTGCGCTGCAACCCAAACATTCATCGATCGTCGTACAGACCGCGCGACCGGGGACCCGGGTCGTTTGGGAGGCAGAATTGGGAATGCCGTTCCCAAGATCTCACCATGATCGGGTTTCAGGTAAGTGCCCAGGCTGAATGAAGGACTGGGCTGGGCTGGGCTGGGCTGGTTGATTGATTTGTAGTAAGCAATCAAATCAAATCGAATCAAATCAAATCTAGCAAACACATTGGAAAGGAAGCAATCACGATTGACATGTACTTTGTGTCAGGTCGTCGTGAATATTTGAAAACTCTAGTCTTGAGTAACAGCCGTTCATTGGATTTCCCTCGAATCTGCATCATTCCGAGTGGCCGAGAATGGCGGGCGGATAGGAAGGACGGCAACAAACCAATCATGCCCTGATTAGCAAAGAACGATATGCGACGTGTAATCTTTTTCTTTTTTCTCTCCATGCTGGCCGTCGGCCTTCGACGTTTGCTGTCATGTCTGCCCGGTCTGCCGCCGGTCCCTCGTGATTTCTCCCGTACGTACCCAGGTATTCCATCCCCGCCAAGCTGCCTCTTTTCCTTTTTGCTGCACTGCATCCGTACCGTTGACACATTGACGCACGCTCTGGATATCATAACTATGTCTCAAGTATCTGTTCCTTCTACCTACATACCGACGGATCCTTCTCAGCCCTTGGCCAGCCAGAAGAACGGCAATGGGAACAAACCGCGACTACGCAGCGGGTTCGGTCCTGTCTGTGTCTTTCCAAAGTTCAACTACCAAATGTCTCATGTGCTCGCAGACATGCGTGGTCGGTTTCGCTTTCCTTTCTTTTCTGTCCTGCTTGATCAACTTAGCGGAGCCCATCACACCACCACATTCAGCCGGTGAAGGGTTTCAGACGGGGTTGGCCTGCTTGAAGGCTACTATCTTCCAAATACCTTTGTCGAACAAATGCATTATCTCTTCGCTTAGCCTACGCTGCGTCGGGCCATGTAACCTTATAGGTACTTGCTGCCACCTGCCTATAAGTACATGGGCTATAGCGAGCATCCCTTCGGACTATCCACTCTCTTGTTTTCAACATGCTTGCTTCCTGATTGGACAATTTTCATCAGAGCGCAACGCAGTATAGTTCTCCTACAGCGTGGTAGCTTCACAACCTGGCCAATCGTGCCTCAGCGTTAGACTCCATAGTTACACCGACAGGACCTCCATCGTCCTATTGTTCTATAATTTGCACTACATTATAGCACACACAGCGACGCCTCTTCACTTTCAGCCTCTTAGTGCCCGGCAATGTCTTTCCATGTTTCCACCTTTCCTCCTCGGCAGCCGGCCGAGGCCATGACCTCGTTCGATGGAACATCCATATCTGCCCAGTATTTTGGAGCATAATCGCTTCGTTACCTAGAATAGCTTACCCGGACTAAACTACACTCCGTTCCTGGCCCCCGCCGGCCTCGTGAATATATCCCGAAAGGAATAAGGCTTATGCCGACCCGGTACTTTTGGGAGCTACCCGGACCATGCAGTCAGATATGATCTTCTTTGGTTGACATTGCAGGGGGCTCTTGGTACGCTGATCGTGTGGATTACAGTACCCTTGCTATATATGTGGGGGTGAGGGGAGTTACGTAGTTCCCTTAGCTGCTTGGGGCGTATACTCATGCACGTTTGTACGCTATGAAAGTATCATGTGCGCAGATACTTGACCGTCAAGGTGAGCATTGCTTTTTGGCCGGAGCCAAGGCCAAAGGAAATCTAAAAGAGCGGCGCATAGAAGCGGTGCAGAGGAACCCTTCTTCATCCAGAAGATGAATATTGCTTTTGATCTTTTAGGGGTAGTGCGCTATGATGAAGCCAGAATATGACCTATCGCAAAACCTGCCTAGAAGCCTTGATTTCAACTAGAATCCTGCAGGCTGGCAGCCACCCCCAAGTCGATTTCAACCGGTGAAGTTTGGTTCGACTGCCGAGACCCTCATGCTGCTCTAGAACCCCCAAATATCCTCCCCTTCGAGTGTTATCTCCATGCGAGATCTGACGACATGTCATTACTTACCTTGCCCACGAGGCGCCGTCCCTGGCAGGCACTATTGCAGTTTGGAACAGCATGACTCCCATCCTTACCGCTGCCTAGGTCAAACACTCAGAAACTCGTGGGCTCACCTTATCACATTCGACCCCAGGAGACGCCCCGTGCCGAGACCCGTCCTTCTTCGCCGGTACAATAACTTTATGAGAGACAAACAAGGCGGCGAGACGCGTAGCGCAATGGGTATCGCTCTTCCACTTCCACTTCCCTTCTCTTCCGCGGGTGCAGCTCGGGTTTCTACAGCCACACCGGTATCACACACCAAGGGCGACCCTGGACAATGCAGGGAACCAGCAGGTTGCGTGCAGATTGTCAGGCCCAAGCCGCTGGGACGAACAAGCATCTCTCCTTCGTCCATCCCGACTGTGATATGTGAGTGAGTGCTCGTGTGAGGAAGGCAGAAAAAGAATATTCTGCGTGGAATGTGAATGATCTGCGCAAGAGGGTGCCACGTCGGCGCGCCGGCCCATAGGTAATATCCCGAGCCTTTTCGTTCATGTCACTCACGTTTCGGTTTACATATGTGTCTCGTTCGAAGATTGGGATGTGATGTATCATTTTCTGACTTGTCGCTTTACTCGTCTGGCAGACTGACAGCCTGACAGCTATCCAATGAGAACAGTGGCATTGAACCGACGTCACGGAGAAGAGATAGCGAGCTCGAGCCGTAGTGTACATATGGGGTGTTGTACATACCCTTCTCTTAATATCCGGCTGTTTCGTGCCGCGAGGGCTTGTTGCTATCTTGCTCACGCGAGCCAGACAATACTCCTGCGGTGGCTCGTGGAAGTTACATGAGACAAAGCCGTTGGCTGCTGCTATTAGACTGTGAGTAATACGCCCACAACTACCCGTCTAGAGTCACCGCATCGCATATTGCACATGCAGGCTACCATCGGCATGCGTAATTGCCCACTCATGTGCTACGTATGCGTCGGCCAGCCTTCTTCCCTCATGCTTACTACCTTTCAAAACGTTAACGGCTCTTGGGAATTTGCTCCCCGGCAGGGGGTATATTATATATCACACGAGGCACTATTGGGGAGAAGGTGGTTCCCATTCTTTCCCACGGCCGCTTTCTCAGCTGCTGCCCGTTCGTACACCACGCCATATGTTACGTGCGCACATATGTTGTATCCTGGATGCACACATTGTACTCTCCATGGCTAAATTCACCGATACGCTCCCGCGGGTCGTGGCGTCTGTCAGCTGGGCTGGGCATGGTGCTGGGATACGTAACCGACACAACATACCGTGCTAAAGAGGAGGGGGTGCGAAAAAAAAGCAAATCCTTCCTGCTCGCCTTCAAATTCCTGCTGCAGAGATAAAACAAGTAATATAATTATAAAGACGTGATAGGCTAAGTAGGTAGATTTGTACTCCGTACTTGCTTCCGTATTGTCTTCGCAGAGAGCGCCTACGCATCATACCCGCGTTAATAATGCAAATCATATTGGGATTGATCTTCATTATCGAGATCCTTCGTGGTTTCAGCCGACTGGCCAGCTGGTCCAACATAGACCCGCGCCTATGGAGAAGCGAGAGAGGAGAGGGTGTGTGAAAAACGAGAGCCATGAAACACGCCTCCTTTTCACCATCCACCCATCCCTTCCGACATCCATTCCGCGGATCGACTCTTCCTGCTTGCTCCTAGGCGTAGATTCGACAGGTCCTGGTGCCGTGAAACCTTCCTTTGGCGAGTGTCACAGCGAGGCGTGCTAGCTGTGGTGTTGCCCCGGGCGGCCGTAAGCAAGCTTTGTTGATCTCCGCCGGCGCACACATCCCTCCCCCTTCCGCTGTGCCACAATAACACCCTCCGGGACCAGACTGGCTCGCTTGAAGGCTGACAGGGGTCTTACACAACGCGCCTTTCCTGTAGTAGATAGTCAGAGGCAGGCAAGGCAGACGTAGATCCCACAATCCATTCTGCAACGAAAATTGAAGCAAGAAAAATAAATCCATAACTGCCGCGTATACTACGCTAACCCAACTTCGTGAGTATACTCCGAGGATGCAACCCCACGACTGCGTGTGGGATTCTGCAACAGATGCCACCTAATTACCAGCCCTTTCTCCATATGGGCCGGGATGAGCCGTCTGACAGCAGCATCGGAGGATTCCGCTTTCTTGCCTCAAACATATGTAAGGAAGCTCGGGGATTTTCTCCATTTTTGGCGTGAACGAACAGCAGCAGTAAGCTACATATACACATATATATATATAGGTATATACCTACCTACCTAAGGCTCACTGGGTATATAGACTATGCATGTGGAAGGAGGGAGGAACCATATCCACATTCCGCGTACATATACCCTATTCTTGGCACCTAGCTCCTTCTAGTCTTTTTTGCGAGATTCTACTAGCACTTACCCCGAGAGCGAAAGAAAGAGGGTACGGCATCGTGAACATACCATGTATAAGGCACTTTCTCAATGGATACCTATCACCAATGAGGATATTGGTGGGAATCACTATACATAGGATAGCGGACATGGAATTAGGCGCTATGTTGGGTATCTCGTGATATATTTCTATAAACACAGTGTATAATCGTTGGCGATCAGTCCGCCTGTCCTGTTCAAGTTTTCATATCGGGACTCCATCTCTTGGATTTCCCTCTGTTCCTTTTCCTTCCTATTCTACAATGGGTCTAGTTTAGACAATCTTCCAAGAACGAATGAAGCTGACAGCCCCCCATGTGTCATGACCATGATATGACACTTTCGACAGCAAGTTCTCATTTCAACACGCCCCAAACAGCCAACAGGCCAGAATATGTACACGGAGCTTCTAATTCCACGCCGTACGCCATACATATAGGTATCCGTTACTCCTTCACTGAATATCACATGCTCCCAAACTCCCAAGGCAAAACACACGGAAGGCTCTCCTAACACATAAAATAGAATCGAGACGGAAAAAGCAGCTGTTTCGATCCACCAAGCAGCATCAACAACGAAGCGAATACGACCCGGTCAATATGGGGTAGGTACAGGCATCGCCATTGTCCACTTGTGCGGCAACAGGGATCATGACATACATGCATTCCCCCTAATAGTAAGTAAGGATCATGACAAGACCTTATCGACCCGAACCAATAGGACACCCTTGGTCGGGTTACCTTTCGGGTCCTTGAGGTGGATGAAGCGATAGCCGGTCCGTAGCCGGTCTAGACGGATGCAGGCCCAGCAGGCGAACGGATCGCGATGAATGGGGATTCGAGAAGCGCCATCCTCAATTTTGAACCTGAGAAAAACAAAGTCACATTAGCCAAAGCTGCCCAAGTATCCCGGTTGGGCGTCGAAGGAAAAAAAAAGAAGGCTATTCCACTGCAAGAGAACCAGTGCACGGCAGTGAGGTGGCAGGTATGGTAACCATCGCATGCACCAGAATATGCCTCATTTCTTCATGCACAGGCAGCATAGGCACCTGCATGTGTGATGGGTGCCTCCGCTGCTGGACGGGCCGTTGCGTATGCTAGCTCAACCACGTTCTCGCTTGAGAGCAAGCTGCACATGCTTTATTGGCTATTGGGCCCAAGTGAAGTCCCGACGGTTCGGATGAAATGCAGTGCAGCGTGACAGATGAGGCCACATGGATTGGGCAGGGAACTGATTGGAGTGAAAAAGGACAGGACGATCCCGAAAAACATTCTTACCTTACGAAGCTGAGCTGCTCCACCACCTTCGGGACGCCTATGAACTCGAGCAAGTTCTTGGTGCTGCCGAAGTCGGGGTGATCAGTCTTGCCGGATACTGTCTTCTGCTTGAAGTCGTCGAGCGCACGGCCGTTTCCATCGATAGAAGCACTGGACCGCTCTTCGTGCTTCTCGACGTGCAATTCGCACTTGACAAAGGGACGGAACGACCTCGTATTGCCATTAGCGCTGCCGGCACCCTCGGGCAATGGGATATGCTGGCCGGCGAGAACAGTGATGCGCAGCGCAAGCGTCCGATGAGGGATGGCATCAGCCTGTGAGGTCGACAGGTCGTCGCTGCGGTACCCCGGAGGCTTCAACACCCATCCGTGTTCCCCCGAGAACATGCCCTCGTTGAGCATCATTGCCTCGTCGGTGGATTGCCAGTTCAGTGCCACCATCTGCACTCCTTTGCGCCAGTACAGCGACGGGTCCAAATTCGAGGAATCGAACCTCAGACCTTTTGGAAAAGCCCGCATAAAGTAATGCATGTTATGTGTAAAGAGTTCTTGAGTCTTTGTTTGATGAAGCTCCAATATCCTCGATTCGTTTATCGAGTAGATGTGAGAGGGGGTTTTGGCCGCTGGTGAATCGAAGCTCTTGAAGTGCTCGCTGTGGGTGTATATTCCCAAAGCACCCAAGGGCTCTCCAATGAGTACTTTTGCTTTCTTGATACTGGACGAGCTCCCGCCTCTCTCGTCCTCAGAGCACGAGGCATCATCGTCAATTGTCGAGACAGGCGCTAGGGTAGCCATTGGAGCAGGCGCGTCCGGCTTGACGGGTTTCTTGACCTTGACCAGTATCTTGTTGAGCAGCTCCTCGAGCCTTGGCATTCTATCCGGTGGGCAATTCTCAAACGGCTTTTCAACCAGTACTCCGGCCCATTCCTCCTTCATGATCTGAACCATAAGCTCCTGCTGCTCAAGTTCCGCATGCACTTCCAGACTAACGATGATGGGCAGATTCGACGTCTCGAACGCGGTCTCCCGGACCGCCTTGCAAACCTCCCTGAACCCTACCGGCCTGGTCAGGGTATAGCCATGCATTACGATAGGTTCCGTGGGTTTGAACGACTGCCTCGACGTAGTCCTCTCTAACCGATCAGCGAGCACCGAGGGGTCCAAGGATGACGAGCTGTCTTTCGCAATGTCCTTCACGCTGTTCCTCGCGCTGTCTTTTCCAAATGCAGAAGGCGCATCTAGGCTTGTGAAGCTTGGGGTGCGACTCCGAGAATTCTTCTCGCCCAAGAAATGTTTGCTTGTCTGCTCAATTTTCTCCTCTATGGCGTCCTTCCAAGTCGCCGCAGCGCTGTGCCAGCTGCTACCGGAGAGATGGCGGGAATGCTCAGGCTTCGATCGAGATTTTGACACTAATCTGGAGTCGAACTCGGCGAGTCCCCATTCCAAACATTGATTTCTATGCACCGGCAGCCCCGTCGGAGGACCTTCTTGTATGCATCCGCACTGCTCTTCCCGGCCAGCTGGTTCCCGGACAAATACGTGTTGTGGCTGCTGCTTATGAAATAGTTGCTTAGAGGCTTGGTCAGGTCCTTTTCAGAAATCGGACTAGGCTTTTCCGCCTCCAGACCGAAGCGCATCCACCATTCTTCCAAAAACTGTTCGAATTTGTAGGAATCTCGATCGAGTCGCGGCGCTTCCTCTTCCTGTTCGTGAATGAGAAAGTACTCAAACTTCTTCCGAGATAGCTGGGAGTCCTTATCCCTTAGATAGTCGAAAATCTTCCTCAGGTGTTTTTGTATCGCAGCGCTGAGGTAAATAGACTGCCTCCCGTCTGCCGTGCCATCGCCTGGGAAATGTATGGGCGTCGGTGAAATGAACGTGGTCAAATCTACAGCTCTCTTAAGTGCCTGCAGATGTGCCCCGGCGGTGGGGTTGAGGGTGAAGTTGCGGCGCATCGTGGTGGCATCTTTCGTAGTCGCGGAGGTTTTGGACTTGGATACCTTGAAAAAGTTCGAGAGGTTAGTCACTGGCTCGATTATATATCCTTCCACATGGGAAGTATATGGACCTACCGAGTAACACATAGGGGGTTATTTCTCAAGTTCAGTAGATACCCAACCAGTCGAACTGCAGGTCGGTGTTTATCCAAAAGCCTATGCTGGAGGGTTTCGTAATGCGACGCGGATACAATTATGTGATACGGCAGCAGCTGAAGAGTCGAACGGTGCCGGATTGCTGAGGGCGGTTATCTGGTGAGTTGGAAAGAGGCGAACAGCATAAGAATAAGGAATGAACAAGTCCAGAAACGATTCAAGGAGTGGCAGAGCACGAAGAGAGCTCGCCAGATCTCGTCGAGATAATAAGATTGAGATGTAAGACAGGTTCAGCTCTGGGCCGGGGGTCCAGGAGTGGTGGAGTGCAGCCTCGCCCCGCCGAGAGCCTGTAGGGTAGGAGGCCGGGACAGGGATATAGCAGTCCATAGACCGTTAATGGAGTAGCGCAGCGGATCCAGGCCTTTATGGACTCCTATTTGGGCGTTTTGCGCTTTTGTCATCCTTATTAATAGTCCAAGCCTATGTTAGCTCTATAGGGCTGTGACGTGGAATGGGCTTGTTAACAGCATCTTATTCCGTCCATGTCTGGAGTTTATTACTTTCGCCCATCATACCCAATGCGAGGGACCAACATGGGATGCTAGAAAAATTCCAGCATGGGCTGCCTGCTACCTGCCACACAGGCTGCTTTTGTTGCTGCGATGGCGCAGGCGAACCAAATGCTGACAGCAGATCAGATGCGACTGCATGTATGTTGGATAGTACTGATTTGGGGGCTGAGCTGCTGCTGCCAGAACCGTTACATCCACCATTGGCCCCCAAAACAGACAGGAATATAAACAAGTCAAAATATGTTCTGTTTTCCCCTTTTAGGATCTCATGCTCGTCGTAGGTGTAGTATCCCGATCAGACAAAATCCACCGATGAACGTATGCTTAAAGGGGCGATCAATGCTTGGTTGCAATGGCCCCCGCCAATTGGGCTTTATTACCTGCATTGAGAACGGACGTTGCTATTTCTGTTTGAAGATCGACAGTAAACAACTGGTTTACTGGGTGGATAAGCGTTGCTTGTATGATTGCATTGCACATAAGACCCTGGCATTTAAAGCCAGCCAGTGCTACCTGAACGGGTTTGTTTGTAGGTAGAGCATTAGAACTTGTCAACATACGCGGCCTTCTGCGTAAGGACTGGACTTTCTGCCATCATGCGATTTGAGCTCTTCTCCGTTTCAGATCGCGCCCAAGGTGATGGAGTTCAATGTTGTTCTGGGCTGGTTGGTCCCTATCAACTTGAGCCAAAGCAACGACCGAACACATCACTCGGCTGTCAGGTACATGGATCAATGAGCTTGGCAGAGGGGAGGATGGGATTGGTTCCCATCTGCCGCCCATCCAGCTGAGGCTGAGCTCCAGGCTCCTTGGGGACTACTACAAGTGGTAAGACATCGCCAGCCCTTACGAGCGGCTTGGGTCGTTTACGGACTGTGTGTGTCTCCTCCGTTTATGCAGACGTCACCACTGACATAAGGCCGTATACGAACCGCTTCACAGCCACACCGAAAAGATCGAATGCCAATCACCACTTTTGCACCTCGACAACTCCTCTCCAAAGAAAAAAAAATCATCAATCAGACTACAAGCTTGTAGATCACGGAAAGCGCAATGCAGTCCAAACCTCGCAAGGAGTATGAAGCAGAGGTCCGCTCGTGGGGTTTCCCGCACGTCTTACCTGGACCGATGGGCCGTACGTAAACAATCGTTGCCGGATAGGTTACCTACCAGTCGCGACGTCTTGAACCGGATGAATGGAGGCTGACATGATGAACGGAAACCCAGCAACGCGCACTATAGCCCGCATTCTCACGGTGGCCTAACCATGCACCTGATATTGAAAGGCCAGCTGACCATCACATATCCTAATGATGCACAGCCCGAGAAGAAGACGTTCTCAGTCGGCGACCGAATCGATGTCGAGGCTGGGCGCGTGCATGAGGTCTGGATGGGCGAAGAAGGCTGTACCTACGTCATTGGAGAATAGGCTGATTGAAGTATGCATAAGAGTCTGCGTCAGTCTGCATTGTATGTAGTTGATAAGACTACGAATCATCTTTTCAACTTGTCCGTGGTGCGACGAGTGCGAAGATGCTGACTCTTGAGACGAAACGAGCTTCAGGGAATCGCGGGCGCTGCTGTTCAAGGGCCGATGAATTAGACGTGTCTTTGAATGGACGAGTAATAACCAAAACTGCTCCTGTGGTGACAAATTTGATCATGTTCCAGACTCGGGCACAAGTCTGCTTGCTCATCGATGAAGAGATTGGAGCAAACTCAGCTTCCCAATCGCTTGAAAGCGATGGGAGAGTTCTTTTCCACCCGAAAAAGGCATCAACTTCGGCCGTCTCAATATGTTTTGGTTAATCGCAATATTAACCAGGGGGACTTGAACGTCCGGTAGGGCTTATGAATAATCTTGATGAGTTGCGAAGATGCTACATTAGGGGTGACGGAAGGAAATGAATGACTTGCGTCGAGAACCAGAAGCGTTTGCAGCATGGTCGGGGATGAACGAACAGTGGTTTGTCGTTTCAAGGAGTTTATGCACGTCACGGAGATGGCCAATGTGGCGATGTTGCAGTGTAGAGGAGATTGCGGATGTGATTCAAGGGAGTCGGGACGATCCATGTGCCTTTTCCTACTCGACGAAAGAATTCTCCGAGGAAGCTGAGCAGAAGGGCTCGAGGACTCGACTCGCCCAGGCGGAGGGCGAGAACCTCAGCTCGACGCCGATCGCAACGAGGTGGCCTGGCGGCTCAGAAGGGCGGCTATTTCTATATCTGCTGGCAGGCTGGCTTGCTGGATTCTGGAAATATCTTTGCTCCACTTGCTGGTCCGACCGAGTTACTCGGCGAATAAGGTATGGCGATCAATGATCGGCAGGGTCAAATATACACATTTAATATGAGCGCTTCTTTGAGCAAACGAGTAGGCTGTAGCGACTCAAGACGATGCCTATCCTTATACTACACCCTTACAGTAAGCGGCAATTGCCACTCTTTAGAGTATATGGAAGATTGGTAACATGATAGATGATGACGATGGAGATAGTGACCAAGGACAAAAGGGTACATGTGGGCAGACGACTTGAATATGAAATGGGTTAATGATACATCGGCCATCTTTAGTAGCAGCCGTTGAATTCTTCTACTTAAGCGGGCCCTGGAAATTAGTTTAGAAGCTTGTTAGAAGTTAAAAACCCCCTTTTAAATTATAATCCGCTCGTTTTTTATCACACTTTTAAATATATTATTATATATAAATTAACGTTATTTTAATAATATATAATATAAAATAAAATTAATATAAAAAATATATATATTATTTTAATTTTTTTAATAATATAATAACTATTAATTTTTAATTAATAAATTTAAATATTTTATATAATTTCTACTTTTTTTATTATATATATATAAATTAAAAAAAGAGTAAAAGCTAGCGTTAATATTAACCCTCTTTTTTAAAATATATAATTAAGATTATCTTTTACTTTTTTTTTAATTAAATAAAGAAAATAAAAAGTGATAATATAAATTAAATAAAAATATTAAAAATATAATATTTATGATTAAATATTATTAATAAAAACGTTTCAATATTAATAAAACTTATAAAAAGTTTATTATATAATAAACTTTTATTTTATTAACGAGGCGAGAGTTTTTAAAATATAAATAAAATAAGTTTTAATGAAATTAAAAATAATTAATGTTAATTTTTTTAAAAAAATAAAACTTTATTAGTAATAAATTTAATATAATATTAAATATTAACGAGTTTATATTAACATTTAAAAAACGTAAATAGTAATTATTAAATAAAATATAAGCCCTTTAATAACGAAAAGGTATGTTTTTATATATTTTTTAAAATAATAATAATGAAATAATTTATTATTCTAATAAATTAAAAAAGCCGCGTTTTAAAAGAATTAGACTAAAACTTTAATTAAAACTTTACTATTTTAAATAATTTAAATTTAAATTTTAAACTCTTTTTAAAAACAATTCAACTTATTATTTATAAATAAAAAACACTAAAAATATTATTAAATATATTATTATATAAAGATAATTTAAAAGAAAGTTAATATTTTTTTTTTAAATTCTTTAAAAAAAAGTTTCGATATTATATATTTATAAAATAACGTACCCTATAAGCGAGCTACGTATATAAGCGAGCTACGCACTTTTTATTATTAAGCTTTATAAGTTATAAATTAATTTAATTATAACGCTTAGAACTAATTAAATATATTAATAATTATTATTTTTAAAAGTTTTTATATTATTTTAATAAGTACGCGTATTATGCCCGGGCTCTCCGTAGATTTTATAGCGTTATAAGCGTGTTTTAAACGTCCTCGTATAATTACTTTTCCGACGGGATTCGTTTTATAATTATTTATTAATCTTTTTTTAAAACTATAAGTCTTTTTTAGCTTATATACGAAGTAATCTTTTATTTTATAGCCGTTTCTTTTTCGTACGGCGGCGCCGGCTAAGTATCTTATTTATTTTTCGAAATATCGCGTTCTTATTTTTTAAAAAAGTAATTCGGTATATATTTTATATTATAACCTTTACGATTTAATTAAAACTAATTAAAATAAATATCGAGAAGTTATTTTAATATTATACGATACGGTTTTAAACGTAATTAATTTAAAATTAAGCTTTAATCGATTTATTTATAGTTTTTAATTTTTAAGGGATAAATAAGTTAAAAAACGTTTTTAAAAGTATTAAAATATATAGTTTTATATTTAATTATAAAATAATATATTCCGGATTATATAAAACGAGTTTTATTTTTTAAAAGCTTTTTTATATATTCGAAACAATAAAAATCGCTTAAAACGCTTTTAAAAACGTTAATAAGAAGTCCTCCTTAAAAATATAAGTAATATACGCTCGTATAAAACCTTTAATTTCTTTCTCGTACGCCCTTTTTAATATACGAAAATAGCCGATATTAAAAAGTTAAAACTTATATAATAAATAAGAAAATATATAAAGTATAATAATCGAGTTTTTTTCGTAATAACGCTCGAAAGTTATTAAGTAATAGTTTTCATAACCGTTTAAAACTAAGAAGTAATAATAACCTTTTATATAAAACTTAATATATTAATTAAAGTATTAAATATAATCCTCGCTTTTTTTATTTATAATTTAATTATTTTTAATAATTATAAATACTTAGTTCTTTAATAATAAGCTGTTTTTATATTAAAAAAAAGTATATTTTCTCGATAAAAATAATATATAAAAAGATAGTATAACCGTTTAATCCAACGCTTTAAATAATTATAACCTATTCTTAATTCTTTTATTATATTATTTTAAGCTTTTCGTATCGATCGAAAGTAGTTATAATTATTTCGAACGAGATTTAACTTATAAAAAACCCGGTCTTATCGAAATTATATATATCCTCCTTTTATATCCTATATTTATTAATTATATTTTATACGAAAATAAACTATACGCGATACGCGTTAAAATCTTTATAAAAAACTTTTTAATAATTAATTCTTTAATTAAAACGCGTCCGGAGGTTTAATTATTATCGTATAAAATTAAAAGCTTAATTAACGCCGACGCGTCTCGCGTTACGTAAGCTAAATAATCGATTCGCTATATTTTTTATATTATCTAGCCGGTGAAAAAACGATCGCGTATTTAAATTAATAATATATTAAATAATTAATTCCTCTTTAAAATTAAAAAGCTTTTAAGAATTTATAAAGATTTTAAATCGTGGTCGAATTCCGCGTCGTCGGCTACGTAACGTTAACTTTAAGATATAATATATCGCTATAACTTTTCGTACACTTAATTTCGAGTTATTTTAAAACGCTTATAACGTTAAATTAAACCTTTTTTCTTTATTTTTTAATTCTATAATTATTAAAGGAGAAAAGTTAATATAAAGTTAATTATAAGAAAATTAATTAAAAATGCGCAGCTCGCTTATATGCGTAGCTCGCTTATATGGTACGTTATTAATAAAAACTTCTCGATTTTCGCTTAATATTAAAATATCGTAATAATTATTCTTTTTTTATATAATAACGGTCCTCGCTATAATATTTATATTATTATATATAAATAATTAAAATAAACGTATTAATTATTTTAAAAAACTAATTATAGTTTTAATTTATATATATTATAATTAAATGTTTATAATAAACGTTATTAAAGTTGTAAAAAAAGCTTAATAAAATTTACTTAAATTTATATTAATAATATAAAAAAGTATTTAAACGTGAGATTAAAAAACGCTTTATTAATATAATAATAATAATATTTAACGTAGTTTATTATTAAATTAACTATATAATTAAGTCTATTACTTTTTTTAATTTATATAACTAAACTTTAATACGTAATACTTTAATAACTATAATATCGATTTAATTGAAAAAAGATTATATTGTTTTAATAAGTTAAGCGACGCGAGAAGGTTTAAATTAAATTAGTTAAAGAGCTGCTACAAAAGTGTACAACGTCCTCTAAGCTATTTTAAGCGACTAATTCCGCGGTATTAAACCTCGACGCGAAATTTAATATTTTAATATAAATTTAATGTAATTAAAAAAGGAGCTTTATAAATATATAATTAATTTAAATATTAAGGAATACTTATTAATATTAATATTATAAAAGATATAATTAATGTTTTTTTAAAATAATATAACGACGACCGCGTTAATAAATAATAAGTTAAACGCTTTATTAATTATAATTTAAATAAACTATTAATATAATTATTAAAGGGCTTTTTATAAAGATTTAAATATTATTTCCGGCTAGTTCGCCTTAATTATAAATATTAAAGCTAAATATAATATTTTAAATAAAAATACATAAAATTCTAATAAAACTAGCTTTATAATAAATATAATTAAGTTAATACTAATTATAATACGCGCCGATTAATATAAAAAAGCGAAATTGGTTTAATTTAATAATTAAAAATAGTTTATATTTATTAAACATATTAATTTATAAAGTTAATATATCTCGTTATTTTTAATTATTTAAAGTTAATATTACTTCGTAAATTAATTTCGAGAATATAATTTATTAAACGATTAAATAATTAAACCGACTCTTAATAGTTAAATTGATAATAAAACGAGCTTAAATTAAATTTAATACTTTAATAAGTATATTAAAGCGCGAATAAAAAGCTTTTATTATTTTTTAATTTTAAACGATTACGAAAGCTATATTTCGGCCGAATTCGAGGAATTCTATAAGAATAACGATATTATTACGCTTAGTATATTTTCTTACTTTTTTTATTTACTTTAACTTTTAAATATAACACTTTATTTATTATTTAAGCGTATTTATTTTTAAAACAAATCGAGTTATTTATTAAAGCGTTAATAAATTACATTATGAAGTTAAAGTTTATTATCACTTTATAGGCCGCATGTTTTATTATTTTTATAAAAAATAAAATTAAATTTAAACTTAATATAGTTAGTTTAATATTTTATTATTTAAACGAATTAATTAATAAGCTAAATATAGGTCTTTAAACGTTTATATTTAACTTATTGCGCTTAAAAATAATGAATACTTATAACTTTTAATAAATAACTGAAGATTTTATTTTTATTTATAAAACAAGTTTTTTAATATTAATTTAAATATTATAAAATAAATAACGAAGAAAATATATATAATAATATATAGAATAACTTTTATAGAAACTTGAATATATTTTTATAAATAATTAATTTAATACTTTTTAAACTTTAAAAAATTAAAAAATTACGCGTTTAATTTAAAAGAGCCTTTATTATATAAGAATTTTAAAAGCTATAAAACGAGAAGGTAAAAAAAAAAGCTTTTAGTAATTAATAAAAGCGAAATAAAGGGTTTATTAAAATAAAAGACAACCGGTAAAAAGCGTTATAATATTTATAGAGAAATAAGTTATAGTATATAAATATATAAATATATAAAAAGAATATAAAATTAAGTAATAAATTAAATAAAAATATTTATATTATAAAGTTACTAAAACTTTTTACTTTATTAATAAATGAAATTAGTATTTAAATTAATTATTAAAATAAGGAAAATTTATATAAAATATATAAGAAATACTCGTAATTATATATTTAACGTATCTCATAAGAGAATATCTTACATAAGCGAATGTCTCACTTTTATAAATTTCTTTATAGCCTTAACCTTTTTTTATATTCTTTTACGTCTAAAAATGCCACAACTTTAAAAAGAGAGTAATATAATTCTAGCGCTTTAAACGCTTTAAGAAGATTTAATTTTAAGCGTATAAAAGGCTATATTAATTTATTACGTCTTATCGAAAACCTTATAGCGTAAACGAAATAGCTAACCTATATAACGCGAAATATTTACGAATTCTTAAAAGCTTTTAAATTTTAAAAAAGATGCGATTATTCGATATATTATTAATTTAAATACGCGATCGTTTTTTCCCCGGTTAAATAATATAAAAAATATAGCGAATCGATTATTTAGCTTACGCGACGCGGGACGTATCGGCGTTAATTAGGCCTTTAATTTCGTACGATAATAATTAAACCTCCGGACGCGTTTTAATCGAAAAATCGATTATTAAATAATCCTTTATAAAAATCTCGACGCGTATTACGTATAATTTATAAATATAAGATCTAAAAAGAGGATATTTATAACTTTAATAAAACCGGCTTTTTTATAAGTTAAATCTCGTTCGAAATAGTTATAACCACCTTCGATTAATACGGAAAGCCTAAAATAATATAATAAAAGAACCGGAAATAAGTTATAATTATTTAAGGCGTCGGATTATACGGTTATACTATCTCTCTATATATTATTTTTATTAAGAAAACATACCTCTCTTTTTAATATAAAAATAGCGTATTACCGAAGGACTAGGTAATTATAATTATTAAAAATAGCTAAATTACGAATAAAAAAACCGAGAATTAAATTTAATATTTTAATTAATATATTAAGTTTTATATAAAAAGTCGTTATTATTTTTTAATTTTAAATAATTATAAAAGTTATTTCTCGATAACTTTTTAACTTTATTATAAAAAAACTCGATTATTATACTTTATATATTTTCTTATTTATTATATAAACTTTAAGTTTTTAATATTAATTATTTTTATATATTAAAAAAGGCGTATAAAAAAGAAATTAAATATTTTATACGGGCGTATATTACTTATATCTTAAAGGAAGACTTTTTACTAGCGTTTTTAAAAACGTTCTAAGCGATTTTCACCGTTTCGAATATATAAAAAGGTTTTTGAAAAATAGGACTCGTTTCGTATAATCCGGAATATATTATTTTATAATTAAATATAAAGCTACATACTTTAATACTTCCGGGGACGTTTTTCGGCCTATTTATTCTTTAAGAATTAAAAACTTTAAATAACTCGATTAAAGTTTAATTTTAAACTTAATATATTCGAAACTATATTATATAGTATTTAAATAACTTTTCGATATTTATTTTAACGAGCCTTAATTAGATTATAAAGGCTATAACGTATATTATATACCGAGTTGCTCTTTTAAAAGGTGAGAACGCGATACTTCGAAAGGTAAATAAGATGCTTAGCCGGCGCCGCCGTACGAAAAAGAAACGGCTATAAAATAGAGGATTATTTTATATATAAGCTAGAAAAGACTTATAGTTTTAAAGAGATATTAATAAATAGTTATAAAACGAATCGCGTCGAGGAGTAGTTATATAAGGACGTTTAAAACACGTTTATAACGCTATAGAATCTGCGGAGAGCCCGGGCATAATACGCGCACTTATTAGAATAATATAAAAGTATTTAGAGATAAGGATTCCGATTAATTTTAATATATTAAATACGTTGTGATGAAATTAACTTATATTTTATCGAAAGGGGTATAAAAGAGAATGAGACATTCGCTTGTGTGAGATATTCGCTTGTGGGATACGTTATTCTTTTTTTTCTTAATCGCGGTTCTAAATTATATAAAACGTTATAATTCTTTTATTTTTAAATTACTTAAATTATAATAATTTATTACTTTTATTTTTAAATCGTAATAATTATCTTATATATTAATTATTACGTATTAGTTATTATATTTTACTTATAATATATTTATTATTATAAGTTAATTATAATATATAAATTAAAAATAATTATTGTAATTTTTAATTATTATAAATAAATTTATTAATATTAGCTCGTAAAGCTTTAGTTAATATTAATTTTTATAAACGTTATAAAGTTTAGTCGCGTTGTCTCATAATAAAGTTTAAATTATATAATTAAACTAAGTTATAATATATAAACTCGACTGGAATTAATATATTTTTTATAATTAAAAAAGCGCTTTATAATTTTATAACGTTTTTATTTTTAAAATAATAAAAATAAAGTAGATTAGTAAAATAATAATTAAAAATAATATATTTTAAAAAACCGTTTATAAACTTTATTAAATTTAAGTCATTTAATTTAACTTAATATAAAATAAATATATATTATAATAAAAGTAATAAAAAGAATTTATAAAACTAATAAATAATAAATAGTAAATTATTTATAATAACTAGAAAGGGATAATTTTCTAACTTAAGTTAATAATATAACTACTACTTATTTTAAATATAAAACTATAATACCTCGGATTATTTACGAATTAATAAATTAAAACCACCTTTATTAATTAATATTAATAACTAAATTTATATTAATTATAATAATTAATATTATAATAATAAATAATATTTAATATAGTTTCTTTTAAACTAATACTTAAATAATAATATAAATTAAATAAGTAAGGATAAATAATAAACTAAGTTATATAATAAAAGTTAATAAAATCACGACGCTTTTAATAAACCTATTAAAATAAAACTATAAAGCAACGAATTAATATAAATATTAATTCTAACGCATAATAGAGTATATACCTCAACGATTTTATTAAATTATTTATTTATTTAAACTACTTTTATAAAAACTAGTTCTTATAATATTTAATTATATTAATTACTATCTTATATTATTAATATAAACTTAGTATATTTTATTAGTTTTTTATTAAACTTTTATAGTTAATGCTATATAAAGTTTCGTTAATTATATTAATATAATTATTAACTTAAAGTTTGTTTTTAATTTAATTATAAAAATTCAATAGTAAACGTTTAATAATTATATAAAATCTTTATATAAATTTATTAATATTAATAAAATTAATTAAAACGTTATAAAAATTAAGTTATATATTATATAAAACAGTTTTATTATTATATATTATAATACGTTTTATATTAATATATAAAAAATAAATATTATTTTTATACTTTAATTCTTTTATTAATTCTTTAAATAAAGATTTATTTATTTTTAATATATTATAAAACGTTTTTTTAAAATATTAAAAACGCGTTAAATAATTTAATAAATTTTATAACTTTATACATGGCGTTATTTAATAAGTAAATATTTTTAAATATAACGTTTTTTAAAAGTTAAGTATTTATTTCTTACTATTATTTATTATCTTTATTATTTTATATATAAACTATACACACTATATTAAAATAATTTAAACTTTATAATAACAATAAAATTAATACATAACGTAATTTATTATTAAATTAATTATATCATTAAATCGAACACGTTTTTAATTTATATAATTAAACTTTAATATATAATATCTTTATACTTATAATATTAATTTAATTAAAAAAAAGGATTATATTACTATAATAATCTAAGTGATGCAAGAAGGTTTAAATTAAATTAATTAAAAACTTATTACGAAAGTACATAAATTTTTTAAACTATTTTAAATAACTGACTTTATAATATTAAACCTCGACGCGAAATTCGATAACGTGGTTTATTACTAAGTCGATTATATTATTAAGCCGGCCACTTTTTTTATATCTTATTATTTTTACATAAATCAATTTAACCTTAATGTTTTAAATCAATTAAAATTATTTTTATTTAATTCGTTATTTAATTTTACATTTTTTATATGTTTGCGTATTATAACCTATTTCGCCGTAAATATTATAGCGCCTTTTACCGGTCACCCTCCGTTTTAACGAACCCCTCGTTTCGTATTTATTAGTCGCTAGACGCTTCCGTTTTACTTTATTATCCTATAGTTTTTAAAATTTCTATATAATAAGGGCTCTTCTAAGCTAGACGCGCGATGGTTTAGCTCTTCGGCGCTTAAAAAATATTAAATTAGCCTTTTATAAAATACTTATTTAATTTTTTATTATTTAGTTTATAATATTTAAAATTAATATTAAAAGGTTTGTTTAATAAATAATCACTTTATTTTTAATAAAAATAAAGTATTTAATCGTTTATTAAAGGTTAAATAACGTTTAAAGGTTATAAATATTAGCCGTTTTCGAACGCGACGAGTTAAATATAAGTATTTAAAAATATATATTTAACTTATTAATTATTTTATTTAAATAATAAAGTAATAAACTAAATATACTAAATACGTGGCTTTAAAAGCGATAAAAAATTCTAGCTTTATAATATAATCTATCGACGCTTTAATAAATATCTCGATTTTTATAATATTTCTCGAATTCGGCCGAAATATAGCTTTTGTAACCGTTTAAGATTAAAAGGAGATAAAGGCTTTTTATTTACGCTTTAATCTATTTATCGAAGTATCGAATTTAATTTAAGCTCGTTTCGTAATTAGTTTAATTATTAAAAGTTAGTTTAACTACTTAATCGCTTAATAAGTTATATTCGCGAAACTAGTTTATAAAGTAATATTAATTTTAAATAATTAAAAACGGCGGAATATATTAACTTTATAAATTAATATATTTAATAGCCGTTAATTATTAAAAATTATTAAGTTAAACTTATTTCGTTTTTTTTTATAACGATCGGGGCGTATTATAACGAGTATTAGCTCGATTATATTAATTATAAAGCCGGTGTCGTTAAAATTCTATATATTTTCGTTTTAAATTTTATATTTCGTTTTAATATTTACAACTAGTGCGAACTAACCGGAAATAATACCTATATTTTAATAATAAAAAAGCCTTTTAGTAATCGTATCGACGGTTTATTCGAGTTTTAAAGTCCGGGTTACGGTTAATAAAGCGTTTAACTTAATACTTATTAACGCGGTTATCGTCGCGTAACTTTAAAAAGAAATTAACTACATCTCTTATAATATTAATACTAAGAAATATTCCTCGGGTATTTAAATTAATTATATAATTATGAACCAATTTTTTTAATTAAATCTAATTTATATTATAAATGTCGGATTTCGCGTCGAGGTTTAGTATCGCGGCGTTGGTCGCTTAGAATAACTCGGGGAACGTTATATACTTTCGTAGAAGCTTTAATTAATTCGATTTGAACCTTCTCGTGTCGCTTAAATTATAAAACGATACGATCTTTTTTTAATTAAATCGGTATTATAATTAACTTAATAATAAACCACGTTATTTATAATATTAATTTAATTTAATTTAAAAACATACCTCGTAAGTATATAACTAATTTAAATATTTAAAAAATACCTCTTAATATTAATATTATAAGAGATATAGTTAATTTTTTTTTAAAGTCGCGCGACGATGACCGCGTTAATAAGTATTAAGTTAAACGTTTAATTAAGTATTATTTAAACTTTAAAACTTAAATAAACCGTTAGTATAGTTATTAAAAAGCTTTTTATAAAGATTTAAATATTATTTTCGGCTAGTTCGCATTAATCGCGAATATTAAAGTTAAATATAATATTTTAAATACAGGCATATATAATTTTAACGAGACTAGCTTTATAATAAATATAATCGAGTTAATATTAATCGTACTACGCGTTAATTAATATAAGTAAGCGAAATTAATTTAGTTTAATAATTAAAGGTAATTAACGACTATTAAATATATTAATTTATAAAGCTAATATATTCTATTATTCTTAATTATTTAAAATTAATACTACATTATAAATTAATCTCGCGAATATAACTTATTAAATAATTAAATCGACTTTTAACGATTAACCTAATAACTAAATAAGCTTTCGACATTTTAATAAATATATTAAAGCGTAAACGAAGGGCTTTTATTATTTTCTAAATTTAAACGATTATAAAAGCTTTATTTTAACCGAATTTAAAAAATATTATTAGAATAATAGTATTATTACGCTTAATATATTTTTCTACTCTATTTACTTATTTTAACCTTTAAATATAATACTTTATTTATTATTAAAACGTCCTTATTTTAAAACAGTCGACTTGTTTATTAAAGTATTAATAAAAAATATTATAAAGTTAAAGTTCTTTATCGCGTTTAAAGCCATATATTTTATTATTTATATAAAAAATAATATTAAATTTAAATTTAACGCATTTAGTTTAATATTTTATTATCTAAACGAAATAATCAATAAAATAAATTTACCTCTTTAAACATTTATATTTAATTTATTACGCTTAAAAATAATTAATATTTATAACTTTTAATAAATAATTAAACGCTTTAGTTTTATTAAAAGTAAAGTTTTTATTTATTAAAAAAAGTCTTTAATATTAGTAAAACATATTATAAAGTAAGTAACGAAAGATATATATATAATAATATATAAAATAACTTTTATAAAAAATTTAATATATATTTAAAAAGGTTAATTTAATATTTTTAAAATATTAAAGAATTTAAAAATTACGCGTTTAACTTAAAAAAGCCCTTATTATTTAAGAATTTTAAAAGCTATAAAACGAACAAGTAAAAAAGAAGCGTTTATTAAAGCGAAAAGCGACTAGTAAAAAGCGCTATAGTATTTACGGCAAGATAAGCTATAATACGCGAATATATATAAAAGATATAAAATTAAGTAGTTAATTAAATAAAGAGTAATTTTAATTAATTTAAAGCGTTAAAGTTAAAATAATTTATATAAAACTAGTAAAATATTAAAAAATTATTTAATTTTATAATATAATTAACTAAATAATAAACTACGTTAAATATATTATTATATATTTAAGAGTTTAATGTTTTAATATATTAAAAAAAACTAAAACGCTTAAATTAAATTATATATAATTAAATTTTTAACTTATTTTTAAAATAATACGAAAATTACGTTATATAAATAAAATAAAAATATAAAAACTATTTTTTCACTTAACATAAATTATAAGTTTTTATAATACTTAACACGCTTAAAAATAAAAATATCTATACGGTAGCGTAGTAGCAGAACATGAAAATAATAACGAAATAAGAAAATAGGAACGAGCCGATCACGGTCTTAGCGTAAATAGGAACAGGACTTCTGACAGGACCTCAGTCTTCACTTTTCGGGTAAAAGCTTCCGCTCGTCACGAACAACTGACGTCAAAGAATAACTATTGCCTCGGGCGGCGGTGGCGGCGGATTCGGTGGATCTCGTCTAAAGGACAGAGCAAATTTCGCAATCTTGAGCGAGCGTGCCAGAGTGCTGACAATTTTGGTCAAAACACGGGCCGTCTTTGCTCAGATGGCCTCGAGCTCCGAAGATGGCGCACAGTCTGCACACTGACCGACAGTCCCTGCAGTATATCTGCAATAGGATTCTGAACAGGTATGGCGGTGATGGCCACTGCGAATAGACTTGAACGTTACCAGCCACCTACGGAGGAAGAGGAGATATGCATGCAGCTCCTAGGGTGATGCAGTTCTGCGCCTGCGCTACATGAAAAGTGCAAAATGCGAAGCCATACCGAAGACCGTGGCACCGCCCAGATCAGACCACGCGCAGTCCAGTCCAGCATTAAACGAGAATGACGTCTACGATGGCCTCACTAATCGAGTCGTTTTTAATTGTATACAAGGTGGACTGTCTACTCTTCGACCGATGGTGCGTTATAGCGGCTTAAAACAAAACTCCAGCAAGTATACCCTGACATGTACATTAAATCGATCACGATACCTACCATTATATGTAGTAGGTAGTGTGGGTTTCGAGGTTGGTTGGTGTTAATCCGCGCGCGATTGATCGTCCTGTAGGCGAGTGCAACGTGCTACGATCCTTAACCTTGAATATGCTTGGCTAGTTCAGCCACCACCCCTCTCAACTTCTCTAATGAGGCGCGCCAGCCATCCGACCTTGATATGCCGAGAGCTAATTAAGACGACTCCAAGTCCATGCATCGCGTAATCTGGATTTGCAGCATCTCCTTGCGTGGCTACATATGTAGTGTATGCACGTAGTATAGTATGTGGAAAAGAGATAGGTTCGCAGGTTCGCGGAGATGATGTCGCCGTAGTATCCCGTTGTCCGGCGTAATGCTGTGATTGGTTTAGCTCGCGCGCAGCATTGCAAATGATATTGAATACTAAACTCCTCAATAGTCACTGCACCACGGCATTCGTAAGATTACGATTCATTGACGACGAGGAATGTAGATGATGACTAAGGTTAGACGCGGTTTCCTGAGAAGTTGCTTGTAGCGAGGGGGAAAAAAAGCACTGACGGGGCGACCGCTAATCTGTCGCTACATACACAGCTGAAGCTGTCAATCAAGGAGTGCCCGGCCAGCACAAGTCCACTCCTTGGTACAGGAGCAAGAGGAGCTAGAAGAGTCTAATAAGAGCACAGAGTCTGAAACTATTCTCACGTCAAAGGTATGAGCGACCAGAAATGCATTTCTGCTTGATTTGCTCTGCTTCACGCGGACTAGGTAGCTACATGTAGCTCATGCACCGGCGTGCTGGAACGATTGAGGATTGCGGCGGGCATTATTGGCCAACTACAGGATATAGCGCTATGCTATAGTTAGGGCCGATATTGCATTTCAAGTAAGCGACTCGACCCAAAACTGGCCGCGTTCTGGTTCAATGGGAGGAGCGCAAGTGCATGTGTGTGTGTTGTCGAGCAGTCGCTGTCGCCCAAAAAGCAGGCTTTCTGGGTCAACGAGGCGTTCCATCTTCTGATGCGCGGGAACAGTAAGATGGCCGACCCAATGAGGCCCCCTGGTTGCTCACCGACCAGGGCTACCCTCGTATCAGACTTTCCCCACAGCGGTCTCCTCTCTAAACCAAACCCGTCGTCGTGCAATCCTCCTGCACTCTCGTTGGCTCTGTCTGAGGTCAGTATAAGTACCTCTTTATCTGTACCTCTGCAGGGGGGGGTCACTCGGGAGATCAGACAACTTCCCAAGGCAGGTAACAAAAAACATACGGCGGCTGTCCGGCATCAAACCCCCTCTTTCCAAGGTGAGGAAGCCGCATGTTCAACTTCTTGGTCCATGTCGCATCCGACTCTTGTCCTAATCTCTACGATCTCGATTCAGCATCCGCATTCTGGCTTTCGCTCTTATCCGAACTGCTGTACAAAGTGATTTGTTCGATTCAGGTTTCTTCTCAAACCCGACTCTCTACCCACCGCCTAACCTACTACAAGTACTTCCTTGCCTGGTCCTGACACTTGCACTTGCCTAGCCCACTTGGATATATCTGTTTTGTTTCGGCTACTCTTCTAGACCTTTTTTTCTCCTTCTTCTAACCTACATCGTAGACGCCACTGTCTCGATCTAATATGAACTACACCAATCCACAATAAAGCCAAGCAGGTCCTATTGTGTGTTTGTGACTCGCCTTATACTTTTGACTCTCTTCTCTCCTTACCTTTTCTCACGTTGTGACTTAATTGTTCTGTGGCACGGCCGACCTTGCCTCCAACGAGACGCAAGAGTATCTCGACTCCAGTCTGCAGATAATTGTTGGTTTGGGGCGCTGCTATCTGGGTTGCGCGGCATGGATTTGCAGAAATAGGCTACTTGTCGAACCTCGGAGGATTTTGTGGCATGGGCGCCGTGCAATCGTGCAACAGTAACGATAACGAAGGAAGGCCTTTTTCCAGTCTTCCGCTCCAAGCATGGGAAATGTCCCCTCCAGCGAGTCCCCAGAGAGGGGCCGGATGGCTCCTCACAAGCTGTCCAAACCCCGAACGACCAACGTAACGACAGCTGGACTGTCGAACACAAGTCGTCCGGCAGACTTATCCAAACGACGCTCGCTGTCGAACAGAACCTTCTCCCTCCCTCATGGCACTTCCCAATCTTCCCCGATACCGCCAATGCCGCCTCTGCCCGATGCTGGTGATTTCGACCAGACGGAACCTGCAGCCAGGCCAGAGGGTGCCTCCCGAACCATGTCTGTCAAAAGCATATTCCGGTCTCGATCATCAAAAGGCGTTTCCACGAGACCCGGAAGGACAAACAGTGTGGGTCCTTTGATGTCCTCGCCTCCGCCTGTGCCGAGTTCGCGGCCAACCAGAGCGAACTCCATGGTCGTGGACGGCAGTGGACATTACGCCCAAACTGCAGGGTGAGCTTCCAAACTAGCTGAGGCGTTATACTCCCCAATCTTTGGCTGACAGTCTTACTCTACAGTTGGCCAACTACTCGTACCAGTTCTTTCAACTACGATCCTACCTCCTACGAAGCAAAACGTCTTTCGTACCTAATGGAGACGCCTATTTTCACTGAAGACCTTACGATACTGTCGGATACTCAGACAACAGGAAGCCGGAGGGGCTCTCGTTCAGAAGCCAATCCCACATACTCTGCAACTGGTGCTATGCCACGGGCCAGCTCAGATCTATCCATCTACACTCCGATGAGGCGGCGCTCGCTTCTTACGCCTGGTCTCGCCACGCGCGCATCTCCCACGCCCCCGGTTCCGCATAAGTCTAGAAACAGATTCAGTATGCCGTCTACACCCTCCCGGCGCGATTCTTTCGACGGCCTCGAGATAGGCATGTTCGCGATGCGTCCCTCTACTGCCACCCAGCCAGAGTCAATCCCACGCGCAGCAACTCCAAGCGATGACCAATATGCCCAAACTGGGGCCTTTAAGCTAGGTACCCTCCGAATCACCAATGGTAGTCCTGTGACTAGCCCAGCTTCACATATAGAAGCCGAGTTTCATCAAGCTTCAGGGATAAAACAAGACCAGGACTACTTCCAACAGCCTCGGATACCAGAATTAGGGCCAGAGCCGCCAAAGCCTGGAGGTGTTCATCATACAACACATCTGACTCCCGGATATCTACCGCAGATATGCGTGAGCCCAATACGACTGGATGAGGTGAAGATGGAGGATATCGAAGAATTGCAAACCACAAGCAAGACTACAGCGGTAGAAGACGATTTGTTTGAGGTGGAACAGCCCGAGTCCCCCAAAGCAGAGGTTCTCGACGTGCGAGTTGATCCCAGCGCAAAGTCTCTCCCGCGGCCCAAACTCGCAGCCGAGGGAAAGCACTCGAAAGAGATTGGCAGATCTGACAGTGGCATCGTTGCTAGCCCGACCTCGGATTACTCGCATCAGTCCTTGTCAAAAGCCGACTCAGGCTATAGCTCCAACGTCTCATTGCGTTCATTTTCGAACCCACACGCTGCGCAGAAGACAGATCTTTCTAAGAAAGCTGCGCTCGACACACCACCAGATACGCCTCACAAAGAGGGCGTCGTCCTGCAAATGCCCATATCGGTTAGCCCAGATTTGGTCGATTCATCTTCCTCGAGGGAGGGCACTCCTCCAACTGTTCCAGAAAAGGATGTTCCGACGACTGGGCGTCACAATGTGTGGTCGCTGGGTCGCACGGCCTTCTCGAAGAGAGTGAAGAACTTGGCGCCACCCGCTATCAATCCTCAGAGTCAGCTCAGTCCTCCTCACGCATCTGAAGCGTCACCGTTAAGCCCAACTAGCTCGATCATGTCCAATTCAGCTCTGAGTATAAGCAGTCTCAGCAGCATTACACGCAGAAATGGCAAGCTCCACCGTTTCCTCAGCAATGGCCGCAAATCTCACGAAGCCCAAGCACCTTCACATCCAGAGGAGAACGAGGTACCGGCCGTGCCGCAAGCTGTCGAAGCCAGCTTCGCAGATCATGTCGGCCCACTGCCTCTTCCGAGGAAAGGTGGGAGATCAGAGCTGAGCCTAGTAAAGAGACTCTTGGCACAATAATGAGTGTTGGTAGTGCTGAGTTTGACCATTCGCCACGAGAAGTTATTGTACCAAGTACGCGCAAGCTTAGGAACGATGGCCAATGCATTGCAACGAGCGCTGCATTGCAATCTGCCGTTCCTGCCAATTTGGCTACGGAGCCAACCGTTCGCAGACCTGTACCTATACGGAAACCAATGACAACTCCTCAGCAAACTTCGCCCACGAGCCCGTTGGCGATGGCAATGTCGCCCGAACCAGAAGCTATCCCTGCGCCCCCCAAGCAAGACTCCGCCGTGGGAGGTAGACTTAGAACTGTCACTACGTCTTCGTTGGCTGGAAGCGGCCTCAGTACGTCCCACGTCCGCCAGAGGTCGAGCACAGTGAACGCAGAGATCGAAAAGGATCTGTCGATGCGATACTCGGTTTCGAGCAATATCTCATCAAGTGTCATTGCCAACGAAGTACCGCCAGTTATCCAAGCAGACATTCTCAATAAAAGAATCAGATCACCTCCACCGGTGAGCATGCGGACGCGGCATAACGGGGAGTTCATCAAGCCTCTGACCAGAGCACAATCCACACCTGCGGCCGCTATGAAACAGCCCCTTTCCAGGCGGTCCAGCCGGGAAGGCATTCAGAGTTACCCTTCAGCCGTGAGTCAAGGGCCCAGTCGCGAGGCCATTCATGGCTATCCTCCAGTAGCTGAAGGATACCGCGGCTGCGCTCCAGTGTCCCCGACAATGCCCCATCTGAATCGTAGGCTTTCTGTGGCCTTTTCGACCGAGTCGGGGTTATTCCGAAGGCCCAATTGGGATGTGCAGCCAGATCACCATGGTGGAACATACTCGGGGAGATCATCGGTTGACCAGAGCCGGCAGAACTCTTTCACCAGTCAGACCAGTCCACAAATGCATGTGGTAGCACGGCCAAGACTAGCGCCCCTTCACAAGAGGGTATAGCTATGATGGCTATAGTCTGCAGCAGTTCCACGCGGACGAGGATGCCGTCCTTCCAGAAACGGAAGAAACGTTAATTCGAGACAATGGGCCTTACCCATCTATGCCTCATAAAGATGGCCACGAATACGTCACCGACCCCTGGAGCGGTCGTCCCATGCCACAAGTACTTGGTAACCAGGGTCGCTACCCGCCATACGTACCGCGAGGGCATTTTCGTAATCGGAGCCTAGGCGCCGATCAACATCATGCACCATACCGCGTGCTTCACAGCTACAACTCTCCAGCATATAAGAACGCGCCCATCTGGGGCTAATACTCAAATGTACCTGGGAAAAACCTCCTAGGTCATCATCCCTTGACTACACCAAGCCCCCCTACTTTTGATGTTATTGCATCACAGATATCTTTTGCATCTTCAGGCGTTAACTTCTCTTTTTGGCCTTTTGTTTTTGGGTTGCCATCAGTGTCACATTGGACCCTTCGGTTCTTCGAGAACACGACTCCTCATTTGAATATCTCTTTATTTTACACCGGTTGGGTTCAGGAAACTATTTGAACCTTTTGGGAGTTTGGCAGGTTTGCCATTGATTTTTTTTCTACCGGTTTGGCTGCGGTGACAGCATGTTTGGTGATACCAGGATATACCGTCATGAGGTTTTTTTTTGTTCTTCGCTTTTTCTTTGTACACTGAATGAGGATGAGCCGACTCGGAGTACATGCATACGGGATATCCCGTCGAGGGCGCCTCGGAGGCTTTTGCCTTGATTATTGGCTTGGGTACGAACATCGTACCCCTCCATACTTCCTGTCAGAAGATGGAGTACCTCGTAGAAGTCGAACCTAGCTTGTGGTTACTTCTAGGACGAGGAAGAAAGGGGGGTTCAGGGAGACAGGGTGAACCCCCAGACGTGAGACGATTAGTGTCTTGTCAATGTCGCGTTGTGTTGCACCACTACTATATCGCCGAAAGTAGGCTTGGTGCTTGAGCCTTCTATCATTGCAATATACGACGCAGCTTGGCATTGAAATTACTTCAGGATACTACTTCCTTTTTTTGCGTGACTGTTGACGTATATGATGCGGTGTCTCGTCTGTCTTACCTTACGGGTATAAGCAGGGGTGACTTGATCTACTGTTTGCGTGTTGGGCTTTGATATTCGTATTTATCTATCCGTTTTTCCTACGCGGTACATAATTTTTGCCAGTCTTTATGCCAGGGGGTTCCGGCTCGCTTGTCATCGCTCGCTTACTGCCAGCCACCGACGTAGGTTATAGCCGTAAGAAGTGTTATTCATGTTCGTTTAGGCTTCCGTCTGCGCCAAGCATGTTCTCCCGCGATCAGGAGGGCATAGACTCTCTACTCAGCCATGGCAGGTGTTTGATTTTGTAGCTAGTAAGCTTACTAATGGTCTTGTTTACATGGGTGCTATGAAATATACGAGCTACCCCTATTTCGCCAAGTCGAGGTCAAATAGGGGTAGGACGTATATTTTGGTTTTGCCGATTCTGGGAGAGGGGATGTGAACAAAGCCAAAACCCCCATTCGAGGGAAATTCTAACAGCAAATGATCGCCCTTCTGTTCTGGGGTTGCGGCTGTGGCCTAGGCAATCATAGTCGTGGATACTATGAAGAAGCCCAGCAGGTATTACAAGCTGCCTTGATATCGCCTCGCTACCGGACGGGATGTTCCAGAGAATACAACTTTCGCGAACGTGACGAACCTCTAAGCACGCGGCACATCATAAAATGAGCATTGCAAGTGCATCCTCCTTCACCTCTCTCCCCAACAGCCATGGGGGGAGGGATATATATTCGGCAATAGTTGCTGGTGGCACGGCATTTGCAAAGCGGCTCGTCCTGCCGGCCGTGGGAAAGGTCATGCCCACCACCCACGAGATTGGTCGGGCGTGCATACGTACAAATCCATGTTTGCTGCAAGAGGAAAAATCTGGGGTAACATGGCCAAGGGCTGGCCCAGCGAAAGGGGTCGAGCCGATTCGTACCTCCCTCCTGTGGGCTTTGTATCGATGCCAAAACTCAAGGGAAGATGCTTGTTGGGAGCAGCCGCATAGCTGACCTGGTCACTGCAGGAAAATCAGTTATCCAATGCTCACGTCAGAACTGCATTTTCTCGGGCACTCGCAACAGGCCTCAAGGGATACGAAAAGTGACGCTCCCATTTTGCTGACAGGCCGGTTCAGGGACGGCGGTTTTTGACAAAGTATTCTCCAAGATACGCCAAAAGAAGCAGAACGACAGCTGCAAGTACGCTTGCGGTAGTATTGGCGTATATATCATTGAATCAAGTATCGCGCTTTTATTAATAATCCGTTGTAGGTAGGTTCTAGCTTTGCGGTTCCAGTGCTGGTGGGCCTGGTAGGCTGAACGTGAGCAAACTTTGATTGTAGTAAATTGCCCTTGGCCGTTGCGATGCTCGCGGACGTTGATCAGAGCCTGCATCGACGCCGACTAGTACGTCGCATGACTTCGGGAGCAGACGAAAAAGCAATACGAGGAGAAGAGCAAGGAAATTGCATTGCTGTGAGATCTGCAGCGGAGTGATGGCCAATGTCGTCGTCGTTACCGAGCCCGATGCTCACCGCTCATGTGAACCAATTTGAGCCGTACGGCTTTTGGGAGCGCCTGGAAGTTGGATTTTACTTGGATATGGATCAGCCGTTGAGACAAGCGAGCCCAAACACCACATGGCTTTTTTTCTCTCCTTTCCCACCCGAAGCCGCATTACAGATGAATGTTGGTTCGGTTAATGGGACATGCGTTGGCATTGCCAGATGTTGTGGCACCACAAATCGATGCCTGAATCTGGCACAAGATCTAACCGACATACATCAGGCTAAGCGATCTCACGGCGATCTCAGGCATGGATATATCTGCATACCTGATAAGGCATCTGCATCTAGCTAAATTGCAGGCGCACGTGGGAATTCGAGATTGGGTTAGCCCATGCAGGCAGTTCCAAGAGACCACATTAGAGACTCGCGCAGGAGGATGCATCAGAAGAAAGTAGGTGGTGGCATTCTTCTTCGCAAGGTGTTACCGAGCAGCTGTAGCTGATCTAGATACGGGAGGTGCCAAGGTGCCATGTTGATCGGAGAGACCCCGGTCACTGGGGAGACCGACACGTCGTCCGATAATCCTGTCCGACTCTGAGCATTTCCGACATTGTTACCAGCCTGTCTATGTATCTGTCTGTCTGTCTGTAACGGCATACATACTTCTGCTGACAGAAAATGGAGGGGCAAAGTGTGCCTAACCTTACCTATCGTAGTGATTAGGTTGCTGAGGGACACGGCATCGGAGTGATTGGACAATTTCTGTACGATCGCAGATCGGGACCGTTGACGTAGTTTAGAGCAGCTTGGACCCTGGAATTAGTGCAATATGCACGAGCTGACTGCCAGAACCATTGACAAATGTAACCCCAATTTGTGTTGCAGCAAGCAAACAGCGTGACAGCCAGCCAGCCCTGTTACGACTGAACGTTCATTATCACCAGTTGAAGGGAGATGACACACCTATACAAAACCCCTTTCAACATTGTTTCTGTAACTACATACCTATCAATCGGTGAGGCGATGTCGCTGATGGTATTATCCATACTTCTCACAGACACTTTTGACGAAGGTGAGGCGGGATCCACTGCGTCACCCGGACCCTCACCCACAACCAGGTTCGGTCAAGATGCCGAGTCGATTGCCCTCTCGAGATGAACCTCTATTCTATCTGGAAAACGAAGGGAAAGTCCTGGGAAACCACGACTGGTAATGCGGAGAAATCGAAATTGAACAAACAGCCAGGTCACGGGCCACATTACCCATTACCAACATAACCTCTTACACAGCGTCCTTCTCTCTGAGGTACAGTACCGACTGACCAGAAATGCAGCATGTCATGGACTTCTTTAATTTTGCAATTCAGGGTCCTGCAGGTGCCTGCTAGTGCGTTCTTAAACTCCCTGGGTTCCGCTTAGTGGGAAGGAGCACGCCCCAGTGGCCCCCCGGTTTGCCCAGCACCCCTACTGGCCATAGAAACCCACAGCCAACGAAGAGCCATCCATCCGATCGCCGTGTGCCTCAATCTTCTTGACCATCTCAGTGATCTCACGCTTCCGCAGACCATCGTCCATTCCGTGGCCCTGGGCAGCTAAACGTTAATAATAAGACCAGCCATGACCTCCCACTCTGCTAGCAGAAACGGCTGCGGGCTTGCCCGTTTTGTGTGCATGTATTCTGGTTCTGATTTTGATACCCTGTCCCGACCTGAACTGACCTACTTACGCACTTACATGCACACGATTTGTTCCTGGGCTCTGTTCATCATCGTCATCATCATCGCTTCCATTGTTTGCGCATCTCACTCACTATGCTCCAAAGTTTATTCACCTAGCAGACCGAGCCCCCTATGCTTCCATTACCCCTCCAAACATCATAGACCTGTACATTCGAGACCATACCATTATCCCATTATCTGGTCCCGTACCCTGTCTACTCGCTTGCTTGCTTGCTTCCTTGCTTGCCTACCTACCTACTCAGAACCCAAAACAGCCAGACCTGCCCGTGTGTCTACATCGTCTGCATCTTCGGCTGCAGCTACTCCATATACTGACACGGTGGGCCACTTTGGCTTCCTGTCTCCGCTTTTGGGCCTCCCAATTTCGATGAGATTCTCATACATGACTTCTGGACGACCTCAGATCAGGCCTTGTTGGTCCCGTTAGAGCTGTTTCCTGAGCTTCTGTCGAGATACTGCTTACATTATTTACCCCTTTGACGTCATTGACGTCGGTAGAGACATGTCGAGCAACGTCCTCATCTACCTGGTACGCCGGGACCTGCGAGTCTCGGACAACCCTATACTACACCGCCTCGTAACGACCGAGGACCATGGATTCACGCATCTGTTGCCCGTCTGTGTAATCACCCCCAACGAGTACGAGGTGTCCGGTTTCATCAACAATGGGAGCAGTTCACCCTTTCCCGAAGCCAGGAGTGATGTCGGCGGCTTCTGGAGATGTGGACCGCACAGGGCCAAGTTCGTCGCTGAGTCGATTTGGGACCTGAAGGATTCCTTTGAATCGCTGAACAGCGGCCTTGTCATCCGGGTCGGGCAGCCCAGCGAGACCCTCAAGAATCTGGTCAGCGGTTTGAAGGCCGAGGGGTTGAAGGTCGGAGCAATGTGGATGATTTCCCAGGAAGGTTATGATGAGAAATTGGAGGAGGATTCCGTTTCAGCGTTTTGTGCGAGCGAAAGCATCGAATTCAAACCTTGGGTGGACGAGAAGTACTTTATCGACGAGTGAGCGATCCCCAACTTTTGTTCCCCTTTCCAACTTGGCCGCGTGGGTCACAGGCGATAAATACGGTTGCTAACCATAGTGCAGCCGTGACCTGAACTTTGAGAATGCAGAGGATTTGCCGGACGTTTTCACTACGTATCGGAAGAGCATGGAGCCATTGCGAGAAAGACCGAGACAGACAGTGCCAAGACCTCCGAACTCTTCGCTTCCGGAGTTCCCTCCCGCATCATCCATTGCGCCCCAAGCGGCACCATTCAAGATCCCAACTGATTTAGGCGGATTCAGAGAAGCCATGCTGAAGAAAGTCCGGGACTTCATACACTATCTCCCTCCGTTTCCCGAGGATGCGGAGTCTGCCCATCCGTTCCCTGGCGGGGAGACGAATGCGCTTGTTCGCCTGGATGATATAATAAAGACTGGTGTTGTTCTCGGGTATAAGTCTTCCCGTAATGGTCTGGTGGGAACTGAGTTCAGTACCAAACTATCGGCGTGGCTAGCACTGGGTTGCATAACGGGGAGACAAGTCCATTGGAGAATAGTTGATTATGAAGACGGCAAAGATAATGCCTTTGTCGAGGCCGAGGGGTACGGGCAAGGAGAAAATGAAGGATCCAAAGGTGTGCGGTTCGAGTTGCTGTGGCGGGACTACATGCGACTTTGCCACAAGAAGTTTGGTACGAAACTCTTCCATCGATCAGGCTTTCGGGAGGACCACAGCCATAAATGGAGAGCCCCTAGAAAGAACGAGGGTGCCCAAGATCAATCGGAATCGGAAACAGCGGAAGACGTTGATCGTATCATCCAACGTATTTTCGACGGGACCACTGGTATGGGCCTGATTGACGCAACCCAGCGCGAACTTATCCATACTGGATATACATCGAACCGAGCCCGCCAAAACGTGGCTAGCTTCCTTGCGAAACACCTCAACATTGATTGGCGCTATGGTGCTGAGTGGTACGAGATGCTCCTTGTCGATTACGATGTGTCCTCCAACTGGGCGAATTGGCAGTATGTGGCCGGGGTGGGAAACGATCCCAGGGGCGCCGCCAGAATCTTCAACCCCGTCAAGCAAGCCTTTGACTATGACAAGGAAGGCACCTATGTCCGGCGCTGGGTCCCCGAGGTGCGCGCGCTGGAGAAGCTCGAGCACGTGTTCCAGTGCTGCACGACGCCCAAGGAGGATTGGGACCGCTTTAACCTGACCGGTCTCGTCATGGCCGAAGATCCTATCAAGAGGATCGACTTTACTGTGGATGGCAAGCCCAACAAGCACGTCAAGCGGCCCTTCGACCGACGCCGAAAGGATGGGCGTATTCGTAGTGCCACCAATACCCAGGTCGTAACTGAACGCCAACCCTTGACTGAACAATCCGATAACGCCGCGAACGTGCCCAACGGTAATGGCTATGGCGGCCAGTACGGTCCTCCCCAGCCGAGGCAGTTCCCCCAATTTGATCCGCCACGCAGTCCCCGAGGTGGGGGGTTTCGGGGCGGTCGAGGAGGACGAGGCCCTGGTGGCGGCGGTCGCGGGAGAGGAGGTTATGGCGGTCCTCCGAACAGAGGATTCCCGCGGGGCGGTGGAGGGTTTCGAGGCAATGGCCGTGGGCAACAGTACTACGCAAATCCGTATACCCATTATGGACCGCCTCCCGGTCCCGACAGGCCGATGCCATGGGGTCCCGCGCAGGGCCCGGTATAGAGTGCCGCCGCAAGCGTTGCTTCCTTTTACCCCATGCCGCCATCATCATCATTCTTTGATCACCAGTACACACCTCCGCCGTCGCCTCTTTTCCACCCTCCTGATGAAACTGCATTCTACCTTCCGTATTAGGAGTACTCCCCTGTGATGAGTTATGACCATTGAAAAATGCAAATTGAAAAAGGAATGCAATATTTCCTTGGCGTTGTGTAGCATTAACAAACAAACGGGCGACACTGACAAGAGTGGTGGTCAAGACAACACTTGCCTATGTCTCGCACGTTTCAAAGAAGAGAAGGAGAAAATATGTTCTCAAGGATTCAACTGTACATAACATATTATAGCCATTCCGTGATGCATGCTGCTAGGCGTGTGGTGTTTTGAGATTTGGTGAGGTTTACTGCAAAGACAACAGAAATTTTTGAAGTCCACACACACATATCTCTCTCTCTCTCTTCTATTGATTTGTAATTCTACACAAGGCTCGGTAGTAGCGTAACATAACAGATGCGGTTTCCATCCGCTTCTACAGTACAGATCCGAATGATTACTGACGATTACTGATCTAAAATTCGATGCCTGCCTACCTGCCTGCCTGCACCAAAACACCAGTCCTGCTCAATGAGGTACCCCTTCCTACACAAAAAACGTACCTATGTGCATTACATTTGATAACGGCAGGTGTATGCATACCGGAGGCTACCACCGAGTTTCCAGAGGCGCCAGGTTGATACCCTTGGGCACGACGAACAGGGCGCGTGCCTCGACGCAGACCCTGCCGTTCTCGGCCTCGACGTGGCCGTGGACCCAGAGCTTGCGGTCGCTCTTGCGGTCGCTCTTGCGGCTGCCGTCCTTGTTCAGAGCCTTGTCCTTGTCTTTGTCTTCGTCGACGACGGGCCGGGTCCGCACCGTGTAGAAGGCGTTGGTCACGGTGGGCTTCCTGTAGTTGAGCTCGAGGCGGGCCGTGACGCCGGTCCGGCTGGGGAAGCGCAGGATGGCGCAGCGGCCCAGCGTCTCGTCCAGCACCGTCGCGAGCGCGCCGCCGTGCACGACGCCGGGCCAGCCGCTCGTGCCGCCGCCGAAGTAGACGACGTTGACGAGCTCGCCCGTCGCGGGGTTCCAGAAGACGCGCTGGTACGCCAGGCCCTTGGAGCCGGACAGGGCGCCCGCCGTGACGCTGCTCTTGCGCTTCTCTGAGCTGCTGGTGCTGTTGTGGCGGTCGCCTTCGTAGGCTGCCCAGGACTGCCAGGCCGGGTCCGCGGATAACTTTTGTACAATGGGCAGCTTCGCGGCCCGCTCGTGGATGCCGGCGGTCACGTATTGGTCTTCGGGTGTGCCTGGCGCGGGGAGCGGGGGCGGGGAGATGGAGAGGCGGAAGAGGGAGCCGAGGGTGGCGCCGAGGCAGGCGAAGACGATGGCGTAGACGAGGCCGCGGCGGCACCGGCGAGGAGGGGGTTGTTGCGCTTCTTCTTGTAGTAGTGGCTCTTCGGGCGCCGTAGTAGATATTTGTTGGGGGCCCTCCGCGGCGATCGTTATCGGGCTTGCTTTGCTGGGTTCATTGCTGCGGATCTCGAAGCGGGCGGGCGTGGTCGCGAAGGAGAAGCGCTGCTGTGGCCGGAGCTGTTGTTGGGCGCAGCAACGAGTGGTGGCTATTATCGTTGTCGCATGTCGGGCCAGAAGCGAGTGCGAGGGGGCAGAAACCCGGCCGAGGCGTAGTAGGTTCGTCGGATGTCGAGGTCGGAACATGGCTGCAGGTCTCAGGGCGCATCGGCAAACAAAACTTCACGATGCTGCTTAGTACCTACTCGGTAGGTACTCTGGGTACCTGAGGTTTACTGTACTGGACTCAATGCTGATGGTGGCACTCACTGGTGGGGTGCAGTACCGCTGAACTCGGATCTTTGGGCATGTCCCAGGTCCGGGTAGCACTTGGCACTAAAGAAAGTCGCTATCTGATAGGCGGAGCAATCCGCCAATGGAAATCGGACAAGGACAGTCAGTAACTCCGAGTCCGCATTACTGGATGAAGTAGTTCGCTCAAGCAAGTGACATCCTCAACAGTATTGTACAGCTTCAATGTGTACTCAATATGATTGGCTCAGCGTTTCTACGTTGATATTTCGGAAGCAGGTTTTGCTTGATTGGACAATTCGCCTGTACGGACGTATATCATCCTCTATCCAATCCTGTAACATCGTGAATGCGACTACACAGCAGAACACACCACGTTCTAGACATCGCATTTGCAGAATCCCGTTCATCCACCAGAAAATACGATAGCTTCGAGCGCTAAAGAATGGGCTAGGATCAAGCCCGGCCTTTCGGGAATGTCGCAAGTGAAATTAGCAGAAGGGATAAAAAAGGCCAGTCGCGGCTACGCATCTGACGGAAGCTTACTATTAGATATCTATGACCTCATTATTATGACTTCTCATGAGGTTGTGTAGGGTGAGGGCAATCAATTGTGGTCCGCCCGCCTCGGCTATTGCATAATGGCAAGTGCTCGCTTAACAACATGGATGTGTTCTATGCAAGGTCGGCTCTCTCTCTCTAGATTACCACCCACCAGACAGAACGGGTAGGGGCAATCAATCTGGTCTATTACTTGCTTGCCGTCTCTTCCCGGATCCCAAGAGAATAATAATATTTGTTTGCGCCAGTCCGTCGTCCATTTTGCCTACAGATTTCACTTTCCTCATGTTATCCTCACGACCCTGGTCAGTAGCCACACACACACACACAAAGTCTAACTTTGGCTGTCACTACTGCGTTGGCGCCTGCACCTCCCGTCGTACTGTACCTGGCTACGGATTACCTCCCTGCAGATAAAAGAAACTTACGTTATATCAATAATCCTTGGGTGGACGCGCTGCCCCCAGCCGCTGGAGAACACCTTGCTTATTCAACCTTTGCTTCCATACCACGCTTTATAAGGTTATACTTGTGCAACTCTGGAAGCTTTTGCTTGGTCCTGCACACACTGCCGTAACCGCCTCTCCCGCGAGATTTGGGTCAAAGTTGCCCACCAGTGATCTATTAGGCCTGGGATTACTAGTATTCAAAATAGAGGCGCTCTTCCATAATGGCGTACGACTATGCACTTGTGTAAGTTGTTGTCGATCCCATCACCACACCCGCCTTTGCTTTCCCTGCGTGTCTCGACTGACAGTTTCTCCCTGTAGGCATCTCAAGTACACCATCCCATTGGCTGCAGTACTCACTCTCATCCAGAAGCCACTGCTCACCAGGCTGGACTTGTACAAGACGTTAGCACTTGTCGTCGTCGCTTTCACGGCGACGCTGCCGTGGGATTCCTATCTCATCCGCCATGGGGTCTGGACATATCCTCCCGAGGCCATCATAGGCCCAAGGCTCTTCGGCGTGCCAGCTGAAGAGCTATTCTTCTTCGTGATCCAGACATATATCACATCCATGTTTTATATACTGCTGAACAAGCCCGTGCTGCATTCGCAATACCTGACCAACAAGCACGACTCTTCGCCAACGGTAGGAGCAGTACGAACTCTGGGCCAGATCCTCTTAGGCACCTGTATCGCTATAGGGGCATACCTCGTTGCCAAGGGCGGTGAAGGGACGTATCTGGGACTGATCTTGGTTTGGGCATGTCCCTTTGCTCTTCTCACGTGGACCTTCTCTGGATACTTCATCGCTCGACTCCCTACTTTTTGCATCACCGCCCCCATTTTCATGCCTACGCTCTATCTTCGGGTCGTGGACGAACTGGCACTGGGCCGGGGGACCTGGTCGATCGAGTCAGGAACGAAGCTGAACCTTTGTCTATTCGGTAGCCTCGAAATTGAGGAGGCCGTCTTTTTCCTCGTCACAAACGCCTTGATCGTCTTTGGCCTGGTTGCCTTCGACCGCGGGATGGCCGTGATCAACACATTTCCGGGACTTTTCCCCGATGCACCCGGGACGCCTCCGCCAAGTTTACTTCTTAAGGGCATTCTCACCCGTCCGGGGCAATACGATCTACAACGTGTCCATGGGATTCGAGAGGCTGTTGCCACCCTCAAACGCAAGAGTCGAAGCTTCTATCTGGCCAGTGCAGTTTTCCCTGGCCGATTGCGCATTGATCTGATATTACTGTTGGTAGCCACCGCGATCTACACAAATCACTCCTGCTAATATTTCATCAGGTATTCGTTCTGTCGCGTAGCGGACGACTTAGTTGATGACTCGCCTACCAGAGCAGAAGCACTTGAGTGGATCAACAAGATGACAGGCTACCTTGACCTTGTCTACTCAACGGAGAAGACTATCTCACCTTCGGATTCCAAAGTGCAGGAGTATATCCGGAGCAACTTTCCCAAGCCGGCTCAGTTTGCCTTTGAGTTACTTCCAACCAAATTGATGCCTAGTAAGCCGTTCTACGAGCTGTTGGATGGGTTCAGGATGGATCTTGCCTTCAACCAGAACAAGGAGAATGGTCCCCATATGCCGGCTGATTACCCTATTAAAAACGAGGCGGACCTGGAATTGTACGCTCATCGGGTCGCGAGCACAGTAGGCGAACTATGCCTGTGGCTTGCTTTCCATCATAACGAGACCAAGCTTTCCAAAGATAAGCAGGAGATACTTGCTCTTGCCGCTCGGACCATGGGACATGCGCTGCAATATGTCAACATCGCCAGGGATATTGCAGTAGACGCAGACATGGACCGAGTTTACCTTCCTACCACGTGGTTGAAAGAGGAGGGCGTGACGCCGCGCGATATCATCAAAGCACCGAGACAAGCGATCGTGGAGGCGCTACGAGAGAGACTCCTTCAACTTGCATTCAGGGAGTATTCGAGGTCCCGTTCCAACATGAACATGCTGCCCGCCGACGTGCGTGGACCTCTTATTGTGGCAGTGGAGAGCTATATGGAAATTGGTCGAGTCCTACGGGAAAAGAAGGGCGCGTGGTCACCGAAGGACCCCAAGAGAGCGACTGTGCCCCGTTCGAGGAGGATAATGGTGGCCTGGAAGGTGCTTGCCTCTCAATAGTGGTGGTTTTTTGGTGTCAAGATACCCCCATTTTCAACTTGCACTTACGACCTACATAGGTTAGGGCGTATGGAGTTTTTGGCTGCCACCCCCACCCTTTTCTATTGCTTAGATATATTATAGATTGCCTAAAATAGCAACTCTTTTACAACAATATCGCATTTGCGAGGCAACGTGCTCAAGGGTGTTTAGCGATGGCGGGAATAGCAGGAAACTGACAGCTCGTTTATTAATCTTCTTCATTTCAACCACGTAAGATGTCACGGCCGCAAGCATTTCAAGATGGCCTCAAGGCGGTAAGATTTCCATGCACGGGAACAGTTTACGTATATCTGACTTTTACCTGATTTTTGCATGTTGGTTCTGTTCTGGACGAGACGATATATGCGGGCAGGGATAGGCTAGGTGCAGTGTGCGCGCGGGCAGCTGGGGGCCAATTTCCACTGGCATCTTGGCTCGGAATGATGATTCATGAACGAAAATACACGACATCTCCATACCACTCTGCCACTGCAGTCGGTCTTCGGGCATTCTAATCAGGCCATGTCTTGGAGTCGTAAGCGAACGGCTCGCACTCGTTTTCTTCGAGCGGTGGAGACTGCTTTCTTATGTGGTACTGGAATTATGATGATTCAAGACTTTCCGCACTGATGCAGGCATTCTCACATGCAATTCTGATAAGCATACTAACTAATAGTACCATATACCCCGTAAGCTGGACGGTGGCTGGGCTTGACAAAGTTGACAGACGGCCGAACAGAGATCGGTTCTACCCAGATTGCCATACTAGGGAAAACTACTGGTGTCTGTAAGATATTCGGAGTTATTAATAGAGAGTACCGGCCAATCACTTTTACGCCCAAGATGAGCTGGTAGACTGTCTACCTAACAACGACACCTACACACATACACAACCGAGGATTCGCGTATGTGCGTGTAAGTGATCTCTAGCCGGTCGCCTCCCAAAACTCAAAAGAGCCTTCCGCCTACTAGTTACATACGGGAAGACCGATCGAACAACTCCTTCGAAGCCGGCTAGGAACTGTACTTTGCTCTCAGGGTTTCGGTCGCTCAAACTATTTACTGCTCTTCTTAGCACCCGCAAGTGGTTGTGTTGGACGAGTACCCTGTGAACCCTCTCTACACGCCTCTATACCCTTATCTATGAGAAGCATCATCACTCCCGGATAATCACCACACCCCGAACCCCATCATGTCCAAGACAGGACAAAAGAAGGCCATTGTTATCGGTAATTGAAATACACTTCCCCTTTCAGCTTACAACGACAACTAACACTTGGTTACAGGCGCTGGCGCTGGTGGCATTGCTACGGCCGCAAGGTTGGCCAAGTCAGGCTTCGCCGTGACAGTGCTGGAGAAGAACTCCTTTACTGGCGGGCGCTGCTCGCTCATTCACCATGACGGGTATCGCTTTGACCAGGGGCCCTCGCTGCTGCTCCTGCCAAAGTTGTTCCGGGAGGCCTTCTACGACCTCGATACGACGTTGGAGGCCGAGGGGTGGAGCTGCTGCGCTGCCCGACCAACTACAACGTCTGGTTCTCCGACGGCGAGAACTTCGAGCTGTCGACGGACCTGGCCCGCATGAAGGACCAGATCGAGCGCTGGGAGGGCAAGGACGGCTTCGAGCGCTACCTGGCCTGGCTGCGCGAGGCGCACCAGCACTACGAGCTCAGCGTGTCGGACGTGCTGCACAAGAACTTCACGAGCTGGTGGGACCTCGCGAACCCGTCTTTCGTCTGGACGGGGCTGAAGCTGCACCCGCTGCACACCATCTGGAACCGCGCCAGCCTGTACTTCTGGACCGAGCGCCTGCGCCGCGTCTTCACCTTCGCCACCATGTACATGGGCATGAGCCCCTTCGACGCCCCCGCCACCTACTCGCTGCTGCAGTACACCGAGCTCGCCGAGGGCATCTGGTACCCGCGCGGCGGCTTCCACACCGTGCTCGCGGCGCTCGCGCGCGTGGCCGAGCGGCTGGGCGTCGAGTTCCGATTGAACACGGCCGTGGCCGAGGTCCTGACGACCGCGGACGGCCGCACGGCCAACGGCGTGCGTCTTGCGTCGGGCGAGCGCCTCGAGGCCGACGTCGTCGTCGTCAACGCGGATCTCGTCTATGCGTATAGCAACCTGTTCCCGCAGACCGAAGCGACAAAGGAGTTTGCCGCCTCCCTGCGCGAGCGCGCGGGCTCCTGCTCGTCCGTCTCGTTCTACTGGAGCCTCGACCGCCAGGTGCCCGAGCTGCAGACGCACAACATCTTCCTCGCCGACGACTTCCGCGAGTCGTTCGACGACATCTTCACCAAGCAGTCGCTGCCGGTCGAGCCCAGTTTTTATATTAACGTGCCGAGCCGCATCGACCCCACGGCCGCGCCCCGCGGGCCGTGACGCCGTCATCGCGCTCGTACCAACAGGCCACCTGCTCAAGTCCAAGGGCCACCCCAAGTCCGCCCCCACCGAAAACGGCATGCTGCGGGACCAGGACTGGCCGGCGCTCGTGGCGCGGGCGCGCAGCGCCGTGCTGGCGACCGTCGAGGCGCGGACAGGGTGCGCGCCGCTCGCGGGGATGATCCAGCACGAGATCGTCAACGACCCCTTCACGTGGGAGGACAAGTTCAACCTGGACAAGGGCTCGATCCTGGGCCTGAGCCACAGTTTTTTCAACGTGCTCAAGTTCCGGCCCTCGACGCGCGCCGTCGGGCTCGCGAACGCCTACTTCGTCGGGGCCAGCACCCACCCCGGCACGGGCGTGCCCATCGTGCTGGCGGGCGCCAAGATCACAGCCGAGCAGATCCTCGCGGACCGCGGCTTGCGGCCGGGCTGGAAGACGCACCCGGACCAGCTGGTCGACTTGGGCGTGCCGCAGAACCGCGGCACCAAGATGCTCGATCGCGTGCGGCGGCCCTTGTTCTGGCCCGCCGTGCTCGTGGCGTTCTTCGTGGCTTGGTTTGGGTTGGCGGCGTACTACTGGACGCCGCTGGTGGGGTTCAGGAGGTAAAAGGAAGTGGAAGTGGTTGAGAGAAAGAGAGGAACAGGGTCTGGTGAGAGCCTCCAGAGGCTCCTAAGATTGGCACGAGGGCGATGAATACTCCACTATTGATATGTCGTTACTGGATGTCATATATGTGTCTTATGCTGTTTGTGGTCTTGGGATGTTTTGGCGTTGTTGGGTTGTAGGGTCTAGCCACATCTTGGGTCATATCATATACATCATAATCAAATCACGAGTCTCCAAGTTGTTAACATCACGGCTCTTGGCTACTAAACTAGTCGTACTCCATTAGGGACATGTATTGTTCTATCTTACTGGTCTTCATGCTGGCCGACACAGACTGAGAGCCTTATCATCTGCAGAGGGTTCCACTCCTCTACTGTGTCAACATTTATCTTGTCGTATTGCAGTCTGGGTTCCTGTCTCGGGTCGACAGTTCATGCCAACTCTTCCGGGGCTTCCTATGCGGCATTCGGCGGATTGCATTCGTACTGTTCGCAAGCATATTCTCATGGCAAACAGTTTATCGTGGTTTGGTGGTAGAACTGACCTCTTCGTTGCCCCTTATGTATCTAGCTTGTCAGGGACCTCTCGATATCTGTGTCCCTCGTCGTATCATTGTCTATCGGGACTCAGGGTGGTTGGTGCTTCCCATGGCACAATCCCCTTTACGCTGTTCTAATGACAACCGTTTTGAGAAATGGATGCCAAGGGCTGCCTAGACTGCCTAGGTTTGAAGTCGTACAGGACAATACCTCATCTGCCCATGGCCACTCCGCCATACCATGTCACATCGCTATGATTGGCCATCATGAAGAGTCTGACCTGACTGGACGGGACTTGACTCGGGCACCACGACCATCCGCTCATCGTGTCCAATGATCGGGTGGGACTTCTTTGCAGCTGAGCCGGCCGAGGCCCTTACCGTTTGCAAATTTGTCACGTTCGCTTGCCCGAATGCTTGCACGTCTTTGAGGCATCACAGGACTGGCAACATCTTTAGTTGATTTATTGTTATCTAGTCCGTCGATAGCCAGTGACTGTATAGGTTCAGCGGCTAGCATGATAAGTTCGTGTTACCTGAAGGCCTTGAAGCATGACCGGCGGCTGTAATTCTCTCGGCCTCCCTGCAGTGTAAAACCGGAGTCGCTGCTTTATTGTAGTTTCCATGGACTCTCACAGCTATGATATGCGCCGAAAGACCTGCATAATAGCGTGTCAGGATTTCGAGGAAAAACCGGGAAACCCGATGCAGACCTTTATGTATTTGCTTTTGTTTGTATGAAGAGTGTTCGTGCACGAGTTGCTGTCAGGCGGCAACGCGGGAAGCTACTTCTGATACTTGGCACCGTGTTTTGTATTCACCGGCGTTCCAGGGCGGAGCAAGCGCCTTGGTTCGGTGATACTTCTGTTGGGGTGCCAAAGGTCTTTCTTTGCCAGGGTACTTTAAGCATATGTCGAAAAAATGGGCTCGGGGAGACACACCCTCGAGACACCTCTCTCATCCTTCCCGTTCCTCGGAGCTTCTGATCCAAGATTGCTCAGTGGAATCGAAAAAAAAATGATAGCGAAGACATTGTACGTATATCAATGGGGACGGGCGTCTCTTAAACAATAATAGCAGGGGCTAGTTCGACCTGTTGAAACAAGGGTTCTGCGAGAAGCCGTGAATTCTGACTGGCAGGCCGGAAGCTAGCGAGCGCTCAGACAATCTGGTCGTTGGAGGGCGTGACATCAGACGGAATCTCAGGGCACAATCGACCTAGACCGTCTCATTGTGTGGGGTGTGGGTGACGACTGTTTCGGTCCACCTCCATCATTTCCTCTTTCTTACATGCATCTTATCTAGTATTATTTCTTCTCTCAAAAGAAAAGAAAAGGCACCGACGCCTGACTGGAGTAGCGGGTGCTGGACGAAAATCATATGCATCAGAGGGGGAGCGGACCTTGGGCTGTCCGGAGAAAACGGAGGTTTCATAACCTACATAGAACTCAACCAGCAATGCACGCATGGATCCTTGCCATGGGGTCTTCGTACTGTATATATAGAAACCCGACTGTCTGCATCTTCTGTCGTCCGAACGATATAATTATAGTACTTGCATACATACTGACCTAACTTATCCACCAATTACCCCTGTCTGGCCCGAAGCTCGGCTCAGGTCCAGGGGATTACGTAGGTTAAGTGGCAGTCCTTCGCCAAACCTTGTGACAGGAGTCAACAGCACAACTGGCATATTGTCTTTGCAAGGCCCGGCGAGCCGAACCATGCCGAGTCTCGCCAGAAACCTTCGCGCGTTTGAATACACCACTAGAGCGTGTCAATAAATAGCAGCTGACTTTGGAATACATTCTGGTGTTCTTGGAGCCAGGACTTTGATGAGAGGCGGTTTGGTTGCCGGTCACCGATACTTGCTGTGCAACGGGCTTGGCAACCGTTAGCGCCCCGTAATTTTCTGTCTGTGGTAAGGCTGGACGGCGGACGTCGTACCTGGCTGGGCTCCTCGTAATTGTTCTAATTGCTGTCTGTGTTCGCATTGCATGCATGAGAAAGACATACCCCCCCTCACCGTTTCAATCAACGTAGCATTCCAAGGCGATACGAGCAACAGTTGCGAGCGAGAGCGAGAATCTTCAACAAACTCAGCGCTGCGGGTACAACTCTTACATACCCGTATGTATGCTTTGTCGAACCATCCTAGCGATCCCTCGCCAGCGAAACAACTGCACAGCCACGCAACCACTACTCCCAAGCTCTAAATTGAAGCACAGCGGCCGAACAACATCGAAGCAACGGCATCCTAGCCCAACCCATCAGTCCACATAATAGCCAGCTGTTTACTTTACCCAACACCCTCTGCCCGCATCATGGCAGACTTTAGCCGCCAGTCCCCCGACCCGTCCTCTCCTCCGCCCCAATCGCAACCAAACAGGGCGCCGAGTATGTCGTTTGGGAGCTCGACGGGTCCAGCAGCCGAGAATGACGCAACATCTTATCCAGCGAATGGCCCTGGCGTCTCTGCTGCCTCAGGAAACACACCCGCAACCGCCATGCCCGACGGTGCTGCTACGGGCGGCGCAAAGCCCGACATGCCTGCGCAGGTTCAGGATGTGCTCACCTCAGATGTTGGTTAACTGAGACAAAGTAGTATTGCAGTATCGCAGTCGCTAACCATGGGTCGCAGATTGGTGTTTCTACCATGTTAAATCGACTGAAGCAGAGTATAGCATCAGCAAGGGTTGGTTAAACCATCTGCCCCCTCGTCTCTCGCTCTTACTCACCATGTCCTCGCAATCTAGGAATTCGCTACGTTCCTGAAGAAACGATCCGATCTCGAGGATGGTCACTCCAAGAGTATGAGAAAGCTGTGCAGAATGACACAAGATAACATCCACCAGATGGACCACAGGCAGGGCTCTTTTGCCTACGCGTATGAGGAGATGCTCAAGATTCACGACCGAATGGCGGAGAACGGCACGCAATTCGCCCAGTCATTACATCAGATGCACGAAGATCTATTAGAAGTCGCCAACATCGCCGAGAAGCATCGCAAGGGATGGAAGCAGAACGGACTGGCTGCTGAAGCACGACTGCAGGACATTGAGTCGGCCATGCGCAAATCCAAGGCCAAATACGACGCACTTGCGGACGAGTACGAGCGAGTCAAGACCGGTGAAGCGAGACAAGGAGGCAGGTTTGGCTTCAAAGGCCCGAAGTCGGCAGCGCAGCAGGAGGAGGACCTCTTGCGCAAAGTTCAAGCTGCCGACACCGACTACATGACCAAAGTCCAGAACTATCAATCAGAAAAGGCCACGATGGACTCATCGACAAGGCCGGAGGCTATCACTGCTCTGACCGATCTAGTCCGGGAATGCGACTCGGGCACGACTTTACAAATGCAGAAATTTGGTAAGCGCACCTCTCCTTTTTTTGCCCTCCTGTTCTTCAACAATGCAAAGACTGACCTGCGGCAGCTTCCTTCAATGAAAAACTACTTCTGAGCAACGGCTTAGTAATAAGCCCCCTAAAACATCAGTCTACTCTTCCTGGCCACAACAGCCGGAGCTCAAGCATGAAGGAGGTTATTCAAGCCGTCGACAACCACAAGGATCTCGAAGATTATCTCTTGAGTTTCCACAGCAAATTACCACCAAAGCCTGCTGAGGCCAAGTATGAGCGCAACCCTGTGCTTAACCCCCAGCAAAACATGTCTATGGGAGCCATGACGCAGATGCACCAGCAACAATCCCGGCCGCAGTCTCAACATCAGTCTGGAGCTCTACAAATGCCTCCATTCGGATCCATGGGGTCGCGATCCGGCCCATTCGATTCGTCCCCCGCAGGAATGCAGTCGCCAGGTTATGGTCAACCTCCCTCCATGCCAGCAGCCAGCCAGCAGCGCCCAACATCGCAAACCGGCCATGAGAGAAGCTTCAGTCACGGAGACATGTTGAACCAATCGTCCATGGCCTTGAACCAGTCCTCCATGGGCTCTCAACAGCCGCAGAACAACCGAAACTCGACTCAAGCTGCACCACCTTCCCATGCAAGGTACGGTAATGGCAGTATAAGCCAGTCTGGTCCTCCACAGCTTGGTGCCCTACCGTTCCAAACACAACAACCACCGCAAGGGCAATCGCCGCCTCGTCAGACTGGCCCGCCGCCCTCAATGCAGACTATGCGACAGCAGCAGCAGCAGCCGCCGCCGCCGCCGACTGGACGTTCAGTTTCACCCCCAAGTGCCCTCACTGGGCCTGGAGCGGGCGGCATGTCTAAACCGAAACAAGTATTTGGTGTGACCCTTGATCGACTGTACGAGCGTGATGGGTTGGCAGTTCCCATGGTTGTGTACCAGTGCATTCAGGCTGTCGATTTATACGGTCTGGCTGTGGAGGGCATCTACAGATTGTCTGGCTCAGCAACACACATTCAAAAATTGAAGAATGGCTTTGACACAGGTTCGTTACATTTTCACTGAATGTATTCTCATCAACAAATACGAACTGACCCTACCTAGATTCTGACTCCAGGAATCTCGATTTCCGTAACCCAGAGAACTTCTTCCATGACGTGAACAGTGTCGCTGGTCTCCTCAAGCAGTTCTGCCGAGATCTGCCCGACCCCCTTTTCACTGGGGAGCATTATCAAGGCTTCGTCGAGGCAGCTAAAGCGGATGACGACATTGTACGCCGCGACAGTCTCCATGCTATCATCAACTCACTACCCGACCCCAACTACGCAACGCTGCGCGCTCTTACGCTGCATTTGCATCGAGTGATGGAGAACTCGGGCGTGAACCGGATGAACTCGCAGAACCTGGCCATTGTGTTTGGTTCCTACTCTCATGGGCACAGCACCGGGCGCCAACATTGCGGACGCTGGATGGCAGGTCAGAGCCGTTGACACGATATTGCAAAACACATACCAGATCTTCGACGAAGATTGAGACTGCTGGAATAAAGGGGAGTATGCGACACTGTGGAGTAATCGTTATCCACCCGATGATATTTCTAGGCGAATCTTCGAGGAACGATCATAATGCAATTCAGGCTTTCTTTCGGCGTGCCATTCCGCGATGGTTACGGGTAACTGCTAGCTGTGCTTATTGGCACTCACTCTCTGAATGCAGGCCAGATTAAAAGTGGCAGGCCGCCCGGAGAAAAGAAGAGGCTATCCGCGGTGTCCTCCCGGGCAAGTAATGCAGCGATTGGGGATAGTAGACTTTTCTGGGGATAAAAAGGGGTTCTCGATTCATATTCATTGAGGCATACTTGTCTATTTTTGCAACCTGATGCTTAGTTTTTCTTCATTTCCATTTCTCTCTATCAATGCGTAATGATGAGCTGTAAGAGAAGATGACTTGAGAACATCAGCAATAACGGGTGGTGGACGTGACGGTAGGACACTATGTACTGTTATGTCTTGCCCCTTTCCGCGCCGCGGAATATGAGTACAGCGGGAGATAACAAACCCAGCGCCCCCCCCCCCCCCCCCGCCACCCTGAACCAAACCACATTGTCAAAAATACAAGCCTGTTTTTTTCCTGTCGTTTCTCCTGCTTATCCTGACGACGGAGGTCAGACTGGGCATCAACTATTGGTAAATATAGGTTTGTCTGAATGAGACCGGCCATGCTCTCTACCAGATTTTTATATACAACCCAGAACAGTTGCTGATACCTTGGAGCTCCAACCCCTAGAGAGCATGGCCAAATGCGTGAAAAAGGAGGAATGGGCTGTATTTGAAGGCAAGCTTGCTCCGGCAAATTGATATCTTGTTTCCTCTCCGGTAACAGCGGGAACATATGGTTTTGGGCCTTGTCTTGTCGCCATATTGTTTTATTTTGTACATATTATTAGGGCCATATCGTTGGAAGGAGCACACACTGTCTCTCTCTCTCTGTCTGCCTGTCTCGCAATAATATTGCTACCGGCGGAGTATTCTCTCCATGTTGCGGTGTAGTTCGGGGTCCGGTTCTCTTCCAGAGAAAGTATTCGATACCTCTCGCGCAGTTTGTTCCCGTCCTTGATGCCGACTAGCCCCTCCGTTGTCCGCCTTCAATCCATCTCGCCCATTGTTATTTCCTCTCTTATGCTGCGGCAGGCGCCGGTGCTCCAGTCGCGGTTCCGCCTGATGTGTTGGGCGGTTGGGGCAGGAACATAGGAAGGTAAGTAACGCCGAGAGCCATTACTGTTTGTTCGCATATACTTTCGTCAGCTTCGTCACATCGTACTTGTTCCGCCAATTGGCACTTCGCCGGGAAGGATGAGCCCTAAACTTACGCGACATGCCAATGGTGAAGTAGCCCGGGGTGCTGGTGTTCTTTGTCGTATCCTCGCTCTCGCCCAGCCAGTTCTGGATGCTGAAGACTACTGAGACCCTATATGTCACGCAAGGCGCACGTTAGCCTTCTGCAGGTTCGTTGGTTCCTCACTCTCTCTCCCTCTGCCCCTTCGCTCTCTTTCCCACTGTATCTACCAAGTCGCGAAGGACTTTTTGGCGCGTTGGTTCCTTCATGTCGTTGATAGCTTCGGGATTTTGGGTAGGGTGCACGAGAAACCGGGGGCGCGCTCGGCGCATCGCAAGAACGTCACACCTACCATCCGATGTACTTGTTGCGCGTGAAGATGGCGGCCATGGGGAGGGTGGAAGATAACGTAGAACCGAATTCGACATTGTCGCCGGGCTTGCTGACGGGCTCCTGGTAGGGGACGACTGTAGAGAGCGAATGCGACCGTCAGTCCTGATCGGCGGTAGTAGGCATCTGGCTTGACACCTGTCTGGGCATTGTGCGTTGGATAGGGAAACTTACCCAGGTCCGGGCGACGCATATCCTTCTTATTGGAAGACATGATGAGAAACGATGCTCTGGCTGCTTGCTGGCTTCGGATGGGCTTTTTCCGTGGTTGATGTCGTCGCTGGTTGGGGGGGAGGTCCTTCAGCTTGAGGCTTGATTACTAGTAGGTTGCAGCTAACAACAGATCTCTGACTCCAGTGTGGCTTGAGCTCAAACTCCCACTCAGGGAGGTGCGTTATGGACAGGGGGCCTCGGGACCGCTAACCCCCAAATTTCCAAAGCTACCGCTGTGGGGTTAGCCATCTCTGGGCCGGGCCCCTTTGTTATGTAAGGTAAGTACGGAGAACCATCTGCTCCATAGGGCAAGTGCTTGATTATTACAGTAGTTTCGGCGTTATTGCAGATGTTGACAGACCCGTATCCGGTCAGATTTAGTCGACACCATCCGACATCTGGGCTTCTGCAATGGAGTGTTATCGCCTAGTGCCTTCTTGCTTGTTACAAGAGTGTCAGAATGTACCCAGTAAGCAAGCAAGCGCCTTCATGGTAGGCAGCGGCACCCACCGGTAGCAAACAGCCTGAGGAGTGACGATCATGGGTTCTATTGGCCAGGAGCCCCGTATCATGGCTGACTGATAATAATACACGTCTCTAAAGTCACCACAGCTGATTTCTCCTCTTCCAACGTATGTTGAATCATTGAGGTGTGCTTTTGCTGTCAGGATGGCACCCCCGGCGGACCAATAGGCAGCACCATATTGCCAACAATTGTCTCGGATGGTAATTGGCTAATTAGGCTATCTCGACGATCGCCCCGTGAACCACTCATGGAGACAAATCCGATGGGGGACGAGGAACCTGACGGGGCGACGGGGCGACCTTATCATCATCATACATAGGGAACTGACACATAACTTTTTTCGGCAACCGCGGCGTCTTACTGAATTTGGTATTCGTATCGCCGGCCAAGATGGCCCAGACTCGCATCCCTCCGGAGAGGGTCGATGATCCTCCGGGATTGCTGACATCAACAACTTTGACCTGACGGCATTACGGCGATCCAACGTGTGCTCGTGAAACACTGATAGCCTGCATGGTATTACCAGTTGCAGAAGGTCCTGAGGGGGGCCACGACAGACTCGGCTCGGGATGGCGAAGGTTAACACGCTGTGTGCACTCTGGTATCCACTAGTTATCTAGATGCAGATGGTCGTGCATCCAGGCTTGGCCGAGGGTAAAAGATTCGACGGCGGTGCCGGGACAGAATCCGTCGTGTATTGCTTTTGTCAAGGGGGTATGGCAGGGTGCATCGTCTTTACTCTTTACTTTACCGACTCGGATTCTAGCCCTCGGTCCCTTGACTCTTGCTGTATTGTAAGTAGGTTAGTGAGTAGGTCATAAGTTGGCGTGTTTTTGCTTGGCGACACTGCGACTGCAATCATCCCCACCGCAGTCTGGTCTTCCGAACTTCGCTATCCTCACGTGCCTCCTGCCAGACTAGCAGACTTGAGACCCAGACCTGTGTCTCCATTCATGTTGCGCCGCCACCTTAATTCCTCTGTAACTCCTGCTCCACCTCACCCCCCGACCAGAAACAGGAAACCCGACTTGTTCGCAATTGCTGGTGCCAATTGAATTGCCGCTGCTGCTGCTGCTGCTTGTTCCCCAGGCCGCCTTGCTCGCCTTGCTGTCTGTACATACCTCCAAAACACGATACCATCTCCGGTCTGGCTTGCTCAACCCACCACCCACCCCCATTTGTCCATCCGTTCATCCGTCCTAAGACTCCATCCACTCTCTCCTTGCATTTGCTCGCGGCCGATCCCGACGTCAGCCTTGGCTTCCACCTTCGCTCCGACGAAACGACAACGACCCTGCACGCCTCAGGTCTTTGCACTCTCCACACCAACACCAACACCCCATCTCCGACTACTCTCGCCATCTGCCACCGACGACAATGACTACATCCTAGAGAAAGACATGGCGCCTCCGTGTACCGACCCACGATGACCTCGCGGCCCCCATTGGCCGTGTCGCAGCGACAACCACAGCGGTCGCTTTCTGGGCCCGGGTTGTCGCAGAGGCCCCCTCACCAACGAACCATTTCCCAACAACACCTACCCCCGTCGCCCATTCGCAAGTCCGAGGGCGGCTTCAACGACTTCGCCGCAGCCGACGCCGCCGATGTATCGCAAAACCAAGCACGTTATGGCACCACCCCCCGGAGAGGTGGGTCCAAACTCAAGCTGGAGCTGGCAAATGATGGCATCGACCATGCCGGCTTCAGCGAAAGCCCCCAGAACCTCGCCTTTACTCCTTCGCGCATCATGCCGCCCATGAACGACGTCTCCGATCTGGGCGATCTGAGTCCGAACCCCTCCCGGTCCGCGACGGCCGATAACGACTCGGCGCCTCTCCCTATGCCGCCTCGGCGGGCGCGCTTCATCGTCCCCGTCTCTAATGCCCGCCCTCAGCCTACCACCGCAACCACCCCTGCGGCGCCGCCAAAGAAGGATGTGCGGCCCAAGCCTTTCGTCCTCGAGACGCCCGCCGCCGCACCGCGGTACTCTAATATGGGCAAGCAAGAACCTGCAGGCTTCGCAGACTTCTATGCGTGGACGGGCAACCATCCCGAGGACAAGTTCAACGACAATATCATCCGGCATGGGTATTTCGACAAGGCTCCACCTCAGATAGGCTCAGAGTACACGTCGGCCAAAACGCCCTTATACCCGTCGCTCAAGCACAAGAGCGGCCTTCACACACTATCAACTATATTTACTACCATCATGAACCAAAGACGACATGGCGGGCAGATTACGTCTGCCTCTACATTTAAGCCGCCGCCCAGAGTTACTCTCACCGACACAAAGAGGGAGGTCTGGTTAAAAGATCTTGCCAACCCCGCCATTTCACTCCGGCGGCTGAGTAGGACTATACCGCATGGAATCCGAGGCAAAGTCCTGCTAGAGCAATGCCTCAACAAGAATGTCCCTACTGACCGCGCTGTGTGGCTTGCCAAGTGCGTTGGTGCAAATGAAATTAGGGCGTTCAAGAGAAAGGGGGTGAACGGCACATTTGTGATGGGCGGAGAGACCAAATGGATTAGAGACTGGACCGTTTTTGTTGAGCAGTTCATCGAGAGCGTGGTTAGTGCCTTCGGAGAAGCCAGCTGGAAGGCAAAAGTCACTTATGCGTAAGCTATCCATTGTTATTCTCTACATCATGTCAATGCTAACCTCCCGCAGCATACGTCTCGCAGCCCACCTTTACGCTGAGTTCTTGATGGACCGTGATCACTACTTGGACTGGCTTGTTTCTGGGCTTGAAAGTAGCAACCAGGCAAGACTGCCGATGTGGATTCTGATTGTGCAGATATACTGGAACGACCTCATTCAATCCAGGAAAAATGGGCGGCGGCTAGTTGCTACCATTTTGAGCCACCATGAAGCTATATACCGTCACCCGGATCGCGACATTCTGCTCCCCTTGCATACGCAACTATCGTCGCTCCTGAGGTCCTTACTCCTCGCCAACCGAGAAAACTTCATACACCCGACGACATGGTCGAAATACAGAGAGACTATATTGGCCTCAGCGCCTGTCGATGACGATGCCTATAGGCTTTCTTGTGACATGATCGAAGCTCGCAACGATCGACTCACCAGCACTCAAATTAAATCCCAGCCAGCTGTTCGCGGTACGGTAGTCAAGCTACTCGACAGCACCCTCAGAAAGCCTTTTACGAGCGATCTGGCAACACAGATATGGAAGGCCAGCGACGACAAGTTCGGGTTGGCCAAAGTGGTGGTGGAGTGGAGTGTATCACTATATCGCCCAAGTGTTGCGAAAATCTTCATGGCGACAGCCATCTTCCGGTCATGGGTCCCTTTCGATGTCAATATTACGGGAGCCATCATCGAATTCCTAGCCACGGAGGTCCCACGGGAACTTGAACGGAAACACTCCATCTACCATCTCGTATCAGAGCTTATCCGGGCTGATCAATTCTCTGTACCTCAATACCTACAGTGGCTCATCGCCAGGGGCGGGTTGGGAAGTCCGACGGAGATCGAACCAGACGGACCGTGTCTCACTCGCCTCTTGGTGGAAGTTCCCACTCATTCGCTGAGCGAATCAATGAAAGGCCTGCGATCGTCGGTTTTGAGGCGTGCTGGATATTCTGTCGAATATGAAGCCAGCGACATTGAGAGCGCCGTAAAGTGTGTCAAATACTCCCTCGGTGTTCCCCTAGAAGCCGACGACCCTCTGCTGCAGAGGAAGCCACCAAGCATCAAGAGGTTGACCAAGCTTTTGAAATTGAGCAGCCGGGCTTTACAGTCTACTGTGGGAAACTGGATCGCCAACGAGTTCGTTCCCAATTTCGCCCGCAACCCGCAACTTGGCAAGGCGGGCATAGAGATGACGAGCTACAAATTTGATTTTGTCCGGACGCTGCTAGAGGCCATAGAGGACTTCACGATGCTAGAGCATACACTCAAGACCATGGTTGCTTCGTCAAATGCAGAGCTTCTGGCTGCTTGTGCCGATACCGTCAACCGCCATCTCCCCGTCTTTGCGGGCATTGGCTCTGCCAGGAGCCTTTTCGACATGTTCCTAGACCGACTTAAAGCTTTGCGAGATGAGCAAGGAATTGGAGCACGCCCGATTCTTGCTTCTTTAGCAAAATTGGCGCCGCGTATTCCCGGGCTGACAGAACTTGCAGTGCAGCTCCAAAACGATCTCGCTAGCACAGATCGTAGCAACGCAGTTGATGCCTCCTCGCCACTATCAGACAACATGGCGACACAACTTCAGGACGACGAGACCGAGTTAAGCGAGTCGATAGAAAAGCTCGCGAGCTATACTAGTGCCGATCGCCCGACGATGGAGAGATTGTTCCAAACCATCATCAATCGTCTACAGAACTGCTGGGGCAAATCCGATGAGCGTCAAAGGGCATACTGTGTTCTGCTGACAAGGTTACGCGTCTTTGACACACCGCACTTCGACACGATGATGAGGGGTTGGGCTTTGCATATCCGGAAACTCACCAATCGAACCCCCTATCTCGCAAATATTTCCATTGCTTGTTAGCTCCGGGTGTTTCGCCGTGGCTATTTTGTTTTCGACAGCAAGAAGCATGATGCAAACGGCCCAAAACCAGCCGGGTCCAGTCGGGTTTGCCTCGATATATACTCAGGAGATTCTGCAGTTGCTAATACTCGAGCCCTCGCCGAACCGATTCATGACGCACGAGGATTGCTACCGGCTATGCATTGTCCAGGAACAAGTCAAGTATGACCACGTGAAAGAGCTGATGCTTCTCACCCGGGGCGCTCTTTCAGAATACTCGTGTTCTCGACATCAACAACCTCCCATCGAGCAGCCACTTGACGATGAAAAAACCAGGGCTCAGTTTCTAGAACTCCTGCGAAATCTCATCCTGGCTGACTCCCACGCCATGAGCCAAACATTGGCGCTCAAGCATCCGGATTCGAAACTCACTTTATTGATCGATACATTAACTACAAACTTACTTATACCCGGAGGTGGCAGTGAACAGCAGACATTTGAACAAGTCCTTGAGTTGGCGAACGAATTCACTCTGCCGTACTGTCAAGTCAAGTTGTCGCTGAATCTTGCCTTTGACGATGCGTCAGGGCCTGACGGTGCAGAGAAGCTTCAGTCACACTTGGCTTTTCTCTCCAGGGCAATGGATAACGCCATCGAGGCAAACAACATCATGTGGACAGGCATCCTGTCTTGTCTCAATTCAGAGGTGACTTACCATATGAAAGGTCGTGCCGAAACACGATTTCTGGATCTACTCCCGTCCGCCAAAACGATGGCCTACTTGGACGGTACGGATCGAGCCAACCTTCACATGGCCGAGAATCTACTGGCAGTCATCGAGTCTATAATACGAGGGGTTCCCAGTCCCAAGGCCGCGCAGCTCTCCAACGCCATGGCGGAGAAGCTAGCAGACCAGTGGGAAATAGTCGCAGCTACGAGTCCCGAGATGGCGGCATTGAAGGAAGATGTCATTTCGCAGTGGCTACCCCTAGTTCTGTCTTACGTCACGTTGCATGCCACTTCGTCCGGGAACACTGCCGATAGCTCGAAACCCGCCCAAGATATCCGCGCCCGGGCGTGCTTAAGCCTGGTTGGACTGGCTCAGGAGCTCGACCTTGCGCAGTCGCCCGCCATGGCCGAGCGCGCTTTCGATCTGGCCCTCATCCTGGTGGACAGCCTGGGCGACGAAGCGCGCCAGCAGTGCGTGCGCGCCGTCAAGGACTCGGCCTCGGACGCGCGGGTCCGGTACCTGTTCAGCTTCGCGGCCAACCCCGCGGACAACCTCATGCTGTCGCGCCGAGAGAAGCCGTCGCCGGCGATGAGTGCCAACGAGCGGCGCGCCATGGCCATGGGCATCGGCATGGGGATGCTGCCAGAGCGGCTCAGCCCGTTTGTGATGCGGCGGTGGGAGATCCTTAACGAGCCGACGCCGAATGTGGGGGAGAACGATACGAGTCTTAGCCTTCACCTGTTCGAGGCTAGGAAGATTTCATGACCATGGCATGGTGTTTTTCTTTTGTTCAGAAGGGGGCCTGGGCCTTCTCGGCTTACGGGCGCGAGGAGGATTAAGGACGGGCGCATTGGAACCGGGGGGGGGGGGCGGAACGGCGATTGGAGTCATTATTTTTTAGGGATTTTTGCTGCTGTGCCATATCTTGGTCTTTTCCCGGGTTGCATGCATGGCGAAGGATCGGTCATGTTCGCCGACTTTGGTGTACTTTTTTTATTGGGAGTTAGCGGTATGTATTAGGTCGAGATAGCGACTATAGATTATTTTTCTTTGTGTTTCTGGTACTTTCACCAATCAGCCGATTTGCCGGGATGACTATTTGCATACTTGCGATATTCGCATTGAGGGATCAGATGATGGCTGGTTTCCACCCGCCCGCGAAGAGCGCAGTTGCCGTTTGCCAAGAAGCGACATCGCATGATTAAAAAGCTCGCCGGGGGCCTCCTTTTTCTTGGCATGCACATACGAATGGATCACGGCCGTTGCTTGTGGGCATGCCTCCGCCTCAAGTCACTCTAGCAGAACTGGTGACTTCACGAACTGTTTCAATATCTGGCACTCGTGCTACCTGTCTGGGCAACGTTATTGGTGGCGACTCGGATGTAGCCGACACCAGTGATATGTCAGAATCTGATGACAATGGTTCGCCGACCGACGATTCCCTGGTCGCCAATGATTCAAGTTATGACGGGGGCGCCTACGAAGACCCTGAAGACGAAGACCATAACCGTGAAAGGGAGCTTGTGACAGACAATGTCAAAGCAGCCTACGCTAAGATTAAAGAGATCGCTATTAGCGACTTAAACATTAGCGAGGACGACACTAGCGAGGACAGCGTTAGCGAGGACGACAGCAGTGATGACGATTCCGCACGCGAGCAGGCGCCGTCCACGCCCAGGCTGGCGCCATTCTGGCGGGTTTGATGCAGTAGTCGTGCGGTGTCTATTTGGTCTTCGTTAGGGATTGTGGCAACAAAGGTGGCAACAATGGCGACAGAACAGTGGCAACAACGGCAACAACGGCAACAGTGGCAGCACGGCAGCACGGCAGCACAGATGGCCACACTTGCAGTGAAACGGCACACCACCTGACCATAATTCCTTCGCTAGATAGAATTGATGGTTACTGAGTGGAAAGAAGGCAAACCTCAATTGTGGAAGGGGGCGTCCATAAGCACTGGATATCCCCCATTTTCTTCTCAGTGAGTCATCGTAATGAATTCGGCACCAATTTCGGCGGCAACAACGGTGACAATAACAGTGGCAACAACGGCGGCAATATTAATAGCAATAATTACATCTAATTGTTCAAAAATAAAAAATAAACGGACAAGGTAGGTTTAACATTTCGCTTCCTAGAAATTACATAAGTGCGTATCCTACTGTACACCTGCCTTTCTAGCACCTACTGCCGCGCCATCACAGTAGATTCGTAGCATCGGTTCTAGCACCGGCGCCAAAGCTAGAAGTGGAATCAAAGTATTATAAAAGAAAAAATCGTGGAACATTTCAAGTATATCTATAGTCTTTCGCCATAAATTAGACCCCTCATTCGTCCACGAATGATGGCCCATTACTGGCAAGCATTTTCCTGGCTTGTGCAGTCGTTGAGGGTCGTCCCAGGGGGCGCCTTTCCATTGTTCACCAAGTCTGAGCAGGAATTCTTCTGAATGCTGCACGCCCTGTTCCTAGCCTCCGCCTCAGTGAGGAATGTATTACTATCAAGTCCTCGTCAGTTTTTGCTCTGCTAGGGGAATCAAGGAATTAAGGGATGAACCGACCCATTGACTGAAAAGGGCCTGGGACCAGAGGTGCGCTGGATCGCCGGAAAGTTACCGAGTCCCTTATTTATTGCTATGTCATAGTCAGTATGAATCCAAGGATGAAGTATCGAGCAACTCAGCCATATCGTGAACAGCTGATAGCTCTCCTAATTTTAACTCACCCGGCCTCTGCCTCTTCCGCGACCTTTGAAGAATTAGGGTTAGTTTCTTGCTCATATTATAATAGTGAACATGTGGAGTTGGGCTAGGCTGAGGAGGCTGGATCTTGCTATGCTGTGACGATATGGCGGACGAGTGCGGAGGCTGATGGAATGCAAGAAATGTGTGTTGGGTTGCAATGGGGGAGATATTCAACTCGAAGGCGGATACATTCTGCCTTGTCGCCCTGTTGCCACGGTGCCATACCGCTCTTACATGGAGAGCGGCAGCCAAGGTGGAAACGAGCGCGGGAGTGTGGGAACGGTAATGCTCGAATGGAGAGAGGATGGGCCGATGTGCGGACTTGGGAAGTTGCTGTGAGAAGGGTTATGGGAGGGATTAGATCTTACCTTGTCCACCTTGTCCACCGAAGCCGCCGCCGCCGCCGCCGCCGAACTTGTTGCCGCCGTTGTTGCCGCCGTTGTTACCGCCGTTGTTACCGCCGTTGTTACCGCCGTTGTTACCGCCGTTGTTACCGCCGCCTCCGCCGCCACCACCGACGGTGAACTTGTTGCAGCTATAGCAAGTTAGTACAAGCGGACCAGGATATATGAATGTCTAGCACTTACTCATCTTGGGCACCACGCTGGGCGACGGGCATCAGCACAGGCTGATGGTTGGCGGAACTGACCATGGTGCAGACACGGTAGTTGCCAGCAAGGGAGACCGCCAGTCACGGTGGCCTTGAGCTGGCCATTGCCGTTTCCGGCGTCGTTGATACCCTTGAAGAAGACGAATTGCGAGGCATCCGGGGGGTTGGTGGGATTGAGGGTGTTGCCGAGATCCTGCACAGTAACGTGGGTGTGGCCAATGATCTGACCAGCGCCGTTGAGGTCCTGAGGCGCAGAGTAGTAGGTGGTGTCAGGGTTGGTGAAGGTACCAGGGGCGAAGTTGCGCATCTGGACAGTAATGTCGAAGTTCTGGTTGGCCTGCACATTCTGGTTGTGCTTGGGGTTCTGAAGGATGGCAGACACCATGTTGTTTTGGGAGGGAATCTTGCCCATGGGGATACCGTTGCAAGAACCTTGCTTGACCTGCTTGCCGTTCGTCAAGGTGGTGCCTTGGCAGAAGTTGATGAAGTTGTTGTTGTCGCTGACTGTGTGTTAGTATCAAACAGCGCCAATGCCGACAGAACTGAAGAACTTACGTCTTAGAAGCAGCCTGGCCCTTCGCGGCGTTGGCTTGGCCAGACGATGCACTGGCGCTCTGAATGACGTTCTGGTTCAAGCAGTTGCCGCCGTTGTTACCACCGTTGTTGGCGCCATTGTTGGCGCCATTGTTGCCGCCATTGTTGCCGCCATTGTTGCCGCCATTGTTGCCGCCATTGTTGCCGCCATTGTTGCCGCCATTGTTGCCGCCATTGTTGCCGCCATTGTTAGCGCCATTGTTGCCGCCATTGTTGCCGCCATTGTTGCCGCCGAAGCCTCCGCCGCCTCCGCCGAACTTGTTCTGGCGAACCTTGAGACCCTCGGAGCGTCTAGCGAGGAGTCTATCGAAGGGGCCAGGAATAGCACTAGCAGCAGCCGAAGCGCTCAGCAGTCCGACTACTATGCTCTTTGCCAGCATCTTGTCTGGTGTCGGGGGTCCAGGTGTGTAGGGAATAATAGGATACTTCGGTTGTTGGGACTGAAGATTTCTAATAAGAATAGAATTGCAAAATAAGACTGTCACAGACAGTATGAAATTGAATATAAATATCGAGAAAAGAACGAAAGACGAAGCACAAACCAGATCACACGGATAAAATCGAAAAGAATGTGGAATGGAGGAAGTAGGATAAATGTGCAATGGAACCGGCCAAGCCATATATCTTTATATCGTGGCCTCGGACTGGTGGGTTAGTCTCGAGGCGACAGGGGTTCTGGATAGCATGGCCGAGCGCCAAGCTTTTGTTACAACCATGTTAGTATCATGGAGCAAGGAGCCGTGTCCACCCCGTTGCCCAAACGTCGTCGCGTCGTGGTCGTAGGGACGGCAAAGGTGTGTGTGTATGCCTGCCTGTGTGGAAAGGACGGCCGTTGAACGTTGAGACCACCCAGAAGTCCTTAGGATGACAGTTACACTGCTGACAGGGGACCCCCCGGGCCGCCGGTGGAACGCTGAAGATGGAGACCCCTGAGCCGGGACTGGACCCAGTCTAAGGACCAAGCGAGAAAGGGCATCTCGTACCTCCCTGTTCGTCCAACCACCTAAGCGCCAAGGCAGGCAGAATAGAGTCGTTGCTGCTTGCAAAACAGGATGCGACCGACTTGTTTGGAACGTAAGGATTGTACAAGCCTCATCCCCAACGTTCATCAAGCGCATCTGTTTTCGGAAGCCGTTTCAATTGTGCGCGCTTCACCAGATCGGCATGAAGTTCAAGCTTCAAGCCGGCTGCTAGTCGTCCAAGAACTAATAGATCTTCACTTGATGGCTATTCCACCCGATGAGTTTGAACATGCACCTTGGCGCATTCACATCGAGTTCCTGACCCGGCTATCCATACTACGCCCACGTCTTGTTGTGTGCAAGATGCGGCATTTGGTCTCGCATTTGGGGTAACAACCAGCCAGCCAGCCGTGTAGTTGCAGCATAGTTGAGTGCAGCATTCTACAGCATAGCCCCTGCGGCCGCTAATCGAGGTGTCAGAGGTTAAGGTTAGAGATTATGTATAAGGTTAGATGCATAGTTACTTTAGTGAAGAGTCGCGTGGCCCCAGAACAAACGGAAGGCTGTTTTGGGGTTTGGGGGAAAGGGTGAAGATTTCCGATCAATCAGTCCAATGTTGCATCAGTCCAATGTTGCATTAGTCCGATGTTGCATCAGTCCAATGTTCAACCCATGTTCTAATTGCGTTCCAGTTGTGATGTTGCGTTTGGTGGAGGGCGACACCCCCCGGCGATGCTGACCGGATGAATCTGTTCCTTGCGGCTCAACTTGTCGCAAGTCTCCGCCCTCGACTCCAGGTGCTAGTCGGTCGTGCCAATCAGCGTTCCCCAGTACCTGGGACATCAGGCGAGCGACGTTTCGAACCCAAGCGTCGATGAAGCAAGTCGATACGGTGCGAGCCCCTCTGACGTTCCAAACAAGCTTAATCGACTCGAACTTCTCATACTCCAGGACGACGGTCGTCCCGCGCGAGGCTCAGAGCCAGACTCGACAGAGAATGGCAGGAATCGTTTGCCGGCGTTTCTCATGTTCGTCCCTCTCGATAGTTTGACCGACTCAAAGATCACCACCGGCAACGACTTGTCAGAAGCAGATCAAAATTCAAAATTCGGTTCTTCTTGTTCTCATTGTTCTGAACGTCTGGCTTGGTGGCGTTTTCCTCTTTGCTTGCCGAGAAAGTAGTTCCTCGCAGAGTTCGGTCGCACTTTCCTCGCACTCAAGTTTCTGTTATTTGCATATAATATGTATGTACATACAGACGATATAGGCAGGCCCACTTCCACACAGTATCAATCTATGCACAACCCCCGGTCAAGGGGGTTCGCCCCACGATTTTATGGTTATTTCCCATGATGCCAAACCCCAACTTGATCTGTAGAGATGTCTCCAACAAGTCTCTCGTGGTAATGGCCTGACCTTCTAGATTGAATCTCATCAAATACGTCGAGAAACAACTTCCTCCATTACGACCTAATGATGCAATAATCGGGACCGGATAAGACGCCTGAACGTAAGTTGCCGACTATCTTTTATGCCAGTTTAGTTAGTAGTGGCGGCGAACAAAAACCAAACCCAGAGCAGCCAGCCATGTGCAGCACGAGACATGCGGAGGAAAGAAAGAGCCTCCAAGTCCGGGCCCAGCACCGTTATCCTGTTCAACTCCTCCGGCCGATAGATCCGAGTCGGGGGGTCCATGCCTATTGGCCCTCCCTGCCCAATCTCCCAAAAAGCACTGCCGAGAAGATCCTCTGAAAGTTGGCCAAGTTGTCCAAGTTGGGACGGAAACATCGGGAAATTCTCAGATGACAGCTATGCGTTAGATACTTCTCTAACTGTTGATCACCTTTAGCGACAGCTGTCGGTTATGCAAGTCAGTGCGTGGCGGTCTTAATCGATGAGACGACTTAGTACCCTGCATTCGGGAGAGACTGCGTCCATTATGAGGTAAAGTCCCTTCGCGCAACTACGTTTAAGCCTAAATACCAATCGCTATCCGGTACGGAGTACTCCGTACATCAGACGCATCTTGGAATAATTCAAAGGTCACATCGTCGAGGTCCCAGTCCACAAAACAGCCATCGGGGTGAAACTGCGAAACTCCATTCACATAGGCACGCTGGGCAGGACTGGGCAGGACTGGGCAGTGGGAGGATCGTCATAGCCCTGCCACCGGCCATGCTGAAGTGCGAGCGAAGAATCGGCATCGCAAACCCACTACCTTCCCGTCTGGGTACGTGGCCGCCCAGCAAAACCCAGATAGATCGCCAAGCTGAAATTCACCCGTCGCACCAACCTACGTACAGTAGTGCCTGCCGTTGAGGCGGTTGATTTTGAAACTGATCGCTCGGAAAAGCAAACACCAGACTGAAACGTTGCCAAGCTTCAGACACACTGTGGACGTGTTGGCAACCAAACGAAACCTCATACCCCCAGCCGTTGCACCTCCTGAACCTGCCGTCCCGCCCATATCGTCATGGGCGGTCGATCCTCGAAGTTCCGGGTCTTCTGAATGACTTCTCGACGACCAAGACACAATAATAAGCATCTCACTCCGCAAAGCCCACTAGAACTGCCAAGGCCTGTGTTTACCCCGTAGTCACCCTATAGCGTACCCTGTGCAAGCTTGGCAGACCTATGAGCTGTGCTTGTTCTCATCTATAATATATGGACTAATCCTACAACTCATTTTCCGCTGAGACTTGAGCACTGATACTCTCGAAAATTAAATCCAACCATCGCGCCAAACGATAACCGGCGCGGGCGATTTGAAGTTCAATGACCGGCGCAGCCCGCTCAAAATAGTTGAAAGCCAGCTCTTGACCAACGATAGCAGATGGTCCATCGGGTAACACTGTTGTGCAAACATGAGCGTTCGACTCGGTCGCCCTTAGGTACTCTCGGCATTAGTATGGTTCTCTTCTTGGAATAAACGGGATATCTCCGGAAGAAGCAAAGGCAACTCCTCGAATAAACGGTGAATCCAACCCCCCTAAAACACTAGAAATAACAACTGGAATAGAAAGGAATAAACCCCGAGAGTCGCTTACCAAACCATCGCCGTCTTGATGGGATCGTCGAGATTCATACCATCCAGCCAAGAATTGTTTCGAAACTTGCCAGTCCTAACCTCTGCGGAGAGGTTACGAGCCCATGCCAAGGCGGCTGGATACGGCTGCCGATGAATGCCACCAAGCAACTTTTCGGCGATGCTAGTGTCCCAAACGTGGTGAAGCGATAATTCAGTGCTCGCCCACTTGACATGAATGCCGTTGCCACCCTGTGCGACGTTTTCTGCGTGCAACGGTTGATGAATATCGCCCATGAAATGGATGATGAACTTGGCTGCCTGGTTTCGCCTCCATGCCACCAAGTCGCTGCCCAACATTTGACTGGTGTAATTCTCAAGGCGGAAACGACGCAGCCATCCTTCGCCCAGGGCGTCAGTAATACACTCTGGAGTATGTCTTATGAGGGCAACTAGGCAGCTCTAGATTGAAGCCGTATACTCAACCCTCCCGAGACGCTGAAAAGGGGAATGAACCACGAGAGTCGCCTGCTTACCTCTTTGCAGTCGCGTTCAAAATCCACATGACAATTTGTGGGTGGTGCATCCTTCGCATCGATGAAATGATAATTCTTTGTGAAACGGCCTTCAACTCAGTCTTAGTAACACCCTTTTGAACGACCCTTTCATCTTTCTATAATCGCGTTGTACGAGCAAGCGTGGGCTCACCCCACTTTATGTACCGGATCGTGTCTGCCCACGTAGCTACGCCCGCTAAGTAGTGTGCCGTATCATTTCGCAGCAGGTCTTTGAAATAGGCGGCAGTGTCTTCGCCGACGAACTCAGAAGCGAGGTAGGCGATGGTGATGTGACCTAAACTGCCCCAGCTGTACGCCGTGGGGAGGACGAGAAGCCCAATAGTCGCCGTGGACAATCTCATGATGGAGGCACAAGGACAAGCACAGCGCTGGCAAACTCAACAATGGCCAGAAAGTACGAGAGAAACAATTATGTATGTATTCAAAAATGATGATACTTATGGTTTGTTGATGTCCGGAACATAGGCGACACGGTACGTTACGCGACGACAGTCCAGTCCAGTTAACGTACCTGATGGCGGAGATACGGTGGCGGTTGGTGCAGGTGGCTTCCTGCATGCGGCTGCTGAGGGAACGTCCCATCTGCCTGATTCGCTCAGAGCGCACCATCTCAGATGACATTTGCTGCAGGAAATGACACAAATACCCCCGGGTTCGATGATGTGACTCAACTTTTACGTTTTGCTTGTGCTTCAACGATACAGCAGCAGAATATCGCTCATCTCCCGAACTACAGGGGAGAGGAGGTACTTGAAAGACGTTACGAGCATTAGAAGTTGGCTGGGGATTATTACAATCATAACGTTGCTTGCAGGAATGATGCGATGCGACCCAGAATCCATCGGTGCATATTCATGGTGACGGTTTGTACGTAAGTTTTCGTGCCGGTAATGCAGCCCCAAGCACTCGGGATCTGCTAAAAGCAGGTGAGGGCGGCAGGTGATGGACGATAAACGGGATGCACTAGATCCGCGTGAATTTATTGGACGGCTGGCCTCCAAGTGAAGGTGAGCATGAGGCCTTTCCGGTTTCGTCATTGCTCACGGCCCATTAAACTTTTGGCTTATCACCTTGCCCACTTGCTCTGGTCGTACAAAACCAGCCACTGATAAGAGAAAATTGGGCAGTCTCTTTTGTTGCAAAGCAGCCTATCACGGCTCGTACAAGTCTAGCTGACTCCCTTCCTTCTCGCTACCTATCTCGTAGTTCATATGGGAACCCCACGAAGCGGAACATTGGCCCACCTGACGATTCTGATAAGAAAGCCAGCCCCGTTTCCGCAGCTATCTTGTCATTGTGATCGAAGGGTTGGCAGCCGAGATTCTTCCTATATACTTCTCTCCTCCAGGACCGACCGGATCAACTACCAATCTTTGCCATCAATCCGCTCTTACTGGTCTCAGAACGTCACCTTTCACCAACTTCGACTCTACGTCCCGGGGATTAATATGGCCGTCGTCCATGGCATTTCGGTGCACGAGGCCCTCTCAGGCGTCTTCGGTAGCATTTCTCTTACCGCCTGGATATGCCTCCTGGTTCGTTTTCCCTTTTGGCCCGCTGCTACGTCACTCGGGCCTGCTTCATTGGACTGGGCGGAATCTGACTGATCTTTGGTATAGCTTCCCCAACTCTTGACGAATTACAGGGCACAGAGCGCGGAAGGCCTATCTATGCCATTTCTTCTCATTTGGTTGTTTGGTGATATCGCAAACCTATGTGGTACGTTGAATCTCTGTCTTATCATACCTACCTGAGCTACAGTTATGCATTGGCGGGTTTTGGCTTTTTTTGAGTTGAACAATGCACCTCATGAACCTTGCGGATATGCTCCGGGCTACCAACCGCCTTGCATTGAAGCTCAATCTCGTCTCTAGCTGAACCGGCACGTGCCTTTGCTTACCACTGCCCAATTCCGCAGGCGCCCTCGTGACCGGCATCGCACCCACCGCAACGGCCCTAGCAGCGTACTTCTGCTTCTCGGATCTCGTTTTGATCAGTCAGTGCCTATACTACAACACGCTGAATGCCCGCCGTGCCCGCCAGCGAACAACATCGAACGCCACCGATGCATCCGAGGATGAGCCGCTACTGCGCCGAAGGAGGGCCTCTTCTGGAGCGGCCCTCCCGGGCTCCCAGCGTCGCAACTCGATGCGCCACGAAGAATCTGGCTTCGACCCCATCCGCCGTGTTGTCACGGGCGAGGACGAGACGCCCGACAGCAACCCGGCGCTCCACAACGCTCTAAGCATCGCAGCCGTGTATATCGTGGAAACCCTCGGCTGGTTTGTTTCATACAAGGCGGGTGCGTGGGACGGCCCCGAGTCTCCCGACCAGCCTGCAGCGAAGTCGGCTGTTGCCATTGTCGGCATGTCGCTGGGCTATTTGAGCGCGGTCTGTTATCTCTGGTAGGTCGCGTGAAATTAGAAGTTTCTGTGTGTGCAGTGCTGACTTATTCCAGTGCCCGGATACCTCAAATCATCAAGAACTACCGGGAGAAGTCCTGCGAAGGTATGTCGCCGCATACGCAAATAATGCATGGGATGTTCAGAACTGACTGGTCACATGACAGGTCTTGCATTACTGTTCTTCTTGCTATCTTTGACGGGCAATCTTACTTATGGCGCAAGTGTATTTTCGTATTCGCAGAATGCCGACGACATCATCAAGGCCATTCCCTGGCTGCTTGGGTCTTTGGGCACCATGGTTGAGGATTGCATCATTTTCTACCAGTTTTCGATCTACACGCCTAAGCGAGAACCGAAGACCAATGGGGCGGTATAGATGGGTTGAGCTGATAGCGGCTGATTCGATCTACGGATTTAAGGCACAGGGTTGACTGCATCGAGTTATATCTATTGATCTGCCTTGCATGGGTACGGAGTCTGATTTTGTTGATTACTAGCATTGATACCGGCGGTCAGCATTCGAAGCAATTGACTTAATAGATTTTCACAGCTCGAATGACATGCTTCCCATGATGAATATTTGTGGGTTTATAAGCGTTTTTGTTTTTGGGGTATAACATTTATTACATCGACGCGAGTGCCGCACTCACTTTTGCAGCAGTACCATTTGTCTCACGGCATTTGCCAATTGAATCCGAAATCAATGCTCAGCACCATCCAGCAGGCTTGTAACTGTAGCAATCAAGCCAGTTACCAACTGTTCGCCTCCGCCATCAGGTAGAAAAGGCCAACAAGTTGGCAAGTCTCCAATGACTCAGTCGCCTCAGTATATTCCGGCACCCTCCCGAGGCTGCCGCCCTTGAATGACTTGTACTGGCAAGGAACTGTCCCGGATGAGCATGATCCGAGCCCGAATACGACAATCAAAGTGGCATGCGCAAAGCGATTATATGGTAGGCCCGGAGAGCCAAGATGTCGTGTTTGTTCTTCGACATTTCTTGATGAGAGGGGTGTGTGGTGCAGCGCATGCGCATACGGACCGGCCCAGCATCAAGATCACTGCTTCTTGGGCACGGGGGCGACACGACTAGTGCGCAGGGGACTGTTTGTTCCCAGGTCGAATATTAGCAAAGAACGACTTCATACACGGAGAAAAGGAGAGAAAGAGAGAGAGATGGGAAGGTGCTTCCTAAGAACTTACGCGCAACCTTGAGGCGTTGTCACGCCGAAGAAGCAGTCGTCGGCAACCTTGGGCACGACCTGGTCCTGCAGGATGGGGGTGATGACCACACCGGCCGAGGCGAGGGACGCGGCGGCGGCGAAGAGGAGAGCAAAGGTGGTCTTCATCTTGACTAGTGGTGTGGGTAGTGTTCGTGTGCGGCGTCGACTAGGTATGTGTGATATATTACTGCTTGCTTCCTCAGACCAGCTGCGTTGTTTTTTTTCGGTCTTCTCGATTGCAGGTTATTCTCGAAAAGATGGGACTAGCTATGTAGGTATATAGTGACAGAGAGCAAGCAGGCGCGCGATAGATGGTAATGTATAATTGTAGTAGAAAAAAGAGAGGGTAGTTGTAAAAGATCACGGATCTTGTTACTTAGAATGGAATACGCGCAGCGGAAGAAATGGACGATGGCGACGACAAGAAGATTATACTAAGGAAGAAGAAGACTACAAATGAATCTATCACGGACACTACAGGGGAAAAAAGGGACTTGAGCAGAATGAACTGGTTTCCCAGGCGTGGGTTACCGTCGGACAGTAGACAGGGCCAACTCGCCCCGCAAATGCGCTTGCTTCGCCATGTCTCGGCTTGTGACGTGCCATAGAACGACTCCATACCTACCGAGGAAAGGTAGGTTTGGTAGAAAGCTCGGATGGTACGATGCGACCCCAATGGCCCAGCAGACGCTTGGGATCGCAGCAAGCTCAGGGCTCCTCTTCGTTCTCTCAGCCCCCCTCAATCTCTCTTAATGCTGCTGCAGCCTGTGCCGGCCAGACCGAGAGTGAGTAGTAGTAGGCTTAGCAGCAGCATATTTTTCACTTTGTGTCTGTACTGGGCGCCTTCACCGACTCTGCGACGGAGGTCGTCGCAGGGGCCCTGGCGATCAAGCAAGACCGAAGTGTGAGGGTTTCAGGAAAAAGGCAGGCAAAAGTGAAACGAAACGGGGCCGAAATGTGCTGTTGTGTACATAGTAGCAGCAGTTTACGTCCGTGAGTCTCCTACATAGACTAGTCCTCTGCTACTCTATGCTTGTCTTTTCGTGCACGCTTACAGGACAATGGCAATTGAGGCAAAGAGGAAGAAAAAAAAGCAAAATATGAACGATCACGGGTTACTCGCCCGCTACATACAAAGACGCCGGCATGCGCCGCCACCGCCAGTGGTTAAATAGACGCAGACTCGCAGAGAGGTGTTGGCGTTTGGGAATCCTGCTCGTGGCCCCCAATCAATTCATGCAGGAACAGAAACTCCATCTCTCCAGGCCGTTCCTTCCAGCTTCCAGGTTGCGTCGTCTCTGCCCCCAGCATGCGCCCGGGGGGTCTCTGTTGCAGATCCAGGGTTCTCAAACGGGAACGTCAGGGATGCTATCGCTTGTCTAATTGGGCGGCAACACCAGTCGGCATTTTCCTGCCGCTCGTCAATATCGCGAAAAACAGCCTCAACCCTCCCTAGAGGCTACGCTGAATAAAGTTACACAGAAACGGGAGCTAAGGGCAGGCGAGCAGGCCAGGAAGCAGGTCAGTAAACTTGTGTTACGGCTCTGCTTGCTGATGAGGTCTATCGTGTTAGAGTGCGCGGTAATGCCTTATCCAGCGATCAATGACGACAATGTATGATGCTAACGTAGTACAACAGAATTGGCTGTTGCGCGCAACCTTCTGGAAGATCGACAGGCATCAAATAAATGAAGATGTCAGAAAAGGCGTGTTGACAAGGTTCGGATGAATATCTTCGGATCGATGAAGACCGCTTCGCTGCCTAGCTGATATCGCCAAGCTGTGGGTGACAAGTCGCAAACCCCGTACATCTCAAGTCGTGGCAGATTTGATGTTGTTGATCAGCGTCTAACTATACAAAATGAAGCAAACATACGGCGTGTATGCGAATGGGTCTTGCCAAACACATCCTAACCTCGCGATGCCATTCGCTTGACTTTTCGAACTCTACTGCGGTCAGAAAATTGTGTAATTCAGTGACCAGGTTTCTGAGGCTCAGTATTGGCGAGTCATGTATAATGTGGTTGTATCGTACATCAGAAGGCTCTAAAGAGAATGGTGCTTTCGCACACTGTTTGTCACGAGAGAGGCTCCTTCCAAGGTCAGCGCAGCAATGTTGGATGTTGCGCGTACGCACCCTCCCTTCCTTTTGTCTGCACGAGTACAGACAAGCGTCCCAAATATACGAATTAAGGAGGGTGCATGTTGCATTCAATCCTGGATTTATTCCTGTTTCTCGCCCGATTAGAAGGCGATTGGTGGTTTGAACGGTGGTCTTACTTCATCGTACGATAAGATGGTCCTCACCACCACCACGCACTGAGTGCAGCCTTGCTATACTCTAAAATCATGCGACTAATTAGGAAGCCGCCGGCGTTAATATACTGAAGGTCTTTAGCGTCTCAGTGTACATGATACACGCAATTTATATATCGATGCGATCCCCAGCCTCGGGCCTACTTAAGCCTCTCATTACCGTATATCATTATTGTCAATCACCGTAAAGAACAAGACACACAGCTCAAGAAAGCCAACGACAAGGGAAGAGAACCTGTAGCCGATAGTAGCAACCAGATTTGCACAGGACCGACGAAGACTATGAGCGCAATGGAGAACACCCAGACATCTAGCATCTCGGAGCCGACGACCCGGGGCCGTCCGTCGACGTTGGCGGGACCCGAGGGTCCGGTGTCGCGCCCGCGCCGCATCCACATCCACAAGTCGCTCGCCAGGACGGTCGACTGGGAGATCTACGACAGGCGGGCGGAGCGCGAGGCGCGCCGGTACACCGACGAGGAGATCCTGGTGTCGCTGAGCGCGCGCAACGCCCTCGCCCTGCACGGCGCGCTGTCGCTGCTGCTGTCGCCTGCTTCGTCCACGGCGTCTGACTCTTCCACCTCCTCGAGGTCGTCAACGTCGACGACCACGACGATGCCGTCGCTGTCCAAGGCCTAGAGGAGAAGGAAGATGCATTATCAAGTCACTGGCCGGCTCAACCGAACGACGTCTCACATTCAGGTGGAGGGGGGGAGTGGGTGGGCAGAAGGGTGGAGGCTCGTCAAAGGAGAAGCGTGGAGTCGTCGCGCTTCCCGGGCGTCCGGAGCGCAGAGGGTGCGATGCCGAGGAACGTTGACCCGAAGTAGTTGTCTGGCAAACCTGACTTTTGGAGGTATAAAGGGAAAGTAGTGTGTTCTTGTTGGAAACACGACTCCCCTTCTTTCACCGATTACCCTTGCGCCGGATGGCACTTGGCATGAGGCGATCGAAACTCCTGGCGAACCTACGACGACCATGCGACCGGAAGGACACGACTCGACGACTGGGCCCTGATCTAGGCCACTGAACCGGACGGCTTTCTTTTACAGGGATGATACGACCCACGGATTTCTCGATTTGCACAGGATGACATGGCGGCGCAGCTTCACGATGGCTTCTCCCTGGGGCCCGTGGAGGGAGTGATGGTACTTTGGACACGAAGCGAAAACGGCCCGCAGACACTCGGTCGGTCAGCGATCGCAAGGATCCTATTGGTACGATGTATATTGGGGACTGTTCTCGAGTTAATTCGTTATTTTATATGCGAAAACCGGTCTCATGTTGTGTTGGATGCCGATGTATCTCGCACCCTCACAACAACGAACACCTTTCCCAGGAGGTTGCGATGGTTGGTAGCTTGGTTGGAATGTGGTTTCGGCGACCGCGCGGCGGTCTAAGGATACCGTGTCCTACGAAACCAAACATCAGGCGGCCAAGTACAACATATCGGACAGATGGTGACGGCCATTCAACCGGAATCGCCTCGTCTTCGTCTCCCAAGGACGAGTACAAGAACGGGCTGTTGACGCAATGCTCTTTTGCAGAAGGATGAAGACTTGGCGCACATGCTACTCCGATAGGATGGGGGCCCGAGATGTTTCCAGTTTCCGAGCTTTATCGGGACGCACTTAAAAGAGTATTCTACATACCACGAGTGTTCATCGTCACTGAGCTCCTTTGGTTCCTGTCGAGGTGATGGAGGACCTAACTAGCACGAATCGAATAAACGTTTACAACATGGATGATATTCTCCAAGGCTTCATAGGTGTCACTTGTGCAATACTGGGAAACAATATACCCAGCACAACCCTTTAGGGTTCAATGAATCGCTTTGGCATTTAGTAACAGTTGTCGCCTTGCTAGGGATCTTTTGCGCTCGTTTTGCCGCCAGCTATCGTATCCACGGCTGTCTTGGTGAATAGTTCGTGTGATGCCCGTTACACAGCCCTAGACAGATGAGTGAGCTTCAGGTACGACGTATGTCATAACCTGGCCCAGTCATCAACTCCTTAAGAAGAGGACTAGGGAGCTCTTGGCAATGCACGATCAGGATAAGATTTGGGTAGTCGGCCGTAACGCAGGCTGCTTAATATGCTGCACTAACAAACCTTCCGTGGCCTTGATTTAGGAGACGGACGTAAATGAGACGTACGTGTACTTGCTTCAGGGGCGCTGAACCACGTCGGCGCCGGCTTATTCGAGGAGGCTAATCATCCGAGTAGACAATTATCCCGAGAAGAAGAAGAAGAAGAAGAAGAAAAAGGAAAGTAAATGACATTAATGCAATGGAGATAATGGTTTGTCGTTTTAAGAAAGAACAGTCGCCAACATCGAAGCTGAAAGCAAGCGGGGGACCTCATGCAATAGGGAAGGCAGTAACATGCATTTGCATATGGAGGTCAGCACCTTAATGTTATTGTCATCTCTCATCGATATTCGGTCCGAAGTGAGGTAGTAAAGTGTAGCTCGACGCGCCTTGGAGACAGGTTAGCCTTCGCCTTGGAGTCAAAACCGAGCAAATCGGATTGCATCTGACGATCGGAGTCTTGTTCCGCTTCGCAGCACGGCAATACATACCTGGCTGCGGTAACTGTTCAACACTGTTGAAAACACAACCACCCCCAGCTCAGCCTACAAACACTATATCGCCAGCCAGCAAAAGGGGACTGCTTAACAACAGGCGGTTTTATTATCTATCCTCCACAAGTTGCAACAGCCCGAACTCCATTCCATGAAGCTCGCTCAGCGTCGTGTCACAAGAACCGCCAGCTAGCTACATGTATACCACGATCCATAGCGTTTGAGCTTACGGGATTTGAACCTACCAATACGGTTCTGTGTATCTGGCCCTCAGCGATGACAGGGCAAAGCACCAGAATTTGTCCATCATGACCCATGTGGACATGTGGACATTGGGACTTTGTTGCTTTTCTGTACTCATATTCTTGTCACTTCTCCTTTCTTCTCAGGATCTTACTCCCCGAGTATAACAGACAATGGGCTATTGTACTGGCTTGCAATCACAATTATCCCGGCTTTTTTATTATGATTACATGTAGCTTCATACCGACTTCCCCGGCTCTATGCCAGAAGAGGGGACCAGTGGGGCACGGGCAGTACAAGTTCCAAAATCTAGGGGCAATCATCAGCCGGTGCTAATGCTAGGGATTGAAGATAAGCAGCCCAATTAGATCACATATAAGACCGCCCTTGTGCAATGTACACTCGAGGTCATGTACCTTGCTTGTAAGTACTGAAGAAGAAGCAACTGAAAAGATTATGTTTATCGTATGAGCAAGGTGACTGATCCCATCCTCACCAGACACGTTACAATTCAGACGGAATCCCACCCCTTATCGAATTTAACTATCCTGACGTCAGGAATGAGACAATCCAGACTACTGGGCCTTGAGCTTCTCGAACGATCAGCGTCACGTCGAAGCCCTTCACATTAGCGATTGGCCTGCGTCGCCTCGGAAACGCCTCGCGCCCAGTTTTGGTGCCTTTGAAAAGCAAGCAAACGAAAGCCAGACTGACGACTTAATGCCCTCAGGCGAGCCGCCACCACTTGCTCTAATCCCTCCCAGCTGAGCTACTGAGAACACACTTCACTGGACAAAAGGATTGCTTAAGATTTCACCGAGTCAAATCGTGTATCGAGACCGTAACGGACATTCAAACTTGCTTGCTCTTCAGTCAGAATCTCTCCCAAGGTAACTAATATTGGTGCACTGAACCACATAGTAGCTGATCCCACCCACCACAATTATATAGCATCGTTGTCATCGGCAGCAAATGTGTGACAGCACGAACCACATCGTAAGATGGCTGAACTTCTTCTGCTAAAAGGGTGCGTTGGCTGCCCCCCTGCCTGCCTGCCAGCTTGTTTCCCTTTGGCCCAGATCAGCCCCAGAGACCCAATAGAGTCACATTGGCGGGGTTATGACAGCTCGTGCCCCGGTGGCTCCCCCGCCTCCCTCCGATCATCACAGAGGCTATCTGCAAAGGGTACGAGAGCTGTTGACGCATCCCCAGGCCCGCACAGTTTGGTCCAGTTCGGTTATCAGCACGGCCGCTTTGAAGAACCAACCTGATCAAAGTCCCCTAGTGCTGAGCTATTTCTCGGGATCTAGGCCGGACACTGGACTTGGCGGGGCCCCCATTCCTTATGGACGTACTTTCTGCCTTGGACCCCTGAGATTTGCAATGTTTTTGCTCCTTGAGGGAAACCTTAAAAAAGGTTGGTGACATGTCGGAACGTCTGAACTGGACTGGGCGTCTGGTCACAATCACACACCCTCTTGAGATTAACCTTGGGCTGTTTGTTGTGTTACGCTTGCTACTGTACCGTTGGAGAGAGTTTCTGCTGTGCAGCAGAACAACACCTAGGGAGCTGCATCCTGCCTTGAACTAAGAAGGCTACTCGCAGTGATTTTGTCCGGGTCACCGACAACTCAAACCAGCTCATCTGCTTGTGCGCGTTTACAAAGAATAAATCTCCGCAAATATTGGAAGGTCGGGGAGTTGAAGGAGTACAGACAGAGCGGTTACCTACTATTTCCCACTCTATCCCGTTCCTGTCCGTAGCGACGCCAACTCCAGCTCTAAGTGATGTGCCACTCCTCTGGGCGGCACCAGTAGGTGACCGACAGAGTATTCGAGCCCTCTCCTCCCACTTTCTCCACACGAATGAGGTTGTCTTTCGCTTCTTCCCACCCACCCACACGCTCACGCTTTCGATCTCGCCCACGGCCACCTCTCCCACCACTACCACCACCACCACCACTAATACAGTAATACGCGGCTTCACTTACACGGGCCCAGGCACTTAGCTGTTGTCCAACCCAAGCCAAGTCGCAGCCCTGAACATCTAGGCCGTGTGCTTGACAACGATAGTGCCTTGATACTGTTGCATTTCATCAGCCAGATAGCCAGAACAAGAAAAAGGCGACCAAAGCCATCCACTTCGTCGTTCACCAAAAGTAACGACAGCCCGGGAAGGGAAGGGAGCACGAACGGGAGACGGGACTTTTTTTTTTTAGATTGGATTTGGTTTCCCATTGATCGACTGCCAGGTTCATCTCTCACCTCTCTTCCTTCTTGCTCCACTCTCGACCAGGAAATCTCCACCACCAAAGCAATCAATCGATTCGCTCCCGCCCGCCTACACCAGGCATCGGGGCGTATAGCTGCCGTCGTATGTACCGGGGCCCCTTGCTGTCTGGCATAGTACAGCACTGCTGCCACGGGACTGGGCGTTGCATAACATTGATTGAAAGCCCCCACCCACTCTCTCTGTTGACCGCATTCCGCATCGCAAAGCCGCCCAACCGATCGGTAAGCCTGCCTAACCTGTGCTGGCTCAATCTATCTATCCGACACGCATGCTCTCGTTCTCTGCCTATGTCTCTCGACTTTTCCCGACACAAACAGTGATGCATGGTTGAATCAATCCATAACAGTCTTTCCCATGACTCGGCCGTCTTTCTTGTCGACGAATTCGACGTCTTGCACCTCTTTCGCCCTGCCTCTCGATGCGAGCGCGATATGGCCCTACCCGCTGTCTCCAAGCCCGCACTGGCCGAGACACCCCATCTTAGTACCGCCGGCGGCACCGCCCTTCCTGAGCTGTCCGACGCCGACTTCCTGAGCCAGGTACTGCAAACAAGGGCCGACAACACTGAAAGATGGCTTGACGATTTGATCAACAAGGCTGCCTCTTTAGGCATTTCAATCTCCCGTCCCTCAACTGCGCTGTCTGCGGCGGCGGAACCCAGTAACTTCAGGACTGCCGAATCCAGTGTCACGCTAGACACGAGCCACACACGAACGGCTTCATCTGGGTCAAATGGATCTTCTAGTACCGCCATGACCTCCGACGATGACAATCACCAGCACTTGCCACCGCAAAAACCTAATAACACCAATAACAATAATAGGATCTTGACGCGTCGGCGGTCGCGAACCCTCACTTTCGCCCAGTATGACAAGTACCTGGCCCAGATAAATCCCAACATGAACCAGCCCAAGTTCCTTTCGATGCCACCACCACCTCCAGAAAGGACTTCGGCCCCCAGTCTGTTCAGCGTCAGTACCAAGAAGAGCTATAATGGCTTGAGGAATGGGTTCTTGAAAATCCGTCGCAAGCGGAAGTCTATCAGCTTTCCCGACACGGAGACCATGTAAGTCAGCCTTATACCCTCGGGAGCCCCATGTATGTCGCTAAACATCATTTGTAGCACTTGTAGCGCGTGCCGCGAAGACTTCAAGCCTGACCAGCCGCTCAAGAGACTCCCTTGTGGGCACACCTATTGCACCAAATGTCTATGTATTATGACAAATCAGTCTTGTAATGACGAGAGCAAAATGCCGCCACGTTGCTGCACTCAACCGATCCCCGGGTCTATCGTCAAGTCAGTCCTGAATCGGGAAGATCAGATACTATTTCTGAAAGCCGTGATTCAGTACAGCACACCATGGCAGTCTCGTATTTTCTGCTGCAATCCAACGTGTGGCGAGTTCATCCCACCAAGGAACAAGGTAGAACCGAAGTATCCATTCCAAGTCATCTGTCGGAAATGTCGAACAAGGGTTTGCGTTATGTGCAAAAAAGGGGCGCATTCACTAGGGCAAGACTGTCCGTACGACTGGGAATTGGATGCCGTCTTGAAGATGGGCGAGAAATCGGGCTGGAGACGCTGCTACAAGTGCAGGAATCTTGTCGAACTCAACCAAGGATGCACTCATATCACGTGTCGGTGCAAGGCTCAGTTCTGCTACATATGTGGAGCGGTCTGGGATCCGACAGTCGGTTGTCCCAACTTCTGCAATGGCGACGAGGAACTCGAGCGGCGGCAACAAGAAGAAGAGGCCCGAGTGGCAGCGCTGGAAGCCGAACAGGCCTTGAAAGAGGAAAAAGCCGCGAAGGAACTGGTCGAGGGGAACTAGCAATGCAACGCAGTAGGGACGCGCCCGAATTTGAAGCACTGCGCCAGGAGCAGTGTACAGAAATGGATCGGTTTCTGCTCTTTGAAAGGAGACAGAAGTGGCTGATGTGGACGCGGCACGCCCAGCAGAAAGTCGCTTTGGTTGAAAAGCATTCGGCCGGGATTGAAAAGATGCGAGAAAGGCATACCAAGACGGCGGCCAACCTCGAAGACAGGCAGGTCGCCGCTGAATTCGAGCTGCGATCATCGCTCGAGACCGAACAGAGAAATATCCGCATTAGACTCCGGCACATGGAGGCATACTGCGATGGGCTAGGCAATAAACTTCGTTCCGACATGCCATCACGAGTAGTCACTGAGCGGGATCTACGGGAACTCGGTCAGCAATACAACGTCGAGAAGAATATGAAGCAACTGCACCAAGCCAAGATCAACGTCATGCGTGACCGGCAGGCCAAGGCTCTAGAGGACCTCCTGGAGCGCCAGGATACAGACCTTGAGCGCCTCACTGAGAAAGATCGGCAAGAAGTTGAAAGCCTGGAGTCGAACCAGACGGATGAGGAAGACCTGCTCACCGTGACATTCAGCCGGCGCAGGACTGCTATCGAAAAGCGATGGGAGCTCGCGATAGAAGTGGTACGAAATCAGCTGGAGACTTCGAAAGGGGCCAGGTTTGCGGCGATCCCACTACCGGAATGGCCCCAAGAGAAAGAAGAGGAATTTGGCCCCCCTTCATACGCTGACGAGTTTGGTGATGTGGAGGATGAGAAAGCACTAATACCGTTTTCATGACATGACTGAAGAAGCCCTTACGAAATCCTACTTCTCCTTTGTTATCTATCAGCTTTGCATTTTTGTCTAAGGCACTTCTGCTACGATTTTACACGTTTGGGTTTATATTGCCAAGATACCACAAGAGGGCAGGAGTTACTTGGGTCATCATTTTCCTACACACATGTTTTGATATTTTGGGGAGATATGGAGTCAAATGCGTTCAATTTTGCATTGACTGAGCAATTGGGTCACGCTCAAAGCACATACCACGAAAATTTGCTATACCCCTTTATCTGTTGGAGCGGGGTTTGCATATGGATGGGCACGTTCCGGTGTTCTACATTCTTCCCTTGGGCAGATAACCGAGAGCCTAAGAGCCTTGCACGGGTGCCTCAAACCGTGCTGCGGTGTGTATAAGTAACAAAAGTAACATTAATCTTAACTCACGAGGTTGCGTATATGTTGGTGATCGTACGGACTGGAAGAACAAGACACAGGTATTCAGCGACAAAGCTAAGAAAAGTCTATAGGGTGCCTATGGTGTCAAATAGTAATTTTGTAGTGTAACTTATGAATGTAAACATGGATAGGAGACGGCGTGCACAGCAGATAGGAAAACTTCATACTCTGGTGTATTACATTCTCCTATATATAAGATCGAAGGCACCGAGGAGCTCTCTGGACACCCGTTGGTCGTTCGGTTTCACTGCGAACAAAAGACGAATATTGTTGTTGGGTAGCAAGAGTAAGTGGTGGGTCGGGACAGCTTGCTGGAAATGCAGCCGGGAATCTGTCCCCCCCTCTTTCTCTCGGCGTCGAATCTTGCCTAAACAGTCCTGTGACTCGGAAGATCTGTAGCAACATCAAGATGTATTCAGAAAGCGAGGTTAGCTATGTAGGATACCAGATAACCGCCGTGTCGGCGACGAAAGAAGGGAACGGGGTGAATGGTCATATGAGCCATCTGGTAGGTGTGAGCGCTTCCTAGAATATCCGGTACGTAAACAGGTAAAGAAGATGCCGGCAGCTCAACCCCTTAACAGGCAACTTCTCCAAGGGATTGAGGAAACTTCTGGGTAGGACAGGTATGGACTTGAAGAACCTCGTCCTCCTACTTGGGAGGAAGCGCAATGACGATCCAACGGGAGGAATCCATAGCAATTCAGGCCTAAGGAGATTTGATGTAATGCGTGCTGCGGTTCCCGGGGCTGGTCAGAACGCACTTCCACTTTTCACATCGTGGGCCATCCCGAAGGTTTACTTGATTATGGCGGGGAGGAGAATCGCCATGTAACCCAACACGGACAGATTCCCGTGTGTGGTGATAATCAATACAGGAAACCTGGCTCCTAGTCGCGACTGGCGGGAGGTGTTCCTCAAAAAGGGCTCACTGAGGGAAGCTTCAGAGGGGAAAAGGTGGGAAGCTTACGTTTTGGCGCGAGGACCGACCAGTGGATGGCCGTTGGCGACTGGACTCGGGCATCGTATGGCGCTCTCGAGTGTATTATGCCTGTGCCCGGAAGGTAGTTAGAGACTTGGGCTTCGCACAAGTGACGACAGAGAGCGGCGGCCAAGAAAACTTAGCAAGCCGTAGCAAAAGCCGCCATCAATCAATCATGAGGACTAATTGACTCTGTATTATGTTTATTCCAGCTCTCAAAGTTCACAAGAACTGCGCACACCCTAGATTCCCATGACATGTCGATCAATGTTGAAGGGAGGACGATTTACTTGCCTACAAGTGGACGCTGTACGGAGGGCCGATTTCGGCCAGAAGGGAGATCTATGGAGTACCAAACAAGCACGCAGTCCAGAGACGATTGCATCAATGGTTGTAGGGTAGAGTTGCGATCAGCCATCCCATTCGAGTCCAGCATCGTAGTCAACTGGATCAACATGCATGCCCTAGTGCTAGCCAGAAGCTGAAAACCCTATGATATGACCTCTCCGAGTCTCGAAACAAGAAGGCCACTCGATCTAGAGCAGCCATTGGCATAACCAGGGGAAGCCCTGTGGATACACCTGGGAACGACGGAAGAGTCCGGGATTGCGATGGCTATGTATCGGAGGGGTTACGTCCCAGATGGGATAGCCGTGTTTTATCGCCGCCCCGAATCTTATCAGATCCGATTACTGCTGACTGTATGCAGGCCCTGACCAGCCGAGAAAGGGACGAGGAACCTTGCTGGGGACGAGCTAATTAAACCCGAATCCACGAACCTTGCATCATACATGGTGTCAGAGCAGCAAGTAGCACGCAGGTAGATTGGCACTTGCATACAACGGACCAAGGCTACTGCTGTCCCGGCCGAGTGGTTTTGGCTCCTTCGAGAACTCCTCTTTGGCTAAATGTCTATTAGTATCCGGTCCAGCGCATACGGCGGCGAAGGTGCTACTACTGGCTGCTGAGAGCGGCAACGCATCACTGGATCACGTTGCGAGGGAATCGTAAAACTTGGCAAGACTTACTATTGTGCAAGGAATTCGCGTCACACCGGGCTCGGAGGTCCACAGCTTCGGCGCAGTACAATTCGAGTTGTCAGCATGCCGATCAGGATTGTGGCTGGCATGCAGCATGGGCGCCAATACTGTAGGAGGAGCATGCGCAACCATCTGATAAGACCAGCCTCTTCCTCTTTCGGCGAGAAACACCACCAGCTCCTACACTACCACCCAATACGTACAGAGGAGGCATTTCAGTGTGCCTTTGTGATTTATCGTCTATGGCGCGATCCTTGCCGTATGAAGTTCGAAGAAAAAAGCAGTCGCAGCGAGATCGCAGAAGCCTTCGGTAAAGGATTGGACTTGGCTTTCCTTAGCTCCAAAATGGGCCGATCTGATAAAAATTTTATCAATCAGATAATCAGATAAACGACCATCAGCTCCACCCCCGCAGGGCGCTAGCTGGGATCATCTCCGAGGTCCACGCAGCAGTCCAAGGAAGGATCCAAGGGTTTTGGGAAACTCTGCACTAGGTAGACAAGCTTGCAGGCTATTCAATATGTAGCTACAGAAGGGACTGTTCTACTAGCCCGGGGGTGGATCAGTTTTATGAAGAGGATGCAAATATCGCATCTAAAGGACAGTAGGTAGGTTGAGTAAATCTTATACCGGTGATGTCGCCACCCAAAAAAACACCACTCACCTCTCTCTACCTCGTTATCCAGTAATCAGTACTACTATGTGGTACTGTAGGTTGGAGAGGAGCGCAGCAAAAACTACTACGACCGATTCCGACCTGTCCCTTAATTGAAGTGGAACATCCCCATTCGACACACACCATACCATGGAGACTGTACAACTCTACTGTTCTACCACCTTGGGCATGGTGGTAGTTCACCCGCCGACGACCCCCACAGAAATACGACCGGTGCTAAGGTGCTAACGAATGTGGCCTGCAAAGACCTTGTCCGGTCTAAGGCGCGTTCATAGTCGAATCGAATGATCAGTGGTGATCACCGGGTAACTAGCCTGGCTCGAGCTGGGGCTTCCGTCCTGCTTGGGTTTGTTGGCAGGTTGGGTCCTTGCATGCATATGCGCGCAAGACTGGGAGCGCGGGAAACTCTCAGCGCAAATAAACTATAAGTGGCCAAGATCCTGCGCCCGAGCCGCTCGGCTCTTGTTTCTCCCTCTCATATCCCTCTCCGTCCAATCCCGCCCAGCAGGTCGCGTGCATTTCTACCTTGCTCCCTATTGCTACGCGGCCGAGGCTTTCCGAGTCAGACGTCATCATCCACTGATACGTCTTGGCCTTTCTATCGCTCTTATTTGTTATCCATTTTTTCCGGAAGGAGAGGAGCAAGGACAAGAAAGGAAAAAAGAAAAAGAAGGACAACAACACATACAATGAGGTTTTTCTCCAAACCGCACGGCCCCGTCGAGGCCCCGGTCGTCGAGGAGACGCCGAAGACCGGCACCGCCGAGCCGAGGCCGCCGTCGGCACCGGCTCCGGCGAGAAAACTCAGCAGCTCAACGCCACGGACGGTCATGTCTCCGACAGCGATGCCATCTCGACCAATGCTCAGGAGGGTGTCAAAGACATTGAGGCCATGACCAAGGTCTGGCCCAAGTCCCACCTAGCTCTCGCCTATGTTCTGATCTGGATCATCTACTTCATGAACGCGCTGCAACAAGGAACGGTTACCCTGCTGTCAGTCTATGTGACCAGTTGGTTCGGACAGACGTCATTGACGGCCGCTACCTCTGTCATGTCCAGTCTTATCGGTGGCCTGTTCAAGTTGGCACTGGCCAAGGTTATCGACCTGTGGGGTCGGCCTCAGGGCTATGCCTTGATGGTTCTGTTCATGACCATCGGATTGATCATGGAGGCCGCTTGCCAGAACCTCGAGACTTACGCAGCTGCTCAAGTCTTCTACTGGGTTGGGTATGTGTTTACTATCTTGCTGCCCGTGTGAGACGTTACTAACCCTCTTTTTTTATACTTGATATAGCTACAACGGCCTCGACTACGTGATTAGCGTTTTCGTCTCGGACACTTCATCCTTGAAGAACCGAGGCTTGATGTTTGCATTCGTCTCGTCGCCTTTCATCATCACTGCCTGGCTTACCGGTTACGTTGCGGATGCCTTCCGAGAGGGCCCTGGTATCCGATGGTGCTTCGGCTCGTTCGCCATCATCATGCCTTGCATACTCATGACTTTGTGGGCCCTCCTCATCATCAACTACCGCCGCGCCAAGAAAATGGGTGTCATGCCTGTGAGAGCTGCCAGTGGTCGCACCAAGTGGCAGTCTCTTCGTCCATTACGCGGAAGAATTTGACATCATGGGTGTCTTCATCCTCGTGGCTGGACTGGCCCTGTTCCTGCTAGCCTTCAACATCTATTCTTACCAGACCGAGGGGTGGAAGTCGCCCATGATCATCTGCTTCATCATATTCGGTGGTCTTCTCATTGGCGGATTCGTCGTCTGGGAGAAGTACTTCGCTCGCGTTACCTTTATTCCTTTCCACCTCCTGATGGACCGTACCTGCATGGGCGCCTTCATGGTATCCGGCAGTGTGTTCATCAGCTTCTACCTCTGGGACAGCTACTTCCAGCCCTTCCTGATCATTGTCAACGGTCTTGACACTGTCCACACGGGTTACGTGCTCAACATCTACACCATTGGCTCCTGCTTCTGGTCTTTCATTGTCGGATGGGCAATCCGCTACACCGGCCACTTCAAGTGGATCGCTGTCTACTTCGCCATCCCCTTCACGATCCTGGGTGCTGGTCTGATGATCAACTTCCGAGAGCCCGACGTCAACATCGGCTACATCATCATGTGCCAGATCTTCATCGCCGTGGCCGGCGGCGGCATCGTCATCACGGAGCAGGTCGCGGCCCTGGCCGCCGCGTCCCATCAGTACGTCGCCGTCGTCCTGGCCATCGAGGGCATGTTCTCCAGCGTCGGCGGCGCCATCGGCACGACGGTCGCGACCGCCATCTGGACCGGCATCTTCCCCGGCAAGCTGGAGGCGTACCTGCCCGTCGAGGAGAAGGCCAACGCCCTGACCATATACGGCAGCCTCGAGGCCCAGCAGGCGTTCCCCCGCGGCAGCCCAGCCCATGCCGCCCTCACCCGCGCGTACGGCGAGACGCAGAAGCTCATGCTCATCGCCGCCACCGTGGTCCTGATCATCCCCTGGATCGCCGCCATGTGCTGGAGGGACATCAACGTCAAGAAGTTCAAGCAGGTCAAGGGCACTGTGGCGTAATAAAAATAAAAATCAAGACCTCATTCCTCCAATCGAGGGTTGCCCTAAAAGCCACCCTTGAAGTTTTCTTTATGTATAACATCGATATCCAATGCCCTTTTTCTATAACGAAGTGCACATGTTAGGTGGAGGGGAAGGAAACGACTGTTCAGTCGGGCCTCTTTCATAGATGTGTTGAGAAATATAACATTATCAATCGATACAAAATGTCATCCAAGGCCATCGCCATGACCCCGTTGAGCACTCCCAGCAGCTGGATCCTCTGTGCATCTCGTCCGCTAGCTCCTGCCTTGTTCTCTCCTCCGCACCAGTCGTAGCAGCCATGCTAATTGTCATTTCGCCAATAGTCGTCCGTGCACTCAGGGGGACGATTTCCGGGAGGACAGCTCGGCCCACAGCATTTGAAGCCGTCAAATGGACAGGCGCTATAAGATAGAAAAATAAAGGGGGGAATAAGTCAGCCTATGTGTTATTGCAAGCAAGAAGAAAGTACACCGTACGGATAAAACTCACACGGGGTAAATATGGCAAAGCAGGTTTGCTCCCTGCCCGTACGACCGCCCCAAGATGGCCTTGGTGAGAACAGTCCTAGCCTGTACAGAGACAGCCGCTGCCAGGGCGATGGCAGAAACGAAAGTGGCGATCTGCATTTTTTTTTGGCACGGATGCAATAGTTGACGGGTGAGGTGTGTAGACAAAAGACGGCCGGATGACGGAACGAGAGCGATCTCCTGAGCCAGAGTAAGGATGACTGGGTGGGTGGGTGGAAGGATGGATGGATGGATGGATGGATGGATGAGAAGGGGGAACAGGAGAACATCTGGGGGAGGCAGGCAGACCGGCTTATCTACGCACTTCGAGGTGAGCGTTTTGGAGGAATGGCCCGATCTACAAATGTTCTCTTCTCATTTGCGCAGGAGAGGCAGATTCGGGCATCCGAGGCAGCCACCACGCCAGCAAGCAAGCCCCCTCAATCCGCGCCAGTCAGTACATCTGACCCATGCCAAGCTGTTCGGTACCCTTCGCCGCTATTGTGACAGCTACCCAAAAGAGACGGATGGGGTGGAGGTGTGTTAGCCTGTGTGAGGGTTTGAGCAAGAAAGCCACATCCGGGTTCCGAACAACTCGCGCTGGAATTGTCATGCAGCAGGAGCCGGGCCCCTCCTCGAAGAACGGACTCGCACATCATTGGTGACTGGCGAAAGAAGGGGCGCTGACCCGTACCAAGGGCGGCAGTCCCTGAACGTGGTCACGGAAGCGATGGTGATGAGCTGCATGGAGCTTGTTTTTCAGTACCTTGAAAGGATCCCGACGTGTGTGAATGACCGACGGGCTGGGTCCAAGGACCTTTACGGCCAAAACTAATGCATGAATGAGAGTGATTGGAGACTTTACGAGAATCGGTCTTTTGACGAGGTGGGATTGATTCTGTTTCTTTCTATCTTGCTCCTTTCCCTCATGAACAGCTAACAAGTTTCGATAGTCAACCAGCGACTATAACGTCACATCTAATAGCCTCTAAATCAAGATAAGGACGCAACGCAGATATCACGCGGTACCTAGCGTGCGATCATCATGTACTTTTGCAGTGGGAATCCAGGCATCACATGCCCTGCGCGCCCCCCCCCCCAAAACTCTCTCACGCCATGTACCTAGATGAATATCGTGCTCAGCAGCTAGAAGAAGAACAAAAAAAAAAGGGTCAGTCTAATAACTTACGCACCTCGATAAAATGGATCGATTCTAGCTTCAAAGAAGAAGAAGAAGGAAACACGTACTCTGGGATAACTTGACATTTCGGCTCGCGCGCAATGAGGAGCGAACGCGCACCGTCCGCGTCCATGGCGCCGGCGATAGGACTGGCCTGCACACAGGCGGCCACTGCCATCACGGCGATCATGGAAGCAACGGTGGTGAATTGCATTTTGAGCTGGAATGAATGATGGATATAACTGGTAGGTTCTCAAGTTGCAACGGACGCGGTAGAATATAGATGATGAGTAGTATGTAGAGACTAATAAAGCCGATAAACAAAAACTGATTAGGAGAGGAAGGACAACACCATACCTGCTGAGGTAGACTGCCTTTTTATACACAGAGCAGGAACCCTTCGGGACAGCTTTGCGTCGTCTCTTACATATATCCATCGGCGTATTCATGCAGAGGAGGCTTGAAGTTACCTACAGACAGTCAGCCAACAGCCAACAAGCATCACGACGGCCACTATCACACAGAGGAAACAGGGGTCCGTCACTTACATACATACACCTTGCCCATCCTTAGATAGTTCGCATAATTGACCAATCTCCTTTCACCCATCCTCAACCCCTGACCTTAGCTTTTATGCAGTTGGCTATATGATTAGTAATCGTTTCCCCGTAGGAAGCGAGGGACGTTGGCTTTGTTGTTGGGTCCGGGACGGGCGGACCCCCTGCGGCCCCCCTCCTCTCCCCGTAGCCCAGGAGTCTGGTAACACCTCAGGTTGGATGATGTTGCTCTGGTTGATGAGACAAGCTTTTTTGGAAAATACCAAGAAGTTAGTTAATCTACTTACTGAAAGTCCACGACCTAGGGAGAACGTGACGCTTAAGAGCTTAGGGGCGCCACCTGCAAGGGAATGAATGAGTGTATGCAACGACAAGAGAAGGATCACAACAATACCATCCACCGAGGGCAACTCGCCCGGTATGGCCCGCTAAGTCCCAGCCCATGACCGGCAGACACACACTTCACGCGCGCCGTGCCGTAGCCGTATGGGCCAGTTCTTCTTGGCGGTTACTATGGCAATCTGGTTAAGAGATCTGACTAAGGAACTCTGAGCAATTGAGATTCTAAACAGCTAATGAACCCTGCCACGAAAGAACCAGTATAAGAAACGCAATCTCGGGGATACTGGCATATAAATAGTATCATGTGTTTCATCAGGTCTTTTAAGGCAAGGTCACTCAGAAAGGTAGCACCGTACACGTCGAATATTTATTACATTATTAGTGGCTATCTGGGACTTTCAAGTTCAGATAGCTATGGAAATCGAAAGCTACTTTTGCACCAATTATTCTCCTTTTACTCTTCCAGCGCATGCCATTTTGACCAGGATTTATCCAATAAGGTTCTGACATTTCACAGGCCTTGAGCTTTTTTTATGTCCAACTATGAATTTACAATGCAACAACAAGTCCGACCACACCGGCCAAGACCCCGCCGACCACCTTGGCGGCGCCCTGGGTAGCCGCAGCATTGGCGGGTGGGCTGGTCGAAGAGGCACCATCACCACCGGCGGGGGTGGACGTACCGCTGCCGCCGCCGCTGCCGCTGCCCGTGATCATCGTGATCGTGGCGCTCTGGGTCATGGTCATAGACATGGACATGGACATGGACGCCGTCGCGTTGGAGGGGATCGAGGTCTGGATGCTCAGCAGGGGGTCGGTGATGGGGGTCTCGGTGGCCGACGCCGACGCCGACGGGGGCGTGGTCATGGCGGCGCTGCTGGGCATGGCCGAGGCGCTGAAGGTGAGCTTGCCGGCCGCGTAGCTCGAGCAGATGTCCTGGCCGGCCTGCAGGGCCTGGCCCAGCTCCTTGGCCGAGCACTTGCTCTGCAGGCAGGGCGCCACGAGCGGCACCAGGGCCGTCTGCGTGTCCGCGCTGCACTGGCACTTGATGTCGCCCGAGGCGCAGCCGACCTTGCCGATGGCGTCGGTGAGGCAGGGGATCTGGTTTTTCGGGTTTGGGTCAGTTTCAAGTTCGGAATATTTGTGTATCTAGTTCGTTTGTTCGGTGAATCCACTTTATCTAGGTATCGATGATGAAACGAAACGAAACGAAACGAAACGAAACGAAACGAAACGAAACGATAGCGAGTCATGGGGGTATGTATGTATGTGTGTGTATGTATGGTAACCACTTACAGCGCAGTCAGGTTCGCCGGCAAAGTAGCACTGGGCAGCAGCAACGGCTGTCGTGGCGAGGATGAGAACAGCCTTCATTGTTTCTGGGTAGTTTCTGAACGTCCAAGAGGCAGTTATGGTGATGTTGGGGAGTAACGAGCGCAATTGACCTCAAAATAATGGTTGAGGAGAGGGGGAAAAGGTGAGCGGGGAGAGGGATGCTGTAAGGGGAGGAGAGGGAGTTGGAATCTGGTTATATAGCATACCATGACGGCCAGAATGGACGGGAACGCGTGCGTTTATTGGCGGGCTGTGGATTGGCATGGAAGGCCGCGCAACTCCCTCCCTCATTCATCGACGTCGTTCCATTGCTTAATTGGGGAGAATGGAAAGGTCATCTTAGCCAGCCCGTGGTCAAATGGATAGGATAAGGGGAGGTTCCCATTGGCCCGACGAGCAGGTCGATCAGCTGCAGCCCAAATGTCTAAGTCACAGTAGCCTTGGGCGTTTGCTAGTTCCCAGCCAGGTACGACTACTTGGACGGACAGGGAGGCAAGGAGGGTTCTAGCTTGAGCGCAGGTGGCAGGGGGATGCATGCGTGGTCAATACGAGCTCGGCGCTAGAAGCGGGGGTTAGAGAGGTACTTGTTGTCGCCATATATCCAAGGTCTCGTCGGCAAGTATCGCAGTATCAGAGAACCCCGCATCAGAGTTCAATTGTGTTTGGACTTTCTACCGGTGCGACCCATTCGACAAAACAAGAATTCTCTAGTCTATCCTGTCTTGGAAGTTCCGTCCCAGCTTCATTTCCTCAAACTTTTCCCAATGGCCAGGTAGGCTACTCGTTGTCGTACGTCGGACAAACCATGTTCCAACATTTTACCAATTCTTCTCTCTTCTTTTTCTTCTCCGTCTTCTTTTGGCCTCCCCGGCAGCCTGGCCATCCAACCACTCAACTGAGGTCATGAGTCAGTCCACGGCCTGCCTCTTGCGAAACCGCCGGGATATGCGCCAGTTGACGTAGATTGATACGGGCATCCCTACACCCAGGCCAACCCCGAGACCAATGGCAAGCCTATGATCCGATCTCTGCGCCGGACAACTGGCAGCAGCAGAATTAACACTTGTTGGTGTCGGGGAAAACGTCTGGGTGGCGGTGGTCGTAGTCGTGAGGCTGGCGGTCGTTGTGGTCAGGAGCGTCGTCCGCGTAGGGAGTCCTGGTCCTGTGGTGGAGTTTCACACAGTGATTGTTGCGGCGGAACTTCCCTTCGTGAGATGAGATCTCGTTACCTGAGAAAACCTTGTTGATGAGGTGCGTGGAAGAGCCGCTGACGTGGCGTTTGTCGTCGACCAGGACGTGGCCCTGGAGTTGAAAGAAGAAGCAGAAGAGGATATCCACGATTCGTCTGATGCAGCGCTGACGTATCCGCGGTGGCTTGCCGAAGACGACTGTTCAGCACGGAACATCTCGCAGGATCGGGAGAAGGCGTCCAGGGCGCTCAGCTCTATATCATCCGTCTCCGCCCCCGACGTCCCGCACTGGTGGTGGACCAGACTTCTCGCCAGCGACATGATCCGACGCTGTTGGCTCCCACACTGGCAATCGAGAGTCCAGACATAGCAGTGGCGGATAGACGAGATCGCGGCTGCAACAGCGTATCGCTATGTATTCGGAGGGAAAGCTTCAGCTACACCTGCACATGTTATTTCTCATCCCCCCTGCTGGTAGGTATTCAGGGGGAAGAGGGGCTTGGCGGAGAAGGTTCCTACAGCGCATTGCGGTTCTCCGTCGTAGAATTGTGCTGCGCAAACGCCCAACTGCAGCGGCGCGACGACTACGAGGGCTTTCATGTCTGTTCCTCTGTATCTTATTACAGTAAAGTCTTTATGTCTGGCCCATCGGATTGTTATGCATGAGAGAGGGCCAGGATCGGTCATCATGGCCTCCGGAACATACTCTTTCTTATACTAATGAGATAGCTTTCTGATGATCCAGGCATGGTGGTCTCAAGAACGTACGCGCATGATAGTAGAAGGTAGGCATATGGCCTCGATGTGTCTTCGTATCTTTCATCTGTGGTTCATGTCTCGTGGGGAGTGATTTAGATCTGCCATAGGCTAAGAGACTAAGTGTTGTTCTCGAAGAATCGCCACAGCACTGGCTTGGCAGGGTTTCCAACAAACATCGCAGAGCATCCGACCAGGGCAAAATCAGAGCCTGCTTCATGCATCGGGTTGCTGAAGTGTGGTTACAGATGGCCCTTAGTCGTCCGGAGGAACTCAGAGTTAAGGTTAGTCAAGCACGTATGATGAGAGTACCGGGACTACGGCTCAATAATAACAATAGTACGTATCGAAACCCCGGCTGACTGTAAAGCATGCGGATCTGGCAACGCTAAAAGACACCCATCACGAAGAATAAACGAAGATTTTGTGTAGTGAAGTAACATTGCTAGATTGTCCAACGCCAGTCTGCCTCCTTATGCTATGCAAGAACGTGAAAACATTTCGTAAACCCAACTCCCATACCATCCAATAGATCAGTCAGTCAGCATTGTTTTGCTGTTCAATCTCTTTTTCTCAATTATAAATTTCTCTCGAATAAATCTGCTTTATAACTAAATTTAAATGGCGAGGACTAGGCCCGACGCGGCAACCGCCGACACCAGGGCCAACACCTTGCTGGTATCGCCGGCGCGGAAGCTGGCCCCCGCGCTGGTCTCCTGGATGCCGATGACGGGTTTCGGCTGGTAGCCGCCCGCGATGGGCCGGGTGTCGGTGGTGCCGTCCCAGCAGTGGGCGTCGAAGCACTGCTGGCAGGCGGCGGGGATGGTGGTCTTGGTCTTGAGCATGCTGCGCTGCAGCACGGCGCAGCCGATGCAGGTGCGCCACTGGGCCGACATGTCGCCCGTCGTGCCGTTGCCCATGGTCGCGACGTTGAAGCCGTTCTGGATGATGGCGTTGCGCTCGGCGTCCTCGTAGCTCATCGTGAAGGTCGAGACGTTGCCCCAGGCCGTGTAGGCCATCAGGGGCACGTACACGATGAGCGGCGGCATGGCGGCATTGGCCCGGCCGCCCGTCGTGTAGTTCTGGGGGTCGCACCCGAAGAAGGTCGGGCGCTGGTTCAGGCCCTTGTTGATGAAGGTCTCGGCGTCCGGCACGACGGGGAAGCGGGTCCCGTTGCTGATGGGCTCCGCCGTGCGGTCGTACGTGGCTCGCAGCGCCGTGCCGTTGGGGAAGTTGTTGTCGGTATCGGCCGACGAGTCGACGGCGAAGATGACGTCGAGGGCGCGCTCCGGCTGGATCAGGGGGTGGAGAGGCATGTTCTGTAGATCCTCTCTGCCGTCCACGAGGGTCAAGGTCGCCTCGTTCGCGGACGGGTTGGTCTTGTTATTGTAGTGGAAGAAGGGGTTGGGAGAATAGACAGCGATGTCATCGTTGGCATCACCAATACGGTTCAAGATGCTCTCGATCGCGTTGGTAACAAAATCTGGGATCTTCTCCGACGAGATGTTGCGCATGGCAATCTGGTTGAAGAGCGAACTGCTAGTGCCCATGACATATCCGAACTGGTCGAATCCGCTCATACATCTCTCGTTGTCGGGAATAGCACCAGCCGAGAAGTTGGAACCGAGATACTGCAAGGGCACAAAACCAAATACGCTAGGGTCGAATGAGCCCATCTCCCACGGGTTAAATTCGTACACCGTGGAATTGAGCGCGACAACCTTTTCGTTGGGGAAACGGCCATCCGCCACCAGGATCGGCAGAGGCTGGTTGGCGTCGTTGAACCCAGGTGAGCGCGAGATGGACGAAAAGGTGTAGGAAGGGCCACCGTCCTTGGCATTGATCAGTTGGTACGACAGCGTGCGGCCCCAGTAGTCGGTGATGGAAGCTTCGTAGCCGGCATCTCGCTTCGCGTCGACGGCGTTGTGTACGTCATCCCAGTAGGAAGCCGTGTTGAGGATCGAAATGCCACTATCCTTGGGTCCTTGCAGGATGGATCTGCTGAACTGCCACAGGTCTGAGCCTTTGCTGCCGTCCCGGAGCTCGGAGACAGTCGAGAAGTTGTTGGCGTAGATGGAACCCACAAGCCAACCACCGCCCGATAGCCCAGCTAGGTAAGTGGCTGACTGCAGCAGCCCTCCAATGCCGTGTTGGTCGGTGGAGCCGGCGACGCGGCTGTCAGCGGCGGCCACGAAGCCCGCCCCGTTCATCAACGCCCTGTAGCCTCCGCCGGACAGCGCGATGCCCACATTGGGCAATTCTGTCAGATTCTGTCGGTGGGTGTTGATGTAGGCTTGCGCATCGAAACCGGAGATATTGGCTCCACGCAGGAAATCGATCATGGGCTGAACGGTCTTGCCGCGTCGTGTGCGCAGCCAGTCGGATTCCTGCTGTGAAACCGCCTCGGCACCACGAACTGTGGGCCGGGTTGAGGGACATTTGACCTCGCCGGCGCATAGCCTCCAGAGGGCGAGTCCGGGAGCGCCCGTTTGATCACATGTCCGACTTCGGATGAGACAGAGACAAGGCTCGGTGATGCGAGGGCCAGTGAGGCCAGCGATAGTAGTGAGAAGCTCGGATGCATCGGGCCTGCAAGTAAAATAGGGGAATAGGAAACGCAGGAAGGCTAGGAAGCAATGAAGAGAAAGAAAGAAAATTAGGGAGAAATATCCAAAGCAGAGCGAGCGTGAGTAAGACGGAATCTTATTATATTAATGAAGGAATGAGTCGAGTCGACTGCGTCACGCCGCAACAACACTGCAGTACGTGCACTGCCCCAGCCCACCGCGGCTCACACACGACGTAGGATGCGAAGTATGGAGTATTGGTTTCGCTGGTGGCCTATTCCGGGAGTGCCGGCAAGGGTGTTATGATGGGTACTTGTCGGTAAGGAGCCAGTAGTTTGACGCGCGCATGCGGCGTAGAGGTAGGCTGTGAGTAATGAGCAATAAATGCGAAAATGATTGGCCGTTTGTGTAGAATACGAAGAACGTGCTGCTTGTGTTGTGTATCAAGGTTCTGTTCATCGAGAAATGAAAATCGCCTCTTGTTTGCTTGTTTTGTCCATACAAGGCTTGGTGGAGTAGGGGGGTCCTGGATGATTTACGCCTGGTCGTGCATATTTAGTTAGCGATCTCTATTATCGGTATTTTATTGCGAGGCCCATCCATGCCTGTACAGACCACGGGTAGGACCGTAATGGTATATAGGTACGGTACCTGTATGTATCGATGGGCAGTTAGTTGGGTATCGCTGGGCCTGCTGGGGCTCTGACTTCAGCGCTTGTATCTGCGGGCTAAGGATACTAGCCACCAGCTGGCTCCTTACTGCTGCGATTTCTGCTCGTATAAAGTAAAATAAAAGAGGGCTGCCAGCTTCTGTTTGTTATTGACTGCACAGAAATTTGCAGCTTGCACACGCCAAGTCCATCATCTCCGCTGCATCCTAGTCATGTCAGCTTCGGGTTGGCGAAGGTCTGATTTAGTACGGTCCACACAGCAGCTTGGCCGGTGAGCAATGATGCAATAGGTCAGCCATGGTGCTCTTGCTTTTCGCATTTTCGCATTCATGAAACGGTGGGCGCACTCCCTGACAAGAATGACAGCATACATCTGTTTGCAACCTTGAGCCTTCTGCCGAAAACATACCACCGTTCCTCCCGAGGTGCCTTGCAGGTTGGACTAGTCTTCCAATAGCCTAGGCTACCTAGGGTCTGACTCTCTGGCAGTTTAAGGCGGCGCGGCCTGCGGACCTTAAGGGGTCCTGAGGTTGCACTCTCCGGGGAAGCGCGCAGATCAAAGTTGCCGCGTTTCCGAGCTCTGTCGCTACTAGTCCCGCATCAGGACATAACAGACGCCAAGACTACCGCAGCCCCCCCTTTCTGTCCTTCTGCCGCGTCTGTCTATCAGCCAACCATCAAATTCCACCTTAGTCGCCTGTCAGCCCAACCTAACTCCTAACTCCTTCGTGGCTCATTCATTCCTGTATCGCCATAATATCCATATAACACCTACAGAACATACATCATGTCGTGCTGCTGACAGAAGTGCCGAGTACGAAACCTCGCATTCTTTTGCGCAATCCTTCTCACAGCCTGCGCAGATCGGCGTGTTTCCGTTTCCTATCCCTCTTATTCGTCAGCATTTCGGTCCATAGGATGAAGGCAATAAAAAGACGACTCGCCCGGGGTGCTTGCGGCAGCCACCACCATCATCCTGAACAGGTCCGAAAGCATAATTGCCTCGGATGGTGAACCTTCGAGGCTGGAAGGACGATCCTGTCGACACTCTCCTCGGCACCAAGGAGGCACAGCTCATACTTCTTCGAGCGCAGAATCCACGACGCAATGCACTCATGTTTCCGAAAAACGAACGCGAGCGCCTATGCAGTAGCCAAATATGCTCCTTCTTTCCATTTACGGGTATCGTAATAATGCACGCAAATTCTATGCGATAACCTAGTACACAGACAACTCCCTCTCTCCCTTTGTCGCTGGATCGGGGAAGTAGCCAAAACAATTGGGGGTATTATGTGAGCACGAAATCGTACAGTCCATCTTCCAAGCCGAGCCAACTCTGTGTTGCACTCGTCAGCGCAGCGATTCATCATTCGGTGAGACGTGAAATAAAGAAAATGAGAAGAAGAAGAAACACCCAGGTTGGTCGCCTTGCCCACGTCTGATCGGATACATCCTTCTCTTTCTTTCTTTCGCTCGCTCTCTCCCTCTTTCTCTCTTTTGTCCTCCTCTTAATGTGGTCGTGGCTCATAAAGTCGTCCTAGATATTTAGGAGAAAACGTAATCTGGTTCAAGTGGTGTAGATCACCTAAAACGTATGGTAAGGACCCTCGACCTTCACATCCTTGATGCCTTCCGGTAACATGCGAAGCCAATTGGTCCAGCTCTCAATGTTGAGAGACTCGTCGGTTAATCGAATCGACAGGTTTAGCTGAGGTCCCCCATTGGCCTCGGGACTAAATAAAGGGGGTTTGGGTTGCACGAATTGCAGCGGGGCTAACGTAATCGAGGGAAGCCTCCAATTCCCCGACATCTGCAGGTGTAAAGGGGATGGCGTTCTCGTAATAGCGTCGAGTCCATGATGCCTCTCGTGGACAATTCGGGGGTAGAGTGCCAGAAGTTTCGAGTGAAACTCGGCTGCCGAAAGAGCATCCGATGGCCTCTGGTTGATGCGGGAACGCAGCTGCTCGGTCAGTGCTCGCGTGAGACTGTTCCTGCCGATCAAGTTGTATTGTTCCTGCGAGGTAGATGCGGCGATGATCTCGAGGACCCCCTTTTGGCGTACCATCTTAAAAGATGGATAGAACGGCGCATCGATAATGACTAATGTGTCCGAACAGGCTTCTTCCAGGGTTTGCTGAAGGCCATTCCATCGGATGGCAGACGCTCTGTCCATGTCCTCCACGCTGCAACAAGTCAGCTGTGTCATCGTACGGAGAATACTCCTAGCGAAGCTCACCTTGCCAAGATCATCTCCCTGTTTTCGTCCAAAAAGCTGCCCCCATTATAGTACACCACCTTCAATACATCGCGCGTATCACTATGATCAATGAAGTCATTGATTGTACGAGAGAGCCATCTCGATGAGTTTTTGCAGCCATCGGATGACGAAGGCGGGATTCGGATGACCTCAATCGTATAATGGTACATCTTGTCGAGTACCTCGGCCAGCTCATCGACGGTGGCTGCCACATTCGCATCCATATCATCTTGCCAACAGACAAGAAGTACCATAATCATGCTGTACCGTCCCCTATGGGGCCCGGACAGAATCCGAGAAGCGGTAGTTTCGAGCTCGGATTTGATCGAGTCGATATTGGGCAGAGCTGTGTACGATGGCGGGCCAGCTGCAAGCGAAGGCATCGTCATGGCTTTGTCTAGCCTGGGACCAGATGGCAAAGGGGTTCGAATGCGTGAGTCACTCAACGGCGCGCGGCCCGGTGTGCTCTGGGGGGCAGGGGGGGTTGGCGTCGAATCAACGTCCATGTCCTGGGGATCTTGTGTGTATGAATGCCGCAAGGCATGGTTGCTCGATGCCGGGCTGATTGGTCGACCCGCAAGTGGCACCAGTTCCTGCATCGGGCTGTGAGATCGATACTTTCTCATGGCGTCTTCCCAGGTCATGTTGTGGTGATTGGGATGGCACTATAGTACATGTCAGTGGCCGACCCTCCCTCCCCATTACTTCTTACATGGTAACGGCAAGCGAAACATGAGGAAAAATCCAGCTTACAGCAACCCGGCGTCGGCGGCAATCCTGGCAGGCCCCTAGTTTGCGTATCAGTGCAGCCTTCTCCCTCTGCTGGGCCGAAAGGGGGCCGGTACGCTGGCGGCTAGCGCGGCGACTATTGGAGATTTCCGCACCATCTTTGACCGAGAAAATCGACTGTGATGATTCCACGCTGTAGATTGTTGCGTTGGTGTCAGATGAGGCGTTGGTCACTGCTGTAACGTCTGTCACAGTGGTAGATGTGGACGAAGACGTATCTTTCCTGGAGGGTTGAGGTGATTGACCAGGGGAAGCCGGCATATGATTCTCAGGTTGATTGTGGGGTAACGGCTGTTGTTGATGTTGGTGTTGCACGCTCTGGTCTTCACTCTGCATCTGGCCTTGGTGTTGGTCCTGCTGCTGGGCCTGTGACTGTGACTGTGACTGTGACTGATGCTGTTGTTGTTGTTGTTGCTGCTGCTGCTGCTGCTGCTGCGGCTGCGGCGGCGGCGGCGGCGCTCTAGGGTCTTCCGACTTGGGAAATGCCTCTACCAAGCTCGGGGCGGGATGCATTGCGCGCGCGGACGGAAAGCCGACTACATCATAGGGAACGTATAGCAAAGTCACTCGCCTAAGAGCGCGTGCTCCACACCGGAGAAATGTATTTTTAAACAGCCAAAGCAAGAGCAGATTTGGATCTCGGCAGCAAAAGGTAGACAGAAAATAACGGCGTTGTTGTTCTTCCCAGCTGCACGGCTGGCCGGTAGGGGGAGAGAAAGGGGGGAGAATCCTTTTGGGCACAACTTTGGACGGAAGCGAATATGCTGCTGCAGATACCCCTCTCTCAAATGCGCGTGGAGAGGAAAATGTGCTTCCTCGGTGGAAAATCCGGGCCACAACCAAAAGCGAAAAGGTCTGGGACGGGATAGGGTCGTTCAGGTACCCGCAATGTCGATTCGTGGGAATGGAGACTGACTACCTGAGGAGGCACAGCAGTCAGTAGGCAACAAACAGACCTCTCTGTCTCTCTCTTTTGACTGTCTTTCAGGTGTAAAAGTAACCTAGATACATATAGCTTGTAGTAGAAGCACCCGTGAAGGTTTCGTTCGCTCGTCTGCCGGGCGGGCGGCATGAGCCGAATAGGTCCCCCGCGCTAAAAATACAATAAAATAAAAAAAAATGACAGGGAACGGGGAAATGGGGGACAAGCCGCTGCTCGCTATCAAAACCACTGCAACACTGAAAAATTACATTGCTCGGAGGAGACAAAAACGACAGGTGTGCACTGGAACAATGCCCGTAACTTTGAAATAAATATACGTATGAATGAATAGGAAGATTTCGCAAGGCAGGTAGTGGTAAATGGGAAATAGTACCTACCTACATGAAGTGATGTATGTAGGTACGTATATCGGGAGCTTTCTTCAAGACTGACTAACAGGATGTCAAGTTTAGGCGCGACGTCGTTCGAGCGATGCCACGTTAACCTCGGTCAACCATGGATAAGTAGAAATGGGACTTTGGCAAACAACAAGAAGGACTAGACATATGTTGACAAAGATGGTGAAAGAGCCGACGATTTGTATTCACCTAGAGACTCCAGGTGCAGACCCAGCAGCCTTGGGATTGGGTATTGTCAATATGTGTGCTACTCCTTGGAACGCACTTTGCCTTTTGGCTAGTTCCCGTCGAGGATAAATACATGCTTATCAACCCCAGTCGCACCTCGTCTCGCAGTCTGCCTTGGGTGGTAGAAGATCAATGTACCAGCAGGTAGGTAGGTATAGTATTGATGTATGTACATGTAGGTCTGTCTGTCTGCCAGCCAGCTACCATACCCAAGGTCAGAGTGATGCAAGGACGGTTGATGCCGTCCCCCTCAACTTTGGCATTCACAGGTGGTTGTTTTTCTTTCTGGCCTTTGTGCCCAAGGCGGTTGCAGGAAGCACCAGCCACGTGGGTGTCATATAGTCGTCGTCCCGCACTCCACGGATCTGACTGCTCAGGTGTTTGGGCCTCTATTTTCTTTTCTTTCTTTGGAACGAACCCCTCGCGGGCGCTCGATTGCGTTGTCAAGCCCGCCTGGCCAATCAAATTAACGGCCAATCAGGCATTTGATCCGACCGCTGGCTTCGGTGAGTGGACAGGATTCTCGGGTGCTTCCCACTCCACCCCCAGCAAGGTCAGTCCGGAACTCCAAATCTGGTAAAAAGGTGGTCAAACATCACCCCTACCTCTGCCTCCCACCCCTACCCTACCCCCCCCCCCCTCCCCCATCATTGCTTTTCTTGTTCTTTTTTTACGGGGCAAGAAGGGAAAAAAGAAGAAAAGAAAATAATAGAAAAAGAAAAATCTTCAACGACGAGATCTGGTGACATCTCCCTGTAGGGAAGGCGAGAGAGAGGATGTTACTCACACCTGGGCTCTCCAAAATATCCTCTCCGTCGTCCATGCAATCAATGTACCTACTCCCACCGACCTACTGACTAGCCTCTTCTGCCACCTGTGACGGACGACCACACGGGCTTGGATCTTACACGACGGCCACCAATCTAATCTGCCACGGCTCGACAGATCTGTTGTTTCCGGCGTGACAGCCAATGCATTTTCCCGCTTCATCACACCGTGCTGCATTGACACTTACTTTCCCAGACAAAGAATCTGCATCGCGCCATATGTTCCTTACAGTCCCCGGGCTTCATTTCCCCAACCATCTTTCTCCCTCTTCGCCTCCTCTGGAGGGCTGGTCTGCTGGCTGGATGGCCGTTGATGCTGCTGCTGCTGCTTCTGCTGCTGCATGCTGTATGTATGTACTGCCTGCTGGCACGATACCCTTCCAGGAATAGAAAACCACCTGCCGTTTCCGTTGCACACTCCTCTTCGATGGGCGCGTACTGCGCTCGGTAAAGATCGGGACGAGCTGCACCACATTTCCCAGTAGACCTCTGCAAGGCTGGCGGGACTCTCTCTCTTTCTCTCGCTCCCTCTCATTCTCTCTCTCTCTCTCTTATTTGGTGGAAACCGCGGCAACGCCGAATGGCTCTCCCTCATGCAACGTAGTGCCGAGCTGGCCCTTTTGTTCCCACTGCCTCACCTATCAGCGTTCGCTGGGCATCCATCTGGCGCCCGTTTCTCCCTCTGCTCGTACCCCTTTGCAGTGGGTTTGCGTTACGAATTTGTATCAGGTCATGGCAGATCGGCCCGGCAATATGTTAGGATCCTCTACTGCAGATCAAGATAGCTCCGCGTCATCGACCGGTGAGATATATGCTTGGGTGTTTGTTGTCTCAAACAATAAAGGCTATAGGCGAGGCCAAAATCGTGCTCATCCCCTTCCCGTGCGTTGTTGCTACATCTGCTCAGTCTTGCATACATGTGTAGTCTGATCTGCAGAACCCGAGATTACCTTTGGGTTTGTCGGCTCTAGACTAGAACCAGACCACATCGACAACGACAGATCCATATACCGTGTGCCGTACTACTCTTATCTCCTGACTTTGGTGGCGCTCATACTTCGTGAATATCGCATACGGCGGTCTGCCTCCCTGAGACCTATTTTTGCCCCTCGAGCGCCGATATTTGCCTCTGTCCCAGTCCTCTTCTCTTCGTCTTGGATACACGCTGCATGGCAGGTGACTAGGTATGCTTGATAATTAAACCAGGGTAGCAATCGGCAAACGAGCCGGAAAGAACTGTTTCTTGTCGAGCAGAAGATGTGGTAAATCATTACTTGGACAGCAGACTATAGAAGAGCAAGCGAGACCGACCCTTGATCGCCTCTACCAACCCTTGTGGGGTGCTCGACCGACTCATTTCGCCATCATATCAGGGCTACTGATCCAGTGACACTATCCCCATACCCCTGAGCAATGTTCATACCATTAGATAGCAGATCGACCAGTTCACGCGAAAGCCCCTGAAAACACCACAACAAGATCATAAAAGCCTGAGAACGACCGAAAACCGTACCGACCTCACGCGGGAGCACCCCTATTCACACCATATCTGACTATTCCCCCAACCCTTCCCCCCTCGAGGGGTTCTCGTTTCCTGAACACGCTATAAAACGCCCGAACGTCCGAATCCAATAGTAAAGATCGGCCCCATTACTTGTCACTTCCGGTGCCATCCCCCCTACTGCGGCAACTGCTATACAGACGATACCCCCACACCGCAACCCTGTCTACCGTGACAGATCGGCCCGCCAGAAGAACCAGAAGCTTCTGTAGCTTCTTGCTCCAGCAGCCGCCACAGAGCTGTCGGTCTCGTCCCTCGAGACGTTCGAGGGCTTGCTGTTCTTCTCCTCGGGGGCACCTAGCCGCTGCTTCTCCGGGTCGTGAGCGGGCTGTTGCTGCTGAGCCGAGAAGTGCTCGTACAGGCATTCCATGGAGCGGGAGTCAAGCATCTTGATGAAGGTGTGTATACGTGTGCGCACGTGTGAATTTGTGCTTGACAGGGTGTATGTATGTGTGCGTGGGTGCTATAGTTGCTAGGCTTGGTAGTCGATAACAACAGCAGGGATAAGTAGTTGAAGTTCGAGTGATCACCACCGCCGCGCCAGGGGTATTGTTGTCTTATTTGGTACGGTGAAGAGATCTAGGTAGGTCGCATCAAGAAAAAAGGAGCCAAGTCAGCTACAAGGATGGGGTAATGGATGATTGCCAGGAGGTCGAAGGCGATGTATGTGTTCTATATTGTGCTAAACACCTCGAGTGGAGGCCATCTATCTAGGGGGCAAGGACGAGAAGGTCGTCTGTTTATAGTTATTTTCCTTTCGTACGCTACCCCTGGCGAACACCAAGTATAGTTCCAGAAAACCGTGTTGGTTCTAAAGAAAGAATTGTCTTCTCACAGCAGCTGTTGGCTCGGCGTGGGATGTGGGTGGTGAGCAAACCAACAATGCCATTGGCGGCATCCGCGGTGAACATAACCGCACTCCATGTGACTCCAAAAACAGATCCCAAGGACTACGTGACTGCAAGTACTGTGATCGTATGGCTTCTTTGCCAAAATAACACAGCCACCCCCCTTTAGGTGAGATCAGCGAGTATACTTACTGCGTGCTCAGCCCACTCAGCCCTATGCGGAGCCTGCTGATAAGCTTACACACACAGTAAGCCGTGCCGAATCTGCAACAGATCAAATGCGTTTGATCGAGCTCGGAGCGCTTCTGCTTATGCATGTGTCCCGTCCATCCACCTTCCCGCCGACTCTCGCACAATTCCACCGCGGACCCCAAATTCTTGGGTTGAGTGAGAGTGGACTACCAAATCAATATTGCTACTGGGCGATGAGGTTGTTGTGTGTAGCATCGCAACTGGTGTTGGCTGTGTGCCCTCAGGAAGCACCAATGAGAGCGCTTCGCCAATTCCAATACAACACTGAAACTCTGTGATGGTAGCAAACAAGACGATCATTATTGCACCTTCATTCCTATAACCCCCCTCTCTCTCCTCCAACAGTCAATACTGAAGGCGAAAGACTCGGCGCGCCTGCGTGCTTGCTTGTTTGCTTGCTTGGCGACACACCCCAGGACAACGAGCCAACTTCATACATACATACAGCCCTTACTTATTATCGATGGCCGAGACTTGACCGAGTAAGAGTGAGTGGAACCTGCCGAGTTATACCTATTCTTAACCCATGCCCTTGCAGCGGCGATCGTCAAATAGTCCAGTCATTGTCAAAACAACCAAACCATGGAAATCGCAAATGACCACACCACAACACCATGCCTATACCCTTGCCTCGTCCAACGGGCCGTTCCCCTTCTCGTTTGCTAATCAGACGATGGGATGCTCGACTGCATTTCTTTGGCCTCCAACCCAACAACAGACTATGCATACCTACTTAGACGTCAATATATCCAATATTGGCCGCATTCCTCCGGAGTCGACAGGCGACATACCTTGATAGATACGCCGGGGGATGCGAATCACCCGCTGCGTGAGCATTAGTGTATGCCGGTTTGCGTGTTTGTTTCACTGCTTCGATGGGCCAACTACTAAAGGTCACATTGGGCAATCATCTAAGTACCTGACTTGTCGTCGTTACTGTTGTTGGCATACACACTCTCGGATGAACAACTTACAGCTAAGTGTGGTAAGCCATTAAAGCCGAAATGGACTAGGCCCAAAGTCCTGCAGCGGAGGCAACGACTTATGCCATCAATACGTTGCCGCCGGAGAAGGGGTAGTAGCGCATACAGGTAGGCACAAAAGCAAGACCACAGCGAGAATAGATATCAACGAATAAGTGTGAATGTGGCATGTGAGGGATCTATGATTGACTGAAGCCTCAACGATATAAGTCCATACATGAACAATTACAAGCATTGGTATCGAACGATAACCTGAACGCCAACCACCACGTCACTATCGCCTTTAAAGCGTGCGTGGTATTCCAATATCCTGTTCGCCAGCCGTCTTTGAGAGCCAACCAAGGCATGGTCAAAGCGAATGTGATGAATGCCTCCAGTCATGCTTAGTAGACAAGTACAGACTCAAACAATCCCAAAACTCCTCCTTATAAACAACCGAATCTTCCCTTCGTGGTCCATACAGTAAAGTCTAGTTCTTCCAAGCCTTGCTCAAAGGGCTGGCAATCTTGGGCGCAAACTGCAGGCTCTTGCGCCTTGCGGCCATCAGTCTCATCATGACACCCTGGTCCTTCTCCCGGCCCAGTAGGCCCTGGCCAAGTTCGGCGTAGAGACTAGGCTTTGGCGGTGCAGTCCGCATGAGCATCGCGTCCTTTTCAGGAGAATCATCTTCTTCAGTATCCGTCTGAGCAGCTGGTGTCTCGGGGGCTACGTCCATGGCAAAACGAGCGATGGTCTCGGGTGCGGGCGTCTTGGGGACGGGGGTGAGCATGCCAATGGCGTCCCAGTCCTCTTCGCCGACCGCGTCCATCTCCTCGTCCTCATCGCGGTCCGACGGCGTTCGCATCCATGCGGTGCTATCACGGCGGCTGACATGGTTGTTGGGCACGGTTTGGCAATCACGCGGTGCCGAAGTCTGCTTCATGGGCGTTACCAGTGTGCCGTTGCGATTTGCCAGAGCCTTTGGTTCCATGCTCTTGCGGCGGCGTTGGCCACCGCGAGGTACAAGGCTGGTGTCGACGTAGTATGGGGCCTCGTCCATCCACTCGTTCTCACGCTCACAGCTATAACGATAGTTAGTTTTGAAGTTCAGCAGGATGTTGGGAACCGTTGAACTCACTCTAATACCCAGCCGACTCCAACGCACTGCACGACGCCACCAGATTCGCGAACCTTCTCCATTGTGCGTTTACCTCCATCCTTGAAGACGACGTGAGTGATTCCAATTTTCGATTGCGAGGACTCGTTGCCGTTAGGACTGCTCGGGTTCCAGGTCCAGTTCTTGACGCAACGAGCGCCCATCGAAGTGAGAAGATCGACAAACACGGCGCTGGCGTCGGCGCCTTCAGTAGTGTGGACATCCACGAAGCAGACCGCGCCACGCAATAGAGCAGGGTTAAGATCTTTACGAGGTGTGCGTGCTGGTGTACCCATCGCCGACCAAAGGTCGGACTTGGACGGGGTCACGGGCGGCTGCTCACTGTCTTCGTCATCCAGATCCATTTCATCATCCTCGGAGTGCTTCGTCGGCGAGTATGAAATGACGGTCGCGTTTCTAGAGAGACCGCCGGGGCGCGCGACTTGAGCACGAGATGCACTAACACTGCGTCGCTTCGCGCTCTTGGGGGTAGCATCGTCAGCTGGTTTGAGAGGAACCTTGGTTGTAGTGTTGAAGGTACGCATGGAAGAAGGGCGAACTGGGGTGACAGGAGGGACACCAGAGATTGTCACTCGTGACCGGCCAGTGGCGCCACCAAGCAAAGCTGGGTCGATGGGAACAGCATTCTCGTCTCCGTACTCTTGGCTAGCTTCAGAGATCTCATCGTCATTGGCCTGGTGCTCAAGCACCTCTTCAGCTTGTTCAGGTTCGACGAGAGACATTTCATGGGCCTCGGCAGCGAGCTCCATGTCTTCCTCAGTAACGGGGATGTCGTCAAAGACGGGATCGTCGTAGTTGGCACCAATGTCAGCCTCCAAGGCCGCCAGCATCTCCGCGTCGGCATCGAAGCTCATTTCGGACTCATCAGCTTCCATCTCTGCCCTCACTCTCATCTCATCTTCGAAGTACGAGCTCTTGGCCGGCGAACCGCGATTCGATTTAGGAGTGTTGTTTTCTACCAAAGAAAGGTCCTCCTCGCCAACATTTTCTGTTGGTGTACTCGATTGGCTGCTGCCGAGCTTGAGAGGACTACCCGCCCTCCAGTCGCTCAGTTGCCTAGCAAGAGGCGTGAAGCCAAGTTTTGAGCCTCGCGAGACGGATCGGATGGCTCGGTCAGCAGCTTTGATAGCGCTTGTAGGTAGACCGTTCCTAGGCGTCTTGGAAGCTCCCGGGGTGGGAGTGGCAGGGACAGCGCTCAATGTGAGAGTTGCCTCATCCTGGAACTTCCGTCCACTAGAGGCGAGCTCATCCTCGGATTCATCAGACTCGTAAGGAACCATATCCTTTTGTCGCAATCCGAACATGGGATTAGTTGGCTTGATTGCAGGGCGAGGAGGAGAAGACTCCGGGCTAATGTCATGAGCTTTATCCTCCTTGGTATCGTCCATGTCAACATCCATGCAATCATCCTGCTGTGCCTCAGGCTGTGTAGGCACTTCCTCAGGCTGGGCTTCAATCTCGGCGGTATCAGCCGCGATCGTTTGTTCTGCTTGGGGAGCTGCATCAGCGGCCACCGAGCGTTTCTCCTGCAGAGCAGGGTCGGCATGGCGAGGAAGCACAGCAGACAGGCGACCCGGAAACTCAAGCTGCTGGGGGGAGTCGAGATTGATCTCGGCCTCAGGTTGCTTAACAGTGTCGGCATCTATTTCAACCAAAGCGGTTTCCATGTTATCATTTTCTGCCACATGGATCTCTTCCCGAGCTTCGGATACCTCGGATACTTCATGGTCCTCATCAACCACAGCATCTTCATCCCCAGAGGCACCCTCCTCAGCTGTTGAAGCCAAATCCTGGGTCTTGTCTAATGCAGAACGGATAGGCGACCCCAAAAGTTTCATTGGGGATGCGGGACGTTTGGCGGGAGAACCCATAAGGGACATTTTTAAAGGTGAATTGGGCCGATCACTCTCTCCATTTGTCGGGGGTTGGAATCGTGTTAGTGGCACCTGGGGTCTCTTGGCAGGGGACTGAAGCAAGGATGCTTTGGTGGGTGACTGAGTCACATCTGAGGCGTTCTTGGATGGGAAGAGTAATGAAGGGACTCCGTCGACTCTCTTGGCAGGCGACTTCATCGCATCTTTGAAAGGAGATGATGTGGGCCTTCGAGCTGGGCTAGTAAGGACTGTACTACTAGAAGCGTCTTCGGGTTGGCGTTCAGTCGCTTCCTCGGTCTCGTCTGCCTTCTCACTGGTTGGGAAGCCAAGATCGATCATCTTAAAAGTACTGGGTGGCTTGACAGGGCTCTTTCTGAGAGGTGTTTTCTCGTAAGTGGCCAACTCATCGTCCGAATCCGAGTCTCGGGATAAAGACCGGTTCAAAGTATCCTTCTTAGGGCTTAGAGGAGCCGGCTTTTCCTTCTTGTCGTCGTCACTGGTGGTTGTCCGTGTACTCGCGCGCGTAGCCCTGGCAGCAGTACCAGCTGCCTTTCGTACTGGCTTGGCTCGCATGCCCGTCGCTGTCTCGGCCTTCTTATCTTTGGCTTTAGTTGCTGCAGTGGTTGTAGCAGTAGGCATGACGTTCTCCTTCTCCGGCTCCTGGAAGGAGACCGACTTCTTAACGCTGACAATCCTAGAAGCGGGCCGGGAGACAGCTGACTTGAGACCGGGAGTGGGATTCGTAGTGGCTGTGGTGCAGACTGTGCCCGATTTTTTCGTCACGGCAGTTGCACGAGTTCGAGCAGACTTCTTGGGAGGCTCCGAGGGCGTATCGGCCTTGTCTTCTTCCGGTTGCGCGGCCTTGCGAGTAGTACGGGTTCGGGTCGCCTTGACAAGCTCAGGGTTCGAGGGCCCAGTGGCGGGTTTCTTTACCCTCCCACGCGTTGCCCGCGCTGTCGCAGTGCTGGAGGATGCATCGTTGCCCTGCTCTGGCTGCTGCTGAGGGGCAGACTCAACAATCTTTTTGGGCCTGCCGCGCGCTCTGGGGGGCTTGTTCATGGTGTCTGCTGATGTAGGCGCCAGCTCATCTGCGGTGTTGTGGGATTCCTCATCGTTTTCTTCGTCGGCTCTGGTTTTCCGTTTGGTCGAAGGAGCTGTGCGAACCGTGGTTGTGGCGGCGGTTGCCTTGGATGTGGCAGCTGCCCGGGTTGGCTTGGCCGTTGGAGCGCTGTTGCTGCCGCTGCCGCTGCCGCTGCCTGCCTTTGCAGCTGCACGAGCTCGCGTCATCCGCTTTGGCGGGCTCTGAACATCCATGTTGGGCTTTCTAAAAAGAGGATGTTCGACCGTTGTTGTGGTGACTGTACCTTACCGTTTACACATCAAAAAGATGAAGAGAAAAAAAGACATGCAAATGATTACCGGCTAATAAATTAATGAATGGGGGAGGTGTTTATCGAAAGAAGACGCGAGCTTTTCTTGACCGACCCGGTTTGGCAACAAAGCCCTGTGTGGATCTTTCCTCACCGTCCGAGCCGTCGCTGGGCAACTGCGGGCCGCCCCACCTAGGTTTTGATGGGGGTAACGCCCAGTCGCGAATCACAGAACGTGACCGTGACCGTGATGCGCGACTGATAAATATCTCAGTCTATATGGACAAACCCCTATTTACAATACTCCTCATATCAGTAGTCATATATCAGTCAGGTAGGTAGTTGTTGGTTCCTCAGTCGAATGAATCTCGCAATGTGCCTGTATTTAGGTCGGTTTCCCAGCATGCCATTGGGCAACAGAATAATTGAGCCACCCAGTAAATACATTATATATACATCTCAGTAACACTCCGTGACTTTACTGCTTTTCGCTTTTATTTTGCTATATCTTGAAGGCACCGTAGCCATTTAATTCCGCCGCCAGCTATATCGTCGGTGCTCATAGTTGCCGGCTGCTCTAGATCCAATGTTACATTTGAAAATGGGAGTGCTATTTGTGCTTACTCTGGTAGTATGGCTAATATGTATGACCTGATTTATGTTGCTTCCGGAATAAGCAGGAGAAAGAGTCTCACAAAATACTGAGTTTACAGACTGTCAGTCAAACTCGTAAAGTGCATGCATATCACGAGTCACTTTTGCTCAATTCTTATGCCGAAAGGCGCAAGACATCCAATGGTAACATACTCCGTACATGGGCGGCAGATCCTAGGAATGGGGTTTTGCTATGGTACGATTCGAATTACAACAACCGGAGTCGTGACCCAGGCCGGACTCGATTCGGCCTCCGATTACGGATATTGTGTAGAGAATCCCGGTCAATGCCCTTCGATTAATGGCCAAGAAAAACAACTCGGCGGCGGTTAACAACGAATCAGAAACCACCCGACTCTGTCTCTCGTTCACTGCAGCTGGGGCCTACTTTACAAATTTAAGTTTTCAGGTGTGAGGGGGGAGTTGAGACAGTTATTGGGAAAGCACGGAGTACATATGCGGGAAATCCAGAGAGGTATGGTTGTTCCCAGCTAGTTTGATAGAAGGCAAGGATCTTGGCTGTCAGCATCACTCGAAATCCAAGGTTAATGAATAAAAAAAATGCTTTACCACATGTTTATTTCTGCTCACATACCTCATGTATATAAGGAGGATGGACGACAGCGTTCCTGAGTTGCAGAAGAGAATTGGCCCTAGATCCAACCCTGCAGTAAGGAACAGAGCAGGAGGAGCAGTGCATATGTGATGTTGCCACATCTCAGCCGTTTTCCAGAGCGTCAATTTGAGTGAGTGGCAATTCCAAGCTCCGCGGCACCTGACATCACACCTTCGTCCAGCCTGCCGCCTTTGCAGTAGTAGGTTGGTCCAATTCAAATTACAGCGGCATCACCTCCGATTTCTCCTCCCCCGACCCGAGGTTCCATTGATTGATAGCATTAATCATCTTCCCCATCAGCTTACTGATCAGCTCACACCTTTGTTGTTTCGTTTCTCATCATCTCCATTCCCATCGCAATGCTTGTTTGAGTTATTTTTTCTAAGTTTCGCTGGTGGATTGACAGGCAAGGCTCGGAACGTGCACAATCTGTTGTTCCCTGACAGCGACGATCCCACACTACGAGGCTCGGTGTATCAACGGACTCTACCGAACTCTCTCTCTCTCTCGCCGGTCTGAGGAAGTTTACCTTCCTAGCTCGACCGGTCGTGCTTTGCCAGGCTTCCAGGTCCCTGCATCAATCCCCCGCAGCTCCTTCGTCGAGACATTGGGCCGAACTCGACGCCCTATTGTGTTTATTGCCAATGCGACTATTTCAGACGCCTTATCCTACGTGAAACAGGCCTGTCGTCTTCTATACAACCCTCCTGACGATCTCAACCAACACGCCCCACTTATACAATTCGAGCACTGTCGCGATACGACCTGGTATAAGAACCGAGCAGCCACGCACGCAGCGTCGCTTGCGAGGAAACCCAAAAGCATACACATCCTGCAAGACGCAACAGCCGGTGTGCAAACGACAAGATGGCCTGGTCCAAGTCGACGCGTATCAGCATCATGCTGGCCATAGACGTAGTCTTTTTCCTCCTCGAGCTGATATCAGGATTCCTCGTCGGTTCGCTGGCTCTCCAGGCAGACGCTTTTCACATGCTGAACGACATTATCTCTCTGCTTGTTGGTCTCTGGGCAGTTACTGTAGCCAAGAGAGCGACCACGGACAAATACTCGTTCGGTGTAAGTAATCTCCCTTATTCTATATGTGCATATTGATGACGAGAAAGAGTACAATCAACTTTCCCGTACAATACGGCTGACATTATATCTGTAGTGGCTTCGTGCCGAGATTCTCGGTGCATTCTTCAACGCCGTCTTCCTCATTGCCCTCTGCGTGTCTATCATTCTCGAAGCCGTTACCCGATTACTCGACCCTCCTACCATTGAGCAGCCCAAGTTAATCCTGATTGTTGGGTGTACTGGCCTGGCTTCAAACTTGATTGGGTTCTTCGTACTTGGAGGACATGGACATTCCCATGGTCCTGGGGACCATTCTCATGGAGAAGGCCATGACCACGACCACGGCCACGAACATACTCATGACCACGACAACGCCCATGCTGCTGAGGAACGCAGGGTCAACCAGGATGTTGCCCGGGTCGCTAATGAAGGAGGTCCAGCTATGGATGCCCTGCCTCATGTAGCACTTGCCAGAGCTACCAACGGGAAAGACTCGCCAGAAACTGTCCGGCGCATCAATTTTGCCTCGGATGGTGACGCTGCTGAGCGAGGTGACAGTCGATCTACAGGATCTAGACTCGATGGCCGACGCCGCGCAGGCAGCCTTAAGCACACTCGCCTGCAGAGCATCGACGACCTCAATCTGTACCCCTCTAGTTTCCGGCAGAACATCATCGATCGTAGCAGGTCGAATATGGAAGAATCGGAGGGAAGCTCGGTTGATGGTTCCTACACCGTAAACGATGAGTCCCAGGTGGACGAGAACTCACCCTTGGTAATTAAGAACGGTAACGGGAGTTCCATCAGCCCTCACAACTCATACGGGGCTGGCGCAAATGGACAACATAAGGGGCACTCATCATCTCGGCAGCCAAGAGGCAGACGCGACTCCTTGGTGCATCACGAGCACAACCACAACAAGCCACGAAAGCCGGGCAAGAAGGGGCACGGACACAACCACGATGACATGGGCATGAACGCCATGGTTTTGCACGTCATTGGAGATGCTCTCGGTAACGTTGGTGTCATTGTAACTGCCTTGATCATCTGGCTCACCGAATGGCCTGGCAAGTACTATGCGGATCCCGCGGTCTCTCTGTTCATCACTTTCATCATTCTTCGATCTGCCATTCCGCTCACCCTTGCCACGTCGAACATTCTGCTACAAGCCACTCCGGATCAAATCGATATCCAAGACATCAAGGAGGATATCCAAGCTCTTCCGGGAGTTATCAGCTGCCACCACGTCCATGTCTGGCAGCTATCGGACACTAAGATTGTTGCATCGATGCACATTCAAGTCGCATTCCCCATCACGGAAGAAGGTGGCGAGAAATACATGGCACTCGCCAAATCAGCACGCAAGTGCCTCCATGCATATGGCATCCACAGCGCTACTATGCAGCCGGAGTTTTGTCTTGACCAGACATGCAATCACCTTGATGTATCCATGACTACGGACGGCACTTTAGATGGTCAAGCATTGGCAAACTGTGCTAACGGCGAGAGTCCACCGTGTCTTCTCGAGTGCGTGGATGATTGTGTGGGACAGGGATGCTGCTCCGTACCCCCGTCACAGAATGGCGACTCTGCTAGCCACAAGTCTGGCCATTCAGGTCACAGTCACAGCCACGGCCACGACCATGGCCATGATCACAGCCACGGCGATGAGCATGGCCATGAGCATAGACATTAGTCATGTTTACCTTGGTTCATGTGATTCTTATTGGGCGGCTGGGATCATTCCTAAAGACATTTCCATAAGAAAAGCGCTTACTTGTACTACCAGCAAAAGAGGCATGGTTCACCGGCGCTATCTGATACTGAGCGGGTTCGGGCGATTGTGCGCATTGGGAGGTGACGTCTGGTTTTCATTTGTTAAACTGTACTATATACAGGGAGAGGCTGTGCACCTCGGGCGAAGGGTTAGCTCGCGCTCTAGACGCCGGCTGCAAAGGCGCTATTCATCCGATGCCACTATGACATCTGATAGAGATAATAATTTTGAGACGATATGAATTAACAAAGATCGATTGCATTCCCAGTATTGAAGGGCTCCCAAAGGGCAGTGTTGGTGCAATGTGAAAACAAGATGTTTGGAAGAGCTGCTCAATACCAACAGCATCGACATCTAAAATTATCTAACAGTCTTCTCTCGTAACTGGACCAGGGTGGTCACTGTGGTGTTGTCTTCCGACCTGCCGTTGAGTGAGTGCATTTTTGGACGAATCCCGTGCGTCTGGGTCTACTGCCGTCTGATCATATTCTATCTAACTCTGACCCTTCGTAGTCATTCGTCAAACTCGGTGTCCGAAAGTGACAAAACATCCACTACACCGGGTCGTGGCTGCGGTATCAGGTATACCTTTGACCTGACTTTTTCTCTTCTTCGTTTTCTCCTTCTTGTCTTTACCTCTCGTAACGCGAAGAAATAACGACGATGCCCTAGAAGATAAGATATTGGCCTTCGCGCCCTCATGTAGGGCCATCCCTAATATGAGATCCAATCTATTAGATTGCTGCATACCTGTCGTATCTGAGCCGGGGTGTTGAGGTTGATATGGTCTAGAGTACCCTGCATTGGCTGCGTGATGTGGTGCTTCGAGCCGTGGGGCGAAACAAATTCGAAATCCTCAAAGGAGCTACAGGACTGGGAGGAGGAGGATGCGGCACCGCTCTGGGGGTCGTCTTGGGGGCGGGATGTATATTTATACGAGAGTAGGCTGATTGGATCGTATGTGTAGTGGGTACTGCCGGCAACGTCGTAGATCTCGAAGTGTCAAGTCAATAGAAGTTCAAGGGATGACCCCCATAGATTATGAATGCAACCCCTCTGCTGCTGCGGCGGCACGGCAACGGCTTGCCTAACCGCTTAGCGAGCTATATACCGAGTTTGGTATGTTCTATAACGAGCAGTGCTCCAGCATCCTAGCGAAAGTAGAGATAGTAACCCGATATTGGGTATACATTGCGTCGCATCGACATCTACATCATGTATCTGCGGTCATGTGCAAGGCGATGAACACAATCAGGAGCTTTACATGAAATCACAGGGGCCACCGTTAGCTGTTTATGGAAATATACCTTCATAGAGGGTTCAAAGATGAGACACACAATAAGTATGAGGACAGCAGGCGATATCAGCTCTGCTCCGCCGATTAGAGATTGTCCACGCACTAGAGCCTGTTGAAAGCGCATGAAACGACAAGCACCACAAAGCAGTGTCCATATAGCACATGCATAGCAGGCCATAGCCAAAGCCATGCCGGATTGGTTCGGCTGGAGACCCTTATCTGGCTGTTGCAACATGTGTAGCTGGGCTATCATGACTCCCGTGAGCGCTAATATCAAAGATGTCCTCAGATAAGCCAGAAAGGTTCGTTCTAGAGCTATGGTTGGATAAGAAGAAATGTCAGCCGGTCTCGAGCATGACTGAGGTGATTTTGAAAGGGCATCTTCAAGACCGCTTTGGGCCCGGACCAACTGGCCGTATCCTACAGCATTTGTCGCAGAATTTGGCCGATATTTGGGGGGCATGGAGCGATACAGGCGGACTAACACTGGAGTATGTTGTGGTAATGGGAGGTCTCCTCAAGCTGTACAACGTCCATGCAAGGAGCAGCTTGGATTGGCAAGGCGCCTATCATGTAGGGGAGACTTGGGCAATAGCCTGAAGGTAGATGGGTCAAGGATGTTCTGCCGATCATCGGGTGACTTGGCAGGCTCATCGCGAACAGCACATGGATGGTAGAGTTAATATACTAGTGGCAGGGGTGGTAAAGTGGTTGTAAAGCTGCGGAATTTCTTCCCGGGCTGGTCTGGCCAATGACACCGCCGACTAAGCGGTGAGCTATGACACGAGGACGAGGATGCGGGACGACGATATTGAGATTGACGCACCGAAATGATCACGGCAGGTATCGTGATCGACGGTAAGCTTGACATATGTCGACCACAAGCGTGGCAAGTGTCCCCCAGGCTGAGGGGACCCCGGCCGAGACGACGGCACGACGGCGCCGGAAGCTAGGTTGATCAGTTCCAAAGCTGGCTCTGGCGGCTTGCTTCTATATTGTTGGACATGTTGTAGTTGTCTTCCATGCAGATGAGGCTCCTGCGCGGGTGCCATGGCAACATTTGCTTGCATGGGCATGGTGCCTCCCCAACTTCCTTGATAACTGAACGTTAGCTATCAACTCAGTACCTACCTTTAGGTCAGTGGAAAGGGCACTTGTCAACACAAGGTCCACTGAGGGTATGATTGCCTACATAAATCAGATGGAGGTAGCTTTAGCTACTTGAGAACAGAGACTTTCCAGCTCAGATGGCCGTATATAGGAGGTTCTTGAAGGGCGGTTTCCACACAGCTGAACCACAGAACCAAAACCCACGAAGTAGCTTCGAGATTTGTTCATTGCCAAGCAGTGGTTGGATATCGGGGGCACAAGCGACAGCTGCTGTACCAGAGCAGGCGCTGGGTGGAGGGCACGGCGAGCATGCGAGTTCATGCGTTTGTTGCAATCAATATGGCGTGGGTCGAAGGGATAAAGATGTGTACGCTGCCATTCCACCACTTGAGAAGCCAGATTGCTTGACCTAGTGGGGTCGTACCAGGAAGTATCACGTTGGAGGATGGCGGCTTCCATATTGACGACCATATATTGACAATCCTCTGCATCGTACATGCCTTATATTGCTCTAGTAGAACAATTGGGATCAATTAGCGAAAGACCCAATGCAAGTCTGACGTGACCCTGACCTAATATACGTTTGCAGATTGCGGGAGTCTTGGAGCGGATATACACATTGAATGCACATATCACATACGGAGTACTCCAACGAGAGACTCCGCTTGAGCTGATCTTCCGACTACCAGATATTCGAAGAGGCGCATTATCGCTTGGCTCATGTATGCAACAACACCCACAGCAGCCCCGACACCCCTGCTGTCTGCACTACAACGCTCAAGGCTTCCAGCGCATGCAATACCCGAATCGGGTAACAAGAGCTCGATGTTGGCTCATTGGCTTGGTGCCTTCTTTCCACAGTCGCCAAATCCATCAGCATATACGTGCTTCCGGCAACATTAGTCCTGTTTCAAGCCACTGAATCCCAGTCTGTGAACACGAGCTCTCGCCTGCATCAGCCTCGTGTACTAATATGATAAAGTCCAACGCTCATGATTCATGGAATCACAGAATCGCCGTTGCCTTTGCAGCTAGGGTACATTGCATTCCGGGGGTCAGTGAGATCGAACAGCGATCTCCGCTGCGCGAATGGATACTTTCGCATGCCGTCGACATCAATATCGCATGCAGCAGCCCACGGAATTCCCGTTACGCTGTTGCTAATGATGACAAACGGGGATGAGGGCAGCAACGTCGCTCAAGGTACCAATTCGCCGCCAGCTTACATTAACACGTTCACACGGGGCCCAATTTTGTTGAAGCTTTCGGCCCGTCGAGCCGGCTCGGTAACCGGATCCTTATGGTCAACCCCAAATGGAGAGCCTACAGGAATATGTTGGCGAACCAGCTGTTTGGTACGCCAGTATGCATTAGGGCCTGTCGCCGTGCCCACCAGCTCGTGTGGCACTTGTATCTCCCCAAGGTGTATCATACCAGTACTCGTACGCTGATAAAGCTGCTGTTTGCAGGATGTCGATGGTCTAAGACGATATATCGTCCATTACGGTCGCGACATGCCCTTCCAAGAACCCCGCGAGACTAGCAGATCTTACGACTGTGAGACCCGTTTATAAGAGCTAGAGGTGTTTGGTCAATATTCAGCACCAGGTTTCCTTCTGCTTCAGAGTCGGCCAGGGCCTCCGAAGTCTAGCGTCGATACCATGTAGCCAAGCTTCCGCTGAGCAGGGGTCGAATCTTCCTCTCCGGGACTTTGGTCAAGCTCACCCGTAACGGGGCCGGCTGACATCCCACAACCATCCTACTGACAGAGGCTACAATGCAATCTCGAAACATGACCAGATCTGGCTCAGATCGTCCCCCAACAGGCCCAGATCACGTCGTTCATTTAGTCGACCCATACTATTCAAGCAGCAAGGCAACTGCCGGCTCCCTATTGCCACCGACTCGGCCTCGTGTGGTCTTACGCGAGATATGTCAGAACACCAGATGGGATCCGGACGGATTCAATGAAGTTTCAGAACGCTTAGCATTGCTTCACAGCCCTGGCGTTATCTAGGACGAGCTGCCCGTCTTGGCCGATGGCCCCTTGTGCTGTTCGCCGGTGGGGTGCTACCAGGAATACAACACCCCACTGGACGGTATCGATGTACTATGCATACGGCCCCTGGGGTAGTATGCCTGTGGAAGTCTGCTTGCATGACTGGCTACCGCTGTACGGACCGCTCCTACCGATGGAAGTATTTCGTTGGACGTGGGACGAGTAAGTAATATAGTGCCATTTCTCTGGGAGCAGGTCAAGTGACACTGTACAACCATCAGAACATTCCCAGGTAAGCAACCAATATCGAAAATACACCCATATCCGCTCCCCACGCCTCGGCCGTGTTTTGGAATGCCTCGATGACCATGAATGCAGGCCCGGGGTATACCGGTAGACTGTACTCTGGGGTTGGTGTGCTGGTCTAACGCCTGGCAAGAAAGGTACCATGCGTGTCGTTTCATTCATATCCCCATCATGCCACTCGGGACTACTATGACTTACACAAGCCTCTGCCAACATCGAACTGTGGTGCTTCCTTTTCTCCATTGGTTGTTTGTTTCCAGAGCTCGCTGATTACACCCACCCACGTCTGGTACCAAGTGGTTCAATATAAGCCAGTAGTCACGCCTTGAGCAGGTGATCTTGAAGTTCTAAGCTAGATATAAGAGGTTCAAGATATCCCAGGCAACATTGGATCCTCTGCTTCGAATCATCCCTTGCTCAAATCTCCAATCAAGCACCCTCAACCCTCCTCTTGAGATAGTTGGCTCTTTTGGTACCTAGACGTACGGCACGCGAAGTGTTTGGTTTGAAATATACGGCCAAGCCCTTTGTACAGCTTGCGATACCTCATATCATCAAACAAGACCTGGGCGTTTGGGTCCGCTACACTGATCTTGTTCTTAAACATGGAAGATATCGAAGGACAACAACTCAATGATGGGTTTGACCCTAACCCATCGCCACTGTCGAGTGTTGAGAGCACAACCACATCAGATACTATATTCTCTCCTCCAGAGAGCCCCTTGCAGAAGACTCTTGGGTTCAAGGATGCAAGATCGGTTGCCCGTCACAAGCTTAGCCTCCTGTCCCTTGAAGAAAAGGTATGGACAGTCTTGAGCATAACATAAGACAGAAGCTTATATCTGCAGGTATCACTGCTCACTGCAGCGGACTTCTGGCGGACCAAGTCTATTCCGGACAAGGCGATCCCGGCGATCAAAACCAGCGACGGACCCAACGGTGCTCGAGGCGGCATCTTCGTTGGTGGAACAAAGGTTTGTTCGCTTGTCAATTACCACATATCAGGTTGTAGAACTGACCTGGGTCTGCCTCAGGCTGCCCTATTCCCATGTGGTATATCTCTAGCTGCCACATGGAACAAGAACCTCATATATGAGGTTGGCCAGCATCTGGCCGACGAGGTCAAGGCAAGATCTGCCCATGTGCTCCTCGCGCCGACCATATGCATGCACCGGCACCCGCTTGGTGGCCGGAATTTCGAGTCTTTCTCCGAGGACCCTCTCCTCACTGGCAAACTAGCATCTCAGTACATCCAAGGCCTCCAGTCCAAGGGCGTGGGTGCAACTATTAAGCGTCGGTGAAACCTAGCTCGTCCTCAGCACTGTCAACTGACTGGAAATGCAGACTTTGTAACCAACGAACAAGAGACCCACAGATTGACGATCGATTCCGTGTTGATGGAGCGGCCCCTAAGAGAATTGTACCTTCGACCATTCGAAATCGCAGTTCGAGAAGCAAACCCCTGGGCCGTGATGACTTCATACAATTTGATCAATGGGGTGCATGCCGATATGAACGATCATACACTGAAGGATATCCTTAGGGGCGAATGGAAATATGACGGGTAAGTCCACTGCCGCTCGGTATCCGTATAGATATAACTGAACATTCTTCCAGGACTGTGGTGTCTGACTGGGGCGGTGTTAATTCAACAGTCGAAGCAATAAAGGCCGGCTGCGACATAGAATTCCCCTATTCGTCAAAATGGCGATTCGAGAAGGTTCTCAAGGCAATTGAGGATGGTACTCTCTCGCAAGACGACGTTGACCGGGCAGCAGAGAACGTTCTTACCCTTGTCGAACGCACAAGGGGCGATGATATGTCTTCAGAGGCAGAAGAGCGCGAAGATAACAGGCGAGAGACTCGAGAGCTGATTCGTGAGGCAGGTGTTCAAGGCATCACTCTGCTGAAGAATGACAACTCTCTATTACCTATAAATCCCAAGACAGCAAAGGTGGCCGTTATTGGGCCCAATGCCAACCGAGCCATTGCAGGTGGTGGCGGAAGCGCCAGCTTGAACCCTTACTATAACACTCTACCACTCGACAGCATCCGGGCAGCCGCTGAACAGGAGGTAGTATATGCTCAGGGATGCCACATCCACAAATGGCTCCCTGTCGCATCGCCGTTCTGCACTGACAAAACAGGCAACCCTGGAGTGACGCTTGAATGGTTCAGCGGTGACAAGTTCCAGGGGGACGTCATCGTCCAGCAAAGGAGGACGAATACAGACCTGTTTCTGTGGGACTCTGCGCCTCTGGCTCAGCTGGGACCCGAATGGTCGGCCATCGCAACAACGCACTTGACTCCAACAGAAACTGGCAAGCATACTATCAGCTATATGAGCGTTGGGCCCGGGAAGCTGTTTGTTGACGGGGAGCTCGCCCTGGATCTCTGGAACTGGACCGAAGAGGGCGAGGCCATGTTCGATGGGTCGATCGACTACATGGTCGATGTGCAAATGCAAGCAGGCAAGGCCGTAGAGCTACGGGTCGAGATGACCAACGAGCTACGGCCCATTGCCAAACAGAAGCAGTTCAACATGACCCATAAGTACGGCGGATGCCGCATTGGTTTCAAGCAAGCTGACGCGGTCGACTACCTCCAGCAGGCCGTCAATGCTGCTAGAGAGGCCGATGTGGCGGTGGTCATTGTCGGACTCGACGCCGAGTGGGAGTCCGAAGGATACGACCGACAAACCATGGACCTTCCCTCGGACGGCAGCCAAGACCGCCTCGCAGAAGCTGTTTTCAAGGCTAACCCCCGTACCATTGTCGTCAACCAATCCGGTTCTCCGGTCGCCATGCCGTGGGCCGATCGGGTTCCAGCCATCGTCCAGGCGTGGTACCAAGGCCAAGAGGCAGGGAATGCGCTCGCCGATGTGCTTTTCGGGCTCAAGAATCCCAGTGGGAAACTTCCAGTAAGTTGCTGTGCACCATCGGCCCCTTGAATACCAATTGCTAAATCCCATAAAGACCACCTTCCCGAAAAGGATCGAAGACACTCCCGCATACCACAACTGGCCCGGCGAGAACCTGCGAGTTATGTATGGCGAAGGAATGTACATGGGCTACCGACACTACGGCCGCACTAAAATCGCGCCGCTCTTCTCCTTCGGCCACGGCCTCTCCTATACCGCGTTCGAGTACGGCCGCGTCTCGCTCAGCCAGAAGGCGCTGGCCTCCGATGCGCCGATCCACCTGATCATGGCCGTCACGAACACCGGGCCCGTCGCCGGGTTCGAGACGGTGCAGATCTACGTCCGCGACGAGAAGTCGGCGCTGCCGCGGCCCGAGAAGGAGCTCGTCGCATTCGAGAAGGTCTACCTCGAGCCACAGGAGACGAAACACATCAGGGTTCCGTTGGACAAGTACGCAGTGGGCTACTATGATGACTCCATCCCTGCTTGGATTGCCGAGGAGGGCAGATTTCATGTGCTGGTGGGAGCCTCGTCGACCGACATCAGGTAAGCTTTCTCTTCCCCGCTTCTCTTCTCGCTTATTTTATTCGATTCGTCCCTGATGCTGACGGTCCCTTCCTCGCCACAGACATCAAGCTTCCTTTGTTGTGCATGAGTCTTTCACTTGGACATTCTGAGCTCCAGGGTCTGTTGGTGCATGACCCCTTTTCTTTGGCTTCGACGTGCACGACATAATCTCGGTAATTGGTCTATGGCATTCAGGGGGCACAATAGAAGAATCCTAGGCCTTCTTTGCGAACAGGGCATAATGTGTTGGAGTCGAAACATTCATCGGCATATACTTAGTACAGCATCTGGCGACGCAGTAAACATCGGCAAAGGTATCTCGGTTGGTTTGCTTTTCTGCGGGTGGCTACATCTGTTTCTGGTTGGGTCTGTGGAAGTACTGCTTCCAAATTGACATGCCTCACACGCCCGAAATAACGGCGTATCAATAACTATTACAGCATTATCGCTCTTGACCGAGTGCCTTCAAGTGAACTAGATATCCCTCTTATTGGTTTTTGTTCTTGAAGACCAGTATTCAGGCAGTTGTTGTTTGCTAGTCAATACACGGAGAAGACTGCGGAAGGAAAACAACGGAATATGGCAGGAGGTATCACGCGTGACCATCCGGTGGTACTCGGTTGGGACTCGCTTATAGTTCTTCATCAGGGTCAGATAGGGATATAGCTTCCGCAATTCCGTTCCGGGCATCTCGGGCTCGGAACCTTGACCACCCGCAGGTAAAGACGAAAAACAACCCCACCCCCACGGATCTTCAATCAGTATAGTATGTAGGTATGTAAGAGTAATGTAGGAGGTAAGAAGCGGTAAACAAGTCAGAGGCATGGGATAAGTGGTATACGCCTTATTCCGGCACGGGATGGTCACCTATAGGCAGGCAGCTTATATGGCGTAGCATACAGTACATGCATATGTACATCAGAATGCCCCTTTTGCTGATCAGCCCTATAATATGACAAGTTCATGATTCATTGAAATTCACTACCACTCGCGATACATACTTACTTACTACTTGCATATGTGACAAGCAGTGTTCGGTTGAGGCATCCGAACTACCCAGCGAGTGCAGTCGTAGTCGGGATCGAGGCTACTGGAACCGTGATGTTTTGCTTCTTTTGTTTTGACGTTTCGTCCGAACGTTTGGCTTGTCTTATCGTCCCGGAATTGGATTCTGTTGTGCATCGGCTGATGATATGCATGTCTGTCTGTCTAAGCACCGCCGTTGTTCTCTTGTCTTGAGGCAGAAGAGGCCCCCAAACCAAAAGTGTTCTTTGATGAAGACATGTACTTACTACATGTAATCCCCAGCATTGAAGTGGTATATGCTGGGGCTCAAATCTACAAGGGAAGATGCGACGAGCCGGAGTTTAGGAAGCTCTTTTAGCGTTGGAGGCTCCCCACAGGCACCAGGGACCCTGTAAGCTATGTGGATCTATACATGCAAGCACCTAAACTAAGATCAGCCTCGTCAGCTCTCGTAGCTGTCCGTCCACCTGTTCTTGTATCCATCTTTCATTAATCTAGCCATCAATTCTTCACTACCTTTCTGTCCTGCCTTTAATCTAGTTTTTATCGCATCAATGGGTTTATGAGTCGGACTTGAATCATGAGGCTCCTCTAGCCGCCCCCTCGGAACCCTTAAAAACCCCCCAATTTCCCCAACCATGGCGCCTCCGTACGGCAGTAACAAGAATGGAGGCTACGGCCTCCCAACACCACCGCAACAACTGGGCGAGCCCAACCTACAAGCCGTCCTCGAAGACATTGCCACCAAGGCCCAGATCACAGCGCGTCGGGTCAAATCGTTTTGGAACGGCCCCAACGGCGTTCGACTGCGCAATGTCACCATGAAGATCGCCAGGCAAGTCCAGCTCAACCTGGCGGCGCGCCGCCTCCTGAGCTTCCCGCATTTGCTCGTTGCCTTCTGGGTGCTGCTCTTGCTCTGGGGGAGAAATGGAACTTTGCCGCCAAAGTGAGGAGTTGTGATTGGGATCACTGGGAGAAATGGGTAAGTAACAACAACGGCATCACTTCCCAATGCGCCAAGTGGCCTGTACAGGCCGCCGAGAGCTGGGGTCCATGCCCGCAACCCTACGGAATTTCTACATGACTGCGGCTCACACATTTATGTTCCCGCAGCCCAAAGGAGCGACACCGCACCGACTCGTCTTCGTCGCGGACCCTCAGATTATCGACCCGAAATCATACCCCGGCCGCCCGTGGCCAGTAAACCCCCTGGTGATGAAAATCACGGACAACTACATGCAGAGGTCGTATATACAGCTACAAAAGGTGTTACAACCAGACACCGTGTTTTTCTTGGGCGATTTGTTCGACGGTGGGAGAGAGTGGAAGACAGCGCGAGGCGACTTCAGCGACCCGGAGTGGGCCTCCCGCCACCCAGCCGACGAGCGGAAATACGTGAAGCAGTGGAATAAGTGGTACGGCCAGGATTACTGGCTTCGGGAGTATGGCCGGTTTGGCGACATTTTTTACAAGTTCTGGCCCGCTGGCGGCTACGAACCGGGCCCGGGGCAGAGAGGCCGGAAGATTATATCCAGCTTGCCCGGTAATCACGACTTGGGCTTTGGCGCAGAAGTGAAGGTGCCAGTAAGGCAAAGGTTTGCAGCCTTTTTTGGCGAATCGAACAGAGTCGACGTAGTGGGAAACCATACGTTCGTTTCGGTTGACACTGTCTCGCTGTCCGCTGATACCTCCTCGATGAAAGACAAAGTGGATTTAAGTCCCATTCACGGCCCGGCTAACCAATTTTTGGACGGGATGAAAGCGGCAAAACGAAGAGCCGCAGCGAAGGAGTTGCGATTCTGGCGTGGCGAAGTCGAGGAAGTCCCGTTTGAACACAAGGTCGAGGAGCTCAAAGATGCCGACTCCAAGAACTTACCGAGCCTTGATCGCGGGGGAGGATGGACCGGATTTCCCGACCATTCTTCTTACTCACGTCCCGTTATATCGAGCTCCAGGGACGCCGTGTGGACCGATGCGCGAACACTGGCCTCCACAGAAACCCCCCAAGGGGCAAACGACACCGGTGGTACCAGACTACCGGAACGCCATTAGTGTGTCTTCTGGCTTCCAGTACCAGAATGTGCTGAACGAGGAGGACTCGGTCAAGCTGGTCAAAAGCGTTGGTAATGTGGTCCACGCTTTCTCGGGAGACGATCACGACTATTGTGAGCTTGTTCACTCGGAAGAAAAGGACAACGTCCGTGAGATCACGGTCAAGAGCATCAGCATGGCCATGGGTGTTCCCACGCCAGGTTTTCAGATGCTGTCGATGTGGAATCCCATCGATGAGAATGGCCGCCCCTTGCCTGGAGCCGGAAAGACCACGCTCCAGACTCACCTCTGCCTACTACCCAAGCAGATTTCTACCTATACCACATATTCTGCCATCGGCATTCTGACCATAGTAATTCTTATGGTGCGTGCTGCCCTCGTTCCGATTCTGGGCCTGCAACAATTCGCGCTCAACCCGGCTCAATATGCCAACGGGGCGGTTCTGCCCCTTTTTAAGGACAAAGTCGAAGCCGACCAAGAAGGCGGGCTGGATCACCACTCCCAGTCTTCGGGGACCCCCGCCTCGAAGCTCCTTTCGGCTAGGACCCGCGGTCGCCTTCCTTCCATCTCGTCATCGAACGGCATTGGGCGCAGCAACTCGCGGTCCAAGGCGGCCGGAGGAGGCCAATGGCCGCGTATCGAGATCCGTCGCGACCCCTACGACGACGGCAAGACGGGCGGGGCGGGTGGAGGCTACTGGAGAGCGGCGCCGCGCTCCCGATGGCAGTCTACCATACGGTCTCGCGCATCGCTCATCTGGCGGGAGATGTGGACAAGCTGTTGGAGAGTCATCTGGATGGCGATTGGCTTCTACGCTTACTTGACTTACAAGGGTTGAGTGAAGAAGGGCCTGTTTGTTTGTCCTTGGGTCTAGTTCTACTACTGCTACTTACTATACTACCATCTATATTACCAGGGTTTTCTTGTTCTCTTCTGGTTCGGAGTTAGGAGGGTGGTGCTGGCTATTCTGCATAAGAAAAAGAGAAGGCGAGCGATGTGATTACTATACTTTTCTTGGGATAGAAAGCAGATATGCCGCCCAGTACCGCGTATAAAAAGAGAGGGTAACGCAGCGTCGTCCATTTTGATTGGTCGCGATTGTTACCGTGTACGATTGCTGTCCCTGCTTGTGAGCAATACTGGACTGGCGGACTGGGTGGGTGGACGGGTGGCACTGGTAACCGAAGGACATGGGAAGAAATAAATGGCAGGAGGCATCATGCGGACTGAGGCTAGCAAGCAGCCAACCGCCCTGGTTCTTCTTGGACCCGGTTGTATTATTGTATGTGAAGAGGTATAAAGCCACATCCTCAACAGTTTCAAGCTTAGGTAAAAATCAGTGGACTAAAGTCTGCGCAAGGACCATCAGCAACACGAATCTCAACCCAACACATCCAATACTCTTTTTATTTCCTTTTACCATAACTTCATCACAACATCATGGATTTACATGAATTCGGTCGCATTTTAACGGCAAACCGCAAGCCAAATGGCGAGTTTAGTTCCGAGGCTGTGGCAGCCATTACCGCGCTCTCAATTGCCGGTGTGCGAAAGACGGTCATTGCAGACTCGTTTAACACGCGACGCGCCGCAACCATTACCAACTTTGTGAAGCGCTTTATTAAGCGCAAATCACCTAAAATAAAGAAGAGATCTGGTCGCCCTAATAGATTATCGAAGCGGCAAGAACGCTATCTATTTCAATTGGTGCGCCGAAAGCCGCGTGCGACCTGGAGGGAGCTCTGTATTGACATGAATATTATGCTAGGGTCGAGACCACGCTCCTACTCTTCCCGGACCGCACGCCGCAGTCTACGCAAGAGGAAGATCGGCCATTGGCGCGCTGCGAAGCGCATCCTCTTGACGAAGGAAGACGCCAAAGAGAGGCTCGCTTTCTGCCGTTATTGGTCCTCCCCGGAGCGCTTGGAACAGCTCATGCTTTGCTTCTTTTCGGACGAATGTACGATCCAGAACGCACCTCACACACCAGGCCGCTGGGTGTTCCGATTTAGCATAGAGCGTTACAGGAAGGACCTCATCAGCCCTACCGGTCATTCCAGGCCTCGAATCTCCCTTATGCTGTGGGCAATGGTGCGGCAAAGGGCTGGAGAGGCCGGGACCTCCCCCTCATCTTCTGCAGGGGTGATCCTGACTCTCCAGGCGTCGGCTTCACTTCTACCCGGTATATGGAGGTCCTAGAGGCCGGTTTACTTCCTTTCTATGAGCCGGGGGACCCTTTTATGCAGGATAACGTGCGTATACATCGATCCAACCCCGTGAAGGAGTTCCTGGAATCGAAAGGCATCTGGACGATCCAATGGCCTGCTCATTCACCCGATTTGAACCCCATTGAACAGGTGTGGAAGGCTCTCAAGCAGAAGATCTATAAAATCGAGCCTGAATTCCAATATTTGAAGGAAAATATCCCTCACGAGGCGTATGCGAAGGAGGTAGTTGAGCGTGCGTGGGCAGAACTAGATCCGGAGCTCATATGGAGGCTCCTTCGATCGATCCCTCGTCGCGTACGTGCTGTACTTCGCGCAAAAGGCTAGTATAGTCACTATTAAACTACATTCAATTAAGAGTAGAATGCACGCAAATTTTACGTATATACTGCTTATTTAAATGCGTTGTTGTTGCTTGAAAGGAGGTGGTGAATATGATGAAAATCGGCTGGAAGTGGTCCTTGCGCAGACTTTAGTCCACTGACTTTAGCAAGGCGCAATGGGAATCGTAATACTTTTACTACAAATATGCGCATCCTAAGTTGCGGACGTTTTCCCTTCTTTTCCGCTTGGGGGAGTCGGTTTGTATATATGTGCCGCAAGGTAGCTGGCATGTACTCCTCGTTATCCTAACTACCCAACCATACGTCCAATGTGGCCAGTCAGGTTTTCAAAAGAGGTGAAGAAGAAATACTTCATACCCACCTTGGCGGGAAAAGTGTACGTACTTGCTTATTGCTATACCGGATCTTGCAGTTGTTCGATTCTCTGTGATTCCTGTTTTCGGGGAACAAAACAAGAAGGTAACACAGGAAAGGGGAGTGAGTGGGTGGGAGGTAGGTAGGTAGCCAAACCAAGTAGGTAGGTCAAGCAAAGAACATCCCTTTCGCTATAGAAGCGAAGCAAGGGGGCAAGAACAGGGAGTAGCAGTCGTGTTTTCCGGGGATGGCGCGGGCCATAGGAGAAAGTCACACACAGCAACGTACACGAAAGAGTCACAAGCGGCAAGCAGCATTCGATAGTAAATGGTATATTTCATTCGCCCCAAGCAGAATGTCCTTGAGATCCCTAGAACATTGCAAGGTTCTTCCAAGCACATCGAAAAAAAAAAGAAAAAAAGGAACGACACTTAATATATACGAATATCAAGATGGCGCAAGATTGTGTCTGTATATACGCCATCGTCATCCTAATCAATCGTTATTTGGGACGGGACAAGCATCCAAAGCTTGGACTGATTGCCTCAACAGCCTCCGTACTCATGAGGACCAACCAAATTAGTAGTAAAGTGAATATTTGGTTGAAGCTGGCCCCCTGACGTTAGAAAAACCAAAACTCCAAGTGTCCTTTCCTTCGTTGGCCCCCCATGGGATATAATATAGTATAAAAGTTAGAAAAGCCCCTCCGTGGGTATTTCGAGTCGACGTGGCTTCTTTGAAAACGTTCCCGTATCCCGTAAAATTCGCATCATTGTGTTCCCCGCGTAATGAATAATTCAATCAATCAAAGTCATCCAAGTTTCCCAATGTGACCTGAACTCCGTACGTCAAACTCCAACGCTGGTAACAACCCGGCCCGTAATCGCGTGTCAGTCGGTCTACGTAGCAGCGCCCGCCAAATCCTTGGAGCGATCCATAATCCGTTGAGCAAAAAAGCGATAGTATAACCAAAATCAATCCTGCTAGCAGCCTCATCCTGTCATGAGGGGCGTCAGGGCGCAAAATATGTGTCGAAGCGTATTGGGCCTTTCAATAGCTGAAGTCGACATTCCCCAGCCCCATCTGTTGTATCGCCTTGTCTTGTTGTGTCATGTTTCCGTGAGGTGTCGTGTCCGTCTCATTTGTTTGCTCCGTCGAGATGCTGTCTGCCGCACTCGATCCTGTCATCGACGGTTGCAGCTCGTGCTCCGTCGGTGCTATGCCGCTGTCCGCAAATCCCTCGTCACGAAGCTGCTGGAAGCTCCAGCTGGGCTCGAAGCCTTTACTGTTCCAGGCATGGGCGACGCGCTCATACATCTCGTCAATCTGTTCAAGACTGATCTTGCTGGTCTCATAGACCATGCAGTAAACAAAGACGCCAGCAAGAACACAGAAGGCGCCCCAAACATAGAAAACCTTGGGCCCTAAATCGGCATACCCAGCACCTGACCCGATGATATACGGAGTGCCATATGCGATACCGAAGTTCAACAACCAGTTGGATGCTGTCGTGATAGACATTGCCTTGGCCCGAACCTTCAGGGGGTAAATCTCGGCGGTGACGACCCAGCATACAGGCCCCCACGATGAGGCGTAGAAGAAGACGAAGAACATGACAAATACAATGAGAATCTTGCTGGAAAATGTGGACACCTCGTTGGTGCTGGGGCTGCCGACAGCTGTGGAGTAGATGGCGATGACCATTTGACATAACGACATGCCAACCGCACCGATTAGGAGTAAATTCCGCCTTCCCCAAGTTTCAACTACGAACAGCCCTGGAATCGTAGAAATGACGTTGACAACATTGGTGATGAGGGCGATGAGGAAAGGGCTGTCTATACCGGCACCGTGGAAGAAACTTGTCCCATAGTACATGATAAAATTGATGCCCGTTAACTGCTGTAACATCTGTAGACCACAACCTGTGAGAGTCCTGCGGCCGAGATGAGGGGCGCCTAATAAGATGTCGCGGTACGAGTCGGGGCCGAGGGTGAGTTCGTAGTCGTGGTTTGCCTGTATCTCGGCCAGTTCCTCCACAAGAGCAGGGTGCATGATGTCGAGTCGTCGCAAGCGGCTGAGCGATAATGCAGCGGCTTCATTCTTGCCGCACTTGATGAGGTACCGAGGCGTCTCGGGCAGAACCATGATGCCGACTACCAATACACAGGCCCAGGTCAGTTGAAGGCCCATCGGAATTCGATATGCCGCAGCTCCGCTGATGTGTTGGGTCCCAATGTTGACGATCGAAGCACCTAGAAGCCCGAGCGTGATGGACAATTGGTAGGCGCATACCAAAGTGCCTCGTATCCATTTGGGGGCCATCTCGGATTGATACAGTGGCACGAGGAGTGACACGGCTCCAACACCAACTCCAGCAAAAAGCCTATTGCATATTGTCAACATTGCATCCTGTGTTCAACCCAACCAAAGTCCGAACGTACCGGCCCACCAACAGCATCGGAATCGCATCGGCGCAGACCTGAAATATGACGCCGAAGCAGAAGACCCCAACGGCGATGAGAAGCGATATGCGACGGCCTATTTTATCGGCGGCTGGGGCTGCGAGTAACGAGCCGATAAAAGTCCCTATACTTAGGATTGCAACAATGATGGCGATGTTTGGCGGTGATATGGCGGGAAGGTTGTCGTGTTGGACATCGAGGTAACCGTTGTTGAATTGTTGTACGAATGATTTCATGACCAGAATCCCGTTTATTGTTCTATTAGGAAGTAGAGAACGCAAAGATTAGTATTGCAGCACTGTATCCGACCGCAAAATCGCGTCGTGCGACTGTTATTGTTGTGGCTCACCCAGTATCGTATCCGAACAGGAGACCACCCGTGGCGACGAAGAGGCCGATCATGATGGCAGGGGCCGAAGAACCGGCGACATTGTCGGGTTTCTGCCAGCCCATGGCTATCGCCATGGTGAAGGGATTCGCGACGTCAGGCCAGCGTGGCTGATTGTATCTCGAGGTCAATAGAGAAAGATTTGTTGCCTGGGATTGGGAAGGTTGACGTTGAAATTTGCGGGTTCTTCATCAACCGCACCGATAGAGGGTAGAGATGGTTGATAGAGTATCAGTGGGTAGGACGGGAGTGGAGCAAGAGGGAAGGGTGATATCGAAAGATGAAAGAAAAGAAGGGTGAAGGGCAGATCAGCAGCGGCTGGGGTGCCACGGAGAACCCTCAGCGCCCACGCCAAGTGCCAAGTGCCAAGGGTCACTAGGTTAGCGAGCCATCCATCCCAGCCAGGTGGGAGTTCAGCCAGTCAAGAAAAAGGAAGAAACGAATTGTTATGTATAACTCCTAGCCCAACTACTGAAAATATTAGTAGTTAGCGGGGAGAGGTGAAGACCATCATCATGCCATCTCAACGTTTAATGCGACAGAGTCCCGATGAAAGCCCAGACCGACAACGGAGAGCTATTGTGAATGTACAGGTTATGATTACGGTCACCCTTGATAGCCCTCTTGGGGGCTGGCCGATATCTCAAGATTTATTGGAGTCCAAGCATCTAAGGGCAGCAAAGCATGCCACTGTCCCAGTTGTTGTCGCGGATAGAGAGACAACCGCCCTTTTTTCGAGCAGTCCGTTCCGCTGTAGTGGTAAGTTAGGATGTTCGTCCGTTTCTCCTCATGGGAGACAGATATCTTCATCCGCAAATGCCTCTTCCAGTAGGTGACCGGTAAAGGGGGGCCTCGGACATGCCATCCAACCGGCTTCCCCAGACGTCTGAAGGAGGGAGGAAGAATTCAGATCCAAGTGCCTGCATTGCTGCGTACGCGTTGGTGCTAGGTAGATTTCGCCTGTCGTCGGGTTGCTACTAACCTAGGCAGCACACTAGCCTTGGAGGAGCCGGTGGCTTGGGTAGAATAAGACTATTCATCTTTAATTACAGGGCAGGCTGGCAGGCTGGTGTGTGCAAGCGTAAGACAACGCTAAAAGTGCGCTCAGCTGATTGTCACCGGACTTTGGCGCAATTTGAATTCGAACTTGTGCAGAATGTCTAAACCAGCCTGCTCCTCTCTGATCGGTTCGGCAAAAAACACCAAGTCGGAAAAATCTCAGTTGACTTGGCTAACGCCTCAAGTGATTAAAGTTAAGCGTGCTAGAATCATAAACCATAGCAACAAATCTCGTTCTACAACTTACAAGTATGCGGGGAAGGAGGTGTGGAGAAAACCCCAAGGAGCAGCAAAGCAGACATCCGTCCCTATCCGCCATGCCCTCTGGTTTACGCCGACGCGTTGGGTATTTTACGCTTCCAGCACACAGTATGTAATTGTGCCCTATCGCGGGTATCGCTCAGGTTTGTCTCCCGGGAGCTCCGGGCAGACTAAGGAGGGGCGGCTTGAGGCGTCGGGCTGTTGACCTAGGCTAATCATTCACTTCACAACCTTGCATACTTAGTATGCATCTATGTCCATATGCGGCGATGGGGAACCAACCACAGGGGGCTGGATACCAGAATATTTGCATCCCCAAAAGCAAGACCACGACCAAGACCCTGACCGTGGGTTAACATCCTACTGTACGGGTTGGTCGTTTACATGAGAGGACCCATGGTCTCCGACAATTGACGGGTTGTTCCCTCCTATGCTTAGCCAGTCAGTTAATTTTATTATCCATTAGCAATAGAAGAAGCCAGGCTGGTGACTGCGATAGACCCCGTGATAAACCCTGTGGCGTATCTAGAGCATGGGCTTTGGTCTTTCACCGCTGTCTCCGTTGTTGCTGGCGGGTCGTATCGTTTACATGTTGATTAGCCAAGTCTCAATGTATGTAGGTATCCTTGATGTGGTGACAATAAGTGGCTTGCTACTTGAGAGTGTTATGCAGAAGTCCAGTTTACGTATCAAATGCTTCGGCACAAGGGAAGCAGGAATTGGTATTTATTGTCATCCTTTGGGAACCCGGCTCTATGCCCCTGAAACGGCTATTCCCCAGCTCAGGCGCAATATGGATCCCTTTGTCTTTTCCCGTCGCCCTTTCCTTACACGCCTACCAAGGTGGCTTCAAGTGGCGTGGTGACCTTAACCTGAGTTTCGCTTCCTGATACCTACCTCTGATCGAACTAAGACTGACTGTTGTCAGAGTAGATACTAACTTTAGGGGGGTTTCTTTGTCTCTCCTGGAGCCTCCGTGGCGGCGGAGAGGAGAGCTCAGAAACAACAATGGCAATAGTGCTGACAGGCGTCGAACCTGTTCGTACACTTTGTGTGTACCGGGCGGTCAGCCGCAGATGCCTCTGAGTGACGTGTGACTATCTGCAAAGAGCGAGCACATCGATGATGAAACGTCACTTGTAGCTTACGCAACATGCCTGCGAAGCGGGCCAATGGAGGTGTTCCACGAGAAATCACTAACTCTGATCTCCTGTATCTTGTCTCCTAAGCAGGTACATATCGCATCCGTTACTTAGTGTAAGCAGGTCCTCCTGCTTAGGGTGACTGAAAGAGGAGCAAGACTGCATATACACTCACTCTCCCTTGCCTGCGTTTGCTTGGACGTTAAAGAGGACCGCGCGATTCCCCAGGGACTTCTTCGCCGGCGTGGGGGCTCAGAACGGACGGGCGGGACGGGAATCCTGTGAATTGTTGCATGAGGGTGTTGCACAAAGGAGCGCCTTGGGCGCTTACCACCTACCAGTGACTTCCCGTTCTCAGCTTTTCGTGAAGGCACACAGCATGGCTGAGCTGACTTTTAGTCACGACAAGACCAGTGCGACTTACACTTACGTTATCAACCAAAAAGGGACCCGAGTCTAGGTTGAATGAATCAATTCCAATTGGTACCTATGGCATGTAGGCTGGCATAATAAATTATTGAACTGCAGTTCGGGATTCTGCTACTGTATACGTACTGTACCTACGGAGTAACGTCTCGTGGACGTCTAATATTTGATACCTAAATCGGAATCAACGTTTCAATATTTTTCAACGTTCAAAACATCCAATGCCAATTGATGTTTATCCCACGTTGATTCCATACCAAGTGTATGTTCAAGGCATTGGCGGACGTTTATTCCAGTGTACGACTGATCGATGGTTGGTTAGTCCATGTGTTTATTCGATGCTATTCGGGTAGATACCAGTGCGGATGCCGATGTACAATGAGTATCTCCCATGTGGTTATTCCGAGGGGCCATGGAGCCGTCGTTGGTTTTCCCATAGCGCAAAGACACGGACCAAATAATTGTTAAAGTATCGATGGGGCAAGGAGAAGCATATGTACGTTCCAATGCTTTTATGTGAGTGCAAGGAAATACTGGAGTAGTTACCTTAGGATATCTGATAGTCTTGTGCTTGACTGTTTAGAACGGTAAACGGGGCGTATCACTCTTAGAAGAGTTCCAAGATAGTAGCGCTGAAACGTGTTTAAATGAAGGCGACCAAGAGTAGAAATGAGTGTTCTTATCGTGATGCATTGAAGAAACATATAGTATTATAATATACAATTTCCTTCGAATAAGCGAAGTACGCCAGGAATGTTATTGGAGTAAAGACTCATACTAGTCCTCTTCAGACTGCAACGTCAGGATGCGCCAGAAACCACCAAGTAAAATCCTACACCTCTCTGACAACCAGTCAGAATGCAGGGACATCTAAATCTCAAGGGTAGGCTCCTGGCCCTTAACACGCCCTATCACCTGTTGAGGCGCATACTTGGGGATAACCTCATCATCGTGCAGCATCTCGAACTCTTCGGTAGCATCCCGACCCATGAAGTTCATAATGGCCTGGGGGCCACCTGGATGCTCGTCGAGCCAGTCTGAGAGATCCATTACGACACCCTTGACGACAACCCAGAGGTCCTCCTTCTTGTTGTGCTTGGCAACCTCTTCCATGGTGAACTCCTTCTGCGGAATCTCGAATTTCTTGGGGTTCTGAGCCTTCGAGGCAATCTGAGAGGACTTGCCAGCGTCGGCTTTTGGGGTGGGACCAGCAGCACTCGTCGTCTGGCCGAGAGTTGGAGCAGATGCCGAAGCATCACCACCCCACTGTACACTGACACGGCCAGGCTGCGAAGGATCGATGTGCAGTGAAATCTGTCCAAGACGCTCAGCAGCACCTGCGGCTGTGGAAAGGGCCTGTTGGAACAAGTAGTTGCTGGCAGTGTCACCGGCAACACGACCGTAAACAACGCAACCCAGGAGCGAGGAGCCACCAAGTCTGTTGGCGCCGTGGACGCCACCAGCAAGTTCACCACAAGCAAACAACCCTTCGAAGGGTTGCTGCTGTTGGTTCAGGACCTGGGCCTTGTCGTTGATTTCAATACCGCCCATGGTGAAATGGAGAACGGGCTCCATCACAGAGACATGGAAGTCATCGTTAATGTCCAAGGGTCCGTTATGGAAGAACTTCTTGCCCCATGGATCCTTTTGCTTGCCATCGGCGATAGCATTGTACGTAGTAAAGGTCTTCTGAAGATGGTCGGGTGAGCAGCCAATCTCCTTGGCAAGCTCCTTACCAGTCATCTTCTTCATCAAACCACGTCCTGAGTAGTGGCGTGTGTGGAAGTCAAGGACATTGGAGGCCTTGGAGTTCAGAATCAGTCGGACGGGGAACTTGTTCTTCTCCTTCTCCTTCCACATCATACCAGAAACATAGTCACGATGGCCGAGCTCATCGCAGAATCGATCACCGTCGCCATTGAGCAAAAGACCACCCTCGCCACGCAGAGCCTCGGCGGCCAAGAACTTCCACTTGGAACCAGGGTCCTTGGGGTCAACCAGACCTGTGGGTGAACTTGAACCTTGTCCATATCAATACCGTTGCCGCCGATGGCCATGACCATCTTCTGGCCATCACCGGTCGCGTGCGTACCATTGGTGGTGGCAAGTCCATAAGTGTCGGGGCGATGCTTCTTGAGCAACGAGGTCTCGCTGAAATCGGCAGCGTAACCACCGGTGGCCAAGATGACAGGGCCGTCTACTGTAGCACTTTCACCGCCGTGTTCGTATGTGACACCAGTAATCTTGTTGCCCTCATTGTTCAAGCTGGTAACGCGTGCCTTCTTGATGATCTGGACGCGCTCGGGCTCATTCTCGGCTAGATCTTCTAAACGTTGCATAAGAGCATAGGTGATGGCCATGCCGGGGAATTTGGCATCATGTCCTCTGTGGGTTCGGGGTTGAGAGTGGCCACTGCCGAAGAGCTCGTTAGCAAGACAGGGTTATAATAATATTGTTGACCAGTTTCGAACCTACCCAAGCCGTGAAACCAGAGTGAGATCTAAGTTGAACACATCTTGCAGCCACTCGACAGCAGCAGCAGACTTGTAGGTCAGAACCTTGATCAAATCCGGCCTAGCCTTGTCCCGGGCTGACTTGAGGGTATCGTCGTAGAACTGCTTCACGCTGTCGGCGATCTTGTGATCGACCTGCGTCCGGGTCAGCGCTCCGTTGATCCCAGACGTGGCCTTAGTGGAATTTCCGCCGAAAAATCTTTCGTTATTGTTGTCAGTATCGGTTTGAGGTTATCACCAAGTCTTGGAATGTGACGATGAGCGTACCCTGATCGCCAACGTCAGTATCGGTTGTGGGGCCGCGGAAAGTCTTGGGATGTGAGAATGAGCATACCTTGCTTGTCCAAAACCACTACGTTACCACCGGCGAGATAGATGGTGTGCGCAGCACTGAGGCCGGACACTGCGATGTTGTCAGCTTCATTTCGCATAGCCGAGGAGGCCCGGGGGGGGGGGCACTTACGGCCGCCTCCAACAACAATGCACTTAGGAGCCATTTTCAGCTTCAGGGTGTGAGTACTTGGAATGCGACAAATAACAGAACAATGTACTGAAAAGCTGTCGATTGATGAAATGGAGGGAAAGAACAAAGGTCGTGAGGATAGAAATGGAGAAAGCGGTTTGGAATGCAGTCGCTCGCTCATATGAGGACGAACAATGCTGACCTGCTGATATGCCTCGGCAACGGCTTTTAGTGGATGAGCCGACTGGCCCCACTAGAACAGGTCGAACTCTCAAGGGTCTCAAACAACCTTGAATGAATCAATGAATGAATGCATTATTCACCGCACCTGGAGCCGACGCCTAGGAACCTGAATCAGACAACATTTTTTCAATTGTCTATTTTTGTCTAGTCACATACATGTATACAAATCACAACTGCAGCTGGGACCATCAAACAAAGCTGACGTTCTCTTCATTTTGACTGCCCGCGTGCTGTCGCTGAAGCTCTCGACCCGCCTGCAGGGGCCTAGTTAGTTCCCTTCTCCTGAGTACGAGGCCGGCGGGCCGATTCAAATCATCTATCTGTGATTGGGCAACTGATGTTATTGAATTATCGCATGTTCCAAATGGCGAATTGAACGTACAATGAATATATATAATGCTGGCATCACCGGATCGAATGCATAACGCGGGTGCCTGTATGTTCGAAGCAGATGCGCAGGCGATTTTCCGGACAGGTTTTACATGTGATTGCACATGTACAGCTGTAAGTGCATTCCTTCTTCCCCAAGTTTAGCAGCGAACCACAGCAGGCGGCTACCCCAGATTGCCCCATGCGGTGGCGGGGCTCGATTCAGAGTATCTTGGGGAATGCCAATATGGGCCCTCCCAGATTTGCGTTGCGCGTCAGATGACACTGCCGGCTTCCAGGCTATGCGCTTGAGTGTAGCAGCTGATGGAGAGAATGTCACCGGTCCATATGCCATAGCCGTGCATTACTGAGACAGCACTTCCTTCCAGTGTGTTTAGAGCTGGCATGTGAAAGGGAAACCTTTTCGTCTAGTTTACTAGTTGATGGCTGGCTTAGGTACTGAGTCTTGCCCCAGCTATCCCATTGCCATTGTCAGCCAGTCAAACATCCCAATGCCGGCTATCTCGTACCAGTACCTATTCAGTAACCCACCTCTAACCTGACACCAACCATAAGGTCATGGAAACGGTCATTTTTGGCTTATTCTACCACTACTCATATGTCATTACTAATCAAAATGTATAGCATAATATTATGCTTAAGGGGATTGCTAGCATAACGTGGTGCCACGAATAGTGCGCTTTTGCCCATCTCTGGTTACGAAACCAGAGAATATGAACTCCCTTTCAGACCCTTTTTTTATCTGAGGTGAAGAGTACGTAGAAACATTATAACCATGGATAGCAGCATTACACGCCATTCATCTATCTATAATAATTACTTGCTTAGAGAAGAAAGAGTTTGTTTATCTATGATATCGATTGCCATGAACTCACTGTCAGAAAACGTCAAAAGTCGTTGATGGGTCCTTTCACAATACTGTTTTTATTTGAGTTTTTACAATTACCGTTGTCGCAATTCGAAGCTGAGAAAGAAGCAGGCGAATCACCACTTCATCAACGAAAGCAACATCATGAAAATATCGGCTGCATGTTCACATGGAGCTCAAGGCGCAGGCTGTCTATTTTACTTGTCTTGTCAGCTCGATTCCATCAAGCTGTATACCATTGAACACGAGTAGGTAAACTAACATATATACAACTGCAGTAATAATACCGCCTACCTACGCAACGTTCGAGCATAGTTACCAGATCAGAATATGGGCTCCTTTGCAAACCTTTTTTATCTGAGTGACCACCAGATCATAGTTGTAATTGACGTCCTCTTGAATTGTCTGGTACATCTTGGCATGTGGAAGATCTCTCGAAACCAATGCTGCCGTGACCACATGAAGTTCGCAGAGCGCGAGGCTAGGTAAGTAGCAGCAGAATATGAAAGTTACGCCAGCCGGCCATTGTCAGTTACAGAGGACACTTGGCTTGGATCCTCTCTACACTTACTTCGTTTCGAGGCACTGCGAACTCCCCTTCGAGAAAGACATGAAACATTTCTCTAGAGTGTAGTTTTGTAACCTAGTATGGGGTCAACCCACTGCTCGGGTTTTAAGTGTAAGAAGCTGGAAACATATCTTCGTCGTGGTGCTGGATCACTGAACTCATCCCAATAGATGTCCCTTTTGGGATGACAAAGCTATACTTCCCTTTCTCGTAACTCAGCACTTCACCTCGAGAAATTAGCGATCCCATAGATGACGCTGAGGAGTGAATAGAACTCGACCACTGTCACCATAAGTATACAATCATCGTTGCTCCTCGTGTCAGTCTAGTGGGAGTGTTGTTGCATTTCATGCCTGAAACTTGGCCTTGAGGCTGTTATTATTCTTTTACGCGAGTGATGATCAAGCCTGCATTATATCCAAGCCCCTATCACTTCTAGCGAGCAGCTAGATAGACATTGTGTGGCCGGGATCTAGAACTGAGATAAGTTGAGTACACAATAACATTCCTTACTCAGTGTTTTCTTGTGCAGCTGGCACGGTGTTAGACTGGCTTTTCAACATGCATAAGACGGTCCATAGGATAGGGTGTCATAACTCGAAGTTCGTTGGTTCAGAGCGCGTTCTTACGATTAGTCCATACACTGGGCTACCTTCGTCAACCCGAGTGCAACAGTGGTTATTCGAACTCTTGGGATGAACAGTGGGAAACACTGTGGTGGTTGTAGGTGCGAGTTACGAGGGGGAATTGTGAGTGGGATAATGATAGAGGAGAAACCTCTGGTAGGTGGTGTGGTATTTATACCAGTCGAGGAGCAAGAAGGGGTATTTGTGAAGACAACGTTACTCGACTCGGGTAATCAATAACCGGCGACATCGCTATATACGTCGGGTACCTAATGGAGAGATATGCTGTGCATAATCCACAGTCGCAACGCGGGAATGATGTCATCGCTTTATGTATCACCAACACACGTCGGAGGCAACACGACTTTCTCAACCTAATGTATTCAACATGAAGCCAAATACCTTCTATTATTTCCATCTACTGGCAGCGGCATCATTTGCCCAAGGAATCGCACACTCAACTATTCGTGTTTCTGAGCTCAACCTCGCAGGCGACGCTCGACAACATCCCATCATGGCACCCTCCGCAGACCAACCCAAAATGCAACAGACTAACGTGATGCTCTCCGACGTCATGGGTCGCGATCGAAGCATCAACATATTCGCATCACTTACACGAGACGTAGCATCAATCGAGCAGCGACTCGGGGACCCCTCGCAAAACAGCACGGTGCTTGCGCCTCTCAACTCGCAGATTGATGCGCTGCCGCGGAAACCCTGGAGGACGCGCGGGATTACGAGACATTCGGGACGGCCGCAGCGTACGAGGGCGACGAGGGACGAGACCGCGCGCAGAAGAATCTCAAGAAGTTCGCCGAGGCGCACGTCCTGCCCGTGTCGCCCTGGCGGGAGGGCGAGAAGGCGAAGAGTCTGTTGACAGGCGACAAGGAAATCTGGTGGATGAACAAAGAAGGGAAGAAAGTGGTAAGCGGCCCAAAACAACAGGAATAGAGGTGTTGCTGCTGTGGATCCTGATGCTGACAACGTTGCAGATACACCCCGACGGCATCGAAGTCGATAGCGTTTTTCAGGTCGCAAATGGGGAATTATGGGTTTTAGGAGGTGTCTTAAGACGCTCTTGAATACAGTAGAATACTTTAATGCTTGATGTATATATATGATATCCCTAGATGACATAGGCAGGGGATAATAACTTCACTCGAATGCTCCCTAACTATATCCTGAAAGCATTGCCCGCATAGCCTTATCTTAACTGATGAGACGCAAGAGCTCTACATATCAGCTACATCATGCTCATCCCGAGTCGGAGCAATAGCAGCGCCGTTTTGTTGCTAGCCATCAACCCCAAAACCATTATGACTTGGCAAAAGCCTCAAACTGGGTATTGGGCGTGCTGCTCTACGCAAAGGGACGGGAGCTTCTACGTTAGTTTTGGAGGCAATGCGCTGTCACACCACATCTCGCACTGTGATATGTACCACTCGAAGCTAGGGTGCATGCATCCATGGTAAGCGGCTTCGGCCGTTGATAGCTGGAGGTAAGGTAGCGGTGGTCTCGGATAAGGGCGCGAGCGGTAAGTCGCGATAAGTTTTTTCCGTGTATGATGTTCGATAGGTCTTATCGCAATCCATTGGTTGCGGGTCAGCTCCTGTGAACCTTGCAGGTATAGACAAGGTTGGGACACACAGCTTTCTTCATCGCGTGCAATCACGAGTCTCACTGCACTCAACTCCATCATACTTGGTCTAATGTAGAAGGTCTGTCCTACTTTACTTCTCTTTCTCTCCTGTGCCTATATCGGAGAGCTGTATAGCTGGGCTGTGGCGTGAACAGTAACCCTGTTCTGCAAAGAGCCTTGGACAGCAATCCAGTCGACCACGTCGCATCTCTTGGCCGGTCGCATCTTTTCGCCGGCAATTACATGGTGGAAGCTGTACGCTCGGGGGCATTCGCTGATATGATTCGCAACAGATAAAGACCATACTCAACCATGAACCCTCATCCGGCTGATGAGATGTCGCATCGTGATCGGGATTCTGCCGAGCGACATCATCGCGACCAGTCCTACCCAGCGCCTACTGGCACCCCCCACCATAGCAACGCCGGCTCCTTACCCATCCATCAACCCGTCGCTTCAAGACTTCCTGGAGCTATCCACAGCCCTGGTGGCCTTCTCGCAAGCCATGGCTCTGCACCGCCCAACGTGCCCCTAGGCGCGCCGGCCTTTGGCGGTGGTCCTATACCCTCCGAATCGAACCGATCCATACCAAATAAGGCGCAGACAGCGTCAAGTCAGATGTTCGGTGCCTTGAGCGGCGGGCCTAACCCAGGAGCGCCGGCGTCTTCGGCTGGTGCCGGCTCACTCTTTGGTGGTCCGTTGCAGCAGGAGAACAACCGGCCGCCTGCGCAGGGTGTGCCGTTTGGACCTGGTGGAGGTGGCCCTGGGGCGCTGCAACAGGGACAACAACCCATTTTAAATGTAAGAATGGCTGGTTTTGGCGCCTCATAGTTTCGCATACCCATGGCATGTTTGGAAGGCACCAAGTGGCCCAACCTAATCATCCATGACGCGACACGTCCGTCCGTGTGTTATTCAACCTGACCCCGCGAGTCGCTTCCTTTGTTGCATCTATCGATGGGTAGTTTCCCACGTGAATCCCTCCGCACAAAGACGACTCAACGTTACTGCTCGGAATACCTCATCGCTACAACTTCAAGGAGGCATTCAAACCGTGTCGTCAATTGTCACGGCCCGCGATCTGGTCCGAGATCGCGCCAGGCGCATTGCACCAAATAACCCCCTCCGTCTTTGCCTTTTCATAACTTCCATTCCTGTTATCTGAGTTCTGATGACGCCCGTCTACGCGAATGTATCGCTCAGGATTTACCCTCGCCAAGGTTGGCATACCACCAGGGCAAGGGGGCCGTAAAACCCCAGAATATCCAGTACTATCTTCCATCGGACGCTTAACCATGTATAAGTATCAATCATTTGCTAATCCCTTCTCCAACCAGGATGCGCTGAGTTACCTGGATCAGGTTAAGGTGCAGTTCGCGGACCAACCGGACGTCTACAACAAGTTTCTAGACATAATGAAGGACTTTAAGAGCCAAACGTCAGTACAAGATCACACCCGGAAACTTGCGTGGAAATCGACGACAGCTGATTTGTTCTGCAGCATCGACACTCCGGGTGTCATCAACCGCGTATCCGATCTCTTCGCCGGCCACCCGAATCTTATCCAAGGCTTCAACACATTCCTACCCCGGGCTACAGAATCGAATGCGGCGAGGGAGGCAATCCCAACGCGATTCGCGTCACGACGCCCATGGGCACGACTGTCCAACAGATACCCGCGAAACGAGACCATGGCGACAGTTCGCATCTGGGTGCCAGCGCGCCATTCTTCACTAGCCATCGACCGGGAATTGGCAGCAGCAGCCTCAACAGCAGCAACAACAGCCGCCAGCAGCAGTACCGCCGCCACAGTCGCAACAACAAACACAGCCCCAGCATAGCATCGAAAGCCCTGAGGCGACTTTTAGCGCGCCAGTGTCAAACGGCCCCGGTATTTTCGGACAAGGTCAAGGGCCCGGCCAAACGGCTCCGTTTGATGGACCCGGCTCAGCGCAGCAACAGCGCGGTGCTTCGCAACTTCCGCAAAACAATTCTACCACTCCTAACGCTCCCGGTACACGCAACGCCCTCACGCCAACTCCTGGGGGGCAGAGTGGTACAAATGGCTCTGCTCAAAATAGTGCAAGCATGGAAAAGCGAGGGCCAGTGGAGTTCAATCATGCCATAAGCTATGTCAACAAGATAAAGGTAAGAAAAAAAACCACCAAATCTTAACCCAGCGCAGACCATTGTTTAGATTTGTTTCTACTGTTGATTGTACAGCACTTCGTCCTTTCTTCTCCCTGCCAATCTATGGAACAATCCAATAATAATGCATGACTTTTCGCAGAACTCAGCTTTTACTGACTTTTTCTGCTACCCACAGAACCGCTTCCAGGACAAACCTGAAATCTACAAACAGTTCTTGGAAATCCTCCAGACCTACCAGCGCGAACAGAAACCAATCCAAGACGTTTATTCACAAGTCACGAGTCTTTTCAACACTGCGCCAGATTTACTCGAGGACTTCAAGCAATTCCTTCCCGAGTCGGCCGCGTCCAACAAGGGCCAACACCTTCGCTCAGAAGAAATGCTCGCCATGACCGGGTTTACGCAGACCACGCCGCAACCGAGCCATACAATGCGCGACGGCCAGAAGATGCCGCCGGTCGGCAGCTTTGCGCCTCCCGCCAGTGCCACCAAGGAGAACAAGAAGCGCCCTCGTAACGAGAAGCCAGCGCCTGCTGCCGCTGCACCAAGCATAGTTGACAGCATACCTCCCGTCAGCCATCGTTCCATTCCAGGCGTTGCAACTGGAAGCAACAAGCGAGCCAAGCTCAATCACAAGCCTCTGCCTGCCGACGTGCCTTCGATCGAGCCGACTCTTACCCCCGTCATGCCCGAACCCTTGCCTCCGACCTCGACCGGCAACTGCTCATCTGACGAGCTCGCGTTTTTCGAGAAGGTCAAGAAGTTCATGAACAATCGCGGTGCCATGAACGAGTTCCTCAAGCTCTGTAACATGTACTCTCAAAGTCTTATCGACGAGAACGACCTGGTCCACAAAGCCAGCAATTTCATTGGCGGCAACCCCGAGCTTATGAACTGGTTCCGAGCCTTCCTTAACTACGAGGGCAGCGACGAGATCATCGAGAACCGGCCGAGGCCACCTACTGAGAAGGTTTCGCTTAGCAACTGCCGAGCAAGCGGTCCCAGCTACCGTCTTCTTCCTCGCCGAGTAAGTCTATACTATATTATCGCAACGACTGTTCGTTGGTGCTTGATTACTGACGCATCTTTCCTATAGGAAAAGCTTAAACCCTGCAGTGGTCGCGATGAAATGTGCAATATTGTCCTCAACGACGAATGGGCCTCGCATCCCACATGGGCCTCCGAGGATTCCGGATTTGTCGCTCATCGAAAGAACGCTTTCGAGGAAGGTCTTCATCGCATCGAGGAGGAGCGCCATGATTACGACTACAACATTGAGCTGAATGTTAAGTGTATACAGCTGCTTGAGCCGATCGCCCAACAAATGCTGAACATGAGCCCCCATGAGCGAGAGACATTTGTCATGCCACCTGGTCTTGGAGGCCCTAGCACGTCCATCTACAAGCGTGTTCTCAAGAAGATCTACGGCGTAGATAAAGGAGCCGAGGTCGTCAACGACATGTTCCAGGACCCGTTCTCGGTCGTGCCTGTTGTACTGGCTCGGCTGAAACAGAAGGATGAAGAATGGCGTTTCACAGAACGAGAGTGGGAGAAGGTCTGGCAAGCCCAAACTGAGATCATGCATCTCAAGAGCTTGGACCACATGGGCATTCAGATCAAGCAAAATGACAAGCGCAACCTCTCTGCGAAGCACCTCGTCGATGTCATCAAGACAAAGAACGAGGAGCAGCGAAGACTGCGCAGTGCTAGAACCCAGGTTCCTCGTTACCAATTTGCGTATGAGATTGGCGACCAAGAAGTCATCCTTGATCTCCTTCGTTTCATGGTCCTCTATGGCACGAACAACGGTCATCACAGTACATCCGAAAAGGAAAGGACTGTCGATTTCTTCGAGTCCTTCATCCCTCAGTTCTTCGATTTACCCGAAGAAAAGGTTCAGGAACGACTTCATGACATTGACCGCGAGTCTGCTGAAGAAGATGCTGAGGAACAATTGCCGGCCGAACTGACTAATGGTCGCTCGACTCGCCGCAACGGAAAGAAGTCGGATCTGTTGCGAGGTGTACTGGATCCGGGCCGCAACGGAACCAAGAGCCGCAAAGAGAAAGAAGACAGTGCCGCATCTGGCAGCAAGGAGACGACGCCAGATGTAGGCTCAGCGAACGAAGACGAATCGGGTGATGCTCACGAGGATGCCGTGCCGTCCGAGACCACAAACGAGAGCTGGTTGCCTATCGTGCCCCGTGCTTATCTTGTGAAGGGAGATGAGTCTTTGATCGACGGCGACGGCGAGTTGAAAGCCGATGGCTTTTTCCCTCGTCCTTGGTACAACTTCTACTGCAACCAGACTATATATGTCTTCTTCAGCATATTCCAAACCCTCTACAAGCGGTTAAAGGATATCAAGGAGAGCGGGCAGAGTGTCCAGGATGAAATCATCCGCGCTAAGAGCAAGAAACCAGCCAAAGCCCTGGGCATATCCGTCAACGAGATCAACTATTTCGAGGAGCACGATCCAGAATCGTACTGGCCGAAGACGGTCGAGCTGATTGAAGATTATATCAATGGCGAGATTGACGAGAATCGGTATCAAGAGGTCATGCGACACTACTACCTTAAGAAGGGATGGACTCTATATACCATCCAAGACCTTCTCAAGACGCTTTGCCGCCTGTCCTTGATCTGCACGAGCACTGATTCCAAGGAGAAAACGCCTGACCTGATTGCGCAATTCTTGAGCAGCCGTTCTCAAGAGGAGACCAGCTACCAGACAGAGATCAGCGCTCGCACTTTCGCGCAAAAGTGCGTCAAGGAAAATGACATGTTCGTAATTTGCTGGGTAAGTTTGTCCTCCGAGCCGTATTTTGGCAAACAGTCATCTAACGTTCCATAGTTCCCGGCAAGTCTGAAGCCACAGTCCGTTGGCTGCAGCGTGACGATACCACATTTTACATGGACGAGATGGAGCTGAAAGAGCGATGGCAGTACTACATCTCTTCGTACATGCGCGTGGAACCCACTGAAGGTGTTTCCGGTCCCGGCTCCAGAAGACGGTGCTCGCCCGTAATCTCCCCTCTAGCGATGTGGATTCGGACGATGGCGACCAGCCAAAGCCTCTTCGCTATGACGAGAACTTGGTGATGCGGATCTGCCTGAACTCGAATAAAATTCATTGGGAAGAGGAAACCTCCGAGTGGTTCATTTACTCGACCGAACCTGACACGGCCGACGAGAAGGCCAAGGCAGCTGAGCAGGCTTCTGCCATTACGGAACACCGTTCGCAACTGTTCAGTGAGAAGTTCGTTATGAACTCTGCCTGGATGCGCAATGTCAACCCGGACGAAGTGCAAAAGGCGAATGAGAAGTTCCAGAAGTGGTTCAAGGAAGGCGTTGCACCGACTTCGGACGTCCGCGGCCAGAGCGGGGAGGGTGCTGACAGCATGGAAGGTATCGAGTAGTCCAGCTCAACACACCTTGACTCGTTCATTGTGTGTGTAGTCCAACCGTGTTTGTATGTTTTCTTCTCAAATGAGTAGAGAGTTTTGCGGCATCCCGTTCGGCGTTCAGGAGCTCATTCAGCATTGCGAGAGCGCTTCGCACGCATCAGCATCCAATTTGGCATTTTATTTGAAGCATACCCGGAGACCAACCACCTCTTCATTGTGTCCCTTTCCCATCTTTTTGTCTTTCTTTTGATTTTTCTTCTTCGTTTCGTCATGGAAAGCAGCGGTTTTGGGAATAGGATCCTAGTGCGCAGAGATGAAACGAGACAGGTGCAATGGAAAAAGATGATGGTGGTGCAGGTGCTAGGAAGTAATCAAGGCTCAGAAGACTGTCCCGCACGTGTCAGTATCTGCCGTACATGATTTATGATGAAGATATAGTAGGAGAGAGAGGAGCAGCAGTTTTTCCAGCCGTCAGTTGCGAAACATCCCAGTACTGACTGGGCTTTCGCTTTGTATTTGTACTATAGATCGGTCTTAAGCTAGGCATCATCAGCTTGCTTTATACAGCAACATTGGGAATCATTTGTTCATTATTAATTAGCACACTTTGGTGCAAGATGTCTATGTGATAGGTAGAAGTACTCCGAGGAGCCTCTGGGTATCCCCAGCATCATGTCGTGACATACTACCCTCGTGTATTCGCTCAGATGCCAGCACATCTATAGGTGGTGGTAGTAATTTGGGGTTTTCACTTTGTTTCGTCATCTATAGCATCGAGCTACCTTGCATCTACTGCAGGCTCTCGATGACAATGGCGCTGGCGCCACCGCCGCCGTTGCAGATACCGGCGCAGCCAATCTTGGCCTTCTTCTCGCGCAGGACGGTGGTCAGGGTGGTGACGATACGTGCACCGGAGCCTCCGAGAGGGTGGCCAATGGCGACGGAGCCACCGAAGACATTGACCTTGTCGGCAGACAGGCCCAACAGCTTCATGTTGGCCAGGGCAACGACGGAGAAAGCCTCGTTGATCTCGTAGTAGTCGACGTCCTTCTCGGTCAGACCAGCGTGCTTAATAGCCTTGGGGATAGCCAGGGCGGGAGCGGTGGTGAAACGCTCGGGCTCCTGAGCGGCATCACCCCAGCCCAAGATCTTGGCGATGGGCTTGACGCCCAGCTCCTTGACCTTGGCCTCGGACATGAGGACGACGGCGGAAGCACCATCGTTCAGGGGAGCAGCGTTGGCGGCAGTGACGGTTCCGTCCTTGGGCTTGAAGACGGGTCGCACCGTCTTGAGCTTCTCGGGGTTCAGGTTCTTGGCCTCCTCGTCGGTGGTGACCTGGACCGGGGGCTTGCCACGGCCGCCGCTGACCTCGACGGGGACGATCTCGGTCTTGAAGATGCCGGCCTCGGTGGCCTTCTGGGCACGGGTGTAGGTCTCGATGGCGTACTCGTCCTGGGCGGCGCGGTCGAAGCCGTGCTCGTCGGCGCACAGCTCGGCGGACATGCCCATGTGCTCCTTCTTGTAGGCGTCCGTCAGGCCGTCCTTGAGCATGCCGTCGACGATGGTCTGGTCGCCGAACTTGGCGCCGTTGCGCAGCATGGGCAGGTAGTGCGGGGCGTTGGACATGGACTCGGTGCCGCCGGCGACGACGATGGAGGCGTTGCCGGTCATGATGGTCTGGGCACCCAGAATGATGGCCTTCATGCCCGAGGCGCAGACCTTGTTCACGCCCGTCGCAGCGACGGACTGGGGCAGGCCGGCGCCGAGGGCGCACTGCCGGGCGGGGGCCTGGCCCAGGTTGGCGGACAGGACGTTGCCGAAGAAGACCTCCTCGACATGTTCGGGCTTGATCTCGGGGACACGCTCAACAGCAGCTACAGGAGGGGCGAGGTAGTTAGATTTCTACGTCCCGGGATCGGAGGATTCAGCAATTGGGCGAGGAACCTACCCTTGATAGCCTTGGAACCCAGGTCGATTGCGCTCAAGCTAGAGAGCGATCTGCAAAGGAAACGAGAGATGTCAGTCTTGGTTGAATACGCCGGGAGGGTCTCGAGAGGCGCGGCAATGTTGAGGGGTCGACCCAAAGTGCAATCTGTCCCAACTTACCCGAGGAACGAACCCACGGGGGTTCTCGCCGCGGAGACGATGTAGACGGTAGGAAGACCAGACATGTTGGGCAGCTGAGGAGGATGCGGATAGCTTCAAGAAGTGGACAGGAAAGCAAGCAAAAGAAGGCAACGTAAGTCTAAAAAGGAAAAAGGGAAGGAAGGCACAGGTAAGGTAGGTGGGTTGGGAGGGCCGGTACTATTTTTCTTTAAACCTCTATAGAAACGAAGTCGGGTCCCTTAATCTTAGATAATACTGCTAGAACATCCATCGACTTCCAATTGCCCCTCACCTCACCGCCAGGACCGGCCCCTTGCAGAGCGCAGGAAGCTTCCGCCGACGTGGGGTCCTCTTCGGGCTTATCCAGAGCTAGCCATCCCCGACACACGCCACTTCTGTTTGGCAGGATTTGGGGCTGACAGCAGTCGGGCATACGTAGTACGATACTACATCACCTCGCCTGTCGGGAACCCTCGAGGTCACACAGTCCAACCACTCTCTAGCCGTTAGGATACTGTCTAACCTACTACATATATAACCTACCTGGTTCGGCCGACCAACTACATAGGTCTGGAGGTGAGGCTTCAATCGCTCTCAAAGAGTCTTGTCTTGTCAGGAGCAGGTATCTTGTAGTTTCCTAGTCGAGCCTGAACAAATGGACCGATTTCTGCAGTAGATAACCTAGGTAGTTTAGTCATGTTCTTGGATCTCAACCAATCACAACCATCAATCGCTGCAAGTAGCTGGGCCCTGTATGGATTCTGTTGGCAGCGACGCCAGTCTTTTATGTAACCTAGGCCCCTTTCGCTTGGCCAGCATCTTGAGGATGGCTTCGACCAAAGCAGGAATTCCTGATGAATGGTCACCTTCTTATCGTCCCCAATGACTCGGATTGCAGTACCTATCTTCCTATCGTGGCTTCAGGGACATGTTGGGTGAACGTCAATCAAGCCTTACCTAATCCCACCTTCCTTGCTGCTGGCTGGCCGACACTACATACTCCTACTCCACTGTAACCTGAGCTGCGAAAAGAGCAAAGCCACAGGTGATAACCACTAGCCCCACTAAAGTAAACACCCGGAGCTTCGAAAGCTCTCTCAGCCTTGCATCCATCGCAACTTTTTTGAGCAACCTCGTCTACAGGATCGCGTTGATTGCCCCAATACCCGCGTTTCCAGAAGACATACCACACCAGACGCCATGGACGACCTTTATGATGAGTATGCATCTTTGACAAACCCACGCAGCCTCTTCCTTCGGAAATACTGACCTTTCTTTCTTCCTTATAGGTTCGGCAACTTCATCGGCGAAGAGGCCGATGCATCAGAAGAAGAGTCCGAACATGGCGTGGACGCTGGCGCCTATGTCTACGATGACGAGCAGTCCGAAGCGGCCCACGAAGCCACGGGGCAGGAGCTGATGGAGTTGGACGACGAGGGTCCGTCGAATGCCGTCATGCTACACGAGGACAAACAGTACTATCCTACGGCGCAACAAGTGTACGGAGAGGATGTCGAAACCATGGTGCAGGAAGAAGATGCGCAACCCCTCACACAGCCTATCATCGCCCCGATCGACACTCGAAAGTTCAATATCGAGGAGGACGACCTTCCTGAGGTCTTCTACGACCGAGGCTTCATGACCGATCTCATGAACTATCCAGAGCAAATACGGAATATCGCTTTTGCTGGCCATCTGCACCACGGAAAGACTGCCTTCATGGATATGTTGGTCTTGGAGACTCACGACATCACAGATAGGCTGGACAAGCGGCAAGGGAGAAAGCGGGATGAACAGCTACGATACACAGACATTTCTATGCTGGAGAGAGAGCGCGGAGTATCAGTCAAGGCAGCCCCTATGAGCTTGGTATTGCGGAGCACAAAGGGCAAATCGCACCTGTTCAACATAATCGATACTCCGGGTCACGTAAACTTCGTCGACGAAGTAGCCGCCTCATTGCGCCTGGCCGATGGTGTGGCTCTGGTGGTGGATGTTGTGGAAGGCGTCCAGGTCAACACCGAACAGATCATCAAGCACGCTGTCCTCGAGGACATCCCCATGACGCTAATCATCAACAAAATGGACCGCCTCATGCTGGAGTTGCGTCTGCCGCCGAATGACGCCTATTTTAAGCTCAAGCACGTGGTCGAAGAAGTCAACACCATCATCGAAAACACTATTCCAGGGTTGGGCGAGTCCAGACGACTGAGCCCCGAGAAGGGCAATGTACTTTTTGCCTGCGCTGACATGGGCTGGTGCTTCACTCTTCAGTCTTTCGTGAAAATGTATGCAGATAGCTTTCCCGGGGTTAACACTGAAGAGTTTGCGAAACGACTCTGGGGCGATGTCTATTTCAACCCGAAGAAGAGAACATTCAGCCGTAAGCCAGTCGAAGATCGTGCGAAACGTTCATTCATCAACTTTGTGTTGGAGCCTATCTACAAGATTTACGCCCACTCCATTAGCCAAAGTCCAGAAGACCTCAAGGAGACCTTGGCCACATTAGGCATTCACTTGAAGCCGTCACAGTTCAAGACTGACGCCAAAGTACTCCTGAAACTGGTGTGCGAGCAGTTCTTCGGGCCCTCGACAGGATTTGTCGACATGGTTGTCCAGCACATTCCTTCCCCTGTAGAAAATGCGCAGCGGAAATTGGAAAGGTACTACACAGGGCCGCTGGACACGAAAGTGGCAGAATCAATGCAGAAATGTGACCCAGACGGTCCTTTGGTTATGAGCATAACGAAGCTGTTCAGTGCAACCGACGGGAAAAGCTTTACGTCCTTTGGCCGGGTTATGAGCGGCACCGCCAAACCAGGAGTGCAAGTGCGGGTACTTGGCGAAGGTTACTCGATAGACGATGAAGAAGACATGGCTATGGCCACCATATCTGGAGTGTACATCGCCGAGACGAGATACAATATTCCGACGGACGGCATTCCCGCTGGAAACTGGGCTCTTCTTGCAGGCGTGGACAACTCTATCGTCAAGTCTGCTACGATTATACCCCCCAAATTGGACGACGACGAGGAGGCTTACATCTTCAAGCCTGTCACACATTTCACCGAGTCGGTGTTGAAAGTGGCAGTCGAGCCTATCAACCCATCAGAACTGCCAAAGATGTTGGATGGCTTGCGAAAAATCAACAAGAGCTACCCGCTTATTACGACCAAGGTAGAAGAATCAGGAGAGCATATCATTCTCGGCACAGGCGAACTCTATATGGACTGTGTCCTACACGACCTGCGACGATTGTATGCCGATATGGAGATTAAAGTCTCCGATCCTGTGACTCGATTCTGCGAAACGGTCGACGAGGCTTCGGCAACTAAATGCTATGCCATCACGCCTAACAAGAAGAACAAGATCACAATGGTGGCCGAACCTCTGGACGACGGCATCGCAGAAGATATCGAGGCAGGACGCGTCAAGATGCAAGATGGTACCCGAAAGGTTGCCAAATTCTTCGAGGAGAAGTACGGATGGGATCTACTGGCAGCCAGAAGCATATGGGCATTTGGACCGGACGAGATGGGGCCTAACATTCTACAGGACGACACTCTCCCTCCGAGGTATGTTCATTGCTCTTTCCTTCTTTCTACCATTGCACTGCGAACTTGCGCATGTTCTGTTCTTGTTTTTGCGAGTCTTCTGGACTCGGTTAGTGCGTTGCTCGGCTGGAGTGTCGCATCGCGTCGACCAGATGAGGCAACTGTTTTGTCGTCTTCGCGTGGTTCGTTCAGCCTCAGCATCTGGGCCTGGGCTTTCGATGAAATCAATCAAGTTTTCGCTTTAGCTTTGGCGGTGGCACCTAACATGTTCGGCAGGTCGATAAGAATCTTTTGAAGACGGTACGAGAGACTATTCGACAAGGGTTCAGTTGGGCTGCCCGTGAAGGTCCTCTTTGCGAAGAACGTGAGTTACAAATGATTTCTTTGCGTCATCGTCTCTATCTAATTGCATTTCCTCACACCTTCCTTCCCCAATATTGCATCCTACCCTCTTATCCTTCAAGCCATTCTCTTCCCAGCCACCTGCCTATTACACCCCTTTCTGCGAAACTATGCAGACTTGTGCCGCCTCGTCGCGAAGTGGGTAGTACTGCACGAAACTGTGCTACCTACCTACCTTACATCTCGATGCCGGTAAACAGGGGTGATGGCGGAGAGCCAGCAGAGATACGAGAAACTACCGGGGTCTCGGCACGCCAGGCGAAGTTGGGGTTAAGTATGCCTGCACCCCTTGTCGTGCAGCTGGGCAAGCCTGGGAGGCATCTGCTTCGCTGTCACCAGCACGTCAAGAGCTATTAACTACTACTGCAACGCTCAACAAGGACGGTGCCATCGGTGCACCCAGGGCCCTGACTGCGGGATCAATCCTACCTTTACCCTGTCTAGATTCCCAACTTGCAGCGGCAAATACCGCATGCTATACCGCGGCGTTTCTGCAATCGAAAGCTTTGAGCTGCTCTCACTGGTGCGCGGTGTACTAGCAGCAGCAGGAGCCTGCACCAATTCTGTGTACCATGCACCAAGACATCGCTAGATTGCAAGTGCTTTCAAGGCGGCAGGGCACTCAAGGGCACTCAAGGAGTCTTGAGTGTGTCTTCGAGAGACAAGTTCTATTCCATATAGGTCTAGCTCACGCCAAGCAGCCGAGAGGGCCAGACGCTGCCCTCAGTCAGCATGTCGCATTACCTGCATGTAATTTTGCTAACTTCGCAACCTCCAATAGCCATCCGCAATACTAAGTTCCGCATCATGGACGCTTCGTTAGCATCTGAAGCCATCTTTCGCGGTGGCGGCCAGATCATCCCGACAGCACGTCGCGCCTGCTACTCCTCGTTCCTCATGGCAAACCCACGCCTCATGGAACCGTTATATTCATGTTCGATGACGGGACCTCAAGACTCGGTGCCCACTCTGTACAACGTCTTGGCTCGGCGGCGCGGTCACGTGTTGCTTGACGGCCCCATCGCTGGCACACCATTGTACCGGGTGAGCGGGCTCCTACCCGTCATTGATAGCTTCGGGTTCGAGACAGATCTGCGCATCCAGACGCAGGGTCTGGCTTCTGTGTCGCTTGTGTTCGAACGTTGGCAAAAGGTGCCTGGTGACCCGCTTGACCTTGATGTGGTCCTGCGGCCCCTACAACCCGCCGACGCCCAGGCGACTGCGCGCGACTTTGTGCTCAAGACGCGGCGGAGAAAGGGTCTGAGCGAGGACGTCAGCGTTGCCAAGTTCCTCGAACCCGAGTTTTACCAGAGTCTGCTGGAGAGCGGCGCCCTGGGCAACTCATGAAGAGACATTAGGACGTTAGATAAGGAAACATATCGATTCAATACTCGATCTGTTCCCCGTCTCTCACGAACGTTTCGATCCAGGATCTTGAGAGTTTTGGCCGGGGGGGGGAGGGGGGGAGGGTGCCTGCCAGAGTGCAGCAGAAAGAAGCAACAGCAAACCCCGATCGGTGAGCAAATGGAGTTGCGAGTCCTGGGGCAGAAAGTGGATATCTTCACATGGGTAGGTATTGGGTATGCGCTTCTGGTGGTGTGAGCTACCAAGACTAGGCGAGAGGGAGTCCTTTCTTATCTCTCCCGACGGTCTCCGGTATTCCGACCCGATAACTAGCTTAGTATAGTTGGGGTTTCTGCACGACGACGACAGCGACCTTGGAGAGTGGTGTTTGGCACCATGCACTCCCTTGTACTACAAGTAATTTACAAAGAAGCAGCCACTTGGATTAGAGAGATGTTGGCAACCCGCCAGCGTTCCAGGCTTGTCTACTGTCGGAGCGTGGTACTGTACACATACATGGATGGAAGAAGAGGAGGACGAGGTGAATTATCTATCCTGAAATTCTACTTGAATGTCCCTTGACTAGAATGTTGGTATCCATCGTATTCTCTCCCTCTCTCTCGTTCTCTGTATGTGTCCTTACCCAGTCGGGCAGGCTCTGGGACTCGATATCCGCAATTGGGGGGGGGGGGCAGACTTTTCTGCTTGCTCGCCACCGGAAAAGTTGATTTGTAAGATATGTAGCCAAAAGAAGACGTAACGTGTAAAACATGCGGCTGTGTTTCAACCTTTTTTTTCTGATAGAAAGAAGATAGGCGCCTTTGTCCTTGTATGCGACGCTGTTCCACCTTCCGACCTTGTTTATTAACCCTGCCGGGTCCGCCCACCCATGTTGCCATCATCCGGATTCGAGCTGCCGCTTTGGTTTGGTCTTTGTACGTACATCCATCATCTCACTCACACATACATACCTACATACCCAAACACCACCGTCATTGCCACTACATACGGAGAAAAATGCAGAAACCGACGATCTGATACTCGTTTCGTTCAGGTGTCGTTCATGCCCAGAGTCGTAAACGCTCGTGTACATATTCCTTCCCAATTCCCACAGGCCCAGGTGGGTAAAATGCGACAGTGTAAATAAGTAAGTATATCAGTATAAACAGAAACAGCCAGTGGCAGTAACAAGAGTTGCGAGAAAGCTCCTGCGGAAACGGAAAGGGAATGAAGAAGCGAGAAACCGAACCCCCTGGTTGCGTAGTCTAATCGTCAAACGTGGTACACACAGTACAGAAATCCGGGGTCAGTCAGGCAAAGGCGAGAGAGGGTTCTTTTGGGCCTGAAAGTGTGAATAAGGGAAGGGCGACCCTGGGAGGGTAGGGTAGGCAGCGTCTCCAGCTGGTGTTTCTCCTCGCGCCTTGTTTGATACAATTAGTCGCAGGCTACACCCTTTATTAACTAATAGCTGCAGAAGCTGGCCGTTTGTCCAGATGCCCAAATGGTGGGGATGTCATATATCGTAAGCAGGAGACTGACTCGTGTCCCGGCAGTCTGGCATGCCATATTGATTCAAGATTCGACAATGCATGGATGCACTTCATCTATATTGGATTTGCGACGTACTTCGGTCCCAGGTCCCGGCTAGGGAGTTTAACAGTGCAGTTGAGGACGGATCTGTCCACCTTAAGACACGCGGATGGAGCTGGTTTGGACTGTACTTCAAGAGGCTACTCCCTAGGAAACCTGAAACTCGGGTGCGCCATGGTCGGCAGCAAAGATACATAGAAGTTCGGTGATTCCGCAGACTGATGAGGACGCTGTGGTAGTCCGAGTATCCGCGCGTATGACTCCGGAAAAATAAATGTAGTTCGTGTCAGCTCACGCAACAATCAGCAATGTGTTACGGTTGCCGTCCCCTAAGCCGTAGTCCGTGCACTGGCCAGTGTTGAGCCAGACTATCGAAAGATCGACGTGAATTCATAATGCAATGGACCGTTCTCCAGGTTCTGCCAGGTTCTGAAAATAGCTTGCCCAGACCCTTGTTCCTTCACCACGCATGCCACCTTAGAAGAAACACAGGAATGCAACCGCAACCGATTTGTAAGAATGGTGTAATAGCTCTCGCCAATCCCACCAACTGCGTTCACCTGATACGTTATGTATCAATCAATGTGTTGTCCTTGACATTGCTGCATATGCAATCAAACCAAACGTAGTATCTGAAATGCAGATCGTAGAATGATCCTCTCGAGAATACGATCTTCTCAAAGTACCTCTTCCGTCTCGGGCCGGGTACCCTTTTGCTCCAAAGCACCAAACAGGATTGTAGTATCGGTGTAAGGTGTTAATCCCCTTGGCTGTGAGGGGACACATCCGTGATTTGTAGCTACAGCTGCCACCCAAGTTCTGGTCGAAACGAAGCAGTCGCCAGTGTGGCGATGGTAGGATGTAGCAGCGGTTTCGCTAGACTGCAAATTCTTTCGTCGCAGGAGTACTGCCCCGAGATTTGGCAGTGCCGTATTAGTTGTGCGCAAGTATCGGTTAGATTTAGGGGTCGGCACTGGTTGTGACCAGACCATCAGGATCTCCGAGCTTAAACCCATACAGAGTAATCGCTCATGAGTTGCCGTGGGTGCAATCTAAGCGCAGGTTTCCAACATCTTGTCCAGTACACCCTTGAGTGTATCGTTCTCGAGTGCTGCAGCTACTCTTTCTTTGTCGGCCAGCTGCTTGTTGACCTGATCGTCTTGGCTGTGGGATCCCTCCTTAATCACGACGTCAACGCGGTAATTGGGCGGCAGTGCCTGCTCGAGACGAACCCGGACACCCAGGCCTAGAACGGTTGCCAGTGAACAATGCGTTATGGTAGGAGTAACCTTCACGAGCACCCGTCTAAGTGCATTGGGATCACAGGATGCTGAAGGGGGTGGGGTGATTCCCACGTCAGGTAGATTGACGACTGCCAATTGACCAAGAGATATGGGATGCTCTGGATCGGTAATATTCGATATCAGATCTGATCATTATTAGCTGTTTGATCTTCACCTAGCAGCAGGTGTGTGTGTGTGCGCGCGCGAGCCTGTATGCGTGCCAGGCAGTGCCGACACACATGATGAGGACATGACGATAAAATAGGGACTCGATATGCAACGATGGGTAGTAGAGTGTATGGGCATCTGCAGGTCAGAGATCCCTGGGACAGTGCAGTACATCTTGGCTGAGCCCCCAGCGACAAGGAGATGAGACGAACGGCGATGGATGCGTGCAAGATGCGAGAATAGCAAAATGAACTTACCGTAGATCTCTGCTCATCTATGGGCTCCTCGACGAAATCATCATCGCTCTCCGTGCCATCCGACCATGACACATCACAAAAGGGGTCTGATAGAAACAGTGGCCTGCGCGACACGGCATCTGCAAACTTGGCATCATCAACGCTGACCGGCGTCTTTCTCTTCTTGATTTGCCTCGTGGGCAATTCAGATGCCGTCAGAATGGTGGGGTTTGCGTTGTCCTTGTTATCCATGGCGGGGTTCGTTCTGCTCCTGCTCTTGCTTCTGTTTCTTGTCTGAGGAACCACAGACTGCAGGCGCTCTGTTTCAAAGAGGTGTGACAAGCGAAGAGACAGCTGCAGACTTGTGATGCGATGGTTTCTTCTTTTCTTATTCTTATTCTTCTTTTGTCCTCAATAGGACTGTGATGGGGAAGATAGACTTGGGCGGCAACGGGATTTGACAAGCTGCCTCAGAGGTAATTGCCACTGCAGGCTGAGATAGGCACTTTACCACTGAAGCCAGCCGTTATCGCTGGACTCGGACCGGTGTTAGTCCGTCGCTCGCACAGCGGCACCTGCCCCGGTTACCAATCGGCCTGCCGACCTGTTCTCTCATGATGCAAGTGTCTGTATTCTATGTATCGATAATGTGGATTGTTACCTTGGGCTCTTCCCTATTCATCCGGGCATGCTCCTTCAGGGGCATCCAATATCTCTATGCACCCTTGCCTCCTCCCTACCTGAGACATGGCAAATTCCATGTGTGTGAATCCCGAGGTTCTGTACCTCGTGTGTACTGCTGTGGTAACCTAATTGGAGCGAGCTATGCTTAACTACTGTATACTAAAATCCCTAACCCACCACAGGTACTACTGATGGAAGATCTTTTACCATACAAAGAGTCACATTGGCTCTTCAGCCCTGACTCTCGGGTTCTGTCTCGGGGAGCGACCCCTCTATGCATTGCAATGCCCCGCTGCCGCTGAACTATGTCAAAACGAATTGGGAAGTGCTCATCTTGTTCCTCATCTTGTTCGTGTCCCTAAGAAAGTTAATGGGAAGCTGGAAGGCGTGTACGTATTTTCGAGGTTCTATTAGAGATCAGAGGAAAATTCATGCGAGCCCACCTTTTGAGGCTGATAGTTGATGTTCACAGGGGTTTGGTCAACCACACCAAACCTGATGTGTAGCGTTCACGAGGTTAGCGATTACAGTGTCGCGCTCAAGAGTAGAAGCACAGCCTTGCTTGGGTAATTAATTTTCCCGCTGATCGTCGTTGGGATGGTGGCTATGTGTCCAGGAGGCAAGTAAAGGCAGATGCCGTGCATGAAATCATCTTCCGCCCACCCCTTGCATGGAAGCACTGGAGAAGCTACCGAAGCACTTGTGAAATTGAGTTTCGGTTGGTTCACGATACCCTCTTTAATAAGGCTAACAAACAACACGCAAGAGGGTAAACCGGCCGAGCCAGGCTGGATCTGTCCTTGCTGTCCGATCCCGTCCCCGGGCCCAACTGCTCTCCAGGTACCAGCCGGCCCATCACGGCCACCATTACTCGATATAGCCAGTTTGGACCACAAGGCCCGGCATACCCCGGGTTAAGCTCCAACAAACAGCTTCCTCCCGTTGCCTGCTTCGATCCCCCATATTTTGTTACTGCATGTAACAACGCCTTGTGCGTAATTCTAATTCTCAATGTTCCCACAGGTAGCATAGAAGCCCTAATAAAGGGGGTGTCGGCATCGACCGGCCGAGTGATTGTTATTAGCTCCGCTGCTATGGTAGCAGTAGTATGTAGTAGTAGTATGATCAGACACATGATGTTGCTTAAAACTGTGCATTCGATATTACTGCTCGACACAACACCATACCAAAAGGAACGCGATGGGGAAACTTATCAGTCATAGAGCTAAGAAATCCCACCCAAGCTTAATCGCAAATGTGTACAAGTTGGTAATGTACGTGCCCCTGCTTCCAAGACGCCTTGATCAACAGGAATAATACTTGCCTAGGTAAGCATACCGTGATAAGTGATGCTGCTTGGTAACCAACATCGTTACATACTGTAGCTAGCCTATGACTGACTACCTGGACTGGACTGTTGTCAGCCAATTGCTGATACAGTCGTCATGTTTGTGGGTTGGCCTAACTGTATCTGTTTCCAATTGCATACAAATGCACCAGAGACCACCATTTCCCTAAAGTAGATTTGTGTGAAGTGGTCGGTGAGAGCAGTGAGGTCAAAAGCCGCCTCCTGCTCTCCATCGACTTCTCACGGGACAAGGTATACAATGAGGAGTAAGGAGCTCCCCAGCAGTTTCGGCCGACGGTGGCTGGCAGGTTGCAACAAGAAGTCTGGCATGTGATGGAGAAACGCCAAGGCGGAGACCGTTGATACACACATACATCTGCCTTTTCTTTTTTCTTTTCTTTTTTCTTTTCTTTTTCTTCTTTCTTCCAACGCTCTGGCTGGCTAGATTCCATTGTGTAGCCAGCATTCGTCACAGCTGAGCGACTTTCATTGCTGGAAGATTTGCCCTGGCCACACGCGCCATCCTACCATCCTACCACCCCTGCAGGAGACGAGCAGGGATGCCCAAGCAGCTTGGCAGGAACAACAGGGCTCCGGACTTCCTGGAACTCCAGGCGGCCAGGATGCTGTGCCTGATGCGAGATCAGTGATTGACTTGCTCAAGAGATGATGCCGAAAAGGTCCAAGTACACCGAAGAAGAGCCAGCGACTGCATATGCAGGTGCCAATGTGGCAATTTGCAAAGCACTAAGCGTATACACACATATCTAAGGTATGTGTACCTCGAAGCAGCGGTTCTCCTTATTTAACGGAGTATGACGGCACACCCCGGCAGCAGGTTGGAGGCTCCTGGCTGGTGTGTGCTGCAGTACCTTATCTTGCTTATTCACAAAGGATTGCTCATGATGGGCGATGTCGTATTGCTGTGACCATTAATGGCTGTCGGATGTAGCTCCGCGGCGATTATGGTTCGTAAATTATTCTACTTCTAAAAATACAGAAAGAACAAGAGCAGGCGAGTATCAGCTTCAAGGGAGGATGTTTTTGCCTGGGTGGCAGGTACAGTGAACTGCCCAGCTTCTCTGTTAGATCCTCTTAAGGGCAAAAGTACCGCTGCACATTCATTTGTAATCCCTATGCCAACCAGCCTCCTGCTTAAAAGCCGGATGGATGAGATAGACTGTCTGGTATGGGAACGGGGTCGAGATGCTACAAGTAAGTGCCCCACCGCACAATCCATCTACCCCTAGATAGTGTCTCGTCCAGAACCAACAATTCGATGTTGATGGATACATAGGTCAACGGTGCCAAGCGAGACAGCAGCACGACTCGGATTACCAACGGAAAGGGACCTGCCTGTGTCGGGCTAGGGGAGATTATAGTGTCATAATCAGCATGCCTCCCACGATGCAGTAGATTACCGAACACCAAGTCGTGGGTGGTTTTTGAAGTCAACTCCTGATACATATGAGAGTCCTACCGTTGACGTTGACGTACATGTATGTAAAATCTGCATTCGAGTCAGATAACAAACCACCAGCCGACTGATCAAAAGTAACATCAAAAGTGACAGATCGTCACGTAATTGCTAGGTAGTTTCTTCTTCAACCACCTACACCTAAATCCGATTCTCGCGGCCTCTGCGTACAGCATTGAACACCTCATTAGACTACACCCAGCCGAAGGACGCCTCGTTTATTAGCCCGCGGTACGGATCCGAACGTTTCAGCGGTCGGGGAAAGTGCATGGCACTGTGTTTGATTAGAGGATTACTGTATTTACTCGGAAGCCATGACAGCACTGTGCACTATTACCCAAGAGCCCGGTTGGCTTGGGGAATCGTCGGTAAAAAAAAAGTAAAAAAAAGAAAGAAAAAAGCAGACCAGATACTTGCCCCAAGGGAGGTTAATGGCCCTCAGTAGCTGAAAGCACATACCTACAGTACAGGCTACACTGCTTGCAGGCAGTACTAGAAAATCTTCAAACAACACATTGGACGGTCCCAACACGCCATTGTGGGGTCGTCCCAAGTCAAGCGCCATCGTTTGACACTTGCTTTTACCCGTCCACCATCCAAGTGTCGTTGGACCAGACTAGACGACAGAGACTGACAGGGGCTAAGTTCGTCCAAGATTGGGGATGGCAGTTCGATTTGATGCATGTACATGCCATGCCATGTATCAATCAATGCATGTCTCTCAAATCAGACTCGGCTTGGCCTGGATTTACGCGCGGGGCTTCGACTCGACTGCAACTTCCTACCTGCAGGCATACATCTATCAAATCCACGTCTCTTTATATGTCCCACGGATTGATGCGCTGCACGATCATCAACGTCGACGGACCATGCTCGACAGGTAAAGTGGTGCATAAGGCTTACCCAAGGGAAACAAGCCATTGATGGATGGATGCTTGTTGGATCGAGTTGACGAAACCCAAAGCTAATAATAACATACTTCCTATGCCGAGGCACGCACCTTGCATATACCGACGTCTACAGTACCCGTCGAGCAGGATTCACAGCTCATTAGGCCTATATATTACTGCGGAAGTGTAATTATCCCTGAATTAATGCAGTGTGCCAAGAGGCATCGCTCAATCAGCTGGAAGCCCACAGAACCCACACTGATCAGGGGGCTTTTCTTGTCCAGACGGACTCCTGCGAGTGCCACACAGCAGCAGATTTGAGTCGGTCCGCCTCCGCACACATACCTTTTTCTGATCTATCCCTTGTCAATCAGCAGCGGCTCAACCCTCTTACGTCCATGGCCAGGTGCCAGGCCCCTTAAACCCCTACCCTTACCACCCCTACCTCAGTAAACCCCTGAAGAAGAGGAAGGAGAGGGCAAGAGGAAAGGATGCTTGTACTTCCGAGGTACCTGTTTTGATTCATCCCATTCCGACGTCTCCTGTCATCATCGCCAGGGCTGGACTGGGCTGAGATGACGGTCTCCCACCCCACACTGCACTTGTCGTGGACCTGCTGCACTGCCGCCCATAAGAAGCAAAAGAAAGATGAAGAGAGACTGGACATTCCACTGGCTGCGCAAACCCTGATCTCCAACTAGACCGTTTCATTCTATATCAGAGTTATTATGAAGATAACCAGCTTTCATGCCCAGCACGCGCTCTGCAGTGTCAAGTGCTGCAAGGGTTGCAACAAGATAATCTTCGACTCTCATCTCTCGGGCTCACACACGCTCATAGCCCCCTGGGTCGCAGACATGACATTGCCATGCATCTCACAGGATTTCGCGGTGCCATGTCGAATTCCCGGAACAAGGAGCAGGAGAAGCAATAACACAGCATATATTAAAAGGGACGGCTCAGCACCGTTGATATTTACATGGTAGTCGTAGTATTATTGCTGTTATTATCATCCTCACCTTGCGAGCTACGAGAGTACAGCACAGCATACTCGCGTGTGGTTTCTTGCATAGATGCGCCTCTCTTAAGTCATTTTGTCGCTTGCTGGAGTACTAGGTTGCCCCTAGCCAGTGCCGCCGTTTACCGGTAGACGGGGTCATCACGCGGTGCCTGGCGTGAAGGCAAGACTCTAGCGAACATTCTTTACTTCTTCTATGCAAGCCTTGGTCAGTGTGATTGGCAATACCACGCAACTTCAGGCTTTTTTTTAACCTTGCCTTTGCATATTAGGTGTTGGTTTTCCATCCCATCCCATAAGACACCAAACGCACCCTGCCATATCCGTCGGCTACATGCATACCTGCATATATATTTACGACTGATATCACTTCCACTTGAACCCTCTGTACGAGCGACCTTTTTGGGCTTGAAGAGACACGAACGAGAGGAAGGTAATAGCGAGAGACCGAGACAGAAACAACAACAAGACCGCAGACGACAAGACTGACGGACGGACAGACCTAGCAGCCCAGTCGGTGCCAAATACCTGCCTAGCCATCCGATCCGTCCCTTCATGCTCCTCAGCTTTAGGCTAGCCTATTTTCTGCTCAGAATCAGAGAAAGAACCTGGTCGATCGCTCCACACGACTGGAGCCTCGCCGCCATCCAAACCGAATCCATACCTGCTATACTGGGGGGTTTACAAGCTGGGCCAACCCTGCCAGTCTCCCCCTTCGTCGGTTGGCGCCATCCCCATTCTTCGGACCAGTTCATAATAAGGGACCGCTATCCCCTCACTGCCACTGGGCGTCGGCTTTTCCCACTACCGATAAGGTAAAGATCCAGCTGTTTCTGGTCTTTCAACGTCTCTCTTAACCTTTACCTGCACTTTTTGGCTGGCAGCTTGCTTATAAGGAGAGGAAAACGTTGGATATTGTGGCTTGCGAAGCGACCCTGCTCCCTGGAATTGACTTTCGAACTGCCGTGGCATATGCCGCCGCCGCCGCCACCACCACCACCACGATCGTTACACAACTCTATTCGTCAATGACAACGGCTCAGCATCAACTGGCCCACGACTTTGCGACAACGCCATTCTTATCACCACTACTGTCGCTACGACTCTCGCTACTGCTATAACGACACATTGCACGCACGGCTTTGCATGCACCTGTTCACCTTTCAGTCTTAGCAACGAGGAGCAACCAGTCTATCCAAGATGAACGAAGGAGCCATGTCAAATGACCCCTCGGTTCGGCGGCTTCTGCCTCAGAACTCGCATCTGGGTCAATTCTCTTTTGCGCCGCAGAACTACCAACAGCCACGCGAAACACAAAAGAGTGCGCTTCACTCCGTCCCTCCCCTTCAGGCTCCCAGCCTGTGGACGTCATCATATCTAACATGGGTGTCGCAGATTATGTTTTCGTCGATGAGCACAACCGCCACAAACGGCTTAAAGGTGAGAGCTCATGTCGTCCCATTGAATGTGACCATTGTTTACTGACACGGTTTACGTAGTAATGAGGTATGATACATAGCGGATCATGAATATGCAGCAATGCTTGGTGTTTTTACTAATACGTTGCATGAAGGGCATGTGAGGGGTGCCGCAGAAGGAAGATCAAATGCGATGCAGCAACCACAAATACATGGCCTTGCTCTGCTTGCATCCGCCTCAAGCTACACTGCGTGCGGCCAATGGACAGTATGAGGGAGGGCCGGACTCACAGGCCTACGAGCAATCGCCTACCGACTACGACCAAGGCTTCAGACAGCAAATGCCCATGCAACAGCAACCCATGATGGGAGGTCAACCCAAGGTCGCCATGTATAGCGGCCAAGCACCTTACGCCGAGGCGCAGGATGTGTATCAGTCGGTACCATACGGCACCCATTCGGCTGCCCAGCCTGGCATGCATTATACTACAATGACGCCTGGCACTGGCGTCATGGACCAGTCGTATGCACCATCCAGCGTCTTCCCGACACCTCCGATGCAGCACCATGCAGGTCCTCACTCTGAACCGTCGCCAGAATCGTATACCACCCAAGATCAGTATGCGCAGTCTGACCTAGCGGATCTTCTCGGTTCGCTTAAGATGGATGCCAGGGGCACCGGTAAGTATACGCCAAATCGGCAGATTGAGTTAGCATGGATACTGATTTCTGGGAAGCTCCGTACCTCAACATAAAAAAGTCCATCAAGAACCTGAGGGAAGAAGAGCCGGTTGTAGAGGACGAACCAGACGACTTCAGCGAGGCGCTGCCATCGATGACCTCTGTACCAGGCTCCAAGATCCGGATCCCGCCAGAGTTGATGCCGGACGAGGAGACGATTCTGCACTACTTCGACTTGTATTTCGCCAACGTCCATCCTTATGTGCCTGTGCTCAACAAATCGCAACTTATGCAGCAATGGCATACGGACAGGCAGTCCATCTCCCCTCTTGTACTGGAGGCGATCTTTGCTGTGGCGGGCCGCTTGGCTGATGAGCCAGCCCAAGGTCAACAGTGGATTGCGCTAGCTTCAAGTAAGTTGCGCCAAAGGGGAAGCTCTCGGTTGACCTCTTGAGACTAATCAAGTATAGAACACGCCGATTCGTTCATGGACGTACCGCGACTCAGCACCCTACAGGCTCTCCTGATTATCCTCAAAGCCCGTGAAGCCCAACCGAAGCGGGGGTATTATTACCGATCCTGGGTGTCCATAGTCAACTGCATTACTATGGCCAAAGATTTGGGTCTCGACGAGCATTATGAGGACCATCAAGCAGGAAGACACTGTGATGAAACACCGGCAGAATGCGTCACGAAAACTCGTATTTGGCAGACTGTCTTCATCTGCGAATTGATGATAGGCAGCTCTCAAGGTAAGATAGCCTAGCTCTCGCCGGCGTGTGTTCAATAGGTTCTGATAATTTGCGCAGGCCGTGACGATCTTACGGTGTACCCCGACACGGTGGACTTCAGTATCCCGCGACATATTCCTGGAGGTGATGGTGCCGAGTACCATGTCACGCGAAATTTCACCTACTTTGCACGCTGCGTCCGCAACGTCCGACAAATGAACACCGTCTACAGGAAGATAAAGAGAAGAAAGGATTGGGGTCTTGATCCCGAGTTTATTCAGCTGAACCCGGTAACAAATGCATGGCTAGCGGACCTCCCAGCTGATCTTGCAATCACGTTTCCTCCGGATGGCTCGCCTCCGTGGATACCCTCGCATTTTATCGGCAACCTGCACTCATATTACTATCTTAGCGTGCTCATGCTTCACCGGCCCCAGCTGACATTCCTGGACCCCATGGGCTCGGACGGGCAATGGAAGAACCACATGCTGCTCTCGTATAATTCCGCAAAACTGCTTTGTCGGATAGAGGAAGCTATGCTGCAGTCTTACGGCCTGAGTGGGCTACAGTGCATGCAGAGGGGCATCAGTTTTACCATCTACGCCATCCTTACCTGCATTCCTATCTACCTCGTGCGTACTCATCTGTTCTTGTTCTCTGCAGTGTAAGACCCAGCTAACCAATCTTCATATAGGTGGCTTTGACCTCGCCGGATCCAGAATTCAGCACCGACGCAAGGGATTACTTTACTCGCCATATGCGCATCATGGAGAAGACCATGGGGTCTTGGCCGATCCCCGAGATGGTCAAGCAGATCGAGGCGGTCCGAGAGGCCTTCTCTGCCGACACACGTAAGCCATTCGTACTAAAACCAAGCTTCCCTTACGGCAGTCCATCGATGAGCCACCAATCGACTCCGCCCCGGGCCAGTTCTTTCAAGCCGCCAATGATCAGGACAAGCCCGTTAGACCAAGGAATGAGCAGCCTTCCAGCATCACAAGCGCAAGTCAGTTACATCAACCATCCTATAACACCTCCTGTATCCGCGGGCCCTAAAAGCGACTCTCCTGCACAGTCACTCGTTATGATGGCCAACGGCCAAACATCGCAGGCGCCCTCGCACGGGATCCCGATGACCGAGGCTCCGACATGGAACCCTTCACGAATCTTCGAGTAAGTTATACCCCCTTTAGGAGAGTTGTCAATGCTCCCAGAGACTAACAATTATCCCTACAGTCAATGGAACTCCACATTTGGTACGCAGCCAGCTCAAAATCAGACCTCAGTGTCCCCGCAAAGCAATTCTCTAAGTATTCCCCCATCAGGTGCTCCCGAAATCCCGAATATCCAGGCCAATCCTGCGACGCCCATGTCGGCCGGGCCACACAGTATGCCACCCCAGCAATACTCGGCCGCCCCCGTCCAGACTTTTGTCACCCCGGCCATGTGGCAGCAGTCTGTTGCTAGCGTCTACGAAGGTGGCATGAAGAGACACTACGACGCTTAAACCGCCCCTTGGCCACACAGTGGATTTTCACTACCCTGGACTCACGAGCGGAAAGTCGACTCGTCCAACCCCTCGATATGATCCTGACTACGACACGACAGTTACGACACTTGCACCGGTTTGTCTTTTCGAATAACGCCCATGGAGGCACAGTCTTACAACTCAACCCGCACCTAAGGCCGTCGTATATAGCCTCGACATGTTTTGCTTTTTCTCAGATGTACAACAAGCGATTTGGAAGCACCAGTTTGGGAGGGGCAACGAATGAACCTTATCGCATGAAGACCACGACACCATATGTATCCAAATAATGAGCGGTTACATAAAATTGCAGGGAACGGTGAAGGTAGTTTGGTGGGAAAAGCCAAGGTCTTGCTTGGTTGGCATTTCTGGCAAAGATGGGGATTTTCTTGGGTTTAACAAGAGGCCGGGGGAGCGCGGGGCGGGAGTGGGTTCGGGAAGAGGCTGCTCCAATTCTTGTTCTTTTTTCGTCGTTCTAGTCTGGCGTTGGAGGTTTTGAAGAAACATGCATTATATCTGGTTTTGCGGGCACAAAGAAGCTATAGCCACACGAAGGGAGATGTGGCTTCAACTCTATATACATACATATACTTCACTCTCACGCATATATGTTCATACATACATACACACGACTCGTACGAACTGACGAAAAAAAAAAAAAGGGGGGGGGGGTTCACTGTGTATACTGGGTATACGCAGTGTATGGGTCTGCCACATGACGCTGATTCGGCATGTGCTGTTTGCAAAAAGGCGGTTCTAGATGCTAGATGGGAGAAGAGAATTGGGCATGCTTCTGGGAGAAGATTATTTCGGGGAACTAGGCTATGTTGTATCTACATACAGCCAAACCATTTATACCCCTCTACATGTCTTCTGTTTGGCTCCATGCTTGTGAAGATATTGCGGATCGTATACTTGGCGAATGATCTACCTGGAGACTCTGGTTTGATGCGTCCGGTCTCTGACATTCTTAGGACTTGGTAGGGCTTGGTAGAAGGGCTTGGGTGTGCCAAGGAAATCCCTAAACCGCTTCTGAGTACGGAGTAAGCGTTTGCCTTTTCTTGTGATTACTTCACCTGGCGCAGATTACAGAGAAGTACGGCCTTGATATAGACGAGTAAAACATAGCAGAGGACCGTATCGTTTCTCAAGATCGTCCTCTTCGGCTTTGATTCACAAAAACACACCCGACCTACTCACGATTATTGGAGAGCTTTGTTTCTACGTTTATGTAGATACCTACCGACGTCCGCTCCTCAGGTATGCAGTCTCAGCCCTACAGTCCAGTATCCCTTTCTCATCTAGATGCTCGATCTCCCTCATCCTCCAAAAAGTTGCCGGACTTGGCCGTGTGTCATTGCATGATTTACATCGATGTGTGGAGATCTGGCAGGGTTGTATCGCATTGCGCTGAAATGACTATTTAATGTACCCGATTTGTAAGTGTTTATTCACAGGAACAGAACAACTGTATATCAGGTACAGATTCGGAAAGCATATTAAGATCCGAAGAGGGAAAAAGAAGAAGGGAAACAAGGGAGCAGAACTGACATAGAAAAAAGCATGCGACATAGAAATCCAAATAGGAGACGTCGGCTAAAACTACAAGAAATATGAATAAAAAATACTGAGGGACGCAAGATACCAGGTATAAAAGCGAGAAAAAGATTACTCGAAAAAAAACATGGTGTACCACACTGTCAGTAGACTCTCTGGCGGGGAATTGAACCCCGGTCTCGAGCGTTTCGTGTCTATCGCATCAAATGACAAGCTCGCATACTGACCACTATACTACCAAAGACTGGAGTATTGATGAACCAGGCCTTTGTTTTAATATATGACAGATAGTAGATCAGCGCACTTGGGCTAATTGGACAGGCCATTTCACTTCAGACCCCCAGTCCCGCGCTCCTCGATTTACATTATACACAGCAAAACGTTAGTAAGAATCAATAAGAATGGAAGAAGGACACGTGTATTTTACCACGGTTTTGAGGTCTGCATGATACGGGATCGGGGATTGAGAGACCGCCCAGCCCGGTAGCCACTCCACAGCGGCATGCTACCTTGTCTCGTCTAATGCAACAAGTGATGCAATCGGGAGCACTGGGCTGCTGGGCGATTCCGTTTTCGCTTCGCCGACAAGCGCTTCGCGATACGTGCGTTTTCGTACGATGTGAAGACACTGAAGAGGTCTCTCTTTCCATGGGTCCTTGAAACGGTCTTTGATGGAGCGGCATCTCTGGGCTTCATTAACCACACACTCCACCATGGTACGATGCGAGGAGGAAAAGACGGAATTGGGGCCTTGCTCAACACAAGCCAATACTACTTAGGTACCAGACTCCTTCGTCCATGGCTTGGTTTTATCCCGATTGATACGCACCCGCTGCAACTTCCAAATCAATCCGTCACTCAATTAATCAGCTGGATGAAGGCGAGTCAAGGACGAACCATGCCGAACTGCCTCCAATTAATAAGCTCAAGACAGTTCAGCTCGACTCCAGGTAAGCTGTAGCTAGCTAGGCCGTCGCCTATCTCCTAGAATGCTGCTTCATCCTCGACGAGCCAAGAAGGCACCAGCAGTCTCTTGTTGAACTTCAGCCGCTTTTGCTCCCGAAGCGCTTGTCGATTGATTAGTGGTTCGACGTCTCGCAAGAGGAGGGCCTGAACCTCAAACACGCTCCGTCAGGGGCCTGTCTCATCACCGGCCTCTGACCCCTGCCAATGCCCTAGCTTGCGATTCCCGGCGATCTAGCAGACTCTGGTTGGGCTGCTGTCAGAGCCGCATGGGAAAGGGTGTGGGCTCTCCGTCCCTGTCAATCCCTGCCACCCCTGACGGTCAAGGCCGCCCACTTTGCAGAGCTCGGCTGTCAAAGTGCGTGAAGCCCACCGCGGTGCAACACTGCAACCTATCGCGATGCTGCAATCCTAGTCGAAACGACGCCCGTTTGCCGTGTTCTCCTGGTGCAAATGCGACCATGCATGGCGCTTCCTACACGTTTCCTAATTCTCCTGCTGGGCCTGCATACAGTCCGTTGTCTCTCCTTCCCGTCTACTAGTCCCATTGCTTCCCTTTTCTGCTCATACACACTTTCTTCACGACTTATTTTTTTTGCGGTCCCATGTTTCTTCTCGAAGAGATGCACGTTCTTTGATCGGTGCTTCGGCCTTATATCCTCGATGCTACTGTAATAGTACCGACAGTTGACGTGGAGATCTGGTACAGAATCCGTCACTCCTTTGCATTATAGCTAGCTGGCTTGGCCATCTCATCTTCCCACCGGTTTGCGACTCGAGACCTTCTCTCTCTCCCACCGTAATCTTGAGGTCATCCTTCAACTTCAACGGATTCGCCATATACCTTCACTTCTTGTAACGGGTTGATCCCTTAATTTTAGACGGCTGGACTGTTTACCGTACTATCTCACCCGACACTCATTTGCATAGGGACGAGTATCGATCTTGTCTGCCCAAGTGGTTGAGAATCGGGCCGCAAAGGGGCGACCCGATCGACATTGAACTTTCACCATGAAGGGCCATTCTTATTACCCCGTAATCTTCACGCTGGGTCTGTTGTCATTTGCACAGGTTTGTATTTGCGTATCTGCCCGTCGGGGATATCGACGCTGACTAGACCTACAGGCCGAGACGGAGAACGACTTCAGTGCACGGAATTTTGGAGGAATACCAGGAGTACCGGTGCCATTCGGATCACCAGGAGCACAGGGAGGACAGGGAGGAGGAGGGGAGGAGGCCTTTTGGATGCCATCTTGGGGAAGTTGAATGGGCAGAAGGGAGCCCAACAGGAGACGATCACGAAGACAATGAAGCAAACGATCACGGTCGGCGCTGCACCAACCGAGGCGGCAGGGAAGAACGGAACAGACGCAGCAGCCGGAGGAGTCAAGACGGTGATTCAGACCATCACCTCCGGGTCCGCACAGGATACGAAACCTGCTGCGGCCGCGACAGTCACCGTCACCATCACCGCCGCCGCCGACGCGAAAACGGTTACGCAAATGATGACCATGACCCAGGTCCAGACGATTACCATGGTCCAGATGATTGCGTGCGGAACGACTCAAGGAAACCCCGTTCCGGCGTCTCAGGCTTCTGCTATCGCGTCGTCTGCCGCCGATGCCGCATCGTCGAACGCTAACAAGCAGCCGCCTGCCGCCTCGACTACTGCATCTTCGTCTGCCTCCTCGGCTGCTACGTCGGCTGCTACGTCGGCTTCGTCCTCAGCTGCGTCCTTGGCGTCATCCGCAGCAACGTCAACTTCGGCCGCTCAAACTTCCTCGACCAAGGCCGCGCAAACTACGCCCGCTGCCGCTCAGCCTCCGCCTCCGCCTCCACCAACCACTACGGCCGCCGCACCGAGCCCACCACCAACGACAGCCCAACCCGCCAAGGCGGCCTCGTCGCTCGTCTTGCCCGTCGCTGGCGGTGGAGCTCAGGTCGCCGCACCTGTCGTATCGACAATGGACCCGGCCGGTCTCCAGGGGGTTAACAACATGCCGATCAATCTTAGCGGACTTACCCTCAACAGCAACCTCAACCTGGGTGCTATCGCTGCGCAAAAGACTCCGGCTGCTCTGGGCGCTGCGGCTGCTGCTGCTCCTGCTGCTACCACTAGTTCCGCAGAGCCGTTCAAGCTCGTTCTATCAAACTAGACAGCACGAAAAAAAGGGCATCATCTTCACTGTTCGGAGCAAAGCCAAAATCCGAATGCTAAACAAGACTGCTCAAAAAAACTCTTTCATCCATCCTCTCTCTCGTTTGTTTCTGCGAAGCGGCACTTTAGTGCAGGGTAGACAGGCTTATACATGTCCATTGGTCTTGCGAAGATGGCAAATTGCTACTACTACTAACTGCTACTGCACTTCCCCTGCGGTTTTACAAACGCGCGCGCGACCAAGCCAGCGAGTTACTCTTCCGCAGCACCGAATCTTCCCCCGCCAAGCTGCTTGCTGGCTTAATGTACATAATTTCGCTTCTCGCTTGCCTATCACGCTCAAATAGTCCCGACAATAATACCAGACTCTAGTCGACCTAGCTCTCTCTCTCTTTGCGTGTGTACGTGGTTTGTGTCCGGTCGCATCATCATCATCGTCCTACCGACAGACCTTTTTGACTTGTACGCTCTTCATCCCGTCTCAGCCTGCGACCCCGTGTCCATACATCAGCGATCCAGATTTCGTGCCGGATATAAGGCACGTTTCTTGAACTCAAAGTTGCATCGATAATACATCATCATTCGTCTTATTCGTTTTGGGAGCAGTGACCAACCCTCTGTACATCTAAATCTTATTATTGGGAGAGATGATAATCACGGACATAAGGAGTGCAATTCGTGCCGGTCTCTTGTTCAGATAGACGTGGTGGTCATGGCGGCGGCGACGAGATGGACGGATAAGTTTCTGCTCGATGTTTCAGTTTGTTTCAGGGTAGAAACACCAGCTGGAAGATTCGCCTTCTTTTCTTCTTTTCTTTTTGCTCGGATCTCGGAAAGAAGAAGACCAGCAGTTTGTGAACTGGCTGCCTCCTCGCATTCACACGTTTCACGACCTCTCAAGGATCACCGCCTAGGACTCCGAATCGGCGAGCGAGCTTATCCAAGCATCTCGCAGCAAGAAGAGTCATGAAATGACGTATGGAGAGAGCTCATCAAATATGAACAAGAAGTGTTTCGACAAGACAAATGATAATAGCCTTTAGCCATGTAAGGGGGAATAATACAGAAAATCAATACTGATAGAGGTAATGGTCTCTCCCCAAAATCAACGCCCATGTGCTTCCCCCAACGCCTTATATACCACAAACCTCCCCGAGGCCTAGAGTGAGATGCGGCCCCTCGTTTTCAACATGAGGTCTCGTTTGGTGATATGTGACGACCTATCCAGTCGCCGGCACTCTTTCACCCTGTGTGGCTTCCTTACTTGTATACAGTCGATAACCCAGATCTTCGTCACTTGTCCTCACATGAGCCATATGGGGCGTCTCTGTCGTCGGTCCTAGCTTCGTAGCGGGAGAGAGCGTGGAGGTTAACCGTATCGCATGGGCTCCTGCTGTTGCCCCGGCGGCGGAGGAGGCCCTTGGCCCCATCCCGGCGGCGGACCTCCTCCGCCGTTCTGCATCGGTATGCCGGGCTGGCCGCCGCCCTTCATCTGCAGCACGTCGGGCCTGTTCTCGAGCGGTTGCGCAAAGTTGCAGATGTTGCAGGTGACATCTTGGTAGCCGTGGATGGAGAGCGGAAGGACGGGCTATGTAGTTGCGCAAGCAGAATAGGTTAGTCATTGTCAAGCCTCTCGTGACTTGTGTTTTTGTTGTTGTCGCCGCTACCAGTCGCGCGCATCAATGGGGGAGATGCTACTTACGATGAAGCAGAAGGTGAACCACGGGTGCGTCTTGATGACATGCCCGGACCAGTTGCCGCAGTTGTGGCACTGGCAGGTGACGCTCTCATAGCCTTCGATTTCCTTGCGGAAGGTGTGCTCGCCGCACGTGAAGATGAGACACATGATGGAGTAGTAGTATCGGCGAAGCAGTTCCCTGCTTTGAATGTGTTCGGTAGTTGATTGAGACGATACCGTCGACGAGCTTGAGGAACAAACAAGCGCAGGATGGTCTTAGTCGCACGCGACAGTGAGACCAGCTTGGTAGCTAATTTGGGGTGCCGGGTGGACTCTTCTATGTAATTAGTAGTACAGCTTCTTCAGTGGGTGATGATGCTGGGGGCCCGGAGATTAAATGGAGGATTGTGGTTGACCGATGGAACGATGGAACGATGAAGATTCAATCTATCAATTAATGTCCAAAACCAACCCGGACTAACCGCCAAGCGATTCCACGGTTTACTCGGCGCGGAAAGGAATGAATTGCAGTCAGTCAATGCGCGTCCACCGGGGCTGTGCTGGAAAGCCAAGCATATACTTTCTCGGAGGCGACTCCAGACCTCCAAGTTAATGACATCGACATCGATTTGGAAAAGAAATGGCAATCTGACAAGAGCATGCAAACATCGCCAATACCGCTGTAATTGGCCCTAAAAGGCACCAATAAGGCTGATGTACCTGTAAGTAGTAGGAGCGGGAAGTCACTGTGCCTCTCTCCCCCAGCTTTTCCCGAGTCAGTCAGGCCCACCCTTAGCCTTAACGCCTCTCTTATCGATTACAATCTCCAATCGACTTTCTGAAATATTTCCGTCCGACATCGAACATTTGGAAAGATCGACAAACAAAAACAAAACAAACCTACCAGAGGAAGAGGTCGGCAACTCGGCCTGAGCAAGCCATACTAAAATGCTCTACGACCTCAACATAGCCTGGTCGCCATCGACTACCCAGTCCGAACTGACACAGACCCTGAAGTTCAGTGCGTCGCTCGGCTACAATGCCGTAGCTCTCAACCACCTCGTCGAGATCTTCCCGCCGCAGCCCAAGAACCCTCTCCCCCGGTTCCCCTCGCAGACATCGCAGTCGCGGCCTACCACCAAATCAGCAGCTTCGACCAACGACAGCGGCAACAAGGAGGACAAGAATGCACAGCAAAATCAAAACCAGACCGGGGACGACCGCTCGCTCCCCACCGTCCTGCACCGCGCCACTGTCTGCATGAGCGACCCCGCCAGCGTCCACCGCATCCCGCAGCTCGCGACGCTCTACGACATCGTCGCGGTGCGCCCGACGACCGAAAAGGAGTTCTCGCACGCGTGCCAGGAGGTCAAGATCGAGGTGGCCTCGCTCATCTCGCTGGACCTGACGCAGAAGTTCCCCTTCCACTTCCGGCCCAAGCCCTGCATGGCCGCCGTGTCGCGCGGCCTGCGCTTCGAGGTGTGCTACGGCCAGACCCTGCGGGCGGGCGCGGGCGATCCCCGCACGCGCGCCATCTGGATCGGCAACCTGATGGAGCTGGTGCGCGCGACGCGCGGGCGGGGCATCGTCGTCAGCTCCGAGGCCCGGCGCGTCACCGAGCTGCGCGGCCCCGCCGACGTCGTCAATCTGCTGGCTGTCTGGGGTCTGGCCGCCGAAAAGGGCATGGAGGGACTGGGCGTTAACCCGCGGGGCGTCGTCGTGAACGAAGGCATCAACCGGAGGGGCTACCGGGGCGTCGTGGACATTGTGCAAGTCGCGGCGCGGGACAATGGGGAGGGGGCGACAGTATGGAGGGCATCGAGACGACGACGGCCGAGTCTCAGAAGGGTAAGGCCGCGGCGGCTGGTGGGAACGGGAAGAAGAGGAAGGGCGGCGCGAACGAAGGTCGCGGCGGCGGGAATAGCAATGCACCGCCTGCCGACGGTACCATCAGCAAAAGGCAAGCCAAAAAGCTCAAGAAGCTCGCCATGGAGGATGGCGGCACAACAACCCCTGAAGAGAATAAATCATAGACATACACATAGACCGGCTGTTTTCATGGGCCTATGAGGTTGGCGTTTGGCAGATACCCTTGAATTGCATTTGAGTTTTCGCTTGCGATCTTGTGGAATTCATCGTGAATGCCTGATTTGTCTCGTATGAACGGGGCGTATTGATCGATCAATTGTCCAATCCGGTCCTGGGTCCATTCCTAGAAGGGTATATTCACCTCAAAACGGCCTTCCAGCCTTTCCTCGGAATAAACCCAACAACCCCTTCATCTCTCAGGACATCAGCCCCTTGCCGTCCTGTCACCACGCTCCTCTCCACTTCAGACCCTCTGACGTGGAAGGGGGAAACCGCATCCTGTGCGTCCTCATCATGTCGTCGTCTTCATGTATTTGCCTCTGGTCAACATCTCCCACCGTTTCATCCGACTCCCATACGACCCGGCCCTGCCATCGCTTCTTGATGAACCCGCACGCCTCTCGGTCAAGCGACAGAAACCACTTCCTTTGGTGTACGCTGTTGATCGTGTTGGTCGCCCCCATGTACGCGTTCGTCCGCCGCACCGTCTCATCCGCGAGCTCGCGCAGCTCTTTCTCCATGGCGGATATGTCTGCCTTGGCCTCTTCGACGGGTTCCCGCACAGTTTCTTCGTCCCCGTCTGTCTTCGGTGGCCCCCGTTTCCTCTTGCTGGGCCCAGTCTCCCCGTTGTTATCTGGCGACAGCGACGACGAGTCGCTGTCGTTGTCTGATGAGCTCGTCATGGGTGGTGGTACGAGATCTTTCGTTTCCCGGACGGCTGGCCGCCGTCGCCGACGTCTTGTTGTTGGTTTCCGCTCGGCCTTGGCCTTCCCTGCTGCGTCTTCCTGGGTCGTGAGTCGTAGGTTCAGGACGTAGTTCTGCGGCAGTCTCGTCCCGTGGATTTGGATGCGGATCTTGCGATCCTGGAAAGCACGATGAAGCTTTTCCTGCTCTGTCGGCCTGATAGCGTCAGATTCTTCTGATGAATCAGTCTGCTGCGAGTCGGGGTCCTCTGCAGGTGCGTGTTTGCTCTTCCGATCTAGCACTGTGTAGGTCCCCGTGTCCCAAATTAGTAGCGAGCCTGTGTGGAAAGAGGCTTTCTCTATGAGATGATTCTGTATTGCGGAGTTAGTGGGGGCTTATAGAGAGAGAGAGAGAGAGTAGAGAAGAAGGTAGGTTATGTCATCTCACCCATAGACAGTGAACCCGCGTCTCCGTAGCATTCCGCATCAGGCGTTGGCTATTCGGGTCACCTGGCAGCCCATACATGATGGCCCACGACGCACTGGAAGTCTCGTTGATTTGGAGACGAAGGTCGTAGTGCACCCCGGCCACCGGATGATCGTGCTGGTGAACGATGAAGTGGGCACTCTGCGGATTGCCGAAGTTCTCCTCGTACAGTTTGCGGTACCCGGCCACCGACAGATGCGGCATACGGTCCGGAAACGGAGACAGCGTCGCCTTGCCTAGAACATCGCTGAAGTAGCCTACGTGATCTTGGATTTTGGCGTCACCTGCCTCTACGGCAGCAGATTGGGGCTGTTGCTGGCTCTGCGGGAAGGCCGGTTGGGGAATGCCCCAGTCCCACTCATCGTCCGAACTGTTGGTGGCCGCATCCCGGGGGAGCCGGTGAGTTCGATAGACCACTCGAGATCACGCTGTTTGGCGGCTGCGCACGAGGCCTCTGGGTTTGGATTTGGCGGGCCTCGCTGCTTATCTGTCTTCATTCTTTGGAGGATCGGTATGAACTCCAAAGTTGCTTCTTGGAGGTTCTTATGGCCCACGCATGCCAGAAAGACTCAGTCGAGTCCATCAAATTAGGGGTGGGCAAAGGGGAATCGCTGAAGAGGAAGTCAGACCCCAAAGGGATTGGTATTCAAACAGAATCTTGAAGATTTACGCTTTGCACTGTCAAGAGTAGTCTGCCGGATCTCATTCGTCAAATATGGCAGGTATAAACAAAGAGATGGCATAGCTAGCAACCCCACCATGATTTATCTTCCGCTAAAAAGTATGCGATAGTAAACAGCAGCTGCAAACGGTCGAACTTTGAAGCTCCGGTAGGGCTACAAGGCCATGTTCAGTAGGTAATCATACATGTACCTACCTACACAGCTCTCATGTCAGAGCCATTGATGGGAATTATATTAACACATGGAAAAGTGAGTTTAGATGATGGACGTATCGGCCAGCCCCATTCGATATATCCATCGCGGCCGTGACTCGACCCCGGTATTGAACTGGTTTACCTGTATCGAAAATACTATTATACGTAGCCAAGAGAGAGAGAGAGAGTATCCGATTAGAGCAAAGCACTTGAAGCATAAAAATTTCCATCCCACAGGAGAAATTGCAAGTTCCTCGACACCCTGAGCTCACAACTTCTCATTATGGTTCATCTACGCTAGGCCCAAAATGGAAATACCGTATAATCGATACTCTTGCCCGTACTCCTCGGGAAAGGAGAAAATGTTTTCTCAATATTTATAATGGAAGGTACCATCCTGTTTTGGGGGATAGTATAAGATCATCAGATTCATCCCATTCTACCTCAAACCGGAGTCTTGACTTGACATCTTCACAGCCAACCATATGCCAGAAAACACAGACGGCACGACTATCACTACGACGACTACCACCAGCTCTATGGAGCACATCCAACAACCACACCCCGACCACGCACTGGGCCGGCCAGAAAGCGGCCAGCAGACGACTGCCATGGCACCGACAACCCCCGCAGACCAGACCCCTCCACCGGCCGTCAAGACCAAGAAAACCTGGCGCTTCTGGGCCATCATCGCCACGCTCTCCTTCACGAGCCTCATGTCCGCCATCAAAAGCACCATCATCACAAGCGCGCTGCCGACCATCACCGACGCCTACGTCTGGATCCCCAACGCCTTCCTGCTCGCCCAGGTCGCCGTCCTGCCGCTCTTCGCCCAGGCCAGCAACGTCTTCGGCCGCCGCAGCCTGCTGCTCGGCGCCGTCCTCCTCTTCACCCTCGGCAGCGGCCTCTGCGGCGGCGCCAGCTCGATGCGCATGCTCGTCGCCGCCCGCGCTCTGCAGGGGCTCGGCGGCGGCGGCATCAACTTGCTGATCGAGACCGTCCTCACCGACCTCGTCGCCCTGCGCGAGCGCGGCAAGTACATGGCTTTCGTGGGGCTGGGCGCCACCGTGGGCGCGACTGCGGGCTCCTTCCTGGGCGGTCTCATTACGGAGCACTCGTCCTGGAGGTGGTGCTTCTATATCAACGTACCCATCGGCGGGGCTTCGTTTGTGGCTCTCTTCTTCTTCCTCAATGTCAAGTACGAGCGAAGCCTGAGCGTGGCACATCGCTTGCGGCGCATCGACTTCTCGGGCAATGCCATCTTCATTGCCGCTATCGTCTCTGTTCTGATCGCTACAACATGGGGAGGAACACTGTATAGCTGGAGCACTTACCACGTAGCTGTGCCCCTGGCCCTCGGTCTGTTCGGCGTCCTTCTGTTCACAGCTTTCGAGTGGACGCCTCGATTCTGCCCCGAGCCGTCCTTCCCCCGCGATATCGTCTCCGACCGTACGTCGGCCTCGGCCCTCCTGCTTACGTTCATCCACGCGGTCATTACCTATTTCTGTTACTACTTCCTGCCGATCTACTTCCAGGCGGTACTGGGCAAGTCGCCGATGCAGTCCGGGGTTGCGACTCTACCAAGCTTCGCCGGCAGTCTGTTTTTTTGCGCTTGCTGGTGGCATTCTGCTTTCGGCCATTGGACGCTACAAGCCCATTCATCTGGTCGGCTTCGGAGCGAGCATCATCGCATTTGGCCTTTTCAGCCTCTTGGATGTCGATTCGAGCGTCGTGGCTTGGGTCTGCTACCAGCTCCTTTTCGCCATCGGCGGAGGCGGGTTAGCAGAGTGCCTCTTGCCGGCAGTCCAAGCCCCTCTGGACGAGAAGCACGTCGCCACCGCCACTGAAACCTGGAGCTTTGCTAGTTATTTCGGGTGCATCTGGGTCGTGGCGATTCCCTCTGCCATCTTCAACAACGAATGCCGACGTCTGGCGACCACGATTAGCGACCCCAAGATCGCGAGTTTCCTGACGGGCGATCGTACCTATCAACATGCTACAGGTGCTTTCCTCGGCACCATTGAAGATCCGTCCCTTCGGAGCGAAGTGGTTGGCGTCTTCACCGGGGCGTTGCGCACATGCTGGCTGGTTGGCATCGCTTTCGCGGGACTGGGGTTCATGATCACATTTGTGGAAAAGGAGATGAGCCTCCGGGAAGAGTTGAACAACGAGTTCGGCATGGAGGATGTGAAGAAGACCCCGAGTCGACTTCAGATGAAAGGATCGTGTTACCGGTAGTCAAGGACTCGCGGCCGCCGTCGGCGTGATTTTATGCATTGTAGTTGTTACCATTTCGAGAGATTTAGATATAGACTTTGTAGAGATAAAACGTGATGTTTTCACTCCAGATTCCAAACTTTACACTTTTGTCCGTGAACTTCTTTCATCTGCGCGGATTGTATGTCGTCTGCTGCACATCATGAGTCGGCAGTCGCATCGCATTCCCCTGGTGCGTGATGGGCTAAGCAGGATGAAGATGGGTTGATCATTGCAGGACGCACCATTCCCAAACGCATTTCTGCAGCTTCTGCGAGAAAGAGTATGGAGGGTGAAGGTCGGAGGGAATAATGCAGATGCAGCAAAAAGAATAAAAGTAATAATCAGTAAATAGTAAACACTGATCGTCCAGACATGCTAAAGTTATGACAAGAGTGGGATTCGAACCCACGCCAGTTTCCTGACTACGATGTGGAGAAGATCTGAAAGATCTCAGTTCCTGAACGTAGCGCCTTAGACCGCTCGGCCATCTTGCCTTGTTGTGTTGTGATTGTATTGAGCTTATGCAACATTATATCAAGTCTAGGAGTTCCAGGACTGTGAGCACGCTGAGAAAATGCTCAGGTTGGATATTCATACATGGCAAGCTCGTCAAATTCTAAGGTGGGCAACAACTATTATGTACTCAGTACTCCGTAACGGTGGGGGAATGTGGGCTGAATAAGTGAGGGGCTTAACCGTAGTGGGTTGGTGAGCTAAAGTGGACGGACGTACAGCCTAGGTAGGGTTCGACCGTAGTATACTGGACCAATTCGTAGGACATGAACCCTCAACTCCTGATGCCCGAGACTCAATCATCGAAACTTGACAGAAATTACGACAAGTGCACGAACATTGAAGGTTGAGAATTGACCTGTAGAGACGTTGTGTTGTGGCTACAGCCCAAGTGCAGAAGCTTGGCTGGAGGTGTGCCCGATGACGAGGGTTAGGAGGAAATTCCGGGCTTCGGCACGAGCTGCTGTGCTGCGGTTAGAGCCAGTAAGTGGCATGACTTCCCAACCTAGCAGTGTGCATCATATGTACCCTTGGAGATATAATGGTAATCCTAGTCTGGTATACTTCAGGAGGAATGGATGCAAGGTCAACGATAAAGTTACTGAGTAGGGTTCTCGCCCTCTATATATCTAGGGGTTCCATCGGAATGACCATGGAGAAACAAAGTATGAAACCGGACAGTATATTATGTTCATCGGCCGTTGTGCTCGTAGCCTCCCTTGAACCGAGCACACTATAAAGGAAACTGCCTCCCTAACCCTATCCGTGAAAACGAAAAGAATCGCCATACACCATTTTACGCCGCGCTCATTCTTTAGGGGTCGTCTCTCGTGATTGCCTTGCCTACGCTTCAGTGGTGCAATTTCATAGACCAGGGGGATACTTTCGACCCCCTACCCCGACCACGATAGGACTCGAACCTCTGTCCTGGTCGCGGTACCTCTTCCTGTCGCGATCGTCGCTGTGTGAACTACGTCGCAACTCTTCCTCGCGCCCTCGATCACGGCCTCGTTCTCGATCCCGGACCCTGCTGTCCCGCTCTCTCGGCTCCCATCCGTACTCTTTCGAGCGGCGGTCTATGTCGGCCGCGCTGCTCGTACGTCTATCCAGCACGGGACGTCGCATGTAGGCTTTGTCTTTCCTACTCCTCCTCTCGCGCTCTTCCTCCAGCTCGCGCTCGCGGTGCTCCCGCTCTAGCTGTCGCTCAATGGTACGCTCTAGGTCGCGCTCACGCTCACGATCCCGCTCGCGGAGCCTGTCTCTGTCGCGGTCCCGCCGGGTGGGCTGTTTAGGCGACGCATCCGAACCGGAGTCAGATGCGTAGGACTCGTCTGAATAGCTTCGACTGAGACGCGAGCTGTGGCGCTCGGGACGCGGTTTATCGCGGGAGCTGCTGTGGGGTCGATCGGATGATCCAGGCAAGAAAGAACTAAGTTTTTGCCGAATGCTGCCGAGCGGGCTTGTGCTGCCCGAGGGCAAGCTGCGGCGGCGGGAGCCAGGAGGTCGCAACTCGGCACGGTGTGACCGCATCCCGGGTCCAACCGATGGAGGTGGGGGTGTCTCAGGGGGAAAGACGCGCACTGTGTGCTTTGGTCGTCCTGGTGGTACTGGCCTCACCCTGGGGCTTGGCTGCACATCCGAGTCCGAATCTGATGGGAGCGGTGACGGGTTTCTCGGTTGGCTATGCCGTCGGAGAGGAACGGGACGTCGTGGATCGAGATGCGCAGATGGACGAACCGCCTCTGGGGATGAGGGAGGATAGTCAGAGAAGCTCCTGCGGCGGATTGCGGGTTCGTCTGGTGAGCTACTGCTCGTGCTGTCATGACGACGATGAGCCGGTGGGTGAGCTTGGCGGGCCCCGATATTTGCTCGTCTCCCTGGCAAATGGGTGAATGGTACCGACGGCCGCTCTCTCTCGAAATATTCATTCTCAGTTGGTGGCTTAGCAGATGCAGCATGAGACCCGCGGACATGAGTGAAGTGGACTCGAGGATCTGGGCTTGGTTGGGTTGCTGCGGGAGCAGCCTCGTGGCGCAACTTTTCGGCACATCCTCTATGCCATGCATCTATGTATGGATCGCACTGGGAAGGGAAAGCCTCTTTCGGTAGGTCGGTTGGGAACGGCACCCCGGTGTCGGGGTGCTTCAGCCCCCAGTTGCGCACAGCAAACTGCATGTACGGCACATGTTCCTCGGGCTCCAACAGGATTTGGAGGGACTCCCATCGCGCAAAACCCTTCGGGGTAAGCACTGGAACGGACGGCGCGACAAAGTCATTGTCCCCCGGGTACAGCATGTGCTGTACTCCAAGCGCAGTCCATATATACGAGATAGATTTGTCGGGTGCGTCGACGAAAAGAGAATCGTAGTCGCCGCCTACTACTTTGTAAAAGGCAGCAAGTTTCGTCTTGTCTAGAAGTTGTTTCCTCTTGTCGCCAATCGCGACAATCTGGGCAGAATAGCAATGTTAGCCTCTGACATATGTCTCCAAACGGCAAGGGAGTTCAAGCGGCTAGTTTGTAGATGTGCAAGGCAACGGGCACCGTGAGCAGCGCCGGAAACCACAACATATACACCTGAGGAGAGAAGTGGAGGTTCCTACAATGTGTTTAGCGATGGCGCGTAGAAGCGCATCAAGCAGCTCCGTGGGCGTTCTATCCTTCTTGATGAGATATCCGTAGAATGACTTTCCGTCTATGGGCGGAGTCTGCGCCGCAGTCTGGGGTGGAGGTATACGGTCAGACTTGAGTGGAGGTGCGGCGGCGGCGGCGGCAGCAGTGGTCGCGGGCGCGGGCGCGGGCCTGGTGGTTGGAGCAGTTGCAGCTGATTTTGGATCGGCCGCCATCTCGGTGGGACAGGATTAAACTCCTGGCGCGTGAAGTGACAAACCGTTTTTTTTGTGACTCGCAATTGAATAGAGTGGTAATCGACAATGACGAAAAAGCAACATGATAAAACGAACGGCGGCCCAGTACAGCAAGGTCGCAGATGCTCTCTCCAACAACCGAGGCCGGGTGGGACAAATCACATCAGGGTAACGAAGCACGATCGAGACGGCGGCAACAGAAGCTCAAGGTCGGGTAACACGATCGTATATTTGATATATGAGCGAAAGAGTCATAAAAACCGAGGATTGATGATGGCTCTGGCGGTCATGAGGGTCCAATGAGTCGAAGGGCAAGCAACACGAGAGTTGGAAGGAAAATGCCTGGAAGTGAGGAGTGAGCCTGTTGACAGACTTTCCAGTCATTTGCAGTCGCAGTCGCAGTCGCATGCAGCAGGCATCATGGATGGCGGGCTGGCGGGCGGGATGCAGTGTGGATGGGTGGATGACGGGCTGTGTGTCACTCACACAGAGGTTGGAGGCCACAAGTCCAAGGTCCAGTCCTGGTCCAGTAGGTGCCCAATCCGGGCTGACACGTGCACCCGCACACTCTAAATCCTGGAAGAGATCGTCACTGAACTAGCCTTCCAAGATTCTGTCTGCCTGGCCTCCGGTGCGTTCCATGTTACAAAAATATCACACAGCGCAGAGATCTGCAAATTCTGGACGCTTCCCGATGATTTGGCAAGGCTGATTCAATGAATTTAGAATAGTGGGTAGGCCCAATTCGTAATAACAGTGCGTGCGCCAACACCCAACACTCGTGATGTTCCATTCCCGGATGAGGATACGACCACATAGTAGTTGTGGCTGGTCGCAACCCGTCACCTCTCCATTGGTAGACCTGGGCCGCAGAATGTACAGCAAAAGGTTCCTCAATCAGTATGATCATCATCCCATAACTCAGACGACCAGATTCCACAGCGCAAACGCTGCGCCGGCCAGAGGTAGGAAGCACCGGATAGCGTTCCGGTCCCGCCAGCGCCTGATCAGCTGGCGAACCTTATCGTCGCTCATCCTCGATTCCTTGCTGCTGCCATGCGCCTCGGCCGCCGCCAGGACGCGGTTCGTGGGCATCACGAGGGCGAGGGTGAAGGGGATCAGAGCCGCCGTGAGCGCGCCCCCGAGCGCGAACCCTCGCCATTGTCGCCCAGCCGCCCAGCGGCCGTACGACACCGCGACATGGCTGAGCCCCGTGGCGACGGCCGCGACAGGTATGACTTTGCCGCGGTGGAAGATGCTGAACCATTGGCGCAGCATGACATCGGTGGATGCGCCCGTGTTGAGCACTGCCGGCACCGCAAATGCCGATAAACTGGCTGTCGCACCTGTCAAAGTGTCAGAGCTGTGCCTCCAAAACATATGCATGTCGAAAGCCTACCGGCGATCATAGCTGAGCTGAGTATATTCGTAGACGCAATTAGCGTCTCTGACGTCGACGACGTTTGCATCTTGGAGGAGAGGGTTTTTGTTTAGGGTTTTCGTTTTCTTGTTTTCAATTATAGAAGGCACAACACCCAGCACGCCTAGTTATAAGTGATATGATCAAAGATCGTATGGTATATATCCCGGGCCAAATTGGGGGGGTTTTTTATTTGTTGTCTCTGTAGTTGTAATCCCCTAAACGGCGCTTGTAGAAGCAGCTCACCACCGAACAAAGTCTATGGCCATGACGAAATGTCTTACTGTACAACCCCCCTATTAGCGATATGCAACATCTGTCGACCGCTCCCATCGTCATTTTAATGAATGTTGGAACATAGCGGGCCTCATGTAATCTCTTTCCATAATAGAAGGTTAAATGCACGGCTCAATGATGACCGGGGGCACTCGAGTGGCATCAATGCAAGTCACGCAATGACCTTTGCATTCGTCTTCGGGAACGTAGTAAGTAAAGTCGGCAGGCGGATACTGCCACAGCCATTGCGTGCACGTTGGGACTGTCGGTGTGAATAGTCACCGCTATAGAAGGGCTATAGAAGGGTCGCATATCTACCAAGCGACGTGTACAACCCCAAAAACCTGTAATGTATATACGCCACATAACTTGATACGGCAAACCCCAAAAGGCCAGAACTATGAGTCCAATGGTGTTGACAATACTGGTGGAAGCTTGCCCAGGGCAGGCTGCTTGTATATTTCATGTGAGCCAGAACTCGTCGTAGTTTTTCTTCATTGGTCATTGCACATCTAGTTTCCTGCCCAGAGAAGAGCAGGCAAATCCCACCAGAGTAACGTCCTTCCCCTCAAACCAGACCCGAGTGTCCGGCTCCTCCCACTGCCTGAACCGTTCGAAGCCCGCCTTCTGCATGACCCGCAGACTGCCCGGATTGTTCGCCTCGACCAGCGCCGACAGCATCTCGGGCACCACCACCACTCCCCCCCACCTTCTCTGGCCTCCTCCAAGCCGCCGCCGCAATCAGCGGCAGCAGCAGCAGCAGCAGCGACGGAGCACGCATCCACCTCGACCTCGGCCTCGACGCGGGGCAGCGCCCACCAGCGCTCAAGGAAGGCGCGCAGGAACTCGGTCGCGTACCCACAACCCCAGTGTTCGCGCTTGAAGATGTACCCGACCTCGGGCCAGCCGAGCTCGGGCGAGGCGCCCTTGTGCACGCCGCCGAGGCCGAGCAGCTCGCCGGTGGCCGCGAGGCAGATGGCCGCGTTGTACGTCTCGCGGTCGCCCCGGGGCGGCAGGAAGCCGTCGAGCCGCTCCTGCGTCTCGGCCAGGTCGGCGTCGATGCGGCCCCGCGCCGTGAAGACCATGACCTCGGGCTGCGTGCGCAGCGCGTGCACGGCCGGCAGGTCGACCTGGGTCAGCGCACGGAGGAGCAGGCGCTCCGTGTGGATGGGCTGTCGGTCCGCGTTCGGCGGAAAGGGTTGCTTAGGCATGGTGGTTTTCACCTTGATCATGTTCGCGGAGTAGTCCATGTTTGTCTATCTTGGATATAAGAGTGAGCGACTACAGCTGGTTTATCTTTCTGTGCTGGAAACCTGCGAGGACACCCCAGACTTTTGCTCCTCTGACTGTCTACTCGGGCTCATGATGCCTAGGTTATTATACCGAGTACCTAGCACGTATGACTCTAGTTGTGGTACAGCAGGTGGTATCTATGTTCAGCTCTTACAGCTGACTCATAAGTTTGCCCGGATCGGTAAGTTGAGCTACCACTAATGGATACCACAAACGGCTGCTTGTGAAATGTGCTGAGTGCACACTTGGCTCTACTGCGCATCAGGTATAGGCAGATAGGTTAGGTTACTGTATTTGATGCACTTAGGTACAGGGGGTCCACAATTGCCACAGTCAATGATTCTCACTCAATAGTTCCAAGCAGTCAACCAAGCCATTGGAAGCGATACATCCACATCCACATCCAAAGTCATCAGCCATCAGTCATCAGCTTGTGCAGCGACCGTTGGCAGGTATCTCACCATATTATGTAATTTGTTTGGTGCAGATTGCCTCTCTACATCTGATCGTCACTTCTTCTAACGGCCTGCTTACATTAAATAACTCGGTGTGTCTCCAATTTGGCGGGTCCCCGCCGTTGTCAGCCTATTGCGCGCACATGCGGCCGCAAACATATTCATAATGGACTCTACGTCACCTACGGTCGCGCCGACCACATCATCGGTAACGAGACCGTCGTTTAAGCTGAGCTGTACGACGTGCCGGTCAAAGAAGATAAAATGCAATCGCGTGCACCCGTGTTCGCATTGCACCAAGTCGGGCATAGAGTGCGTCTTCCCCGCCCGCAAGCGCATGGAAAGGCCAAGGAAGACGAGGAACCAAGAGCTGCTTAACCGTATCAGCCGTCTCGAGACCATAGTGGGAAAGGTGGACGTGCAGAGCCTGAAGGACCTGGATATCGATATATCCGATATCAATCTATCAAACACCCCAGATGCGTCTACGCCCACGGCTGAAGCGTCGCCATCTGTGACTCGACCCGGGCACTCGACGCAAACTGCCGGGGCTCACCAGGCGTCTAATCAACCCCATCAGAATGAGCCGCACACAGCCAGACGCTACGTTGGCGGTGACTTCTGGATGAACCTATCTCATGAGGTTGAAGGTCTGAAGCAGGCGCTGGAGCAGCCGTCGGATACCGACTCGGGCGAGGAATCAGAAACCGAGAGCCCGGAGTCTTCTATGGGACAGCAGAACCCTCAGCCTTTTGCTACGCAAGGCCTTCTTGTCGGTTGCAAATCGCCAGATTCGAGCGGGCTCATTCACCCAGCTACCGCCCAAATACTGTATCTGCTCTCGGTCTTTTTCGACAGGGTCGACCCAATACTCAAAATTTTACATAGACCAAGTATCCTGGTGATGCTTCCAGCTGGACTGCCGAGGCTGACCCTGGCCCAGGAAGCACTGGCATTTTCTATATACTTCGCATCCATCACTAGTCTCTCGCCAGAGGCGTGTCAGACGAATCTAGGCCAAGACCGTGCCACTCTGCTGAAGACTTATCAGCTGGCGGTGGAACGAGCACTTGGCGCGGCGGACTACCTCACCAATACGGATCTGGAGTGTCTTCAAACCTTGCTCCTATATGTCGCCTGTCTGCGTGTGCACAACCAATCACGGGCCTCCTGGGCTCTGACTGCGCTTCTCCTCCGTCTGGGACAGGGTGCCGGTCTCTTGCGCGATGGCGAAGGAAGGGGCTACTCACCCTTTGAAGTGGAGATGCGGCGGCGTATTTTCTGGCAAATCGTGGTGCTTGATGTGCGAGCAGCCGAAGACCGAGGGACCGAGGCTATGATAGCGACGAACATGCTCAATATGCGTTTGCCTCTGAACTTGAACGATGATGACTTTGGTCCGGATAGTCCGGGACCCCTAGTTGAGCGGACCGGCGGGTCTGATATCACTTTCGCGTTAGCTACGGCGCAATCCTCTAGCATCTTCTTGTGGCTGGGACAATCTCAATCACAGCCCCTGGGTAGCACTCCGCCACAGCAGACGGAAGACGAGATGATTACGCACGCCCAACGTCTCGAGACTAAGTATATCACCAGTGCGGATCTGTCCCACTATCAGTCGACCATGGCGGCAGGGCTCATTCGACTCATCAATCTTAAATTCTGGCTGGCTCTACAGTACCCCATCAACCCACCCGCTCAGCCAGCATCCTCCTCCCCCTCCTATCCTCTGCCCGTTGCTCCCATACCAGGCGATGTCGCACTGCCAAGCACCGACGGCGGCGGCGACGGCGAATCCAGCATTGCGACCCAGCTGCGGCAGCAGCAGCAGCAACGCGAGCGGCGCTGGCCCAAGGTCTCGCGCGAAGCCATGCTGCAAACGGCCGTGTCGGTCCTGGAGCTCACGCAGCGCAACGGTCAGTCGCCCTTCGCCGAGCGCTTCGGCTGGTGGAGCAACACGTACGTGCAGTGGCACCCCCTGGCCGTCTGCTTGGCCGAGCTGTGCTCGCAGACGCGGGGCCCGCTCGTGCAGCGCGCGTGGGAGAGCGTCGACGTCGTCTACCCGCTCTGGGCCCACGTGGTCGCCGATACGCGGCGCGGGCAGCTGTGGCGGCCCATCCGCAAGCTGTACAAGAAGGCCAGGGCGGCGCGGGCGGCGGCAGTGCTGCAGGACGAGCAGGAGTCCAAGTGGCGGCAGCAGACCGGGTTCAATGACGACGTGCCCTGGATGGCTGGGCCGTGGATGACGAATCCAGGGTACGACGCAGGTCTCGATGGGAATAGTAGTACAAAAGTGAATACCCCCACAGCAGCAACAGGAGCAGGAACGCCGAGTATGTCCGCCATAGTAGGAATTGGCACATCATCAGCAACAGCTGCTGCCTCCAACGCGGTGTGCTCCGAGCCGCCGACAGTCCCTATGGATACCAGTGGTGGGGGTGATAGTAGCAATGGCCTCGGTATGCCTGCCGCCGTGGAAATGTCAGCACCGTCCATTGACCTTGGCCCGGCCAGTAGGTTTACCGACCCCGGTATCGGCTGGCCCGGCCTCAATAACATCAACTTTGATATGCCGAGGGACAGCGGTTTCGATTTTATGAACTGGGGCGTATGGAACGAGTTCATGAGCGATACCTTTGCGGAGAACAAGTCAAGGACAGGGTCTAGTGAGGACAGCTGAGTTACCACTCCATGAGCGTCTCTGAACGAAGATATGATGTGTTAAGAGAACGTATCTCCCAATAAATCTAGAATCATGAACAACAAGTCTCTGTGCGTTAAGGCATCCGTGGAAATCATAATAAATTTTGGTTTGAGCTACTCTCGGAAGGCATCTTCCTACGTGCTCCTCTGGTTGCACAGAAGCCCTGTCTATACGAGTCGAGCCATTCGCCCTTAACCCATTCATTCTCGGATGTGTAGCATGTCTCGAAATCCAGTAGACGTTCGACATGGTGTGAAATAGAGCACATTGACTTCGTAACGAACCATCTCTCATTTGGGTGGCATTGATTTGCTGCTCTAACTATTGAGAGCATATGCTGACGTAATGACATTTCCGCAAGACCGTAATAACACCAGCAGATCCATGACCACCTGCATTTCATTCCCAGAACCCAGCAAGACACCAACTCCCATTTTATGCGAATGTGGAAGGTCGGGTAGCACTGAAGATCTTCTTGGTGCTGATCCGGGGAATACGGTGGGGGAGAGGGAAGCTCAGGCCCTTGGTGGTGAGCTGGCGGATGTAGGGGCGCTTGATGTCCTCGGTCTTCTCAAGCTCGACGACGCGGAGGATCTAGTCATGGTCAGTACAGAGATCTGGGCAATTTTCCCCATCGAGGAGGTGGAACATACGTGGATGGATCGGAAACGAGATCGGTGGCGGGCGGCCATGTCGGAGTACATGGACTCGACGGCAGCGCAGCGGGACATCTCACGGTACTCCTTGTACATGTTGTGGGTACCGGAGCGCGAGTCGTAACGGATCCAGATACCGAAGTTCTTGACCTTGAGAGGATGCTTCTCGGCGATCTTGTTCATGGCGACGATCTCACCGTTGGCCTTCTTGACCTTCTTGAGCTTCATCAAGAAGTACCAGAAACGAGACTTGGCAACGACCTCATTGGGGGCAAAGATGCGCATGCGGTAGAGCTTGGGGGTGGGGTTGCTCTCGGTGGGCAGATGGCGGCCAATGACCTGGTACTCCTGAAGACGACCTGAGCGAGAAACTGGCGTTAGTTATTTGAACGTTTCAATATTCGACCAAAACATCGCATGAGCAGACGCAATTCCTTCCTGCCACCAAAGCGTGCGTGTCGTCGATGTCGAATTGTTGAGATACAGATGGGCGTTTCTGCTCGTGTTGCAATCTTCCATTGAAGGCGGTGTTTCCTCTGCAACAAGTATGTCGTAGCCCGCAGTTGCTTGGGTCTTCAATGCCAATGCTTCATTCTCGCAACAGAAGCATGCCGAGTGAGCTGAGCCGGTCAAGGAGACCGCTGCACGTCGCAGTGGTTCGTATGTCGGCCGTGATGGTTGCTGGAGAATTGTTGTCGAAGTCGGATCGTCGAGCACGTATTCATATCCCACCTCTTTTCCCGGTCATATCAAGCATCGAGGAATAGAAAATCGCTTACCCATCTTTTCGAATGTTAGCGACCGAGTCTCGATGAAACGGAATCAAGGGTCAACTTACTGTGACGGTGTTTTGGTTAGTCGTCGTCGTTGCTGGCTGGTTGTGGAGGAAATTCCGGCTTTGGGGGAGTGTGACTTTTTCGGCCTGGGGAACGAAGATTGGATTTCTTCAGAAATTGAGCTTGTGTTCAACTAGGGTTTTTGCCAGAGGAAAATTAAGCAAGTGGCAGCCCGGCAAATTCCATTCTCCATGTGTGGCATGTGGCTGAGTTTCTGGGTTACCAAAGGTGGGGCTTTAGTGTGGCTGGTACTTCGGGCAGGTGCAGCCCAAATGCCAAGACCGCTAGACCAGACCGTCTGACTGGGGTGGATGTTGACCTTCCCAGTGTTGTCACCAGCCAATCAACAATCGGCATGTCCAGCACCTCAAAGAAGCTCTCTCTCTCACTTGAGGCATCTATGTCTTTGAGGTCACATACTTCTGAGAAACACAAAGATGCAACTACAATAAACGCAATTTCTACGAACCTATTTCCATTCATTGCCACAGTACGGGGATAGTCGGTGTCTAGTTAAGCATAACTGCTCCTGTATCTGGGCCGACACGACCCTTGGAGGTCTTCTTTCATTATGGATAGCCTCATCAAGGAGTTCAAAGCTGCCTACGCGGGCCAACTGGGCAATGATCTGGCCAAGACCCTCACGCCAGACGTCCCAAACAATGCCGCCCAGCTGATGTCCGTTTGGGAAAGCGGCAATTCCCAATCCATCAAAGACGACTTGAAGTTCCTGTTCGTGCGCGATAAGTCGGCGCGACTCGACATGTCGTCAGATGAGGCAGGGGGGTGGCAAGCGATTTACTATTCGTACTGGAAAGCTCTCGGTGAGATCTTAGCCGCCGAGGGTTTGAGGAAGAGTCGAGTCAAGGTACGTGACCATCCCAACCAGGGGTTCATTTGCTAGCTTCATCAGCCCATCTGAGCCACGGAGCACCATGAAGTCTCTTTGGTCAATTAACAAACTGACATACATAAACTTGATACAGACCTCATGGACCTCGGTGTACGAAGCTTGGAAGGAACTTACCTCTCAGATAATACGCGGCTACACTAACCATGAGTTCGAGAACTGGACCATCCCTTGCTTGTACGTTGCTGGCAAGTACATGCGACTTTACGCTATGCGAGCAGATGCGGAGAGAGGAAATAATGGCGATGAGATGGTTACCAATTTCCAGGATGACTTCGACCCGGAAACCGAGAAACACAAGTCGCTCGAGGACTGCGCCAGACAGCTGAACCGCATCTTCAACCTTTGTCTGAGTGACCGGTACGTAGCACTGATCTCTCGAGATGCAATTCTCTAACATCTCTCAGAGCACCCTTGAGTGAGTCTCGGAAATGGGGCATCTACTACGCTATCAATCTTCTCTTCAAGACCTACTTCAAGCTTAACTCGGCTGCCTTGTCCAAGAACGTGCTCCGGGTGCTGTCGGCTGGACGAGGAGACATGCCAGACTTTGAGAGCTTCCCAAAGTCACAACAAGTAACCTTCAAGTACTATGAGGGTGTTTTGGCCTTCCTCGAGGAGAACTACGAGGAAGCCGAGAAGCATCTCACCCTCGCCTGGCTCTTATGTCATAAGGGTGCAACACGGAATATGGAGTAAGTCTGGTCTAGCCGGCTGAGCACCGGCCGGGTAAAGCTAACAACCGGTAGACTCATACTCACTTACTTAATCCCATGTCACCTCTTGACAACACATACGCTACCCAGCGTCAAACTCCTCGCTCCCTTCCCAAAGCTGCAGACCTTGTTCCTGAAGCTTGCGACAGCCATCAAAAAGGGTGACCTACGTGGGTTTCACCAAGCTCTGCAGGAAGGTGAGGACGAGTTTGTCAAACGCCGTATCTACCTCACCTTGGAACGCGGGCGCGATATTGCATTGCGCAATCTGCTGCGCAAGGTGTTCATAGCGGGAGGCTTTATAGAAGGCGCTGAAGGGGGCGCGCAAGTCCGCCGGACAAGAATCCCGGTCGCTGAATTCGCAGCGGCAATACGCATGAGTGGCGGGCAAGACATAGACACTGATGAGGTGGAATGTCTCCTAGCTAACATGATTTACAAGGTAAGCCTATTCAATCATCACGCGAAGCCTCAATCACATAAGCTGCCTGCATCTTCACCTCCACCCACCCCTTCCCCCTCAAAACTGCCCGTACAGTATCATACTTCATCATGTCGCTCTCGCCCTCGAACTGTGTGGGTTCCAGCCTGAGGCAGCTGTACTCTTGATCTCATTGATTGACATACCTTGGTCCGAGATTGACTCACTAATTCTATGCACCTCCTACAGAACCTCATGAAAGGATATATTGCACACGAACGCGGCTTCGTGGTCTTGAGTAAGAATGGTGCATTTCCTGGAACGGGTGTGTGAGCCATGGGGGTATATACAGTACGGCAGCCCCAGAAACGACAGGAATTTGGCATGCTTACCTATGTATGCCCGAAGGTGTGCTGCCAATCAGAGGCATGCGTTATGCAGAGAGCACTCTGCGCCTATCATTCGCCGGATGGCCCACTTCAGTGCTATGGGAAGATGGCTTTATCAGTGCTGGAAGAGGTTAATGGACATAGTTCCAAGAACTATAAGGGCATATCTTTAAGCTTAGATGTAGCTTGTTGCTCATCAGCTTTGCAGTATCCAGGTCTCATTGAATTACGCTTACGTCGCTGTGACTCTTCCGGTTCGTCTGGCGGAGCAAAGGGGTGTCCAGCATCCCATCGAGACTCATCGCATTGCGCGATACCTGGGAGGTATCTTGTGAGCAGCTACCAACATACAATAAATATACTTGGATTCCCATCTGATGTGTCTGCAATTTTCATATCCGCGTACCAATCAAGAGCACAGCTGCTGTGTTTATATTGTCACCTATTCTACTTCGACACTGATGCATTGCTTCCATACACCAATGTGGTATAGTGGATTCAGTCGTGGCTGGATGAGACAGACAAACGGGTGCGTAGGCCACCGCATCCCCCAATCCTTTCTTTCTTTTCGAGCGCAAGGCAACCCGCCTTTGCTTGCTTGATCATCGCAATAGTGTTCTTTTCCCGTACCGTCGCGGGAAGAGGTGTAACTTGAAGTCTCCTTCGCCCGCCGTGTAACCCCAACCAACATTCACACCTGTTCCATTCTCTGAGACACTTACCGACCAATTCCTGCAGTATACACCGGAGTGCGAGGACTCATTATTGATTAATACCGAAGGACTCATTCACTCACTTCCTTCCTTCTTAGTACAGGTACATTCCAGTTTCCATAGGCCGGGTACTAACAGCGGGCAGGCAAGTACACCTGGGGAGATATGTCTTACTCACACAGTGACTCACGCCCCGACGGCAACCCACACGGTCGTACCGAAATCTGACTGCCTGGATGACAGGCATCCTGGGGGAGACCGGAGGTGGGGGTCTGAGTTCCACGCAGCTTTTAGTGCTGTCGCCCCATATCGTATGTAGCCTCAGCAAGCACCATCTTGCACTAATGCAACCACTTTAACTCTGTCTCATTTACTTTTCCACGGTCCGCCGGGATCATGGCTTGCCCATTGGCGAATCACGCCCCGAGTTCATATCTTGCCGAGTTGTTCAGAAGTGACAGGTCGCTCGGGCTAACCCGCTAGGTGAATGTAAGGGGCTCTGTCTTAGCCAGATCTGGGGCATCCTGCGAAGGAAGGGAACAATACTTTTGTCACATCATCTGGCCTTCAACTTCGTAGGTTTGGTGAATATGTACACAGAAGGTAGAACCACATCTGTCTGCTCTTTCTCTTCGTTCTGGCCCTGATCTAGCTAGAGACTACACCCCCATAAAGATCAGGGCGTGATACACGATCAACGATAGTCCTGAATGATAATTGTACAAAAGGACATCCCCCGTAAAATCCTCCCAAGGTATCTTGTCTCGTCAGTCTAGAAATTTCAATACTTATGCCATAAAATCCTCCAGGCAGATTTGCCAGTCAATACCGTTGCTGGTATCTTCACAGAAGATACCGTCCACAATAGGTGTGCTTGTCTCGTACAGAAATGCAAAACGCCTCCAGTGCTTTTTTCAGGGGTTTCTCCTCCATGAAGTTGCTCTCTCAGATTCCGCGCCGGGATGCGAGAGCAGAAACAATGCCAAATAAACAGAGCGCGGATGTGCGTAATAGTAGTAGTACAGGAGTGTCAATAGGGAAATGAAAGCAAACAAGCCCTCTCACGGGCTCCGCCAAACGCCAGGAAGTGGGAATTGTATCATCATCTTGCCACGTTCGAATCCCATGTCTTTGAAGGAAGAACAAGGAACTGAACATGAATCATTAAGTTTCGAGGAGATGATTTGACGCTGTGAAATGAGAAGCGTGCAGGGGCAAGATAGAAAGACATGGTCGCAGGAAAGTGGCCGTAGTGTTGTGGCCTAGAAGAAGTGTTTGTGGCTGCGTGGGGTGTTCCTTTGAATTATATTAGTAACAGGATAGGATATGGTAAAATGGTATGGAGACATACGAAGTAGTGGAGATGTCATCGACATGGTTGCATAGGGCGACGAACAGATCGAAGAAGAGCTGAGTTCCACCGTTATACATTTCAAGCTGCATCGTTCCACTGCGCTTGAACGTGCTGCGGCTCCGAATGATGAGTGCAAGGTAATGTGCCCTCAACTTGGAATCAGTGTCGGGCGTGTTGGCGTAGGCATAGCGAGCTGAAGCCAGGATGGTGCTGCACTGGATTCCAGACTCTATGAATATATGTTAGCCTCAAGAGAATAATTGGACGATGGAGGGAGAAGACTTACGGAGACCTTGCTTCCGCAAAGCGACTCGCTTGAGTTCCTCGAGCCCGTATCTATCGGCAGTGCAATAGATGACAGTATCCTTGAGGAGGTCGCCGTCGGTAGCATGATGATAGACGGTCGACTCGCCGCGGCCATCATTCTCAAGCTGTTCAATCTCCCATGAGTTTCGCTTCTTGTTGTGGACCAAGCGAGGATAGTAGTCCCCTTTGTACATATACTCCAGGATGGAGGAAAAGATTTCAGGCTCCTCGTCCGCCAAGAAGATACGCTTATTGTTCGCCGACTCTGTGTCCATGTACATGTCCGACAGGCGGCGCTGGAAACCAAGGTGACGCACAAAGGACGTCTTCGTGGGCGGCGAAGAAACGTTGATTTCTTCCGATAACGAGAGTAACAATGGAAGGTGTCAGTGTGCTGTGTGGATGTATAAGTTAGACGGCTGCGAATAAAAACGGAGGCATCGATCACCTCGAGATTGGTGGACTTACCTCGCGGGAGACATGGATGCATCATTAGCAGATGACATGGTTGCCGTCGTAGGGCGGCGTCGTGGTTCGTGGCGGCTTTTGGAGACACCAGCATGGCTCTTGTTGAAGGAGGAGCTCGATTTGCTGACTTTGTGATTTTTCGAAGAAGACCTGCTGGGCGGAGCCTCGTAACGTCTGCTAGTGCTGAACATCCTGTTGATTTGTGGGAGGTGTCTCGGATTGGTCGATTTAAGTTACAAGTTGCGATTAAATTTTTGAATGAGAGACACTTCAATCACGGACGAGCGACCGCAGAGAAGCCGGGTTGTCGGGGGAGTTGTTGTTTTAAAGAGTTGCGATTTGGATCATGCGAGCGACTTACACCGAAGAAATGATGGAATTACTGAGAAAGAGGGGGAAAAGAGATGTGTGACGACGAGTTCTTGTCTGCCTACCTAAGATGCCGAGGGCGCGTATAATTGAAAGGGAAGAATCTAATGGGCTGGATGCTTCTTAAGTACTCCCAGGCCCATGCTGCTTACAGTGCAGCGACTGACTGCTGCCGGTGCAGGGAATTATGAGGCCTCAAGGCAGCACGCGCTGGATACTTGGAGGGAACGCGTCCTGCCCCACACCCAATCTACGAGGCAACCCGATACTAACGCCAAATCACGTGAATCCATTTAGCGAGTTTGAACATGGGTTCGCCGCAGGGATTAGCGAGGGACGAGGCGTGAATAGTGCCATTGGGGTATCCTCGATTGCCACACTCCCAAGTCATGGAGCCTTCGTTCAGGGGCGCGGCCCGGGATCTTGCTGATGGCGTCGTTTTAAGGGCTTCTGCTAAAGGCAGCAAGAGGTTGCCGTCGCAGGCTAGGCTGATTTAGATAAGCCAGTGAACTACTCCGTACAGTTCAGAATTCTACTACAGTTTACGTACGGAATAACACCTCGTAACCTTAGACCGTTCAATGGACACCCCCGTACGGTGCTTGCCCGTCTGCCTGTACATAGATGAGCTCCGTGCACGGCAAACGAAGATAAGGGCTCCTAGGTGTGATCAATTGAATTGATCTTACTCCAGACTAGCTTCTTCATCTGAGAAACCAAGACCCCTGCTCACCTCGACTCCATATTCGCCCTCTAGGCAGATTCACACAGCCCTTGGGCGAGTGTTAGCGACACTGCCACAGCTGGAGTGCTTTTTACTGCTTTAGCACTCCTTTCTGCTAACAGCCCTTCGAACACCTCGTTCACCAAATGCTTGCGGTTCCATTGCCACAGTCTCATCGCATTTGTTTGAACCGGGGATCGTTGAACCATGCTTCGTTTGCTTTTTAATGCTACCATTTAGCCTTTTGTGACTCACACTTTCCCGAGCCCAAGGCTTCTCGAAGCCGGCAAATTGCAAAATCGCATCATGACATGCATGATCCGCATTTCAATAGAGATGAAATGCATCTATATCAAGTCCTTAGACCCTCTAGCGCATCCACTCCTGTTACTAAACGTGTGTCAACCGCCAGTTCCTTTTGCATTATGTGCTGCTACCTATAGCACTATCAGATTCTACTCTGCTAGAGTAACTATTAGTACTCTCCATTTGGGGGACTTCTGGTCATGCATGTGCATATAGGATATGATCCTCCTATCGCTTTGAATTCAGATCTATCTATCAATACTGGTCGCCACTCGGGAGGCGTGCTGAAGAGTATGGATAGAGTCGCCGATGAGATCGGCTACGTCTGCGGGCCTGTCGAGCACCTCAGTGAAGGCTGTGTGCTTACTCGCCGCATTGGGGGAGAGAAAGTGAAGAATCACCAGTGTGATGGTCGTCGAAATATCTTATTATACTGCATGTTAGATAGACATTGAGTACCTAGATATATGTCGGTTCCATCAATATATGATATTGGCCGTGCTTGGGTGGGTGTATACTTCAAGAATCGTGGAGAGGGATTGAATGGGCGAAGGCAAGTCTTAGGTACCTCGTTATACATACTACCTACCTACCTATATAGTAATGTAAACATAGTTATTGGAGAGTCTAATATGGAAGAGCGATTATTCGGGCTGGAATACAAAGGAGTAGATGTAAAAAGTCGTGAAAAAGAGAGCGACCCGAGAAGGGGTCGAAAAAGTGACCGCAGAGGGAGTTGAACCCTCTTGCATTTAAGTATGATATGCATAAGAATACTAACCGCTAGGCTACACCGGCCCGGTCAAGGAAACTACACATCAACTCGATTCATATAGCCTGGTTGAGAGGGACTCCTTTACTTCTAGGATTGGCGAGTGAGTACGTATCCAAGGTTTGGTGATGCCATGGTTCGTTGGCGGGTTACCAGTTCAGGGCAGCGAGAGTCCGGGTTTACTCTGGGCCGTGGAACCCAAAGCGGTATCAATATCAGGTGTATGTGAATCTCTAAGTTTATATCACGACATTGAGGTACGAACGTGACCTACACTCGTAAGAGAGGTGTGCTACAAGGGAGACCCTACATATTATGTAGATCCGCTGACTTGTCTCTAAACTGTGAACACCCGGCCACTTAGTATATCCTTGCATACCTCTAGTTACCTCACGTGGGTCTCAGAAGCAAGGTATAATCATTGTCCTATGTTTACTGTGGCTAGCAACTGTTACCAGCAGCGTCGGGCCTGATGTGATGTGTATAGAAAAGTGAAAAGCAAGACATATACTTGACCCATATCACAAACACGCAGCAGACTCCATTACATGGATTTCGAGTAGTATTTGGGTAAACGACTCTCATGGATTATTCCGTCCTATTCCAGCCGTTATTCCTCGTTATCTCAGTGTCTCAGGTGGAATGGATTAACCGTTTATTCGAGGAGTTGCCTTCATTCCCTCCTGAGACATCCCGTTTATTCCAGAAAGAGTAACACTCACGCCGAAAGTCGGTAGGTATTTGAAATATACGTGTTTATCTATACTCTGCCATACAGTGCTCTAAGCTCCTAATATCAGCATAAGTTTCTTGGGTGGGGATTTGTTATTTATCTAAGGTATTCATACACTCATTCCCAACAACCTCCTCGCATCTTCCACAGAGCTGGTCCTCGACCGGTGCGACATACCTCCAGCACCTAGGGCACTTGACATCCCTAGGCGGGAGCACGGTGGCTGTACCCTTGTCACCATTATCGAGCTCGAACTCGTTCTTGTACTTCCATGCAGCCTGACCGTCAACAGCCGCGTTGATTTCGACCGACGAAACTACGAACATTGCGCCAAGTTCTGGGGCATACTTGTCGAGTACCGTCTTCACCGCAGCCTCGTCAGGCACGGTCAAGACGACGGAACTCTGTAATGACTGGCCTAGGACCTTGTCAGAGCGAGCCCGTTCGAGACCGGCCTTGATGGCGGCATGGACCGTCATGAGGACAGGGATGTCATTTCGCACAGTCTTGAGGTTCAGAGTAAGACGGCTGGGGTTGACAAGGGGCGCTTTGTAGAGTTGCTGCAAAGGATGAAGAGCCGCACTGTCGGCATTGTTGGTCAGTCATGTGTCGTCACAAGTCTTCCGGATCGGAAATAGGAGATACTGTACTTACGTGTCCTGTTTGAGCCATTCCGGGCGGTGGTCCCAAGCCTCCACTACCAAAGAAGGCGTCATTGGCGCGAGCATGCGTAGAAACCCGTTCAGGATGGGCTCAAGCACGCCGCCGCCGTCTCCGCAGTAAAGTCGGTCCTTGAGAGCCTCAAGGTAGAACGCCGAGAAGTCGTTGTTGACCCATCGGTTGATGGCGTTGAAGCCCTTGTAGAACTCGTGATTGCTGAACGCAACCTTAACTTCTTGCATGGTGTCCTTTAGCTGGACGATAGCGATGTGGTCCGTAGCGCTCAATGGCGCCGATCGCGCCGATGCATGCATAGAACCCAAGATCATCTTGATAATGGTTCGGTATTTGACCAAAGCCGTATGGACAGCCGAGAGCACCGGGACGCTAATTACGACATCTCGAGTATAGTCACTACTGGCTGCCCAGAGTCGGAGAGCGTCTGCGCCTAGTGCGTCGAACTTGGGCGGTCCTGGGCAGCTTTGCCCTTGAGCTTCATAGGGGGTAACAGGGTGCCGTCCATCACCTGATGCGGCTCCATGACATTGCCCAGTGACTTCGACATCTTCTTACCTTCTTGGTCCAAGGTGAATCCATGCGTGATCAACTGTTTGAAAGGGGCACCTTTTACGAAGTCTGAGCCTTCAACTACACCAGCAGCGATACGTGTGAGAAGACTTGACTGGAACCAGCCCCGATGCTGGTCAGAGCCCTCCAGGTAGACGTCAGCTTGGCCAGGCATCATGCTCCAGCTACTGCCGCTATCGAACCACACATCCATCGTATCAGTACCGCGGCTGTAACCTCGGCCATGTAGGTTCGTCGGGATCCAAGCAGGGTCATCTAATTCGTCCAAATACCATGCATTGATACCGCGTTTTTGAATGACACCTATGATATGACCGACAATATCTTCGGTGACAATCGCAGCGCCGTTGCTATCGTAGAGGGCTGGAATCGGCACGCCCCAAGCGCGCTGTCGCGAGATACACCATTCACTCCTCCCCTTGACGAAGCTGGCTAGGCGGTTTTTGCCCGATTCCGGAACGAATCGCACCTCTCTCCAAAGCAGCTAGGGCCTCATCCTTGATGAACGCAACATCAGCGAACCACTGTTCTGTTGCCCTGATAACGACCGGTCGCTTCGTCCGCCAGTCGTACGGATACTTGTGCTGATGTTTTTCCGAAGCCAGAACATCTTGGCCCAACAGGTCGATGACCGCTTGACTAGCGCCCTCGATGACCGAAGGGGCAGTTGTCAATCTCGAGGGGTCGTCGGGGTACGCCTCCTGTGTGAAGACTCCTTCATTGTTGATCGGAGCTGTGATTGGCAAGCCGAGTCCCCGACAAACTTCATAATCATCGAAACCGTGACCAGGCGCCAGATGGACGAGACCGGTTCCTGAATCCGCCGAGACAAAATCGGCGTGTATTATGGGCTGAGGCTTCCCCGACTTCCCTTGCGCTGGATTTGTGTATTTCAGACCGTTCAGCTGGTGACCCTGGATCGTCACTGAGCTGACCTTGCCCGGTATCTTGGCCAAGAAGGCCTCGACTCGGCTGGCAGCTACGAGGTAAGCCACACCATCGTTCTCGACAATGACATACTCGAGGTCGTCATGCACGGCGATGGCCTGGTTGGCTGGCAGCGTCCAGGGAGTGGTGGTCCAAGTGACTGCATACAAGCGTGTCGCCGGCGAGACAGACTCCGCAAGTGGCGCGAGAGGCGAATGTGTTCTCCAGGACTCGTCAATGGGGAAACGTACCCAAGCAGCGTTCGAGATATGATCGTCCCTGTATTCCAGCTCGGCCTCGGCGAGTGCGCTCTTGGAGGACGGGGACCAGTAGACGGGCTTGTACCTCCGGTAGATCAGGCCCTTCTTGACCATCTTCTGAAACAGCTGCAACTGCCTGATCTCGTAGGTCCCGTCCATGGTGGTCCACCGCCGGTCCCAGTCGCCCATGACGCCGTACGAGCGGAAGCTCTTCATCTGTTTGAGGACCGTGTTCGTCGCCAAGTTCCGGGCCACCTTGCGGGTCTCGATCGCCGACAGCTGCTTGCCGTCCGACTGCTCGATCGCCTTCAGCTCGATGGGAAGCCCATGGCAATCCCAGCCGGGAACATAGTCGACCTGGCGGCCCTGTTGGATTTGGACGCGAAGGATCATGTCCTTCAAGATCTTGTTCAGGGCATGGCCGACGTGGAGGCTGCCATTGGCGTACGGGGGCCCATCGTGGAGTATGAATTGATTATCGTCGGGTCGATTCGACTTCTGCCATTCGTAATAATCGTCGGCAGATCTCTTAAGATACTGCCCCTGGAGCTGGGGCAGAGGTCTCGCTCTAGGCAGGCAAAAAGTTCAGTAAGAACGGACACGGAAAGTTATTCACAAAGGGCCGCGTACGGAAAGGTGGACTTTGGCAGCCTCAGGGTTGCCGTCCATTTTTTTGACATGACTACCTCGGGCTCATGACCGAGAGCACTCGATATACAATTCGACTCTATCAGTCGTGTCTGGCGCGAAGCTTGTTCGTTTTTTTAGAGCTTCCAGCAAACTTCAAATTCAATTGGCTTTGCGCCCGCAAATCGGAAGTCTTACAGCTTTAGCCACCAGGGGCGGAATAAACCCGTGGTGGGGAGCTAATTCGTACCAATCAGAGAGCTGGAACTGACAGCCCAGCCACAGGTGGGCATGCAAGGTTACAACTCACCTCTCCTAGATATCGTCATCGACAGTGCTGAGATATTGATCGTTGTCGTTGTCGTTGCTGTAATACACCCGACCGCGAAGCACCGGATCTCATCTTGCAAGCCCGGCATGAGAGCTGCTCATAGTTCTCATAATGGCACCAATCCGCCGGTATCTTCGCATTACCAAATACTCCGTCATCGAATGCCGCATATACCTGGACAACCCAGCCCTTGCCCAGACCTGGCTGCTCAACCCGCGGAAACCAGTCCTGCCAAGGGTGATTGAGAGCGTGCGCCCGCTCGTTCTACCCAAGCTCCGCGAGGAGAGAGAGCGCAGCCGGACCAAGCGCAGCACCAAAAAGAAGGCGATCAAGGATCTCGTGGTCGAAGGTAAGTGAGTGATACAACTTACAAGCTATGCACGCCCGTTCCCGCTCTCCAATGTCAAGTCACTGTCTATCAGAGCTTTGCAGCTCGCGATGTACAGTACATTGGGGTTTCCGCCCCCAGCGGCAGCTGTTACACGCCCCCATAGAATCTGCAAGTGTGAACATAATCCAACACGGGCAATGAATGTCTTAAAGTTGAGATTTATATGCATGTTATTCCGAATCGAACTGACCATATCCCGGGGTGCGGGGTATTACTGCAGATGACTTCGAGGTATCCATCTTCCTCACCGAAACGACTACGCGCCACTCGCTGGTGACGAAGCACAAACACTTCCATGATACGACGCAGACCAAGTTGACGTCCAACTCGGGCCGCCTCGTGGGGGCTACCCATGAGGCGCCCCTCGACGTGGACATACATGCAGCGGCCGGGGCCATCACCATCCGGCGCGAAGAGAGCGACGACGAGGATCTGCAGCTGGATGTGGCCCCCTGGCCCCCGCGTCTGTTGCGGGTGGCGCGACGGCGGCGGTTAGTAGCCGACCCAAGCGGGCGCGGAGAAACACGGCAGATGCGGACGCCGAGGATGAGCAGCAGCAGGGGGACGACAGCGACTTTGAGGTGATCTCCTCGTCGGATGAGGACGGGGATGATGCATACAACGAGGGGGGCCTGGCGCGATCAGTTACCAGTGGCCAGCCCCCTGCCAAGCGACGCAAGGAGGCTGCCGCGGCAGAGGAGGATACTACTGCTACTGACGGGGATGACAAAAAGAAACTGGCCATGTACATCTCGTATGAAGGCTTCTCCATTTACGGACGAGTGCTCTGCCTGGTCGTTAAGCGCCGCAACCAGGGCAATGCAACGGGAAGCGGTGGGGGCGGAGCGATCAACAAGGGTAAACAGGGCGGCGGTACAGCCATGATGGAGAACTTTATCATTTCGACCCAGGTCCCCGCCGGAGCCGAAGCAGAAGCTACATCGTGATCTCTGGCGCGGGCTCATGATGTTTGCATGCACTTACTACTTACTACTGTAGCTGCAAGTGTCGTACTATGCCGTTATTGCTCTTAATCAAGAAGGCCGGCCCCAACGAGGCCCATGATTCCCTGTCCAATACTTCTTCAGCTAATTTGTCAGTGGCTTGGAATGATATGGGAAAAGGTCCAAGCCATCGGCTTCACCAATCAAGGGACGACATAATATGGGTCAAGTGCAGTTGGAGATCGTAGGTCACACGGGGCGTCACACAGCCCGTCACACCCCAAAATACAATCTCAAGATGCCAAGCAACAAAGTTGATGGATGGCTTGATAGATGGAGAGAGCGTGGGGAAGCACTTCAAAGCCTTCCCGTCATCGTCACACCCAACATGCTGTTGTGCACATCTCCTGCAAGCCCATGCTGCAGTTGGTTTGCAAGTTGTCGTCGATCTGTTTCATCAGCATTGAGCCGATGCGCTGCCCACCGGCCCCGGCCCCCTCCCAATATTAGATTATCATACATTTGATTGATAGCTGTTGGCCAAGCTGCATGAGCTGAGCAGGCTTATGATGCATACTATTGATATAGGTACGACCTCACTCACTTATACATAGCCCCCCCTCTTTTGCCTCATCCCCCATCAATTGCCAATGCTGACGCGAAATAGATAAGTGCACACATGCAGTACTGTACATCATTCGATAGCCTGCCCATTCAACAGGGATTTGGTATGATAATTATCCCGCAATGTTTGCTTGGTGTGTGAGCTGTACATACGTGTCCAATCTGCCAATAGCTTTAATCATATGATACCCCGGCGTCGATCAGCGCAAAATGAAACAAGAACTCCCCGCCATTTGCGCCCAGTACGGCAAGAATTACATGCTGCCTGGCCACCGACCCTTCCGGCTTTGCATCTATCACGGAGAAAGAGGTCCTCGGCCGGTTGAGACCCCTCCCTTTGCCCCCTGCTGGCCTGATCACGCGGCACCAAAACGACCGGCATTCTTTTATTACTTGTATCATGAATCATCACGCTAATTGCAGAAGGCCATGCAGTTGGCCCTTTCCAACGCGAGATGCCCATCCATGCTTTGACCGAAAGTAAATGAGGTTGGGGTGGTATCGGCTACGTGTAAGTTTTGTTGCTTTTTCGGGCCACCATCCATCTTGTTATGGTTTGTGGCCTCTTCCCGATGCGTCTCAATGATCGCCAAAAACCTGCGCCATCGGATGTCTCGCAGACTAACCAGCTGCTTGGGACTGCATGGCTCGTGAACTACTTGCCGAAATGCTGGCGAGACGGGAAGTCTTGGAACCCTGGCTTCTTCCCCAATCAGCAGCCTATAATCCCGGTAAGCATGCCTTCTCAGATAATAAGGGCTTGGAGAGCTTTGCCAGTAGGTAAGCAAAGGGTTGCACGAAGCTGACATTAAGACACGGCACACGCCTGTACTTCCTTCTAATGGAAACTCGCACATCGATAGAGCTAGAAGCCGAGCTAGTGGAAGAGAGATTCCTATCTCTTCTGTACTGTAGAACATGTTGTAACCACAAGGTACTAAGTGGCCGCCTTTGGCCGCTGTGTCCTACCTACAAGTCGATGCCGTGGACCGCGGAACTGAGAGCCATATATGTCCTGTAATGTTCAGCATGGTCAGGAAAGCGCAAAATGCGACATATGTTCTTCGGGAACGACGCCCTGCAATCACGGAGGTATCTCCAGCCAGTGGTGCTAAAATCATCGTGATTGGCTGTTGATAGACCGTTCTGGTCGCAGAGGTCAGTCGAGGTGGTGGTGATTGTATCTTGACTATGCGTGCGAAGAGCCGGGAGGGTGTCCGAGTACCTTGGTAGTGAGCATCATGACAATCAGCTAATAGATATGAGAGTGGTATCCCATTGGCTGCTACGCCCAAGGCAGCAACTTGCTTCGTTTTCCTGGGGATTAGCTCAAGGGGCCACTCCACGCCAATTGCATGCTGGTAGCACCCGAAACGATGCTGACCGCTGATTTGTGTGGTGGGAAGTTGCCTTAGGTAATGTACACCCAGCTGACTGGGTCATGTCTCTGAACGGATTGCCAGAATAGTCTAACCCAGGCGGCGGCGTTGCAAGGGTTTGTCCCGAAATGTGCAGCCAGCCCCTGCTCCACGTGGGAGCAACTGGTACGTACATAGAGTAGCACGGCACGAGCAGATAGTGATCTGGTCGTATAGATGCGTGCCTTGCTTTTGCCGATCTCCGTCAGCAATGGTGGCCATTGGAAGATTGCGATTGGATGAGCTGTCCACCAGGAGTTTCCCACGAGCAACCTGTAAAGTTGCTCAGCAAGCTGGACCTGTGGCCGAGCACCGAGATATCCGTCAGAATACGACGTCTCGGAACGCTCGTCTTTGCTGAATTCAAGGCATGGGCATGGCACGCCCGGTTTGTTAGCTTCTGATACTTGTATATGTCGGGCGTACGGCATGCGCGGGAGAGCAGAATTGTCGTTCTTTTCTCATGACGAGCTTGCTTCCATGCACCATAGTCGAACCACCTTCAAACCAGGTAGGTATGACGGTGCGAGGCTGATTACAAACTGCCTGGTAGTACCTCCGTAACAAAAAAACAAAAAACACCAAGGATTGTCTGCCGTCAGCTGACAGGAGGCCGGGTAAAGGCGGGCTACCTTAATACGAGTACAACATACAGAGATGACTCAGTCTCAGAACGAGGTAGCACGAACAAATCAGACACAATCTGCCCGGTTAATACAGAGAAAGTACGCGCATTTTGCTAGCAGCTGACCACCAACCGACAGGCCGGATATAAAGGCACAATAATCTTGGCCGAAAACGATTGCCTAAAACCTTTTTGCGGGCTTATGGAGACTTGTCGGCTTGTGACGCCAGCCAAGACCAGGTTCGTAACTCACGTAAAACGGCATGCCGTGGTCACTATCTCAAGAGAAGTCGATGACCCCGCTGAGCAGCCGAGATTCCCGGGCTTATGAGATAATCATGTGTAGGTGGCTGTCCCAACGAGCGGTGACGATATTGACTCCTAACTCCTCGGAAAACTCCAGGTCAACTAAGGTTTGAAGTGGGTAACAACATCAGATGAAGATTGAGGCGCCGAAAGCCAGGGACGCAGGGACGGTTAGGTTACGCTGCTCCATAACAGATGAGAAGATGACCAAGTTTGAAATCGGCCTGGTTTCCAGTTCCACATTGGGGAGACAACCCACTAGCAAGGAGTGTAAGTGTCAGGGCTCAACTACCGAAAGGAGCTGGCGGTGGTTGGAGATACTGGTTGGGGTTGTTGCTGGGTGAGAGGTAGGTATCGTCTGATTTGTACTGTACATACACTCACACAGTAGGGCTGGATTGGACATCAGATGACTGCTCGCTTTCGGCGACGCGGCGCGCAGGATTTTTCAATTTCAGGGCCACGCAGCAGGGCTCGAACAGGCCAACGGAGAGAACGGTTCATTCACCAGAAGGTTCACCTCGTTTCGGTGATCCAGGGGCAGTGCATTCCTGACGTAAACCACTCGTAGAATCCCTCCTGTATCGCGTTGAGCATTTTCATTCCATAATGATTATGGCCTGCGTAAGAGCAATATTGATATTTTGGGATTTTCAGGGGATCCAACGACTGATGGACAGGCACAGGCACAGGCCGAGCAGGCACAGGCACAGGAGGCAATGGGATGAAACAGTGGGCACATTCGCTTGTGCCGATGGCTGGACATCGTTCCCTAGTCGAGACTCAGGAACCGTTCAAACCTCAAAGCCGTTGCAGGAATATTAGCGAGATGGGTCCGTGTAAAGAAAGCTTCGAGAAGATTTCCATCCTGCTTGTCCGACCTTCTTTTTCCCAAGATCTTCTCCACAGCGGCCGTGCTTCATCTCAGAAAAGTGGCGCATGTACTGTCTGTCCTAAGTGTCCTTTGGTAGCAAATGGGTTGATCCAGCGCTAGCCTCTGCCAGTAGCCTCTCGCAGCATTGCTGTTTGAGCTTGTGGGCTCCACCGCAATTTACCACATTTATTAGGATTTTACACGCTTGAGCAGGATTGACATCTGGCGCTTGGACATGGCTTGCCTGGATCGCGACAATGGGGTTTTCTGCCCTCTGCCTGTCTGCTGTTTTTTTTCTTCTTAGAGTACCGTGCGGTCTCATGCGGCGTGACCGGCGCAATTGGCTACACCTCGAAGAAGTACTAACAGCAACTGCAGTCCCACTTGGTACAATGTCAGTTCCCTAAACTCGGGATATGAGAATTCAGGATCCAGCTCATACGTGAAGTGACAGCTTGGCCTACATACTACTCCTTTCTAGAACTCCTGACTATGGTGCCCGAGCGTCACTGATCGTCCACGGACACTGCCGACGTTGTGTTTACTTACACGGTGTTGAATTTGAGGCTGGCATTCGTGACATTGCGGGCTGCTACGAGCCGTCCGTCAGCCATGGCTATTTGGTCGAAAGTGATCAGGCTTGGATGTGACAGTGGCATTGTGCCCGTGTCTTGCGTCCAGCTCGATATATCGGGCTGCAGCATTATTGTTGTTCTCATGTGCTTCACCAACGCCTTCAGATGTATTAGGTATTATTAGACAGGATGTTGTAGCCACGGCATTCGTTCTATTTTGAAGATTGCCAAGAGGCGGGCAACGGGCTGCATGTCTCTATATCGGCCGTGTCATATCTCCGCTAGCGCACGTAACGGCTTGATAAACTCAGCATCAGCTATGGCCTCTTGACAGCGGGGGCGGGCTCTGGAAGGCGGGCTGCGACTATCGAAATCATGTAGCCACTATGGCTATTTGTAGAGCAGCGAGACAGCACAGAAATCATGCAGTCAGCCGCAATCAAAGGTGTTACCAGCATCCGAATCAATCAATTTATCCCGAGGGGGTCCGTGTCAAAGCCTTGATAAAGTCGCAATTAGGAGCTCATAAGCACAAAGGGGGAGAAAGTTGCGTCTTACTGAGGCTTAGACAGCCCGTATTCCCTTTACATATCAGCATAGCGTTTCATTAAACCGTACATACTTACGACCAAACCTACGCGCTTACATGCGACATGGGATACACACAATATCGGTGTGAAGGAGCATGAAACCGAAGCAGGTAGGTTAGGTCCTGCCCACAGACAGCAAATTTCCAATTCACTCCTACGACGGTCAAGGGTATGGGATATCGTGTCAGCCCTGTGAGATACAGTCGTATAACTTAAATGGATATGACCCAAGTAAAGTACAACAGAATGTGGAAGGGCTAGATCAGCCGATGCGTGCGATTCTCATTTCTTCTTCCGTTGCCCGGCTTCCCAAGAGGCGGCCGGGTTCACGGCCATGTGAATACTGGACCGTGGGCAGGCCGTCTCGGCTTGGCCAATGAGTAAACGCAATTGGCCTGCCTTCTTCAACTGAAGAGGGATATACGTTGAACAGCACATTGTGACTCACACGTACGTCACTTATGGATGTGCTGTCTACTGGGGGCGTTTCTGGCGCTGATGCGCGAGTCTGGAGATGCGAAGTGGTACGTCCGAATATATCTGTTCTATCGCATTACATACACAGTTTTGCGCCAGAAGTGCATTTTTGACGTTGGGGTCGGTGAATCGGTGCGCGACAGACATGTATCAGCTGGAAGTGGGCCACGTTACCGAGCTAAACTACTGCCCACCTGATGCATGCTGCCTAGGACAAGGAAGCTGAAAACATTCCATCGCAGAGCTGCTAGTTGTCGAAATGTAATTGCCTGCTCCTCCATCAGCCGGTTCGGTACAGGCTTAGCCACCACGGCGACGTAAGAACTCGTAAGGGCTTCTAGATTCGGCAGACCCGGGGTATCGGTGCGGGACACACAGCGCGCACTTGGTACGCGAAGGAGAAAAAAGCACCCATAGACATCCTGATGACTTCCAGCCCCCCGCCAGCCCAGCAACCAGATCGTCGACGTAGAGCAGGTTGCTTCTTCCCCTTCGATCTGCCGATATGGCCAAAAGCGGAAACAAGCAGGGAAAAAGCAAGACACGGCGCCCAGTTTGTTGAACGTGATCTCCAAAGTAAGAATGCTATTGCACGTACAGGCAGGGGTCACAACCCTGTAACAGAGGTCGTTTTCAGGGCACAGAGGCCAGCTGACAAGTCCATGCAACTTTAATGAGATTTCGTGTCGCGCCCTGTACGACAAGCAGCTCGCAGGCCACCAGAATGGTTGTCTTATCGGGGCATATCAACTCAAGGTTGTCATACGAGAGGCACTTTGCGAAGCCCAGCAGTCCTTTGCCCGTGTTTCACCCAACTCCGGACCACCCGTTGTTGGCCTGAACGTCTTTCCATCGAGAGCCGCTCACTTCATGATGATAGTCGTACCATGGATCTGGTCTATGCAGTCGAGCGGACGAATCAGTGGCCTTCTTGGACGCTGGCCCGCCCGTTCCCCAGGGCATGCTGTAATGCTGCCCTACATACGTCTGACGTGACGAGAAGAAAGCAACAAAAAAAACCAACCAAAACCAGACCACTTTCAGGCGCATTATCTGGGGCAGAGAGTGGAAAGTGAGTGGAGATCTCATTGTTCTATGAGTCTTCTACGAAGTGGGGATGCTCATTTCAAGACTCTTCTCACCTCATCACTGCCGCTCTTGCCAGCTTTGCTTTGCCTGGAGCCAGGCTACAGAATAGCACCAACATGGGCTTCCTGGTAGCAAATTCTGGATTTTCCGTCCCCTCTTGCTCCTCCGCGCTGCGACCGCCATTTCGCAAATCCCGTAAAAGAACTTCATCGGTCAAGAGCTGGTCTAGTCTCAGCGCTTAGAGCAAATTGACTTTCAGGAACCAACATCGGATTTCGGGGGGCCGTTGGTCACGACGACGACGACGAACCTCCCTCCGAGTAGAGAGTACCGTAGGTTAGAGAGAGGAGCGAGGTAACAGCATGTAACATTGCTCGAGTGCCCAGAAGAGTGCCCAGAAGAGTGCCTCTCTATGCGGGCGTAGGTACTGTACATGGTCGCGGTGTCTGACAGGGGCCCAGCACATGGTTCCAGGGGCTTATGCTTGTTTCATTTTCTTCTGACTTTCGCAGGTACAGTACACAGGTACGAGCTGCAGTAGTGTGGCACACACTCCCAACTGCGTCACTCCTAACCCCTGTCAGGCCAGGGAGATTATTTTTGTCAGTCAAACCACTGGAGCTGAGCTATTACAGGGGTACCCTTCGCACAAGAGACGGCCTGCGTGTTCGTACCATCACGGTGGAGATACCTCCGTACTTTGCTTTGCAAACCGGCTTGTACCTAATGCCAAATCTGGCGGTGTACCGAAGTACCCGTTGGAGCCTTGATGCGAGCTAGCGACTACCTTGGAAGTATCGCCCAAAAAGTATATTTCATTAAATCTGGACAAACAGATGACTATCAACCGCCGGCTACCTACATACATAAGGCTTCCTCTCCCCTCCAGCCATGACAGTTTCGTTTCCAATTCACCGGATCATCAGACCATCAGCAGTTGCAAGCAAGAGTCTACTCTACTCTCTACTACTCTCTATATAACACAACAACATCGCCTCGACATCTTCCCATAGTTGTCTAGCTTCCAACTCAACTTACACCCACTTCTACCAATCCTATATCTACCTACTACCAACAGCTCTTCCGTTGCTAGTATAGCCCGGAATAACAGCATCTCGCTATACTATATCAAAGACACTTAGTATAACCACCTACAACCGTCAAGCTGGCTTCCTCAACCTTCGAAATGCCTGCTCAGCGCCCCTCGCAGCTGCCTCCCTCCCCCGGCCCGCCGCCAAACCGACCTCTGCCTCCTCTGCCCAAGAGAGGCTAGATAGAAGTCGGGGATCTTCGATGAACTATACACACACTATCAGAACGAAACACCACGAGGGCACCGGCATTCTTACTGTCATCACTCATTTGTTGATCGGTTGACTGGAACCAACCGGTCTCCTGGTCTTTCTGCTTCGAGCCGCCGCCTTCTAGGATACACATCTTATAGAGGCTCACGGGGCTCTCGCCGTCTGGGCGGAGGAGGAGTTATAACACAACCTCCACTCTCACCATCGACAACCACCACATCTGGTTGGTGATTACATGCGCGCACCTGACGACCATTGGCCACTTGCATTTCCATCATAGTTGCAAGCAGCCTGGCGTCCCGCATTTCCAATCGCTCTCGATACGGCACTCTCAAGTCTCCTGCCGTTCTCTCAATCTTGCTAAGAGCTGGCTCAATGGATTCTTATACTATCCTTGTCATTTCATTTGACATATGAGGTGTTGTACGATAATACACAGGTCGGGTCCAACCTGGGGTCACTGGACCCTCGCATACGATCGCCCATCAACGGGCCACGGGAACAATTGGTTCATGATTTGAAACGGGATCTTTATTTGCAAAGGGGTGTTCGGGGGGTTGGGTTCATGTACACATAGAAAGCATCGTCATGGCGTTTTCTGCAAAGAATTGGCCTGCGTGCGCAGATACCCCTGGGGAGGCTGAGTGAAGATTGGACACTACTGGATTACAGCTGGGACCATTTGGGGGTCGGGAATCTCTATTTGGGGCAGCAACTGGTGAATCGGATTACCGACGATTGAAATGAAGTATGGAGCAAGATACAATTGCTACGATTACAAGAAAACTACATAATTACAATTGCAACTTATTACTCAAGTCAATCATCTCGAAACGAGCCCTCCGTGAACATGGTCCTTGATGTCCCTCATCTCATTCCAGCCTGCAGCTGGCAGGGCCAATGAATGACGATGATACATACCCGCGCCGATCCGGCCTCTGCTTTTTGTTCCATTTCCTTTTCCTCGGCCCCATGCTCGTACTATTGGGCAGCAGGCGAGCGACAGTTCTGCCAATGGATTGGAGCGAGGTGGAAATCAGGATCAACCCCTCCTGCGTCTCTCGTACCATATTGCTGGAGCTGCTGCCAATCGAGGGTCGCCAAAGCTAAAAAACCGTCTGCAAGCGCGGGAAGCAGATCATATTCACTAGCCATACATACCATACCGCCCTTTCGGAAATGGCAAAGGAGGGGTTCGTTAAGGCATTAGCGGCTTATCACTTGACGTAAATTATCCAGAGTTACATCATCATCACAGATTTGATACATGCACATGTGCGGAGCTAATATTAAGCAGCAGCTACTGTGGGGGAGAGAGGAGCAACAGAAGCAAACTTGAGACTCGGACAGGCACATGTGAGAGCGAGCAGAAGGGAGGGGGACGGCAAGACGGACAGAAAGAGTGGGATGTGCGGGAGGAGCGCTCAACAGCGCATTAGTTAGGTAGGATCAACCTGAATATCAAAATTGGTCATTGTAATTTTTCCCTCGATAACCCGACTATCTTTTGTGTGAAGGTGTGGTGGGCATCAGCTACCCAGTCGAGCCACTCTGCCAGACGACCAATTCTTTCGTTCATGTTTCCAATCGCCGAAATATTCCCATATTCAATCGCCGGCCGCCGCCGTGCAGATGGCGAATGAACTATGTATCATGTACCGTCGAGCCGGAGGCTCCTTTTGGCCTTGCCGCCTGGGCACTAACACCTTCGCGACGCCAAGAACCGTTTGGTTCCTGACTGTAAAGTTGGCTCGGGTCTTGTCTGGCAAGTGTATCGGTTCTTCCCAGGAAGACCATGGACACGAGGCGGTCTCGCACTACGTACAGTACTACGTTTCTCTGAAGCATTTCCTAGCTCGATCGTCGATAGAGAACAGGATCGCATCTTTTTCTTTCGCTGGAGTAGTAGTCGCTGTAGTATGTAGCAACTAGAGGTGTAGTAAGAGGTAGAGGGCGGCGGGATATTGCGCATCGAGTCATGGAATTCACAGCACGAAGTAGTGCCATTCATCGAAAGGCCATGTCCTCCTCTCTGTATCACCCTCCATATGCAAATGCAAATGTGTGTACAAGATGGCCCGATTGTCATGCTATTATCGGCTTGCAGGTAGCTGCCGACAACCGTCCGGCCGTCCGTTCATTCAGAAGTCCGTTCGCCTCCCCTGGCCCTGGCATTCCTTGGCCGCTGCTGCTGAGTGAGCGAGGCCTCGGAAGGTGTGCTTAATCCAGTAATTGAGACTAGGTTCCAGTACCTGAATTTCAAGTGTTTTAACAATCGCAAGGTTGGGGGCCTCAAACCTTCCCTCGTATCTTTTTTGCGCTCGGCCGAAAGAAAGTATGAAGCAACAAGGGAATCTGCAAGGATGGATCCAATAAGTCGAAAGTAACCAGGTAGCAAAAGAGGCCACTTAAGTCTTCGTTGGTTGTCATGCCGAACAACCGCGGATGTCTCGGCCAATTATCCAACTCTCAGCGGGCATGGCATGGCATCCAAAGTTCTTGGTCAGTCAGTCGCCCGCTCTTCGCTCTTCGCATACGGAACGACGCCATAGCATATCGGTCACATCCTTCAGGTTCAAGAAGCCCCGGGTTGGATGGTAAGGCAGGAAAAGAGGCACGGTTAAAAACTAAGGTTCGTGCCTGGGAAGAGACCGTCTGATCTTGGAAGGCTGGTCGTTCATAGCGTGTGTCGCCAAAGGCCAAGGCCGGGCGCCTCTGACGGAAGACGCAAAAAATCCCTTTCGGGTTGAAGAGTCATGTTGGGTTGTTCTAGCGTTGGCGCCTCCCCGCGAATGAGCTGACGCAGCATAAAAGTCAATCTCTGTCCATCGTACGTACGCACTTCCAAATGCAGTTCATACTTACATATGTATGTACGATACCGTGCTTGAGGCTCAAACACATTGATGACTGTTCGCCTGTATGTCAGACGGGCTAATGTGGATTGCGAAACATGCAATGTGTGTAAGCAGCTTTTGCACTGGCCGGCTGTTCCCACAATACACCGAGCAGCGTGGCAGTCAGCAATTTGGCACCCAATCCCCAAATGGCACCTTGCCTCTCAACGTCGTCGCATAGTCATGAGTTGCTTGGAGTCTTGGAACATCTTCTCCTGCCACTTGCTAACCTATGTACCTAGTAGGTGTTGGTACAATAGTGCACGCCAGTACCTACATTACCTCGTAAAGTATAAAATATGGATGTGCCTATTTTCTCCAGGTTCGAAACTTGTCAAGAATAGGCGACAGGACCCGCTCAGGGAATAGTAAGCCCGCCCTGCCTGCCCTATGGCGGTATGCGTAAAGCAGGCGTAATATCACGTCAAGTGTATGGCACTTGGTAGGTTAGTGACCACGTCAGCACGTAGTACGTTACCTTGCGCGTGCTTGAGGAAGGTTCGCGGTGCGTTCCGGATAGAATATGTGTCAGCCAGCCTACCTTGCCTACCTACGACGTAGGCAGATGCTGTGCGGGTGGCTCTGTGATAACGGCCCGTGCAAGCTGCAGCCTTCGGTCGCGGTTCAATGGAATGCACGCCTTAGAGTTTCTCAGGTACGACATCTCGCTCAAAATGGACCTCAGCCCCCCGAGCTGCTGAGAATGCTACTTGCTAACCCCTGATCGTCAGGGACGGCTGCTCAGCAAGTGGCAAATTGCATTGTCTTCCCCTAAAACAGAGCCGAGAGCCTTAAATTAGTGGTCGTAGATCAGTTGGAGATTCGAGATGCCAGAACTGCCAGATGCAAGACGGATGAATGGGGCATATCTGACTAATCTGCAAATACAGTACCCGTTCAGAAAGATTAACCCCCTTCCATGCTTCCGAAAAGTCAAATAGTAAGACGGTGAATCTAAACCTATTAAAGCAATTTTCGGCTTGAAATATACTATAAGAAGCTAGATTCCCGTCCTGTATTTTTGACTTTTCGGGAAACAGTGGAGGGGGGGATAATATTTCTGAACGGTAACTGTAGGTCAATGTTCCATCTCCGAATCAGTGACGTCAACTGAATCGCGGATAACAAAAATGGGTAACAAGTAGGACAAGACATCCACGTGCTGATAAGAAGCGCTACTGACACTTCATGAAACGACGATAAAGCTCAGAGATCCAATCACAACCGAGCAGCGCGGTACTGCATTGTTTTAGAGCATGGTACTCCGTAATCCGGTAATCTCTCCCGCAAACCTACAACGAACCGCAGGTCGACCTTGTCCTTGGATGGAGAAGATCTGAGATCGACGTTGCCAGGTCCCTGGGACGTACGTACAGCAGCTACTGCGCCAAGAATCACCACTTGTCACTTGACGACCGACACCCCTGAAGCTGGGAGCATTCGTCTCCAAAGTAGCCACTGCTGTCTGCAAGCTGCCCAATACGGCACCAGACAAACCTGCTTTTGCTGCTTCAAGCCATCGTCCGATAGTTGCATGTTTGGTCGGCTATCACACTTCAATAAGCTGGGTCAGATACAATAGCTTCTGGGCTTCATCGAGATCTCTGTCTCGAATTGGACCAAGCCACCGGCGTAAGAAGTCCTCAGCAATCATGGAACTCCACGTCTGGGGCGAAGCTTTCGGGCTTCCATCTATTGACCCGGAATGCCTAGCTGCTATATCGTATCTGGGCCATGTTGTTCCTCAAAATAATTGGTCTTTGGTCGCCAGCAACGACGTCAGTATCTCGCCTGACTGTAGGTCAATCTATTCTCGTCTCGCCGTACAAACATCGCCCCTCTACTAGGCGAACTTATTTTGAGGTCGTCCCCACCATCACCAGGCTCGTTTCGAACGACCTGATTCAACCCCATATGCCTTACGACTGGAGTCTTCCTGTAGCTAATCCCAGCACCCAGATGTACTCCCCGCACTGCACCATGACGGTACTTGGACTTCTGGGTACCTAAACATTGTCCAGTACCTTGCGGCACATACGTCCTTCCCATTAGCAGATGGTGACCTCACCGAGGCGCAGCGAGCTGACGCCCTGGCATATGCGTCCTATTCTCTCATCACGCGGGTCAGCCCTGCTGGCGTTCTTCCTCTATGTTTCGCCTAGCGCTTGGACAGAGCTCACTCGGCCTGCCTACTCGGCCTTGCTCCGCTTCCCGCTGACATGGACGGTCCCGCTCAAGCTCCGCTCCGCCGCTATTGCAAAGACGGAGCACCTCGGCTTGGATCACCTGGCAGCCGACATCGACCCGGAAGATGGGTCTTCGGAGTCCAAGGTCACGGCTCCGATAACTGCGACGGGCTTCCTGCGGCTGCCGACGCGGCCCAGCGTTAGCGACAGCATGCGGCCTGAGCAAGCAGCTGCTATCAGATTACAGAGTCTCCTCGAAGACTTCTTTGAGACGTTGGGTGAGTTGCGCGGGAACAGCATATATTTATTTGGTGATGGAAAACCAACTTCGTTGGACTTCCTCGCCTTTGGATACTTAAGGCTTCTGCGAGTGCGGACACCACACCCGTTTGTGGAAAGATGTATGGCCAGGAATCCTGCCGGCTCGAGGTTGATCAAATTACTCGACACTATGCAGACTGAGATCATTCAATGGAAGGATGGCCAGATTCAAGACACCTTACCTTGGACCAAGCCAGCAGCACAGAGCCTTGTCACGGTGACGAGTCGCTTCGCCGACGATGCCACGGAGCATATTCCAGGTTTTGGGGACTCATGGAAGAGCTGGCGAGGCGATGGCATCAAGGACCCTGACGGCATGCGTGATCCGACGCAGGTCCTATTCGCTGTTGGTGCAGCGGTTGTTGGACTCGCTGCAGTGGGCAGTGCCGTGGTTTTCAAGGCTCTGTCGCCATTTGGCGCGGCTACACATCGATGGGAGGCCCCGAAAAGCGGCCTGTACCAATTTGGCGACATTGGAGCAATTTTTAACAGCTTGCCTGGTTTCAATGCTCCTGCCGCACCAGCTCCAATCCTGTCACCTATGGAGCGAGATACAGTGTACCAAGGGGAAAAGGTGGAGGTCGCTGTAGATGTCGAACCTTGAACACAAAAAGCAGAGACGCAATATGCATAACATTTAGATGAATGGTTTTGTAGTAGCTTCTCTGAACCGGGAAGCTTATAGCACTAAGAGATGTGTTCTTCGAATGCCTTATAGGAGAACTGTGCATTATACAAGCCGAAAATGAGAAATGAAGCAAAGAGAAATGACCCATAGAGTGAATCGACATCGACGACTATTGCCTTTATAAGTACTTCAAGATAACCTTACCACTAGGACACACCAATCCGGTCAAGGGAGTAATGTATTAATAACTCGCATCAACCACTTGGAGTTGGACATACTGTTGTCTCGGTGGCAGGGCCCTGGATAAGGAGGAAGCCAAGTTTAGCCCTAGACAGTTTGTGCAATACTGTGCCTGAACAGTCCAGTTGGTGGGTGAGTGGAAGCAAATTATTTCCAGTAAATCTGGATATGCAAAATGTACGCAACTACAAGTATATAGTAAATATCAGGAGACTACGAGAAGTGCGATACCAATGTGTGACTACTCGAGGAGTAAAAAAAAATACCCCCTTTTCCTACTTGGGCCAGTTGATATAACAACCCGTTAACATTTGCATCTATAATTGGATTAGCCAAAACTAACCGTTATGACTCTTTTATTATTGTGTAGATGCTATAATCCTTTACAATGGCATTGTTTTATCCCATACTTTATAGCCAGTCCGCCTTTCTATGGCACGTACTACCGCAGCTCCTTCATAAAGCGTTCCTCGTAGCGCTTTGCTCGAGGGCCATCTGATACATGCTGCTACTGGGCGCCACCCATTCAGAATGGGGCCTCCATCCATCCATTGCCTGGCGTTTTCTCTCATGATACTGCCAATGACCAAGCCCGTCATCCTATGTCGAACTTGCAAATAATTCTCTCTTCCTTCAGGTCAGCGAGGACTGGAAGTAATGTGCATCTATAGCCCATGCCACCAGATCGAGCACCAACAATAACCATATGTTACGAAGTAGCTTCTGCCGGGTTTGCTCCAGAGACTCCTATATCTGCCGGATTTCCTTGCCGCGCATCTCGGGCCGCTCGACCTCCCACTCGTCGCGCAGGACGGCAAAGGCGAGGTCGCTGACGAGCAGGCTGAGGCCCAGGCTCCAGACCAGAGTGATGGCGTAGAAGAAGTTCGCGTTGCCGCTGCCGGCGTAGATCCAGAGGTGGTAGAAGGCCGGTCCCAGAAAGGTGCCGTACAGGACGACCGAGGCCGTGACGAAGCTGTAGCGCAGCAGCGGGAAGACGTGGCGGAAACAGGGCACCAGACTCAGGAACAACGACGTGTCGGCGATGGACGGGTAGGGTTTGAAGATGGCGAAGATGCCGAGGAGGAGCGTGATCACGGCGAGCGGCTGCTGCCGCAGCCGTATCGTGAGCGCCGGGGTGTAGGACGACAGGTGCAACCAGAAGACGCCGAGGAAGAAGGACCGGAAGCTGTCGAACATTTCGGTGAAGAAGTACCACCAGAGACCCGCGTTGGGGGTCAGGTCCGTCAAGGTCAGCTGGATGCCGTAGGTGGAGGACATGAACTCCCACGATCCAGTTAGGGCATAGGACGAGATGAAGAGAAGGGCCAGGCTGGCGCTCACAGCAAGAGTACACATGACCGCAAGCTGGGCGAGGGACTTCGGGGCCTTGGAGTTATACGTCCGGTCATAGGCTAGTGTCACCATAGGCGGCAATAGCAGTAAGGGGTACATGGAGAGATAGGTGGCGAAAGAGAGACACAACATCGATGTGAAAATATTGCCCGAGAGTGCCTTCGCCACGGCATGCAGGATCGCGCAAGTCGTGAAGACGCTGGTTGGGCGCCCTATACATGTCGCAATGGTGAACGGGTTGAACAGGAACAGGGTCGCCACGACGTATCCGCTCCATCGCTTCTCCTTGCGCGGGGAAGAGTACAGACGGGAGGCGCCCCCTTCCCCGGACTCGGCGATCTTGTATAACGCATTGGCGCTCAAGAGATCCACGAGGGTATACAGTATGTACGTAAAGATCGGGTATGTCGACGGGTCGGGGAGGAGCGAGAATAGTGGTAGTAGAAGAGGGGCCTGGTGGTAGACGCCGCCATCGTACGGAGAGACATTGTGATTGTAGAGGAAGAGACCCTCCTGCACTGTAGGCCAAGGTTAGCGACTACTCGTGTCTATGGATTCATTGTAGGAAGCGGAAGCACTGTACATCTTTTGAAGCTCGTCACGGGGGTCGAGATCTCCACGCGACCAGTCAGTAGGCTGGGAAGGCCTGGGAAGGCAGTGAATAGCAGCAGACGGAGAGCCGCAGCGACGGCAAAGAGACCAGCTGTCCCCGCCGTCGCCTGAAAGCTCATCTTATCTTTGGTCATGACGCAAGTCCATCGCTGTGGGCGGAGAGAAAGAAGGTATGCCAACTTGCACGAGAGGTTCCTGCTGGTGACGCAGCGCAGGTCTGTTCTCGTGTAGAAAGTCAGTCAATGATCGTGAGCCGCAAGCAACCAACGACCTGGCCTGTCCCGTCTTGGCCCAGCGCCCTAAGCCTAGCTTTAGACGGCCACTACGGGAAAGCTGTGAGTGATTGAAACGGAGTGGACCCCTACTCCGTTTCCACGGTTCAACCCCATTGGCCATTGGAAGGTGCACCGTAATAGCACCACCCTAAGCCACTACGGTCTTAGGCTCGACTTCTGCAGTGCATACCCCAGAAGGCGGTCAAGACAAAAAAGATCGATACCGATGGCAGAAAAAAAAGTTCAGAGAGATGCCATCCGTTTGAAGTTTGAACTTTTTGGTGGGGTCGCAGCTTTGCTCAGATTCTCTGCAGAGAGATTTGGTGGTTGCAGACAGTAAGAAGTAACACAATCCAACCGGGGAATTTCAATCTCCCATCTCTTCATACGTCGGTTGCGCTGCCACCATTTCTGCGCTTTCTGCACCCCAGAGGTTTTAACTATCTAGTCCGAAACACCATCCTCCTTCGCTTTGCGCCATGGGTCGGATCAAGAAGAAGGGCCAGTCCGGTGCGGCCAAGAACTACATCACAAGAAACCAGGCAGTCAGGAAACTCCAGATCAGTCTGCCTGACTTCCGAAAGCTGTGTATCTGGCGAGGAATCTCCCCCGAGAACCCAACAACCGGAAGAAGGCCAACAAGAGTGCTACCGCCTCCACGACTTTCTACTATGCCAAGGACATCCAGTATCTCCTGCACGAGCCACTCCTACAGAAGTTCCGAGATCAGAAGGCTTTGGAGAAGAAGATTTCCAAAGCTCTGGGAAGAGGCGATGTCACCGACGCTGCCAGACTTGAGCGCAATGCCGCTCGCCCAGAAAAGACAGGCAGACCGCCTTACACCCTCGACCATCTTGTTCGCGAACGATACCCGACCTTCGTTGACGCATTGAGAGACCTGGATGACGCTCTTTCCATGCTGTTCCTGTTTGCCAGCTTGCCCTCCACTCCTGCTGTTCCCGCCAAGATGATCGCTCGCTGCGAGCGCCTCTGCCTCGAGTTCCAGCACTACTTGATCGTCTCGCAAAGTCTGCGCAAGTCATTTTTGTCCATTAAGGGTATCTACTACCAGGCCACCATTCAAGGTGTTGACATCCTGTGGCTGGTGCCTTACAAATTCAACCAAAGGGTTGTCGGCGACATCGACTTCCGTATCATGGGCACTTTCGTGCAATTCTACATGACGCTGCTCAAGTTCATCAACTTCAAGCTCTACAGCTCAGTTGGTTTGGTTTACCCGCCCAAGTTCGACCAGAACAGAGACGAGTCTGCCGCCGAGTTGGGTGCCTTCACACTCGAAGGCAACGCAGCCAAGGCTCTCGCGGACGCCTCCGCTCAACCTCAGATCACCGATGGTGAATCTGAGAAGCCCACAGACCCCAAGACCCAGGCTGCCGTAAATAAGCTCATCAAACAAATGAAGGACACTGGCGTCGAGAGCCAGCAGGAGGTGGCTACAACGAGCACCGACGCCGAGGATGCTGCCATTGACAAATTCGAACCTGCTGCCCCGGGTGGTGACATACTGCCGCAACCAGTACATTCCAGCGGAGATCCTGGATCGCTTTTCGCAAACTGCACTTTCTTCTTGTCTCGTGAGACCCCGAGACAACCTTTGGAATTCATCTTGAAGGCATTTGGGTGCAAACGTGTGGGTTGGGATGCTGTGCTGGGAGATGGAGCATACACTACACACCCCGAAGACCCTGCTATTACCCACCAGATTGTGGATCGACCAATCATCCAAGCCGCCCAGGAATCTGGTGACAACCAAACTGCGCAGAAGCTAGGCCCGAACCAGCGAATGCCAGGTCGTATCTACGTGCAACCTCAGTGGGTATGGGACAGTGTGAACGACGAAGAGTTGAAGCGGCCGGATCTCTACGCACCTGGTGCGCAATTACCTCCGCATTTGAGTCCGTTTGTACAGAGCACACATGGTGGTTATGATCCCACGATACCCCTGGAGGATCAGGAGCCAGAAGAAGAAGCCTTACAGGATAGCGACGAGGAGCTCGAGTCGGACGAGGACGAAGAGGAAGAGGAGGAAGATGAGAAGGCCGATGGCGATCTGGCTGTCAAGGCAATCAAGGAAACAGCGGCCGACGGCATGGATGTTGCTGGATCATACGAAGACGATGAGGATGAAGAGGGCGGCGAAGGCGACGACACATTTGGTGGCTTTTCAGAAGGTGAAGATGCAGACGCTGATGATGCCGATGCTGATGAGGAAGACCCCGAGCTTCAATATCAGCGGGAGCTTATTGCTGAGATGACTGGACAACCCGTCGCTCAGAAGCCTGCACTGAACCCGAAAGCCAAGGCCAAGGCAGATGCCCGAAAGAAACTTTTGGCCCAGGCCAAGGAGGAAGCAGAGGACATTGAACGAGCCAAGGGCATGCTCAGCAAGAAGAAGCGCAAGCTGCATGACCAGATGATGTACACCAATAACAAGAAGAGCGCCGAAGACCAGAAGCTGAGGGAGAAGAGAAGGAAACTGGAGAAGCAGAAGGCTAGAAAGGCACCAGCATAGTTGCGGAGTTATACAAGGGACTGTAAGAGGAGTTTCATGTCATTTCATTCATACTTGCACGGTATAATCCAGCGTCTCAATGAACGATTTGAGAGCAACTTTCCTGATCAGCATGCCGGATGTTCTTCCAGTTTCAATATCGTTAAGTCGTCGCCGTCAGTCGGGTTCTCTTGAGCTATATATAATTCTGTATAGCCATATAGAATCAAGATGGCGTCAATATAAATCGACAAATCATTACATGGAGAATTCGAGTATCCAGAGGCGTAGCACAGACACTCAACCGCAGCGATTTGTGACTCGCTGTTAACGCTCTGACTCGGCCGAGTGGTACATAGTAGCCACTATTGTCCCCCTTACTCGTTGTGGTTGGTCTTCTATCTAGAAAACGCCCCAGTTGAATGCAACCCTTCAGCATCTGAAAAAAATAATCGTGAAAGTTTTCTGAATATAGCCAACAGTTGACAGGAACATATTCGCTATTGAACATCAAGCGAATGGATGCCAGAAGCTGTAGGTTTAAACGACGCGGCTTACCAAGATGCAGACCAATTTTAATGAAGGAAGCGAAGACCGTTCTGTCAACAATGAATTAGTTGAAGGCGACGATAGTGGTTCTTTCCATCAGCCCACGACAGGTCTAATGACAACTTCTTTCGCAAGAACGCCCCTCTCGTCTCGCCAAATCCCGGGGAACCCCGTCCAGGCTCCGATACCCGCAACGAACCTGGACTATGCATTGATACCAGATCCCCCACTGCAACTCGAGGGGGAGTCTCCCTCTACCTCACATGATATATATCTCTTCCCTGAAAGTACTACGTATTCCTCCGGCAATCGCGATACCTCGCGACCAGTGCAGTCCAGCTTCAGGATGCCAGAAGAATTAATACGGATCCCCTCCGGAGCGTCCGTTCAGACCCATGACTCCATTTTGGAGGCAACTGGGAGGACTTACCAGTCTTTCCGAGAAGGCCGATATTTCCTCCCCAACGATCCCGTGAGCGCTGCACCCACCCTCATGATCGGAAAGAGTATGGATGGACCACCGCTCACCACACTGCTATAGGCAGAGCAAGACCGGTTAGATCTTCAGCATGCCTCTTTCGAACTCGTGTTGGACGGCAGGCTTGGTCTAGCGCCGGTACACGAACCCAAATTTGTGATAGACGTAGCGACGGGGACAGGTATATGGGCTAGTGATTTTGGTAACCCCCCTCATCCCATCTCAAGAATAACTTCACGCCCTTCTTGAGAAGGCAGAAAGAGACTGACACTCATATGTGTATGTGTTGTTTAAAAGCTCGACAACATCCGGATTCTCATGTCGTCGGGACAGATCTGAGCCTGATCCAGCCAGCCAACTCGCCACCTAACTGCGAGTTCATAAAGGAGGACTCGGAAGATGAATGGGTTTTTCCGCAGTACAAGTTCGATTACGTACATCTGAGAGTGGTATGCATGCCTGACTACTACCTACAACATAACTATCAACCAACAGGGCTCACTCGTGTGTTTAGGTATACACATGCTTCAACGACCCTCGCAAAGTCATGAAACACGCGTTCGATAACCTGAACGAGGGTGGTTGGATCGAGTATATGGACTTTGAGATCGAGCTCACCTCCAACACGAGATCGGTGGAGGGTGAGTATTGACAAGACAGAACTGCGAACAATGCAACGGTGTCCCTGATCTAATACAATGTTTTAATTAGGCTCGGCGGTAGGGAACTGGGCAAGCCATGCAGTAAGCGGCGCTGCCGCACAGGGCCGGGACATCAAGGTAGCACGGCATTACAAGGACTGGCTCATAGAGGCTGGGTGTAAGTACCCCCTTCCTTCGCTTTCTGCCGAAGGCCTGCCACTAAAGTTAAGATGCTTGTCCCAGTTGTCGATGTTATCGAGTGGAAGTTCGAGATGCCACTCGGAACGTGGCCAAAAGAGCCTCGCCAAAAACTCATCGGCGAATACACGCGGACCAACGCCTACGAAGGGGCTCGAGGCATCGGCCTGAAGATGATAGCAGGCCTGGGGCTGCCTCCGGACAAGGTTGAGGAGATTATCGAGGATGCCAAGCACGAGATCAAAACCAACATCAACGATTACGAGGCTTACTTCCCGGGTAAGTGGAGAAAAGCCCACGGAGTTCTTACCATCTGGATTGCACTAGGTGAGATCTTGTCACTAACAGCACACATCTTAGATATGTCGTGTATGGACGGAAACCGCACCGGACGGAAACGAAAACATGATGCGTTGTTTAGGTCACCATTACGACGGCTATCAATCTAACACACAAATGAAAAGGGGACCCAATCACTTGGACGATGCAGCAGAGTCCAATATGTTAAGAAAAGCAGCACTCGGAACTGTGCTTCTAGGGTGCCATTGAAGTAAATGTTCACACCAGTAAGGATTATATAGATCGCCTGACGCTACCTGGCACGCGCGGGCAACACGCCCCCTGCTTCACATCATGTTTGGTGACAGAAGTTGACTAAATGCTCACCCTATTAGTTCTTTAACGTCTCTATCGTAGATCTATCAGTCGACGTATGAACTTTAGTGGGTCCAAATTAATTCTCCCAGCATGGGCTTTTTCAATTGCTTCAAGTTAAAGTTAAAACGGCTCCCAACCGTAACAGACGGAATTCCACAGAAAAAATGCCCAACCACCAGAGAATGATGCTGTAGGCAAAGAGGATGCGCCTGGGCTCCGACTTGCGACTGCAATTGCATTTTCAACTCATAACGGTACGGAACGATGGCGCAGGCTTCTCCTGACCAGTATGAGCCGCCCTCATCCGATGAGGATGGCCACAACCGCCCAAATCGCTGGGATGGGCCGTCTTCAACTTGGCAGGACATGGCCAGCCAAGAGATCGCCACCTCTGCTGCGCTGGACGAGATCCGGAACCGTGACCTCACCGTGCACTTGTACAATGCATTCGCTCTCAAGCGTCAAGACGGTGCTGGTCGTGCGCCGGTACCTGAGCTGGTAAGTTTCCTGGCACTTGGGCTGGAGACGTTGTTACATTGCAATTTTGGCTGACATTGGGACGTACAGGATATCAATGCTCAGACGGGCCAGGCTATTCGACCTGATCAATGGGAACCCCACGCTAACTGGTCCGCATGGCCTATGCCCGCAGCCATTGTGCCCCCCGACGACTTCATGAAGCGAGCTGAAGAGCGTGGTGATGGCTTCACGGTCAGGCGCCCCATTACCGGCGCCGAAGGGGCCGCAAGCTTTGCCCTCGAGGAAGCGGTGTCCGCCACGGCGCTAAGGTTCGCTAAGGAGAAGTTCCAGGCAAGGCCTTGGCAGGAGGATGACATGATCCTGACCGTCCCCGATGACACGGACGGGAAGGAGGAAGTGGCACTAGATGAGTCGGACTCCGACGGAGCTTCGAGATCGCGGCCGGGATCGAAGGCTTCGCCACTAAAGAAGGAGGAGCAGCTGGACTCTGACCTCGATAGCTCTTCGGACGGAGGCTCGGGCTCGGTACCTCCTGGGCCGCATTACTTTAAGCCTGTGGTGTCTGCAGATGATGCGTTGTCCTACGACCTACTCCGCCCTTCAACCCGGCACATCTTATCCAAGCTCGACGCCACTTTGATGGTTCTGCACAAGTCCAGGAACGCTGCAGTCAGTTATGCATCGGAGTCGGAGTCGGACAGCTCAATCGCATCGGACGCAACAGCCAAGAGCTCGCAACAGGGCAAAAGAGCACGTGGGAGACCTCCTAGGTCAGCCCTGGCCATGAGATTGAAGAGGGCCCAGTCAAAGGAGGCCGATCCTGCCTCCAGCCAGACCGAGGATCCTGGAACCGTATCCCGGGGAGAAGAGGAAACTCCTCCTAAAAAGACAAGAGGCAGGCCGAAAAAACAATACCCTCGAATGGATGGAGAAACAGATAAGCAATACGCAATCCGCGTTGCAAGAATACGGAAAGAGCCTAGACCAGTATTTAGCGACGACTCGGAGACTGGTGTTGAGCCGCAGAGTGATGCGTCTGAACTCAAGCCCAAACGAAGGCCGACCGCCAGGCGCAAAGCCTCAGCATCGCGCGACCCATCCTCCGACCGCTCTAGCACAGTTGGCAAGAAGAGAAGGCGGCATAATCTGCGCGACTGGAGAGACGTCCTGGGTGCTGCGGTTGTTGCGGGCTTCTCCCAGCCCGCCCTTGACCGCGCCGCGAGGCGATGCGCCGATCTATTCGGCCAAGCTTTGGAGTTGCGAACCATGGACGAGGACCCGGCAGTGTCTGACAAGGTGCTTCAATACACGCCAGGTATGGAACTGCCTAACATGACTCGGCTCCTTCACCATGAATCCGAGGATGAGGAGATACTAGAGGATAGGCGCGGCCGCCGCGCACGATCCTCGAGTGTCGTGTCCGAACGCTCGCGGGCTCCTTCACGGAGCGTATCGCGAAATCGGGAGCGCAGCGGATCTGTGTCTTCCAGCGGGGCCGGCAACACTCTCTTCTGCACGGTGGAGCGCTGTCCCAGGAGCATACGAGGCTTTGCGCGGAGCGACAACCTGCTCCGGCACCTGAGGCAACTCCACGGCCTCAGTAACGATAGCGTGAGGTCGGTGGATGTTGATAGCGAAGATGAGATGATGGGGGCAGTGCATGTCGATGGCTTCCTGAGACCCATCAGGGCGCGGAGGGGGTGGCGAGGTACTACTACTAGTACTAATGCTACTACTACTACTACTACTACTACTACTACTACTACTACTACTACTACTACTACTACTATACCTCCGCCCGGGAAGAAGAAGAGAGGGCGGCCGGCTAAACGAGGCGGACCTAAGAGTAGCGAAGTGGCACGGTCTGATAGTAGTATGGATGGACTATAGTAGTAATAGCAAATGTTTATTCCGCATTATGACTGCACGAGGGCGTCTCCTGAAATGAAACATTTTACCCTGACACCTATACGACCGTGACTTATTGCTACTTCACATTCTCCTTTGAGGCAAACTGCCTCTCCGCCTCATCCGCCAGCTGCTCAATGGTATCAAATTGCCACTCGTAAGCCGCCCGGTCCTTGTACTCCGCCGCCTCATCCCCGTGAGTCCCATCCCTCCACCCACCACCGCCGCCCTGCGCCGCCCCCCCTGGAAATCCACACGCTCCGGAGCCCCATCTGCCTCGCCGGCACGTGGTCGACCGAGATGCTGTGCGCCACGTGCAGCACCTCGTCCTTCCTCTCGACGCCCAAGTCCTCCCGCAGCGCCAGCACTGGCCGCTCCTCTTCCCCTTGTTGGCTGCGGTACGGGTGCCCCGGCGGCAGCTGCGAGGTGATGGCGTGCAGCGGGGCGGAGAAGCCGCGTTTCCAGTCTATCAGGGTGCCATAGCAGTCAAAGCTAGGTGGTAGGTAAGCCGAAGTCAACTAGGGGGAACTTGCATGTATGATCAATGTTGCGGGGGGTCGCCGGTCATCTGATTTATTTGGGAAAAGGGTGTGAGTGAAGTGAAAAAAGGGGGAGGGAAGGAAGAGTGAGGTTGAAGTGGTTGACTGGATGGCAGGCTGGTATACTCACCTGAGGGCTTTGCATCCCGTTAGATCTGGGACCTTGCGAGGCTCACTGGCCATATTAAAAGTCACACCGGGATCAGATGGAGGTTAAAGAAGTCGTGAGGTTGGAAGCTCAAGTAACCTTGGAGTACCAATTGCTAGTATGGCCTTGAATTTTGGATTATTATATTAAAGATGCTCTTTTAGCAGTTAAAACAATACTGGGCAATCCCGAACTTCCAATTGTATAGCAAGAAGTAGACGAGATGACGTCTGATGATATATGTAGCCACGCAAGTTTTCCTCCTACGTAAGTGGAAGCCTTTATAGCGAAAGATTGACATCACCGCGTGGCATGTTGTCGATCCCAGTTCCCCTCATTCATGTACCGACACTTGCCGCCGTTGGCCTCCAATTAATGGAACAGAGTAGATGGATGAATAAAACATCAAAATTATTTGTAAACCATGTATATACTGTAGTGTAGACCCACAAACGTCAGAGGGTATCAAGCATACTGGCTATCCCTATCGACACAAAAAGCATCCTGTCACCAAACCATCAACACGTACTTCCCGTGTCTAACTGCAGACACTCCAACACGCCAAACACCCTACAGTATGAGAAAAGCTATGCGGACCCCCCAATAACACCTATCAAAACGCTGACTGGTTTTGCGCAGACCCTCCTTTTTTCGAGACAGTGGCTGGTATACCATCGTTTGCACGATGACCATGCCAGCAACAACTTCTTCTCCGCGAGCCAGCTAATTCAGCCTGGGGCTCTTTCTCCTAGAAACGCTTTGAGCGAAGATCTCCCCAGCTCTGCCTGCGGAGCCCGTGCCCACGACTGTCATAGGAGGCGGGACATTCTCGCGGCCTTCGATGGCGGCTATACTTCTTTTGTTGCCCTTACCACCCATGGAGCGGGTAGTCCTGCTTTTCTTAAAAAGCGGCATCTCATTGTCCGCGTCAGGTATTTCGTTTGCCATTGAACCAGGCCCAATAATCACACTGTATCCGTTGGTGCTGCTAGCTGTGCTGGCTCGGGGATTGTAAGCCGAAGCCGTGGTAGGGTTGACGTTTGGGTGGATCTCACGTAGGCTCATGGACAACGGGTTGCGGTCTGGTAAAGGGAAGACCTGGTCATCCGAGGATTCTCGACGCGATGGGGACATGTTCTCGCTAAGGGTCAGATCTGCATCAGCGAAGACACCGCTCGGGGGGTTGGCCGGTTGATTAGGCGATGGCGCCCCATGCAATTCGGCAATCAGCTTGGCATGGTCCTTGGTCTGCGGGAGCTCTTTCGGGTACTCATAAGCCATCTTCTTGGGTGTATCGCCTGTAGGGTTGTATTCCTGCAGTGTAGTACCACTGATGTCTTCACGCAACTCGGACAGCGGTTGGCAGATGTTTTCCCCAAGGGGCTCAAGAGCATCCTTGGCTGCGTCCGTGGCAGAGTCCATCTCGGATTCAAGTTCCTGCACACAGGAAAAGGTGCCCTTGAAGTGTGCGCCGATGTTGCTATACGACTCCTCGACGGTCTCGGACAGGCTTTGTAGCGATTTGCCGTGTTGATTGTGATGCTCCGAGTTTTGTAGCTTTGCGCGTGTCACGAAGTCGTCAAGTGATGTCATCTGCTCGTCCAGGTCCGTCATCTGCTCATCCACAACACGCACAGTCTGGGCATGGACCGACTTGGTCGTGGCCTGGATGGCGGTGCTGTATTTGTTTGCAGCCTGATAATTTGTCAGTACATACCATTCACGAAAAGGGGCAAAGTTGCTTACGTTCCAGTCATCTTGCAGTTTCGTCTTCATCGTATCTCGCGACTTGGCTACGTCGCTCAGAAGCTGTCCTTCCTTTTCGCTCCAGCCATCCATACCCTTCGAGTACTGCGAGACACTGCCTTCAAAGGCGCTGTTGGTTTCACGCACGCTCTGCCGAATAGAGGCTGCTCTGTTGGCTAACCTGGACTCCTGAAGTTCGGCTTGAGAGTTGATGAGGTTTGTAATCTGCATTAGCAGATTTTGCCTTTCTTCAGCGGCTTGACGCCTCTCCTCGCTGATGACTTCCTGAATCCTGCTGGAAACAGACTGATTTGATAGAACAATTGTTTCACTGGCTTCCTCAAGCTGCGTTCGGAGACTATCCGACTCCTTCTGTTGCGACGTGATGTGTTTCAGCAAATCCTCGAATATCGACTTGAAGTCCTTTCCTAGAGACGCATACGATGTATGCAGCTGGTTATGGAAGGCACCCAGCTCGCTGAGGACATCCTGAGCGATCTTCTCAGCAGCTCCAGCAATGGTCTGAAGACTCTCACCAACTCTCTCCTTGATGTGGTCACGGACTTCCTGGATCTCTTCGAGGACTTGGTCCATCTCCTCTTTCGACCTCTCCTTCCGCTCTGTAAGCTCCTTCTTCGACTCGGCGAAGAGCTCCAGATGGGACTCGAGGAAGCTCTGTGTGGAGGACAGCTTCTGGAGTTCGGACTGCACAAATGATTGCATCCTCTCCGAGATATTAGAGATATGCTGTTCTTGCTCGCCGCGGAACTCTTCCACCCGACTCTCGACCAGCGACGTGACGTCAGACACTTGCTCCTGAGCTGTACCCCAGTTGTTTCGATTCAAGGCCTGAAGGTCCGACTTTCGTTTGTTCTTGGCATGCAAGCCGCTAACATGATTGACAGTCCTCTGAAGTGTCGAAATCAGTTTACCGCCAACCGCCCGCATTTCTTCTTCTGTCCTTTCGTGCGCCTTGCGAATGTAGTTCTCTTCCGCGAGCGACTTACGTGTCGCTTCCAAGACCAATTCAGTTTGGTCAAGCACGCCCCGCGTGTCGCCGAGTTGAGACCTTGTCGCGTCGTGGTCCTCCTTCAACCCCATGAAATTAGACGTCAAGGAGAAAAGCTCCTGGATCTTGTTGCGTAGGTTCGATTCTAGGGTTTCGATCTTGGCGCCTTGCTCCTCGGTTTGAATCCTCCTTGACTCGCTTTCAACAGTCATCTCCTCGTATGCCTCATTCGACAGATATACACCATTTCTCTGCCTCGTGGTGATCAACTCGCCCTTCAAGCGCTCGATTTCGTAAGCAAACTCCTTTAGGAGAGTCTTCTTGTTGATCATTTGGTTAGCCTGGGGCTTGTTACGGATATTTTTGGCCCTGAAAGCGTAGTCAAGTGTTGATATGGTCTCCTCCAAGTTGCTCTTGGCAGGAGATACCGTAGCAATGATGCAGGTCTTCGTGCGCCCTCCAAGCGAATCTTGCAATAGGCGTGTGAGTTTTGATTCTCGATAGGGAATGTGCGCGTTGCGGTCGGTTAGGGCGTTGATGACCCTACCGAGAGTGAGTAGACTCTTGTTGATCAAGCCAGCTTCAGCTGCTCGCTTGTTCTCGGCGCCTGATCTTTGGATGTTTTCACTGCCAGCAAGATCTACCAAGTTAAGCTTGCCAGCACTGACATAGTCTTCTCCGTCTTCTCCAGTTCTCTTGATGCAAGCGGTGATAGTGAACACGGTATGACTGCGACTGCTCAGATCGTTGCACTTTGTTGCAGCAACTTGTCTTTTCAAGCTCCCTTCCTGGAGGAGTTTGATACCATCAGCTGCCGATTTGATGTGCGACTCTTCCATTCCCTGTACAACCGTCGTGGCGTGGCCTTTCCGCGATGTATCGTCGAAGATCTTTAGCTTTATGTTGTCCTCTTTGGTGATGAGATCGCGCAGCTCCTCGTTGTAGAGTTCGATAAAGGAGCACTTGACAATGCTGTCGGTCTCCTCCAGCTGCTTGAACAGTGAATGTAGTACTCGGGGTATGATACCCGCTTGATCGGCTAGCATGCCGAAGGTAGTGGTCATGTCACCAGACATGGTATATGTTTTGCCGGTTCCAGTTTGGCCGTAGGCGAAGATGGTGCAGTTGTAGCCTCCGAGCATCTAAGCAGGTAGGTTAGTCGTGATTGATCCTTGGGAAGGTGCCTTGTTTACTTACTTCCTCCAGAATGGGCTTGACAACATCGTCGTAAACTAAAGCCTGATCGGCTGCTTGCGAGAAGACGCGATCGAAATTATACGACTTGTTGCTTAGGGCACTCGGCCCCATGGAGAGCTCAACGATATTTCCCTTACGGCCTTGGGTCTCGACCACGACGGCGCTGTTCTCCTGAACTTCGCGCTCGTTGCGACCTCGACAGCGCACGACAACATTAATGTTTGTCTCTTCGCCGATACCCTCAATCTCGAACTCGCGTTCCTTGCGCTTGGCACTCGGGGTGGCGGTAGCAGATACCGACAGAGCAGGTGAGGGTGCAGCAGTGCGATCTATGCGCGAGGCAGCGGCGGCATTGTGCTGCACCGGGTGTCGTAATGCGGACGTTCGGTTATTAACTGGTCTCGTGCTGTCGCGCGTCCCATTATTAGCTGGCCTCGCGCCGGCGCGCCCGGCAGCACCAAGCCGCGTGGGAGCGGCCGAGGTCTCTCGCTCCGCGTGGAGCGGCTATTCATGGCGACAACAGAGGTAAGGTGATGTTGTTGGATGAGTAGAGATTGTGGATGGTCGAAGAGTTTGAGAGATATAAAGCAAATTCCAAGAACACGCTCATGCGCAGCTACTGTCGCCAATTACGACAGGACTATTGGGAATCGCGAACAAGATTTGACAAAGCAGAATTAGGGAAGGGTGACGTCTGCACGGATGTTTTGGCTGAAAATGTAAACGTAGGTAGGTAAGGTTGAGCAGCAAATCAATCAATTAACCTGCAAGCAATGGTCAGGGCCCGGCTTTGCTGACCGAATTCAAATCGTCCCACTGCATATATCCCTATCCTCTCCACTTGGGGAGTCGCGATCCGGGCTCTCCACAACTCCAAGTTCATAACATAAACTCGCGATTGCCGTAGCAATTATCAGTGCAGGGGTATGAGGCTTGGCATTTCCATTTGGGTGGCTTATCGCAGAAGGTGGGGTTGTCTCTCTGCATACGTGCCATACGTCCTCCTTAAGTTTAACCAAAGAGCATGCCTGACGCCTAACGGCTTACAGCTTAAGCAATGCTCAGCTCAATGCTATGCGCGCCTTGTGACCCCTCTTCTGCCACCCCCCATTTCCCCAATCCCCCTTGCAGGAGGCACCTAATTCCAGCGGTCAACGGACAGCTGCGACTGGCCCGTGACCCCATAGCTCTTCCGGCCGCGGCAGTGCGATACGTCAAATGACGATGTTGAGCCGGCGCCTGGCACGCCGCTCACCCCCTTGGTAAATCAGTCATCCCCAACTCCAGTCTGGTTTGCATGTACTTATTCAAGCTGGCTGGTTGCTGGTTTCCTTCTGCAAACAAGCTATGACTCTGCATAACCTTAGGCTTTATCAATCTGATTTCCATTGATTCCTCAAGCTGCTAGGTCTCTGGGGCTAGACTCTAGGATGCACCGACAGTATTCCGTCACGTAATCTCCATCCCGGTCTTCACCTCTACACTGTTGTATAAGCCTCGATTCCACCTGCCTAGCTTGTCCATTGTACCAAGCGATTAGTACTGCGACTGTAGTCACGATCTCGTTCCATCGACCTAGGGCCCAGCTCAACTTAGTACTGGTCTTGAGTTGCTGCTGCTATGTCGGCGGCCACCTTCACTGCGACGCTCCACCCGGGCGTCGCGCTGGGTTTCCTGGGTGAGCTCTGTCCGTGTCGGTATTAGGACGACCACTGCTAACATTATTCAAGTGCTGGGTGCTTCCCTTCATGACATTCTGACTCGCCTGAAAGCCGAGCCGCAGCGCTTTCCGAAGCTTGACCTCGTCTATTCGCCGACGCAACCTGTGACCGAGCCCGTAATCCTGACGTTGCCTGCGAACGGTATCCGACTACGCTTCGACGGACCCGAACAGCGCCTGAGGCTTATCGAAGTCATCGACTTCACCAAGAACCGGATCACATATGGACAGTCAGAGAAGGAGCTTGTTAAACCGCCACCTCTGCCTGGTCAGGGTATATCATCCCCCAAACTGGGTGCCGAGTCATCATCAGGCCCAGGCTTCCGGACCATCTATCACCGCCTGATGGGACCTACATATGCCGGAGAATACATTCCACCTGCCGAGGGGGACATGAACGGAGTTGGGACGTACGTCTTGTCGTACCCCGGTGTTGCGTTTAGTTTCCCGCTGCCCGAGGATATGTACTCTCCGGACAAGGATGTCGTAGCGCTGCTGTCATCTTCTGCCAGCCAGACAGCCTGTTCCATGGCCATCTTCAACGGAAAATCCTGGGCCGAAGCTCGCGAAACGTTGTGGACTGACGTACTCCCCACCATCAAGTCTGCTTTTGTGTTCAGCAAGAGTAGGGATGTGGTTCCCGATGAGATCTCTCTAGTGAAGATTCATGGAGGAGGCCGATTACAGTTCTACAAGAAATGGACCAACTCGTCGGTTTGGGTGATACTTGGAGATACAACGCCGCAGGAGCTAGTAGCAGAGCTAGGCCCCCCTGATGCCATATACCGCAAGAACGACCAGCGCATGTACATCCACAAGGCACGCACAGCCAGCCACAGTAGGTCAAGGTCAAATGGTAGCAACTACAAGCGACCCGATGACCTTACAGACACCGACCAGTCTTCGGCTCAGATGACGGGTTCTGATGACTCGGAAGATGAAGCTATCGAAGAAGAGTTCGTCGGAAACGTTTCTGGGGAATGCTTCTTCAATTACTTCTACTTGGGGTTTGACATACTGGTCTCACCCCCGGTATTACCTTCACGGCCGCCGCCATCTCGTGCATCAGCGGCGAATGGGGACGTATTACCTGGAGAAAGACCAATCAAAACAGACATGCCAGATCGCCTTGTTGCTACAAAGCTTGTGCTGCACTCTAACGTACCCGGGTCTTATCCTTTCAACAGACATCGCCGATGCCGATGGGAGATACCTTACCTGTCCTCAGACTCGGATCCGGTTGCCAATTCAGAGACCGTGTTCAACGACCTTGAAGAGCGGCTGCGGGAGGAATGGAAGACCACTTTTACCTCAGAGTCCGAAGCCAACCAGCGGCAGCGCGGTATGGTTCTCAACCGCGGTTGGGGAGATAGTCCGGGGAGTAGTTGCGAGTTCCTGGGTGGTTGGGAAGACAGTAGCGGCGGTATGGCTGCTAAGAAGTTTGATGGCAACGAGGATTCAACAACGACCTTATATGGATTCCCAGGCCTTGTGTTTGAAGTGCTCAAGAACGGTTACGTTAGTGCGGTGACTGTGTTCTGAAGCCGGGTTGACTTTCATGGTGTTGGGGAGTTTGTGGACTTGCATGGGCTGCTGTTGTGGGCGTATATTGGCCTACACGGCAATAGGGGTTACAAAGTGGACGCTAGATATTGTTGATGCGTACGTCGCGCCTAGACAAACAGCCAAGATTAGATTCGTTGGTTAAGCCGTGCCTGTTTCACCCAATTATGAAGATGTATTTTCTTAGTGTGATGCGTGAAATGTTAGGCCCAAATGGGCCTGCGCTTGAGCATGAATAATTACCTACCTATCAACAAGACAGTTCATAATCCGTAGCTTCGCCAACCCGGAATCTGTTACGACGTCCTCGAACTAACGTAGTTACTGCCAGTCACCACTAGTCGTTCTGTCGCTAGCTATCCCAGAGACCACGGTGGCTATTTACACTTAGGGTATTTCATAAATCCTAGGCTTTTATAAGGGGGAATCTGGCTCCAGGGTTCGCAGCAGCGCGCCCACCAAATGCAAGCTACCTGTAACAAGCACTATTGTCTTCTCCGTCGCATATCCTTGGGTCGGAACGCTTTTCCTTGCCTCCGAAACCACATCCGCAACATTGTCGCAGACTACCACCTGGCTCTCTGGCGACAGCCGGGCGAAGACCTGTGCCCCAGCGTTCTGCACAGACAGATCCCTCTCGGCCTCGTCGCCCGATCGCGGCTGTAGCTCGTTCCGCGTAAAGGCTGCCTTGTCAAATATGGCCGCCGGGCTCAGTGTCGAAGCGCTCTGCTGTTGGATGCCAGAGTACAGGCCCTCCAGCAGCTTGGCGGCATCTCGCTCCTGCTGGTTGAACAGCAGCACGTGCCGGGTGTTCGTCGCGGTACTGCGCTTGGAGGCAAACCAGCGAGCTACTTCTCGCAGGCTCTCGGCCGTGTGCGCCCCGTCTATCAGCCAGGTAATGCTGTCTTCTTGTCTCGTTTCGCATCGACCCCTGAGTCGCGCTTTTCGTAGACCTTCCGCAAACTCCTCGGGGATGGAGCTGAAGTCGACTACCGCTGTTGACTTGTCGCTGTCTTCCTGTTCCGGACTGGCCAGGACCCGAAGATGCTCGCGCGCCGCGCACACAGCGAGCGCCTGGTTATACTTCTGGAAATCACCCTCCAGGCCTCCGACCTCGTCAGCCCGGACGCCGCCCCACGCCTCGACAGCCTCGTCCGGCACCTCGACCAGCTCGGCGCCGCGCTCCGCCGCCCTCCGGCGCAAGACCTCCATCGTAGCCGCCGCCTTGTCGTCGTGGCCGTCACCCGCGAGCCTCCGCGTGAAGCACCGCCGGCCCGCCTTGGCCACGCCGATCTTGTGCCACGCTATCTCGGGCAGGGTGCGGCCCAGCATGCCGACGTGGTCGATGCCGAGCGGCGCCACGACGCTCGCCGTGACCGCCTCGGCGGGCAGCACGTTGGTCGAGTCGTGCTCGCCGCCGATGCCGCACTCGACGACGGCGCTGCGCACGCCCTCGCGCAGGAACGCGTGGAAGGCCAGGATGGTCAGGAAGCGGAAGTAGAAGGGCTTGGTCGCGGGCCCCTGCAGCTCCGCCTCCGGAGTCTGTCGTTCTCCTCCTTCTTGGCCGTCGCCGCTGTGGTTTGGGTGATTGGGGAGGAGGAGTGATGATGATGCCAAAGCCCCGTCTTGCGGCCGAGCTCCGCCCGCGCCGCCTCCGTGAACGCGTCCCAGACCTCGAAGAAGTAGCGCGCGAACAGGTCCGGCGCCAGCGGCCGGCCGTCGATCATGATGCGCTCGCGCACCGAGACCAGGTGCGGGCTCGTGTACGTGCCCACCTTGCCTGCGGTGCCGGCGCTGCTGTTCACGAGGATCGACGTCAGGAAGGCGCAGACGGAGCCCTTACCTTTGGTCCCCGCCACATGAATGCACTTGAGCTGGGAGAGGTCGCGCTGCGAGAGACCGGCGCGGCCGAGCCAGGCGAGCATTTCCGGGATGGCAAGGGCATTGAGGTCTTGGGGCTTGCCGCTGCTCTGGGACGCTGGTGCAGGTAGGATTGGAACAGAGAAGAGAGACGTCACTGCCTTGTTAGACTGTAGCGAGGAGAGGAGTGAGAGCGCAGACTCGTAGGTGCGCGCCATGGTTGGCGAAGACGAGTATCGCCTCGTCAGGAGTGAACCCCGTGTAAGTGACAGGCTACTAGCTATTATGCGAGGTCTGGTGGTCTTTTGTATAGTAAATGCAGCAAAGAGACTAGTGGATGGTACCTTGACCATTCTTGAACTAAAGTCTCAGATCCTCCCAGGCATTATTTTCTGGAGCTGTTGCAATTATTTGTCTTCTCAATTGGCCATCCTATGAAGCGTCTTCCGTATTCGGCGAGTTGCGGAGTACATGATATTGACGAGGAGTCTCTGTTCTGGTGGTTGGATCCTTTCGCGAGTCAGATTGCTATTTAGTAGACGGACAGGTGCTAGCCAGCTGGCAAATATCTCCAGGTGCAACTTTATGGTTAACTACTTTTAACTTCTTCACCCCCTTCTTGATGGTAGTGCATGATGTTTGCTTCATTGGGCTGGAGACGGTATTCTATAACTCTGGTTTAAGTAATGAGCCTGAAAATAGCCTTCTACGTGATCCGTAGCAGTCAGTCGATGGGATAACTGGCGGTAAATTGCATAGTGATAGCTGCGGTGTTCCAAGACGTATGAAGTTATGGACCTCTGAGGCCATAGGAGCAAGTTTCCAGTATTACATATGCTATACATAGCTGTACTTGCCTTTAATCAAGTTGCGTGGGTGGATGTTCCCCTGGACGCACTGGACACGGCACTACGCCTCTTGTCTTCCCAGGCAAACCAGAACTGCTGCCGTAGTGACCTGGAATCGAAGGGCAATCAAATCTAGAGGTGTTGCCTTCGTGAATGAGTTAGACCGCTTGCTCAGCTATCATGGCAGCGATCTCCTTCCAGACCCCCCAGACCCTGGGCGACTTGTTGTGCTGCACATTGAACTTCCCCACGGCCCTAAAGTTGTACCACTTGCGCGTGGCGTTCTCGGCCGCCGTGTCGCGCACGTAGTTGACGATGCCGAGCCGCTGGTTGGCCGGGCGCAGCTCGGAAAGCTTGACCTTGCTGATCCGTGGCTTCGCGATGGCGCTCATGGTCGTGATGTCCAGCTCCGTCGTCTGCGCCTGCGCCGGGAGCCGCCGGACGAAGCTGCGGAGGGCCTCCTCAGACATCCGGGCGAAGGGCGGCAGCCGGAGGTGCATGAAGGAGACGACGGGCGACGTCAGGTAGCCCACGATAAATAAGGGCCCGACGGCCGCGGCCAGGGCTGCAGAGTTGGTTGTGTTAGCAATCCGCGGAGGTAGAGCCTAATGACGGAAAGGTAGATTTCATCTTACTTCGCAAAGTTGTGTCGCTCCATCCGGTTTTCTCTACATAAGTGGGCGTTACCACGAAGCCGAAGAAGGCGAAGACGAAGATCGTCGACAGCTTCAGACCTGCTAAGATGTTACTTGATCTGCCTACTATTATATAGGTTTCGCAGAAAACCAACAGGCGAGAAACGTGACTCGGCCAGTTCCAGCATGATATATGCACAGCCGTTCCGGGTACACTATATATCGCTTAGTCGATGAACTGATGGATTCATTCTATTTTAGAAGTATGGGCCTCACTGTATTTCCGGTCAGGTGCTGCCTTCAATCCATTCGCTGCCGGTTTTGTCGTAGTGGTGGACGCAAGCCTTCGACATAATACTTGGCTAGGACTACGGAGCGACGCACAACGGGTCGCAATTGAGGTACGACACAGCCGGAGACCCATAGGCCTTGATTGGGCATTTCTCAGCGCTGTTACGAAAAAGCATATTGGCAAATTCGTGGAATCCGCCGTCATCGTCAATTTCTATCGAGTGATGAGATGAGGCACGTTTGATGTTCTGAGTTTTACGGGGTTGTTGGGTGCTGGCCTTAGCGCGCAACTGCTCACAACGTCCGTATCCGCCGTCCAAATGCAACATCCAGTTGAGATACACAACATTGGGCAATCATATTATGGCCAATTCACATAGGGAACCGCGGATATTGTGATAGAATACGAGTACTATTTTGCATTGCATCAGTGGTGGCAGTCATTAACTTCCTGCACCCAAGATTCGTCCGGTACAACCACCACTTAAATAACGTTCTTGGTCAAGAACTCGGTCCACTGCTCCTTCGTCCAGCTTGAACTGATGTCATTCGCGACAACACCATCGTAGACAACGGTAGGCGAAACGTGGATGCTCACCAACCGCGCCATCTTGATCAGGACCTTGAGGTCATTCGTGACCTGGTTCCCGGAGTTCAGCGAACCATTCTGTCCGGGTTTATCACTGATCTCGAGCAGCTCGTAGACCTTGGCCTCGTCGACGCCCACGCCGGCCGCGACCTTGGCGAGGCGCTTGTAGGTCTGGTTGCGGGACTCGTTCACGACGCTGACGTCGAAGAAGTCCTTTTGCTGCTGGAAGAGAGCGTCGCTGAAGGCCCAGAACTTCTCGGGCGCCACCTTGAGGACCGCGACGGCCGCCTCGTGCGTCAGCGTCGACGACGGGTGCCACGGCTGCACCTGGTGCCGGAAGATGATCTCGAGCCCCGCCGACCACTCTGCGCTCTCCTTCACCAGCGGTACGACCGTATGGTACAGCGTGTTGAACTGCTTGGCGCTGAAGGGGCACACGTAGTCCAGGTAGACCTCGAGCGTGTGTTGGCTGGAGCTAAGGTCCGGGGTGGCCTCGCCCGAAGCCGGGGCTCGGAAGCGGAGCTTGTGGGCGGCGTATTTGGGAGGAACAGCCATGATAATGTTGTGTTGGTGTTTTCCCCTTAGTGTCTGTGGTGAGATGTGGTTTCTACTACTGGTAAATAACTAGAATGGTGAACTGTTTATATGTAGAAGGGAGAATTGCCCGTCTTCCTCGTTCTCGTCCCACCTGATCTGCAGGCTATGACGCGATTGAAGGTTAACCTCCCGCTCAGGTGGCGGGGTAGGAATATTCCATTACATGCACCATACTTACCTCAAGTATTCGCCATTTTTACATGCTATTGCTCCGTGATTTCAATATGTTTGGAATCTTCATAATAATAATACTTCCATAAGATGTTCCATGATCCAAGTGGCCGCAATGATATTCGACAAACTCATCTACTCATGTCCCATTAAACACACTTCTCGAAAAGGGACAGAACGAGTCATTAGATCTCGACTCACAATTCTCAGTGATTGGACATTGAGTTATATGAAAACAGAGTAACTATTTCCGAATGATGCCACCATACTGTTAAAAGCGATGAGCTTTCCAGAACAAGATGCGAGAAGGTTCATTGCTACAATGGTTATAGGAAAGCACGGCCCACATGGACAACCTGTATACTACACTCAGGGAGGTATCGATTTCCATTGTATCGTAGACACCTAAACTGTGTTTTTCGAAATGATGCCCCTCGCAAAATCGCCAAAGCTTATGTGTTGGTCGAGATCGACTTCGTCTTCCAGGTTCGGCTGGGTGAAGACGGCCAGGGTGTTTCGAGCAACGCCCTTGCTATATGCTCCACGTACTGAGTGTTCTACGGCCTTGAACTTGCCGCGCGTTATCCTCTCGAGCGCCTCTCCGGTCTGGAAGGCGATGCAGCCTCGGGGGATCTTGACTTGCACGGGCTCGCCCTTTCGGTTTTTTACCCACAACCCAGCCTGAGGATCTGGCGACTGTGTGAGTTCTTTCAAAGTTGGTAGCTTGTCGGGGACGTTTCCGCCGAGATCTGGGACTTTAGCGTTGACTTTCAGCTCGTCAATGAACATGGCGGAAGTCAAGCCGGTCAAGCAGCCATGGTCCTTGTGGACCGAGCACCAGTTATCTTCCTCATCGCCTCGCTTCATGATCTCTGCCGTCATCGGGTAGTAATGCAGAAGACGCGCCTTGGTCGTGGAGGAAGACTGCACGACCTTCTCCAGGTAGGCCTTGGGGTACTCCGGGATCTCCTTCTCGGCAAACTTGTCGCAAGCCCTAGCCACCAGCACGGCCGTGTCGATGATCAGTCGGCACATCTGCTCCATCGTCGGCCTGAAGCCCGGGAGCATCTCGTTCGGCGGCCAGGAGTTGGGCGCCAGATACTCGGGGAAGTCCTTCAGAGTGAAGCGATCCGTGGGCGTGGCGGCCTCCCGGTTGGGGTCGACATAGAAGGCGCAGTTTGCATAGAACGACCCCTTAAGGTCATCTGCTCCACCATCCTTCAACTGCTCACGCCCGAGCGACCACCCAACAAGATACTTGGCAGCCTCATTCGTGAACTTCTCTATAAAAAAATTCGATGAGTAGTTGTTGTGGCACATTTAATAAGTGTTTTTTCATACCAAAGTCGGATTCGCTCAAGTTGCCCATGTACGAAGCGTAGGACAGGAGTTGGTGTCTTAAGCCAGCGAACTCCTGGGGCACATCTTTCACTACCAAGATCCCCAGTGACTCCGGACCGAACGCTTCTTGTAGAGTCTCGAATGTGATATCTCCTGTTATAGTGTGAGTATCATCCACTAAAGGTGCGACTCCCGAATAGCTCGGGCCTTTTACCATTCTTAAGGTCCTTTAAGGAGACGACGACGGGCTGTGCTGTTGCCATCGTGTGGCGTTCTATTTTGATGAACTTACTAAACTTGGAAAACAGGAACGCAATCTGATGAATCTTCCAGGAACTAGAACTGAAATGCGGAAGCTCAGAGTCAGATAAATCTGTACCGGAGGCCCTTCAAGGGTCTCGTGAGCGTCCACAGGAGACCGTCGGTTTTCGAGCGCTGATATGTAAGCGCTTCCGAGTATGATGATACCCGAAAAAGGAGCGGCATCTTTCGGGACCTGGGGAAAGTGCTAACTAACAGGGGACTTGCTGCTACCCTGAATCAAGTTCTAGCGCCTATCTGACTGTATTAGGTAATCGGAAGACTGCTAAATCAACGTTCAGGCCCCACCACAGACAGCTGAAGTCGCTTAGCTTCCAGCACCGGATGGGTTAGCATACTTGCATCTGCACCTTTCAACCCCCCCTGTTGTAATTGCCGCAAGTTGACACCTCTCGCCATGGTCAAGCCATTATCCTTCAAGGGCGACAAGAAGCCCAAGAAGCGGAAGAGAACAGAAGCCGAATCGTCGAATGCCGAAGCTGGACCAAGCGAACGCGCCGTTGTGAAACCGGAGGAAGATGCGGGCGACGATGACAGTTGGGTCTCTGCCGAAGCCGTAGGCGATCTGGTTGGGCCGGTCATGTTCGTGCTCCCGACGGATCCTTCGACTTGTTTGGCATGCGATGCGAACGGCACTGTGTTCACGGATCCCATTGTGAACATCGTCGACGGAAACCCGGCTACATCAGAGCCTCATGACGTGCGCCAGGTCTGGATCGCCAATAAGATTGCCGGCACCGAACAATTCCGATTCAAGGGTCGATACAAAAAGTAAGCAGTGTCTTAATTTGAACTAGATGCAGCCATCAAATCACTAACTAGAAGAAACAACCAGATATCTCAGCTGCGACAAGTACGGTATTCTCAGCGCGACCTCGGAGGCTGTCTCGCCGCTTGAAACCTGGAACGCAATTCCCACGAGCGATACGCCAGGCACTTTCCAGCTGCAAACACTCCGCGAAACCTTCCTCACGGTCAAAGAGTCAACTAAGGCCAATGCTGCACCAGAAGTCCGTGGCGATGCTACCGACATCACTTTTGACACAACACTGCGGGTCCGCATGCAGGCGCGCTTCAAGCCTAAATTGAAGGCTACGAAAGAGGAAAAGGCGCGGGAGAAGATCAGCCGCAAAGAGCTCGAAGAGGCTGTGGGCAGACGACTCGAGGAAGAGGAAGTCAGAACCCTCAAACGGGCGCGACGGGAAGGCGACTATCACGAACAACTGCTCATGCTCAAGGTCAAGAGCAAGCATGACAAATTTGGCTGAGGCTTCTGCATTACTTGATTTAAGGGAGGTAGGTTGAGGCTACACTGCGGCTTTCCATGACTTGATGTAACCGTCCTCTCCAACGCTGAAGACCATCTGTGCTTCATCGTAGAAGCAGAAACTCCGTACAATCTCGGAAGAGTGCGCACCAGGCAGTCCTACGCTGTTCTCCTTGTCAAACGCCCACTCAGTACCCTTGGTCAGGTGAACCATCTCGAACATTTGATTCCTGTCACACTTGTCAGCGCTACAACATTATCCTGCCAGCGTACTTGACTTACTCGTGAGTCCCGGCGCCAATGACAGCTCCTGCACCGTTAGCCTTGGCAGTAACATTGGCGATATATTGGCAATTCAACGCTTGTCTCATGTCTCCAAAGTCATTGGTTGCTGAACCCTTCTCCTGGTCTTCGGCGATATTGTATAGCGCAAACCTCTCATCGTGCGAGACAGCGTATACCTCGGTATCGTTCAGGAAGCCTGCATGGTGTATAGACGCATCATGGTTCAGTGTCTGTATCACAACTTCGTCTTCATCAGTGATCTGGGTGTCATAAATGTTGACCAGACCGTCTGTTGAACCAGATAGCAGAATATTATGGTTTGTAGGGTGAAAGTTCAGCTTTATTCTGTCAGTTAGAATATCCATTCGAGCAATAAGATCCTCTAGCCAAGCTCACCTCGGTAATATCGTCACTATGAACTTCCTTATATTGGTGCCGCGGCGTGGGCGTGGAGCGTACATCCCTGATATCTTGTAAGTATAATTACAATCACACTAAAAGGCAATTGCGCGCACCAGATGAGTATGGATGCTTGGCTGGACTTAAGCTCAGTGCCTGCTACAACAGAGAAGCCTGTACTTGAGCAAGCAAGCGAAAGTACAGGTGCTTGGTTGTCTATATGACAGCGTCAGTAATCACCCGCCTTCATACAGAGAAGTAGTTCTCGGTTGTACCTGTCAAACGAGCGACTTCAGTTTCTCGTGGGTCTTTTCTCAGATCCCATAACGAGACACTGCCATCCTCTCCAGCCGTACATACGACAGAGCCAACTAAGTCAAAAGCCTTTGCGCAGGTGAGGTTGCCATGCTTGGTCTGCAGCGTGGTCAAGGGGCCTGGTCTAAGACTGAGAGGGTTGAAGACGCAGAGCTTCTGGTCCGACGAGATGGTGGCGGCTCCTTGTGCCAAGGGTATCAGGTCTAGGACATAGACCTCGTCTAAGCCGGGGTATCGGAACCCATCTACGCACGAGAGGTTGAACATGGCTTCTCTCAGATGCTTCCACTGTGAGTTTCTGCCACTTCAATGTGGTGTGGAAGTGGCCCTGAACGTGATCAAACGAGTGGATGGTGCGGAATGTAAGACCACGGCAAGACAGTCGATTTTTGGCTATTGTGTTTCCTGAACCTGAAAACAGGTATAAGTTCTTGTGATAGCCAGTCGCCTTTCACTTCTAACCTATAAAATTCATTCATCAATTTGAGCCTCCAGTACCAAAAATAGAGGGTCGGCCTGCCCCGCCTAGAAGCTGCTTCTCTTGTTGCCCCATATTATCGAGGACGGTACACTTTAGGTGCCATCAGCCAATCGTAGGGCTCTTAGCTGTTCGATTAGTGAGCTTGGCGGCTTGGCCGTTCAATTCAGCTGACGTCGCGCCCGTCATTGAGGACAGCTTGCCCAGCAGAAGCAGTCAAATAAGCAGGCAGGTGCCTCAACTTCCGGATAATCGCAAAGTGACCACGTTGGATCTGTTTTATTCCGGCAACGCAACCAACACCGTCCCCCTCTCGCTTTTGTTTTTCTCCAGGCCATTTTACCAGGTACCATGACACAATCACAGCTCCTTACCTTTCGCATATAGCATAGTTAGCCATCATGAGGCGTTGGCTTCTTTCGGTCTTCCGTAAGTACCATGCTCCAGTCCATAGGCCTAATTTGGATTCCACATGGCAAACACGGCTGACCTTTCGCTCTTCTCTCCACAGTGCTTTTGCAGGTTCTCGCCATCGCATATGCCACCGAGCAGAAAGTTCTCGGTAAAGATGGTTCCTCCGACAAGCTCCCCACCGACCAAGTCGAGTCGCAAACGAACGTCGGCTACGAATCGCAAGGAGGCTGGACTCCGTATCAAAATGGTAGGGTCTGGCCAGGAGAGAGCGTGCCAGCAGGGACAGTGCTAACATACTATCAGGATGGGAGCTAGTTGATGCCGCCATGGTCGAGTTCCGAAAGGTCAAGACCCCCTTCTACCGCAAAACGAAACGACAAACGGGCATGTTTGGGTCCATCTTCAACCTTGCGCTCAAGGCCCTACCGAGTCTGCGCACCAGCGCACCACCCCAGGAACCGGCGGCGGCGGCGACCACCATCAGCGGACCCTTGCTCGAAGGCGTCAAGCTGCTCCAACGATCCGCCGACCAGAACAACACCGACGCCATATATCTCCTTGGCCAGCTGAACTTCTTCGGCAACTTCTCCCACCCCCGGAATTTCAAAGCCGCCTTTGACCACAACAAGAGACTGGCCGAAGTCAACGGAAACAGTTCGGCTCAGCATATGGTTGGGTTGATGTACGCAACGGGCCTCGGCGATGCCGTAGAGAGGGACCAGGCCAAGGCACTGCTGTACCACACCTTTGCTGCGAACCAAGGCCATACGAGAGCGGAGATGACTATAGCGGCCCGTCATCACAGCGGCATTGGTGTGACGAAAAACTGCGACATGGCCTGCAAGTATTACAAGAGGGTTGCCGACAAGGCAATGGCTTGGATTAGATCCGGGCCACCCGGAGGGATGTCGATCGTACAGGAAGGTTACAGGATCGCTGATGAGGATGGTGGCGTCTACGGAGAAGGGGCCAGTTTTGTCAGCTCAGGAATCAATGCCCTGAAGCACAGCGTGAGCTCCGACGCTTACGCCTCCATTGACGACGTTATTGAGTACCTCGATTTGATGTCGCAGAAGGGCGATTTCAAGGCTTCTTTCAACCTGGGACGCATTTACTATGATGGCCAGCGCGGGCTCCCAAGGGATGTCGACGTGGCCAGGCGCTATTTCCTGGCCGTTGCCACCAAGTTCTGGCGCGCCAAGGACGGTCGAACTACCGAGAATGCCAAGCCTGGCCTGGATAAGTACGCGGGAAAGGCTGCTGGCTATATCGGCCGGATGTGGCTGAGAGGCGAGGGTGGTCAGTACAAGCAGAACTTCGAACATGCGAGGAAATGGTTCGAGCGCGGCATCAAGTATGGCGATGCTCAGTCGCAGTGGGGATTAGGCCTCATGTTGTTGAAAGGTTATGGCGTTGAAAAGAACCTAAAGAGAGCCACGGATCTGCTCAAAGCCGCAGCAACGGATTTCGGTCCTGCTCAAGTTGTGCTGGGTGCTCTCCATCTTGACCAAGGTACCCCGGATGATTTACGTATTGCCGGCTCTTACTTCGAGACCGCTGCGCGCTACGGTAACATCGAGGCGCAGTATTATCTTGCCGAGATGATCCACCATGGAGTCGGCCGTGATAAGACATGCAACCTGGCCATGCAGTATTATAAAGTCGTTGCCGAGAAAGCAGAACCGTTCGTGTCATCCTGGACCGAAGCCAATCAAGCCTACGAGGACGGTGACTACGAACTGGCTCTGTTGGACTATGTTCTTGCGGCCGAGCAAGGATATGAAAAGGCGCAGAATAACGTGGCCTACATGCTGGACACTATGAAGTCAAGTTTCACGGTCCCGTCGTGGCTTAAGCGCCCAACACCACGATCCAACCTCTTGCACAACTCAGCGCTTGCCTTGATCTACTGGACCCGATCGGCCGTACAGGCTAATATCGACTCATTAGTCAAGATGGGCGACTACTACCTCAATGGAGTCGGCACCGAAGCAGCTGCCGACAAAGCTGCCCAGTGCTATTCTGGGGCCTCGGAATATCTCCAAAGTGCACAGGCTCTCTACAATCTGGGTTGGATGCACGAAAATGGCGTCGGGCTGGTTCAAGACTTTCACTTAGCCAAGCGTTACTACGATCAAGCCCTGGAGACGAATGACGAGGCATATTTGCCGGTTACGCTGAGTCTTCTTAAGCTCCGAATACGCAGCGCTTGGAATACGTTCACGCATGGCAAGATCAATTCTATCCGGGATGACCCAGGTAAGCAGTTTCTTATTACCGTTGAAACTAAATTCATTCTAACATAGTTCTTCTAGCGCCGAAGAAGACCTGGTCTCCGAGTGAATGGATCGACAACTTTTAAGAGACGAGCATCGTTACTATGAGGACGGGTACGATGACATGTATGACGAAAACATGGTGGGAAGCGATGGGGAGCCCTTTGGCGAAGAGTTTGACGAGTTAGAGGGGATCATTGATAGTCTCATCATCTTGGCCTTGTGTGGCATGGTTGTCACTCTACTGTTCTACCGGCAATGGTTACAGCGTCGACGCGCCCAAAGAGAAGCCGAAGAAAATGCAGCTAGAGCAGCCGGGATGGCGCCTCCACCGCATCCGGGGCCGGTGCCTCGAGGGCTTGGAGACCCCCAGTTCCAGCCATGGGGTGTTGGAGTTGGAGGGGTGGGACACTGAGAAAACCCCAACTTAGAACTATCATGAATTGAGATACCACACACCGACTAGCGGCACATTCCCGAAACAAGTGCAGTCTTAGTCGCGATCCTGATATTCAAGCTAGAAGAGCACAGCTCGGCACATATGTATGGTCCTTCTCGGGACTCTCGGGGTGGACGGCCACGGCCTGACGACAGGGTAATAGGCGTCCGTATGTGCCGACCTCGACGATTCTGTTGATTATGAATAATGTGCTAGATCCGCGTCATACCCGTGCCATAACCTGTGCCAGAGCCCAAGCTCTGATGTCCATTGAAGACAGGTCCCAGACTACTTTGCGATATCCGACCTGAGCTCGTTCGTAGCTATCAAAATACTATGCAGAACCAGGTGGACTTTATGACTTCTTGATCATGGAAGTGCCCCTAATGCTAATATCCTCTCTCAGTGAAAGGTTAGGAGAATACTTGAGGTCGGATGAGGTTGTTGTATGGACGAATACGTTTTTTGGTGAAGTTTGCCGTCCCAATTGTAGTTGTCCCTTAATGAAACCCTTCCCAAGTCTTTTGATCAAATCTTGCATATCATATTATTATTACATAAAGTATATAAACGAGCGGTGATTAAATATTAAACCTTTTCTCTCCTTTTCTCGGGCATTCCGACGTCGAAGAACAGGAAGTAGGAAATGTGAGCGAGTGGAAGTGTATGCTTGGCACGATGATGCCACTGCCATACTCAATCGTCCCAGCCGCCTCCATAGCCGCCGCCGTAACCATGACGGCCGTATCCATGGCCGCCGCCGTAACCATGATGGCCGCCGTAGCCGTCGTCGCTGCGTTTATCATGGTAGCCACCGCCGTGGTGACCTCCACCGCCGTACCCTCCGCCGCCGTGGTGGCCTCCGCCATGTCCTCCGCCATGTCCTCCACCATAGTCCTCAGTTTCCTGGCCCGACGTATATATGTCAGTCGCTGATTGGTACTCAAAAGGGAGGGGCATCAGGGTGAGGAAGGCGCGAGCTTACCGTGTCTCGCTTACGGCTGCTCCAACCGTTATTATCCCAGTGATTATTACCCCATTTGTTGTGGTGGTGGTTATCGTAGCCCCAACCACTTTTCAATAGATGCAGAATATGGGTCAGCCAACACTTCACTGATCGGACAAAAGGAGCGCGTAAACAAAAACTTACTTGTTGTGATAGTCATGATCTCTGTGCCACCCTCATCCTGGTCCTTGCCATCGTCCTTATCATCGCCGTCGTCCCCCCCTCTTGGCAACCAAGGTCAGGGGCTCAGGGGTCTGGAACATTATTCGTTAGTTTCTTGGGTTCACTTTATCTCGGATGAGTGTATGTGTGAGCGGGTAGGTTGGTGAGTGTATGTGTGTGATGCCATCTCTGGTTTTCGTCGGCGACAACATGATGACTTACGTCAGGGGCGGCGGCCCGCTTATCCATGGGCTCAACTTCATTGCCGGGGGTGGGGTTGGCAAGGACGTTGGTTCCCAGGAGGAGGACGGCAGCCAGTGTCAGCTTCTTCACCATGGCGAAGAAGGTCTTGGGTTATCTAAATTATGTTTGATGCAGGATATACGAGTACTAATGGTTTGATGAGGAAGAAGAAAATGAATTCGAGATGCGATTGTTCCAGACTTAAATACTCGTTGGTGTAGCCCGAGAGACTGCGCCCTTGTGACTGTCCCTCTTCCTCGTTCTGTTGACGTTCGGGCTTAGTGATGTGCGCTATGGTAGTCCTCGTCTCTTTCACCCATCCATCCATCCACACAAAAGCCGGTCATACATGGCCATTTCGACTGCTACAACCACGGCATTTCGAACGGCATCCGACGCACCTAGACCACAGGCCATTGTTCACTTGGGGGAACCAGAGCCGGGCGACCGGAGGGCGTAGCCCCAACTCTCGTGTAGACAAGGCATCGAACCGAGGTCTAGAGCTGCGCCCACGATCGTGTGTCGAGAACAGATAACAGTCGTCTCAGGAACAAAGCAGTAAGGCGCGTACGAACGGTGGAGGGCTGTGACTCTCTCTCTCTCTCTTCCGCAGAACCCGGGCCCAGCAGTCGCGAAACGACCATCGATAAAGTTCGGACGATGCGGCGGAACCGCGAACGACTGCGGAGGACGACGTTAGTGTAGCCGCGGAACAGTGCGGACCCCCCTGACCCGGCGACTGATTGTCGATCTCCGCCGGAACAGAGTTTGCTAGGCTTTTGCGGTGTCTGGGACCCGTGGCTGTGGTACTGGGGTCATACTATGGTAATGACACGGTGGGTAAGGGATCATGACGAAACCCGGGCTAACTACCCACCATCCCCGCGATGAACTCGACCAGGTGTGCCTCCTTGCCGCCTTTGCTGCAAGTAGGGTATTAGGAGTGGGCCATAAGTCTAAGAAGAATAATTTAAGGGCCGAATCCAGAACGAAGTTACCGAGAATGTCGCAAGGTGTCCCCTCAGCCGCCCCCCGCGAGAGATTTGATTTTGGGTTGGGACCGTCCAGCATCTATCCCTTAAGCTGACAAATCCACACAAGAAGATCTGGCCCAGCTCGATGAAGCTTATCTCTGCTTCAGTGCCGCGAATACCGGGCTTGAGAAGCAAGGCTCCTCCCCCTCGGATTTTGTGAGTAAGGCCGTTCTAATGCCGCTGACGAAGGCTTGGATGCCTGAGCTGTCTTGGATCAACACGCGTCGCGTGGACATGATGACATTCCATATTTCTAAGCCATGAGTGTTCCCAACGCCCCCAAGTTCCAGCAGTCAAGTTCTTGCTTGCATAGCCCCTCTCAGCCTTTGACTCGAGGCTAGTCTAGGTCTGGTACCATTGCAAGGGCTCATGTCCGTCATAATGAAGTGTCATGGTCCTACTTGTAATACCGATAGTCTACGGCGGATGAGACATCGGCCTATTCATCAGGCGAGATCCAGCCAAGCTTTGCGCTTCAGTAAATATCTGGGGATTTCTCTGGGCCATCGATCCGGTCAGTCGGTAGATGAACGAAAGGCGATGAACAGTCGGTAGTTGACCGAAGGGCGATGAATGCAAATATCTTGATTATATTTTAAGTTTTGCTTGTATATAGTCGAAAAACATGATAACCCAGTGATATCACACCTCTACCTCGGCCTCCGACTGGTGCTCGTCCGACTGCACCTTCCTAGACTGGGTCTTCTGGATCAGCGGGATGCCAAAGCCGGTCCACAGCGTCAGGGCAATCACGAAGGCCAGCGCACTCCCCAGCCATGCGTGGCCTTGAAGTGAGGCGCCTGCGAGCTCGGGAACTGCAGCTGCTGGAACGGGATGACCACGGCGCCGCCCACCGACGTCATCAGACCCAAGATGAAGGCGCGCTTCTGCTGGTCGCCGCCGCAGCACTCGTTGCACCAACCCGCCAGCAACGGCGTGAAACAGCCGTAGGTGCCCATGGCGATGAACACGAACATGCGCAAGCCGTGGGGCACCTCCCACGCCGCCAAGACCGAATAACAGAAAATCAGGATGAGCCCGACCACCAGGCATACAGGGCCGCGGCTCCCGATCTTGTCAGCGACGAAACCCGTGGTCAGCATGGTAACGAAGTTGACGGCCCCGAGCGAGGTGGGGATGTTGTTGATCTGCGGGATCGTGTACCAGTGCGTCGACTTCAGGTACAAGGTGAAATATTGCATCACGTACGACCCCACCGTCAAGCTCCAGAGCGCGTACCCCAGCGGGAAGACGTAGACCTGCCAGCTGGTAAAGATGCGCTTGAAGACGGAGAGGTCGAGCTTGCCGATGGGCTTACGGCCTTCCTCCTCGATGCGCTCGCGCGCGCGCTGTCGCTCCCACTCATTCAAGTACCAAGCCTTGGTGTTGTGAGGAGTGTCAGGATGGCAGAACTATAAGAATGAAAAGTTAGTTCCCCGAGGCGATCGCATATGTAAAGGTAAAGGGAAAGCATCAGATACATACAATACCATAAACAGCGATAGGAATGGCGAGAATGAAGTCAAAGATGAACAGCCACCGCCACGCTGACATGCCGCCATGTCCCTCCATGCCGCTATAGAGTGCGGCCTGCAGGTAGCCCGAGAACATCTGACCCAGGACGCCCGAAATCACGAAGAGGGCCGAACGTCGCGCCAGCTCGCTTTTCCTGTACCAGGAACCCAGCGTGTACTCGATGCCCGGCCATGCAGCCGATTCAAACAAGCCGATGCAGAACCTCAGCGCATAAAACTCGGAAGCGGTATTGCACTTGTACAAGAACAGCACAAAGAGGGACCAGCAGGTCAGACAGAAGGGCAGCCAGTACCGGGGCCGTATGACGGTGATGATGAGGTTGGCGAACGGGGCGCCGATGAGCTGGCCGATGTTGAAGAATGTGTTCATCCAGGAGAGCTCATTTCCCGGGCCGAAGCCAAGCTCCTCCTGCATGCCCGAGGCGTATGCATTGGTGACATTGTTGCTATCGAGCCACTTGACGAAGAAGCAGAGGCAGGAGTAGGACAGGAGGAACCAATCCAATTTGAAGATGAGCCGTTTCTCCTCGGGGCTCGTCCCGGGTTCGTGCCAGTGAAACCATCCCGACAGTTTAGTTGAGCCGGACGCTTGCGGCGCAGCAGCACCTGGCGGACCCGACGCCGTCGTACCAGCGAATTTCCCGTCCCCGGGATCGGCCGAATTGTAGGTGCTGGACGACTTTTCATTTGTCGGCGCCGGCGCATCGCGTCGTTCGCCACGCTTGTCGCCGGCCGAGGCAGAAGTAGCTGGAGGACCCGTTTGAGCGTCGGCGCCGACCAATTTGGCCGCCTGAATCTCCTCGATGGGGGCGGACATGGTGTTGGTGGTCGTGAGTGGGCACCAGACAGATTGACGAGGAGTCCAAGGACGGGGTTGACCACACACTCGGATTTTCGTCTCGTAATCAAAATGCAAAGACCCGCTGCCCGTAATGACGGCCGTACGAGGGGGGCTAGAAGGGTGGACGAAGAAAAGGTCGGTTTATGAAGACTCAAGAGAATGCCCAGCAGCCCATGCTAGCTGATATCCATCGGGCCTATTCTTCCGTATTGAACCGTTGCAAAAGGTCAAGCGCAATTGTACCATACAGGGGCTAAATCACAACAAAGCCATTTATTTGCCGTGTCAAACTTCGCAGCCAGGTACCGGGGCTAGGCTGGGGGCGAAGGCCTGGTCTTCCCGGCCGAGAGAGAGGGAGCGCTGTCGTAAGGCGAGTTCAGGTGGTGGGTATTAACTGGACTTGGAAGATATTGTCGGGCTATCTTCCGACAGTAAACTGGGGTAGATATCGCTAGTCGGGGATGCCCTAAGATGGACCTGGACCCCGGTGGGATAATAAAAGCCATGATCGACATGGCATTTTCACTCTATGCTGCTCGCCATTATCTGAGAAGCAGATGTTGATTGCCCGATCGATGGCATCAATTGAGCTGCAACAGGCAGAAGAAAGAGTGGGTGGTTGATACGAAGAATGGCGTGCGAAAATTGGATGTGAGCAACACTGGGCTAGCGGAGGCGGGTCGGACTATACTCCGCTTGGGGAACAAGTCGAATCAATCAGTTGAGAAACACTCTAATACCTCACCCAGCGGACAACTGCCGCCGGCCATGCTATTCTGATAGGACAACATTTGCTGCTTGTCGAAGACGCGATCGTTGGCGATGGGTCTGACAGTATTGATAACTAATAAATAAGTATACACTCGAGGCGGCTGTCGTTCCTGTAAGAGACACCGCGGTTGGCTTGACTCGTGCCTAGTGGTGTAATTATCCAATTGGCCTTATACACAACATGGCAGATATCAGAGTCGCTATAGATCGGGGTGGCACCTTCTGTGATGTGGTGGCACAAGCTGAGGGCCGCGAGCCCATCATCTTCAAGCTGCTGTCTGAAGATCCCTCGAATTATAGAGATGCCCCGACGGAAGCCATTCGGAGGGTGCTTGAGGTGGTTGAGGATAGGACAATACCAATAGGAGATAAGTTGGATGGATCGCGGATTGGTGAGACATCCAGTGTGGTGACCTTTTAGTTTGCAGCATGGCTAATGCATACGATATGATAGCGGCTTGCAGGATAGGCACAACCGTGGCCACAAATGCACTGCTCGAGCATAAAGGCGAGAAATTCGCATTCGTGACGACCAAGGGTAAGGCAGGCCGAAAATAGCCTATTGCATAGACAGGGGAGCTAATTCGACTTCGCGATAGGCTTTGCAGATGTCTGCGTCATCGGGGATCAGTCACGCCCCAAACTCTTCGACCTCAACGTCCGGAAGCCCAAGGCGCTCCACGCGGCGGTCATCGAGGTCGACGAGCGCGTCACCGTCGAGGACTACGACCTCAACCCTTTCCCCTCGGACCGGAGCGCGGCGGCATCGCAAGATGCCGATCCCGATCTCGTCACCACGCCCAGCGGCGAAATCGTCCGCATCCTGAAGCGCATCGACCCAGCCCAGGTCCGGGAGCAGCTCCAGAGTCTCCGGGACCAGGGGTTCGAGTCGCTGGCGATCTGCTTCATGCACGCCTACATCTTCCCGGACCACGAGGACGCCGTGGCGGCCCTGGCCCGCGACGTGGGCTTCCGGTTCGTGACGACGTCGGCCCAGACCAGCCCCGTCGTCAAGCTGCTCAACCGCGGCAACTCGACGTGCTCGGAGGCGTACCTGTACCCGATCATCCGCAAGTACGTCGAGAACTTCGAGTCCGGATTTGCTCGGCTGCCGCAACGGGTCGAGTTCATGTGCTCGGACGGCGGCTTGAAGCAGGCGCAGAAGTTCAAGGGCAACGAGGCGCTGCTCAGCGGACCGGCGGGTGGCGTGGTAGGTATCGCCCGCTCGTGTTTTGACGAAGTGGAGGGAACACCGATCATTGGGTTTGATATGGGTCAGTGACACTAACCCCTTTTCCCTTCCTACCCCTATTCCGTCCTCACTTGCTCACAGTATATATATGATGTTAGGCGGTACGAGTACTGACGTATCCCGATTCGATGGGAAATATGACCATCTCACCGAGACCACAATTGCTGGCCGAACGATAGCTGTACCAATGCTGAATATTTCCACTGTGGCTGCCGGAGGAGGCTCGATCCTCTTTGCGCGAAGTGGTCTTCTGGTCGTTGGGCCCGAGAGCGCAGGCGCACACCCAGGTCCTGCCTGCTACAGGAAAGGCGGACCCCTGACCGTGACCGACGCCAACCTGTTCCTCGGCCGACTGGTGGTTTCTTCGTTCCCGTCCATCTTCGGGGAGCATGCCGACCAGCCGCTCGACCGCGATGTCGTGGTGAAGAAATTCCAAGACATCACGGCCGAGTTCAACCAGCAGACCTCACAGAACCTAACGGCGGAAGAAGTCGCGCTGGGTTTCCTCAACGTCGCCAACGAGGCCATGAGCCGGCCGATACGGAACATCACCGAAGCCAGGGGCTTTGCGCCGGAGCGGCATAACCTTGTCAGCTTTGGCGGAGCAGGTGGCCAGCATGCTTGCTCGATAGCCGACAAGTTGGGAGTGAAGAGGATACTGATCCACAAATGGTCTTCGCTGCTCTCCGCCTATGGCATCTCTCAGGCGGAGTTGCAACACGAGTCGTACGAGCCTTACGCCGGCAAGTTCACCATGGAAGGACTGGGCCATATCCGGGAGCGGTTAAAGGGGCTTAAGCACCAAGTCTCCGCAGAACTGTTGTCCCAGGGGGCGGAAGTGGAATCGATTACCTACGACGAGTCCCTGGTTCTACGCTACTTCGGTACGGATACGACCATCACGATATCCAAACCCGAAGACGAGGGCTATGGGTCTGCCTTCAAAGCACATCATCTACGCGAATTTGCATTCACCCTGAACCGTGACATCGTCATTGACTCGATCAAAGTCAGGGGAACTGGATCGGCCAGTGCTGTTGCGCGTGACGAGCCACCATTCAAGGAGCTGGCCTCTCTGGCCGCGGACAGTAATAATACCAAGCAAGCCGAAGAAACACAAAGTGTGTACGTTAGCGGAGGCTGGCGGGATGTGGGCGTGTTCCGGCTCGAGAAGGTCCCAAAGGGGTCGGTGTTGGAGGGACCAGCTCTGGTCATCGACAAGACTCAGACCATCTTCGTGGAACCCAGGTTCAGGGGGTACATCTTATCCAATCACGTCGTTCTGGAGAAGGTACAGGAAGAGCCATCGTCTACATCCGGCACTACTACCACAATATCAGCCGACTCCATCAACCCTATCCAATTATCCGTCTTCGCCCACCGGTTCATGTCCATCGCCGAACAAATGGGCAACACCCTGCAGCGCACGTCGATATCCACCAGCATCAAGGAGCGGCTCGACTTCTCCTGCGCCATCTTCTCCCCGAACGGCAAGCTAGTCGCCAACGCGCCGCACATCCCGATCCACCTGGGCTCGATGCAGTTCGCGATCCAGTACCAGCACCGGCTCTGGGCGGGCCAGCTGGCCGCCGGCGACGTGCTCCTGACCAACCACCCGCAGTGCGGCGGGACGCACCTGCCCGACCTGACGGTCGTCAGCCCCGTCTTCTTCGACGGCCGGGTCGTCTTCTACGTGGCCTCGCGCGGCCACCACACTGACATCGGTGGCAAGGGCATCACGTCCATGATGCCCGAGAGCAAGGAGCTGTGGGAGGAGGGCATCAACATCAAGTCGATGAAGATCGTCAGCGGCGGCCGCTTCCTCGAGGACGACGTGCGCGCCGCCTTCGCCCGGGCGGGCGAGTTCCCCGGCTGCAGCGCGACGCGGCGCATCGCCGACAACCTGTCGGACCTCAAGGCGCAGATCTCGTCGAATCAGCGCGGCATCACGCTGTTGGGAAAACTGTGCGACGAGTTCGGCCTGTCCGTCGTCCACACGTACATGCACGGGATCCAGGCCAACGCCGAGGTCGCCGTGCGCGACTTCTTCAAGCGCGTGGCCAAGGAACAACAGCAAACCACGGCACACAACAAATCCCTGGAGGCGACCGACTACTTCGACGACGGGACGCCGATCCGCGTGCGCATCACCCTCGACGCCGACACGGGCTCCGCCGTCTACGACTTCGCCGGCACGGGCCCGCAGACCTGGGGCAACTACAACTGCCCCGTCAGCATCACGCACTCGGCCATCATCTACACGATCCGGTGCCTGGTGGACGCCGACATCCCGCTCAACGAGGGCTGCCTGGCGCCCGTCTCGATCCGGATCCCGCCAGGCTCGATCCTGAACCCGACCCCCGCCGTCGCCGTGTGCGGCTCGACGCTCGCGAGCCAGCGCGTCGTCGACGCCATCCTGCGGGCCTTCGGCCGCTGCGCCGCGTCCCAGGGCTGCGCCAACAGCTTCGGCTGGGGCATGGGCGGGCGGGACACGGCGGACCCGACCAAGATCCTACCCGGCTGGAACTACGGCGAGTCACTGGGCGGCGGCGTGGGCGCGGGCCCCGGCTGGCACGGCGAGGCCGCCACCAACGTGCACTCGACCAACACGCGCAACACGGATCCCGAGGTCATCGAGAAGCGCACGGCCGTCCTGGTGCGGCGCTACGGCGTCCGCCGCGGCAGCGGCGGGGCCGGGAGGTACCGCGGCGGCGACGGCTGCGTGCGCGAGATCGAGGCCCGCGTGCCGCTCAAGTTCAGCATCCTGAGCGACCGCCGCGTGTACCGGCCCTACGGCATGGCCGGCGGCGGGCCCGGGGCGGCCGGTCGAAACTACGTGTACAAGTTCAACGACGAGGGCGTGCTGGAGAGGATCAACATCGGCGGCAAGGCGGTGGTGACTTTGAATGCCGGAGAGATCATGCAGATCAATACCCCAGGAGGTGGCGGTTGGGGCACCTCTGATGATGATGATGATGTAAAAGTTGATTGTCATGGCGAAGAACAGGAACAGCTGGGTTAAGGGATAGACTATATATCTGCCACCTTTTTCCACACTCGAAAATCCAAAGTACCACCCTTTCTGCTCATTATGCCCCCAGTAACGAGACGGGCTTGCATTAAAATTTTATGCCATGCAATCATAGACACAGATGCCTACCTAGCAATCCGACCATTTGACCCAATGGATACAGTATATACATGTCTGCTTTTCAGAAAGCACTCGAGCGAGCATTCTCAGTCCGGGGGCAGAGTAGCCACCCCCGTTTGGGGGATGTCCTCCCCAAAGGCAGTAGTGTCATGAGAGATATGAGTAGAACAATGCGAACTCAGCGGCCTCGCCTCAGGATGCACTTCGCGGACCACATGTGCCGCGCTCTTATGTAGCATGCCCGGTGAACCTTGAAACAGCGTGGGCCTCTTCACATGAATGGTCCCGCTCGTCGATGACCTAGCGTCCGCAGAGTATGCCGATTCGGAATAGGTATCGGCGCCGGGGCCTCCATAATCTTCCTCCTCCTCCTCCTGCTTATAATCCGATTGCACTCTCGGTGACTCGGGCGCCCAGTGTTCCATTATATTCAAGGACCATGACGTCGGCGTCGTAGAGGTGAGTTCCGGGATGACCTTCCCACTCAAGAGCACGCGCCGAAGCGAAATCGAATGCACAAAGGTGCCCATCATCCACTCGTCGACTTTTCGTACCAGCGTCTGCGCACGCCGGGCTTCCTTTTCGCCCAGCGTGGGGTCGCGCTCCAATCGGAAGGGTGTGTCGATGGCTCTGGCATGGAGACGCCCCATGGGACGCGCCGCGGGAGACCGGCTGATATCGGTCTGGAGGCACTCGAGCATCCGCGCGATTGCGTGAGGACCTGCCCGTTTAAGGGCATCGTCTCGGTTGTAGGCGCGGTTCTGCAGGCGCAGTACGTCCAGGAGCGTGGCACAATGCACCGGCGGCTTCTTGTCCTGTAGAGGCAGCTGCCAGCAGGAGTTCACCCGGTGCGTCACCGCATACGAGCTGCCCGTGCTTATTGAATGACAGAGTATATCATGTGCTGAGGACTTGTACGTTTCGAGTGTCAGCAACTCCTCGTAGCCCGATATCGCCAGCTCTTCTTGAAGACAACCAATGATATAGCAAACACGGGAATATTCTCGTCGACCCAGGATCTGGACCGTTTCGTCCCTGTCTAGTTTGGCCAAGGCATTGCATATTTCGGTCACGCAGGCGGATTGGTTCCAAGGATGGCCGGTGAGCTCTCCTTTCGGCATGCGATAGTCCAAGCGCCGCATCAGACCCGACGATTGCAAAATCTCGGATATTTCATAGAGGAGATTGAGCGAGGAAACAGGATAGGAAAGTTGCGAGGTGCCATCGAGTCTGGCAATGGGGATATTTGAAGGCTCAGGGGCGGAACCCCATCGGCGGAAGAGCTCATCAATCCAGGGCTTGTCGGGCCACTCTTTTGGTGACCCTTGGTTGAAGTCGTAAAGCATCATCTTGTGGCAAACTGCCAAATGAGTCATAAAGTCGGCTTTACCCTCGAAAGAAGCAACACCCTCACAGCTTCCGAACGCATGACGCTTGACCAGATGTTGGCCTTGTCGGATAAAGCACTCGTCATCAGTCCAGTAGAATTTGAAGCTGCAGAGTTTGCAGACCGAGTATCCGGCAACCCCCTGGTATTCGAAGACATCGTCGATGCCATTTAGTGCGCCGCAGCTCCAGTGACATATCTGGGGTGGGGTAGGGTTATGCGCTGGATCTCGCAGTGGTTTCTGTTGCCTACTATTCTGAACTGGCCGATAGCGCCGGATACTGGGCTTGCTGCTATAGGATGAACCGCTCTTCTCGATCTCTTTTCCCGCATAATGAGAAGAGCTTGATGCCATGCTCTCCGTACTTGACTGAATGTCTGACACCTCGTTTGGTACGAAAACGGCCTCCTTCTCGAGCTGTTGTAGTCTCTGTTCGAACCGGGCACACTTCTCGGCCGCAGCTTCGTCGTAAAATCTGGAGCGAGTCAGAACGTAAGTCCACAGAGTCCGGAGGCTTGGTAAGGACATGCCTTCCAAGAAACTTAAGATGAAGCCATATAACGGTCCTATGCGCAGCCAGCTTGGTGGATAGTTCGTCGAAGACTTCTCGATAGCAGGCGTACCGTACTCGCTTGAACAAGTCATTCCAGTGATTGCCACAGGATGGTTGCAATGCCTCATCGGCGACCCAGTCATTGACTTGGAGCAGGCAGTCTTGTAGGTCGGTCTCCAACCTGCCAAGAAACATCTCGAGCCTGGGATCCTCAGACGATATATCGTCGTGCTTGTTGAGCAAGTTGACAGCGTCTTCTATTGTCTGTTCCAAGGACCGCAAATCTTTGAGCAAATCTGGTGCTGTCCGTGGCTGATATCTGATGCGGTTTAGGTGATCCCTTAAGACAACAATGGCTGTCAAAGAGCCATAAGAGAGCCATCGAATACTCGTGACCGTCTTGGCTACAGCACTAAATTCACCCGATCCGCTGTCCATGATGGATAACCCAGAGGATGCAACATTACATGAACTTCTAAGGGAAGTCTCCACGGAACGGCCAGGGCGGCTGTCTGGGTTTGATATGCAAAGGCGCCCGCCATTCTGGAAGGAAGCTTGGCTCTAGATGACCGAGTCCAGACGAACCTCAATGCATGGCTACGCCAAACAGGAGCTACCCGAATAGGTAGGCGTGCATATATCAGACAAGATCTGAATCGGAGCGCCATCAAACTCCTAAGTGGTTGCTTGGTGCACAGATATCGGCCAACTTGGGCAATCAATCAGCAGGCCATACATCATGTGAGACTCTCGGGCTATTGCATCAGCTCCCATAGACCAGTATCTTATGCGAATGGATTGTAGATCTTTGTTCATGTAGATCTGCTAGGCGTGATCTGCTTGCCCAGGCAGCCTTTGGGAGCCGAAGTCTGATCCATGAAACTGTCCTTACCCTGGCTCTGCTTTACAGGCTGGGGTATACCAAGAAGGCCCATGATGCAAAGTACCAATCCACTGCCGAGCTTGCTGATCGGCAATACCATTTTCTTGCGCCAGAAACGAAAAGCCTTGAACGGCCAACTTGGACACGGTTCATCCACGAAACAAACTTCGCTGAAGTTGCCCGCAATAATATAATTCGTCCGTTCCAATGCCACTCAGATTGTAGTTGGCCCTGGACCCTTGATACGTGATTGTCAGCTTGTGACACATTCTCGGCAAATACGTCAAATCGCAATGGAAGTGGCTCAGCATAAACCTGGGCCGGACCTTTGGCTACATGGTTCTCGCTTATCGCTGTCGTTCGTAACTGCCTTTGGTAGATACACACATATGTACTAAATACCTGCTCCAAAAACATCGCGAGGTCAGGGGTTGCCGTACACATGGATATACTTGCCAGATCATTCATCCCAGAGACTTAATTGCCGTTCTGGGCTATGCTCAGGCTCGCGTTTCTCAATACTCCACCAGTATCGTACGCCCTTTATTCGACAGCAAGTTTCCCAAGTAGGAACTTCCATTTGTTGGCAATTAGGCTTTGTCGTCTGACGTACGAAACAGTGGCAATGAAACGTGCATGCCTGACAAGGTGATTACTACTCCTCGTACTCGAGAAGAGCCGCAGAGACGGTGTTTGAACTCTAATCGCCTTCGGGCTCTAGTATTGGAGCCCAGTGCAGTGCTAGGCAGCTACTTGATATACGAGCCTCGATGCCGTGCTAATTGATAAAAGGAAGCGGAGCGCATCTCACAAACGATGGGCGGGGAAGAACCGGCATGGCCAGATCGCGGGACTCGTTATGAAGGAAGGGGGTATTTGTTATAATTACAAGCTGTACTGCTCATCCAAGCTCTAATAGATTAAACCAGGCACGGATATATCCCCGTAGCGTCCTGTCGTCAAAATACGACTAATGCTGCTGGCTACTCTCGAACCCATGTGACCCACCCAACCGACGCCGGAGCTGATGCTGTACAAGTAAAGACAAGAACGAAAGAAAGTAAGACAAAGGTACGAGTAAAAATGAAATATAGAGACGAACTGCAACCGTAGAAAGGTGTACAGCCATGTGATTGCTCGTGAACGTAGCGGCGACGATGCCGGGGTATATCTTCGAGACTCCTTCCGCCAACCATTCGTGTCGGACCTCTCATAGCGGCCATCACAGCCATAACAGCCACTTCACCGAGCTGACTATACCGCTCCCAATGCCCATGAAGATCCTTGCAATCATAACGATGAACCACACGTACCACATGAGCCCAACGAGAGCCCACTCGACCAGGAGCCAGCCGCCGCGCCTCGCCCATCTGAAGCGCCGCCGCTTGCGCCGCATCAGCTTGTCGATCACGTCCAGGACGTGCTTGACCTTGAGCCGCTGCCCGTCGTTGATGTCCCGCGAGCACTCGTCGGCATCGTCGGCAGCGCGCCGCGTCATGTCGATCAGCTCCGTCGCGACGCGCTGGTGTAGCGCGTCGGCGCGCCCATGCAGATGTCGCACCTCGTTCTGCGCGAAGGCGTGCATCTGCTTCTCGAGGGCGAAGCTAGACGCCTCAACACCGGAACTGAGGATGCGCGCGCTGGTTGCGTACAGATCTCGCTGGGAGACGGCAAGGCTGGCCTGCTCTGCAGGGGTGAACTGTGACAAATCATCCCACGATAGGCCGGTAGGCGTCCCCTGCAGCGCAGATAACGCCCGCGGTTCCTCGAAGCGGCGAGCGATTTCCATGGCCTTGATGCCCGACGAGAGGACAAGGGCACGAAGGCGGGCGGCTTCGCGCTTCGAGATTTGCGCTTTCCGCTGCGGTGCCGACGACTGATCTGATATTGACCAATGACGTGAGTCATGCAAGGAGTCGCGGTGCCTTTTCGAGAGTGACGGTACGGTCAGAACGGCCTTGAGTTGGCCAGAAGATTTTTGCACTCCGTCAACTACCTGAGACCGTCTTCGTTCGTCACCTTCCGACTCGGGCACGTCGGAAACAAAAGGATCACCGTTATTGAGCTGCGCTATTGGCGACGAGCCCGGTGAGGCGCTCATCACATCAATGCGTGGAGGTTTGAGTTTATCAAAACGGTTTGAACGTCGACTTGAGGGGCGAGATACGTCTGCGGGGACTTTAAGTCCGCCTGCTTCAGGGGAAGCTGACTTGTCGACGTCCGATGCGGGTTTGAAGGTAGGCATCACATCCAAATAGTGCTTGGCTTGTCGGTTCTCCTGGGGCAGAGTTGATTCCGTCTGCGAAATGGGCTCCGAACCTCCAGACCTTCCTCCAGAGATCCCCTGCTCTGATTCATCGCTAGATGTATCGGACGTTGAACCATCGTCTTCTTGGTCTTTCTTCCACAGAAGATCCGATACTTTCGACACACCACCGCGGATGATCCCATCAATCTTGGCACCTCCTTTGAAGATGGTCCGTAGTCCACTTTGGTCATCACGCCCCAGTCTGAGACTGCCCATGGATTTATGGGACTTGTGGCTCTCGCCAGTGTTGCGTGAAGCTATCTTTGGCACTGGGCTACGGGACCTTCCCCTCCCATGTTCCCAAGGCTCTCGGTAGAAAAGGGAGACAGAGTGGACGATTCGACTGGCTCAATGGGGCTACCAATACTTTCTTCTTTGATAACGTTAACCTGGTCAACTCGGTCCTTTTCTCGTTCCCGATCCCGACTTCGATCGCGGAACATGCTCTTCACTTTCGAGAAGGGATTGCGCACGGGCGATGAAGGGCGACTGCTTGGCGGCGACAAGTCCGTTCCGATACCTGGCATGAAGTTGTTACGTCGTCTGACAGGCTTGAGATCTGGCGAAGGTGGTGCAGAACTATCCAAGTCCATCGAGAATCGGGAGTTGAAACCAGGGACTTCCAAGCTTTCACGGAAGGATCGAACCGGAGAACTGGGCCTCGCCTGTGCGCGCATAGTCTTTTCCGGGTCTCCTTTGTCGTCTATCCGCGAACCCATACGAGTGTGTCCCGGTGCTGAAGGGTCAGAAGACTTGTCGGGTGTCATATGAGTTGGATGGATTTGTTTGCGATTGACAGACTCCTCGTCAAGAGAGCGTTTCCGGTCCTCCAGAGCCTCCTGTGCCATCATCTCATTCATCTGCTTTTCTAGAACAGCCTTGCCATCAGCAGTGACAGTCCCACTGCGCCCTCGCCTCTTGCGATCAGTCTCACTCTCAGACGTATCTGAAAATGAGCTCCTCCGAAAATTAAGGAAATCATGATGGCTATGCACAGAACTATTGTGCCGGTGATGCATGCCCCTGAGCTCATGGAGTTTATGTCTAGCTCTCTCTCGCGCACTTGTATGTGATTGATCAGTGTCCGCCTTCGATACCGCGTTAGAGTCCAAAGGCTTTGGCTCTGCGAAGGTATCATCATGGCCATGTTCACTGCTTTGGCGGGCTCGTAGAGAGTGCGCGGAAGACTCTTCCTCCTGATGTGACAATGGCCTTGATGAAGCAGCCGCTGGTGTGGGGAAAATACGAGCGTAGTGGCGATCTTCAAGAAGCAATTTATTGTCGTCTTGTTCTACCCAATTGACATCGGCGAGCATATCTGCAGGATCGATTATCCAGTCTATCCTTGGCCGCTTGGGTTTCGCAGTAGCTGAAACAGGCACAGGTATGTTTGACGGCTGCTGCTGAGAGCTAGCTGGCATTTGCGCACCGGCAAAAGGGGGTATAGAAATGGGTCCTGGCATAAAAGGGGAGGGCAGCCGCAGAGGCGGCTGCTTGGTCTACCCAGTCTGTAACCCTGGACACATCGGAGAAGCCTTGAGCTTCGCCATCGATTGCTCTTCTCTCCCTTGCACGAACCTTTCGGTTACGTATGTACTGTAGTGGATTGTAAGGTCGACCCAGGGGCACATATGAGTTGGAGTTGAACGGATTCTGGGAAGAAGCGCTGCTTGTAGGAGAATTGGGTATACTGGAAGTCGATGGGCGGCTGTCTTGTGGTACGCCGTGAGCCAAGGGGGGGAACTAGCTGTAGCAGACGCCTATGTTGAGCCATAAGCTCAAAATGCTCTTTTGCTCTTTGAGCCCTGTTGAGTGTCGATGAGGAAAAGTGATATGTGTAGTTTCCTTCTGGGTCAAATGTACCCTGATGAAGAGGGCTGTTGACACGGGGACCGGAGGCCGAGATATTCCTCAAAGGAGCATTCTTTTCAGGCTGTGGAGACAGGTTCCGAGAAGTTCGCCTTTGCTGTTGGAGGTGTTGCTTCAGACCGCTGCCGCCGGGGCTATCAGGGAGCGGCGCAAGTCGTGGAGGCGCAGGGTTGGAGGCATGTCTTCGCTGAGCCAAGCGCCTCGACTCGCTGAGGTTCAGAGCCATATTAACGATCTGAGTTGAGTCCATGTCGAGGGGAGCAGCGTTTGGCCTTGGGGATGGGATTCGGGAAGATGAGATTGGGCGCGCATTCGGACTTGAACGACGCTCTTGACGATGACGGGAAACCGCACGATCCCCCTCCATATCCCTTGTGTCGGTGCCCAAGTCAAAATTTGAGGAAGAGCCGGAGTCACTCCTATCTGACGTAGTCCCCATAGGGCTCTTCCCTTTCCGCCGACTGTCCACCGGTATTTTGGATCTCCTGCGCGCTCCATCTTGACGTGGCAAGGTCTTTTCATGGGGCCGAGCCGGGCGATCGTTTGCGACTGGATTCGGGAGAAGAAAGCCCCCTGAAGGCCGTGGCCGGTACGATCGACGTCTGTTCCAGGCATTGTCGTTGCTGTCGGGGTCTCTCAACGGTAGTGATGAGTCGTATAGAGCGCCGGCGTCGGCGCTTGATTCGCCCGTTTCGTAGCTGCCATGGCTGTGTCTGGAACGGGAGGTCGAGGATTTCGAGTGGCGCGTTGCGGTCTTGACACGGAGGTTTTGGCTCTCGTTATCGTCTGCCATGGCGCTACTCGGCCGACGAAAGAACAGGTCCAATCAGTCGCATGCCAGGCTCCGGGTGGTATCTTAAGAAGGTTGGCCGTGCGGATGATAGGAGCAGGGGCGCATGTTCTCTGGGTGTCCCAACGCAATTCAATTGATTGAAGACATGGGCGATATGCTAATAGGGAGGTTGCGGTGGTACGGTACAGCACAGCCTGGCAAATTACGAGATTGCCATGTGAAGGGAGGGTTAATGAAATATGCAAGGCCCCCAAGTATGGTACGGTAAACCAGCGCAAATGCGTTGGCGTGATAACCAAACGGGCGAGACAAATGGTTGTGGACGTTTATGGGTTCTGGCATGTGTTAGTGGAAGCTTTTGGCGCTGCCTCAGAACGTTGGCGCACGGCACTCATTTGCTGCCGATGGAATGGTGGCGTGCGTCACCTCCAGTCGCTCATTTCCCCTTTCTGCCAATTCCGACTGGGGTCCTCGGCTCTTGGGTTATAATACAGTGCATATCAAATTATCAATGATACTTCAGGCACAAAAGTCCCGAAAATCTTTATACTTGCATGGTATTATCACAACCTTAAAATTGTAGTCATATTGATCGATTAGCTAGCGACCGGTATGATATGTGACACTCATATTCATGCTGGACGAAGCTCATCTGGCTGCCGAATGGAATACATCTAACGTCCAACCTGAATTTCTCGAGGGAAGGCAATGCCTTACGATTCGGCCTAGGAGATGATGCATTCCGACAATATCGGGGGGGGCTTAGGCGCGATGCGCAATGCACGATGCATGATGCCCAACGCAATGAGACGATGCATCTAGAAGCGAAGCCTCGCTCTGTCTCGACTATAGCGAGAAGTGACGAGGTTCTGGATTGTGCTGTTTCATTTCTCACTGTTGACAACCAGCAAGTTCATGATGGCGACTGGACCAGCCGGGATTCCACTGGAAGACCCAAGACCAAATGGTTACACAAGACAAGGATCGCAATGTTCATGGGAGCGCACCCAAAATCGCTATATTCAAGCGATTATCCTATCTCAATACTCTCTGCCTACTACACATGTAGGCCGAGCTCCAGGTTTTGGAAATAACATTTTACCCTACTTATACCAGCTCGTGGAAATTTATACCGCCAATGAAAGATGATCGCGCCGCATATTCTCGGCAAGCAAATGAGAGGAAGACAAGTAACTTGCTGTAAAGGTCTATTAGTTAGTTTACAATGTATTACAATCCGGCAAACCCCTACACAGCCTCAGAGCATCGAAGGTGAAGAAAAGATGACCCTAGCAATTTTTCCTTTTCCACAAAACAAACAGCCCACCTCTCCCCTACTCGATTCTCTTCTTGCCCTCTTCGGCACTGAGGTACTTCGCAGTGCTCAAACCCCGTTCGTGCCTCGCCACCAGCGGCCCGATCAGCTTGTCCTTCCTAATCTTGCTGATCGTATCTTGGTAGCCTTCGACAGCCCATGGGCGGGGGTTCAGCTTGGGCCAGTTGACCTGTAGAGTAGGTTAGTACACCATGCCAGCCAGAATGTTGCAGAAGAGCAAATTTCTCAGGTGGACTTACATAGAGGATGCCGTTGCTCAGAATGAAACGGCCGCACCAGGCTGCAACAACTGTCCAGAACAGGAGGAACAACCGCATGGTGATGACGGAAGCATCGGCAGGTCGGCGCGTAAATAGCGCCAGGAAAATGAAGAGAACGCTGAAAGAAAATACATAGGGAATGCTTTGGATGAGAACCGGTCTACGGTCTGCAAAGATGAGGGATGAGCCAATATTACCCTCTGAGGGCTCGTAGGCACCCAAGAACAGGTCAAATGCGTCTTGGCGCGGCCCGTCCCGGAAGTTGTTAAGGTAAAAGCGAGTGATGGCAATATTGCCATCTGCCAATTTACCAGCGGTAGTGCGTGTACCCATACGGGTGATATCCGTCTTCATGGCACCTGTGCCGGCATAGGCGCGCGAGACCGTGTCGGCATTATCAGCCCAGATGTTACGGAAGAGAAAGTAAAAGTCCGTGTCGGCAGTGGCAAAGTCCTCACCTCGCTGCAGAAGCCCCAGGTCTATGAACATACGATCCAGCGTCCAGCGAGCGAGCATGCTTTGCACGACGTTCGTACGGTCCAAGGAGTCCATACAGTTGGTGCGCACGATGCTGGTCTGGAAGTTGCGCGTCTCCAGGCCCTCATTGGCCGGCATATCGACACCGCGGAAGTACTGTTGCACCATTAACGCATCCTTGAGCTGATCGACCAGTAGCATTGCGCGTTGCATCTGCATGCCCCTGGTTTCGTGGTGATAGTCGAAATAGACATAGTGCAAGCGGTCAAACTCCTGTTTCGAAGAACTAGGCTCAACCACGTGGAATTTCTCATCCGTCCTGGCGTCAGCCTTGGTACCTTCTTTGGGCGAAGTTACGAGCGTCGACACCATCTCCTCGTAGGCATCCTTCATGCGCTTCTCCCGCCCCTTTTGGTTGACCAAGTTGACCAAGTAGTTGTCACCATAGATTCGGATTTGTTCATCGAAGTGTTTCTTCGCCGCCGGAAGCGCCATCTCACAGGATTTGACCTGCAGCTTTGGCGTATACTTGAGTGCGTTAATTTCGGCCCAGTAAGTGGGGATGCTTCCTCGAGTCTGGACGTAGGAGAGGATCTGCATCTCTTTGCCATCAGAGCCCCCAAGCTTGCCGCTTTGCATGTCGGTACTCCCAGCAAATCCACCCATGCCGCTTCCTGTGTCGTTCAAGATAACTATCTGTTCCGTTTCGTTGTAGTTGGCCGCGTGTCCCTCTGCATCGAGGCCTCGAGTGAAGTATCTCGTTCCGGCACGATAGCGAGACTTGCGCGTGACAAGACTGATGGTCAGAGGCTGGCCTTTGAGGGTGGTCGGTCGAATCTCAAGAGTGCCCCACATGATAGGGAGGATGAAGGGGTCGGCAGCGGGTTGAGAACCATGCTGTGATCGGCTGCCCCTTGTACGGAAGTCCATGAGGTCCGTCTGAACGAATTTGTTCCAGAAGAAACGGTCGTCGGCTCGCATCCACAAGGGTTTCGAGTTGTCCATAGAGGCTTGTCGTTGGAAGCTGTTGGTGAGGTCGAGCGAATAGGAGAAGTACATGGGTCCGGTCATGACGAAGGTCTTGAGCAAGGATAGAAACTGATCCTCGTCTGGGTCTCGGATCTGACGCTCGCGCATGGGCAGGAAGTCGGTTGAGATGACTTTGTATACCATATGGCCCTTAAGGCGGCCCATGGGCTGAGCCTTGGTGATTATGATGACATACTTATCCAGTCTCAGCCTGATCATACCCAGGATGCCAGCAATGCTGGTCTGACGGGTGATGCGCTTGTTGGGATAGGAACTTCCCTCGCTCAAGAGCAAGTCCCCGGTGGGACGGTCGACGACTAAAGCTGGCGCATTGGGAGAAGATGGCGAGGTGAAAGTATAGGAGTCCGGCGCCACCTGGACGTTGATATCGCGAAAGGGGAGGCTCATGATGACGGTGATGGGTGGGCGTTGATGGCCTGAACCTGCCCGGTTAGGGATTCCAGAATCGATAGCGGACTGTGTTTCTTGTACGTTGGTCTTTCTTAACGCATATTCTGGTCGAACTGCTGTACAGAGAGAATCTCGGGCAGAAGTGTCTGTTGGAAGTAATGTAACCAGGCAGTGGAGTAGTGATTACTTACATCTTTAGCAATGCTGCCACGGTCCCCTGACCTTATTAACACGAATTGACTTCCAGGGGGGCTCTTGAGGTTGCAATGGGGAAACCTGGCAAGCTTGTGATGCCAAGTCTAGCGTTCAGTGGATGCTTTTGCCTGGATAAAGCAGCACGGGCCGTGACCTCATCTACGTGGTGTCAGGTGTGTGTGTGTGTGTGTGTGTGTGTGTGCGCGTACGCTGCTGAGCCACATCTTTGCACATATGGTCATTGACGTAGCTGCACGTGGATCATTCGATCGATTAGGTGATGGGCTTCCAATCCTCACCGAAACTGGTATTCTTCACATTCACCGTACACTGTAGGTTATTAGATAGCATGTGCATCCATTACAAGAGGTAGTGCAGACTGGGTACAACCATTCCTTACTACTGCAATACTGAGGTGGCTGTTTGAATAATTTGATATGCTGAAAATACATTGATTATCTTAGACACTGGGTCTGGAGTTCACTGTCACCTGCGCTCCAGTTAGAGGCCTTTAGTGTATGTACAGGTGCATAAGCGTGGGGCTACTACCCCCAACAGTGGTAATCTTCAGCGCAAAGCAGCGCACCGAGCACCCAGAACGCAAGCACCCAGCACCGGCAACCCTTGGAACTTCCGGGCGCCACCTACCACCTGCATTCAACCAACTGACGTGGGCCAGCCAGAAGACTGGAACAGCGGGAGCTTCAACAAGGCAGTCACATTTGAATGTCGGCCATCCTAACCTAAGTAGAGCCCAAACGAAACCATCTACACTTACTCGGCATTTCCATCACCAAACCCTCCCCAACAAAGAACGATTTTCTTCTCACGTCGAACACGAAACCCTACGTCGTCGCCGCCGTCATAACACAATCCTACAGCATTCACAGCAAGGCGACCTGTCGCAATCTTATCTAGAATAACCGCCGACCTTCTTCCATCGTCACAATGTCTACCAGAGGTGGCCCGGCAGCTGCGCGTGGAATGAACGCACGCTTTGCGCAGTTCAAGTTGGTTTTACTAGGTACGGTCCATTTCGGCCTCTGCGTTGCGCTTCAGTACTAATGACATATTCTACAGGAGAATCCGCAGTCGGCAAGGTAATGGACGCTCTTCCTGGTTGATGCGAAGCCTCGAGCCATTCTTACTGACTCTACTTGGACAGAGTTCGATTGTTCTTCGTTTTGTCAAGGATCAGTTCGATTCCTACCGAGAATCCACCATTGGCGCTGCCTTCCTCACACAGACCATCTCTCTGGATGAGAACACTACGGTGAAGTTCGAGATCTGGGATACGGCAGGCCAGGAACGCTACAAGTCCCTGGCGCCCATGTACTACCGCAACGCGAACTGCGCCGTCGTTGTATACGATATCACACAAGCTGTGCGTAAAAATCTAGAGGGATATTGACTGCATGAGACTAACCTTTCTGCGCGCGATAGGCTTCCCTTGATAAGGCCAAGTCATGGGTTAAGGAGCTGCAGCGACAGGCGAACGAGAATATTATCATCGCTCTTGCGGGAAATAAGTTGGATTTGGTAACCGAGCAGCCCGACAAGCGGGCCGTACCTGCCGCGGACGCCGAAGCGTACGCCAACGAAGCTGGTCTCCTGTTCTTCGAGACATCGGCCAAGACTGCACAGAATGTGCGTGAGCTATTCACAGCCATCGCCAAGAAACTCCCGCTGGATCAAGTCGGTCCTAGACATACTCGACCAGGGCAGCGAGCAGGAGGCGTGAGTTTGGGGGCGAGCGGTGAGGGTGCAAACACACAAGCCGGGGGGGCTTGCAGCTGTTAAGAGGCTTCGCCTGGGGTTTCTACGAGAGAGCCGCAGACCCGGGTCCGATATTCTCTTTGTTATCGGAGTATCATGAGGTTGGACGGCATAAGCCTTTTAATACACTGCGTTGATTCGAGTTTGATATCCATTTAGTGTCTGATTAGGTAGGCAGTACGGTACGCAGGGCGGTAGGCAAATCGCAGTTAAACAAACTTTTCTTGAAAACATATACTGGGGAACCTGACGAACGTGGGTATCCCTGAGTGAATACGGCTGTATGACCGCCTATAATCTGAGGAGTATAGCCAAGATTATAGACAGTCGAATGTCTGGAGGAGGAGGTACGGAGCGGCAGGAACTACTTGGCCTATCAATGGCGGACCAGTTGCCGGTCCATTTCCTGTTTCCTACCGGCATCAACAGGCGTATAAGGGTATCGTTTATCGACAATTGCCTCGTTTGCCCGTGGACTCGTGAAAGCAGACCAGGTAATTATAAAATATATATACCAAATTGTTTGACCTTGTCAGTGCTGCGGGAAGCTTGGCGACTGGCTGCTGTATTACGTATGACCTGGCTGATACTTGTAAGTACATCCTACTTGCCGCCCAGGATCCACAAGGAACGCAAAAAAGCTCCATAGCCCGTTGACCGAACCCGAGCTCCCCAGCAGCACATTTTACCTCAATAATCCGTGTAATAACATCACCACTCCATCCCACCACAACTGCTCTTTGGACAGTTCCTCGATGTCCCCATGTTGCGGTCTTCGTTGCGATCCGTAAGGGCGGTGGGCAATGCGCCCATTGCCTCTGCTGTTTCCCGCCAATGGCAGCCTGCAATCACCTCATTTGTTCGCGTGGCTGGAAGGGTACGACAATGATGCAATTCCCCCCATAATGCTTCCACGGACATATCACTGACCATATTTTTATGCAGAGATTCTATGCCGACGAGAAGCGGATAGACGACTCCAAACTTCCCAAGTCGGAGACTACGACTTCTGTCGCCAGTGAACTCCCTTCGCTGAAGACAGAAAGCCAAGTCGCATCCAAGGATGTTCCTCTCACCCCTCCCGAGCCCGAGGCCATTGCGTCTTCAGCAGCGACTGGAGCAAAGCTTCCTACGCCCCCGCCTACTCCCGTCAAGAAGAAGAAGGGATTCTTCCGCCGTCTTCGCAACTTGGTTCTTACTCTGATGATCCTCGGCACCGTGACGTTCGGCGGTGGTGTTGCCTATTCGCGCATCAGTGACAACTTCCACGACTTCTTCACCGAGTATGTGCCTTTCGGCGAACAGGCTGTTCTATACTTCGAGGAGTTGGACCTTAAGAAGCGATACCCCCGTAGCTTGTCTGGCAGCTCGTCGCGACCCAAGGATACTGGTGCCGAAGTCAAGATCGCTCCTCAGAGCGGAGCGTCTTGGAGGGTCGCAGACAGCGGCGAGAGGACATCTAGCGCTGTCGGCAAGTCCTCATCCAAGAAAGAGACTAAGAGCAAGGGCGAGTCGAAGCCTGTATCCGAAGCTCCGGCGAAGCCCGCTGAAAAGATTATTGAGAGTGCACCCACGAAACAGACAACATCCGTGGGTTCTTACAAAGCTCCCGAAGTTGATGAGCCTTCTCGGTTCCCACCTGCTTCGCCTATCGACCCCCTCACAGTCAAAGATGCCGAGGATCCCGTGGTTCAGGATTTGGTTAAGATGCTCAACGATATCATCACCGTGGTCAACGCCGATAACGCCGACGATCGCTTCTCTTCCACCATCGGAAAGGCCAAGAATGAGCTTAACAAGATCGGTTCCAAGATCCGCGCTCTGAAGACCCAGGCTGAGGAGGAAGCTGCCTCCCAGGTTGCTTCCAGAGTCAACGAATTCGACTCAGCTGCAAACGAGCTTGTATCGCGTGTCGAGAAAGCTTTGATTGCTCAGGAGAGCGCCTGGCGCGAGGAGTTCGAGGCTGAGATCAAGCGCCTGCACGAAACATACAACTCTCGCATCCAGACCGAGATGGAACGTGAGAAACTTGTCCATGAGCAGAAGCTTACCAACAAGCTGCTTGAACAGGCCGTTCAACTTAAGCGCCAATTCCAGTCGGAGATCAAGAATAGTGTCGAAGCTGAGCGCCAGGGCCGTTTGGGCAGGTTGGACCAGTTGAGCGGAGCTATCAAGGAGCTTGAGCAGCTGACCACTGGCTGGAACGATGTGGTGGACATGAACCTCAAGACGCAGCAACTTCACGTCGCTGTCGAGGCTGTTCGTGCTAGTCTTGAGGACACCGAGCACCCTCGACCTTTCGTTCGCGAGCTAGTTGCTCTCAGATCGATTGCTTCAGATGATGACGTTGTTAACGCTGCTATCGCATCTATCAACCCTACTGCCTACCAGCGCGGCATTAGCAACCCCTCTCAGCTCATTGACCGCTTCCGACGTGTGGCTTCCGAGGTACGCAAGGCTAGCCTCCTTCCCGAGGATGCCGGCGTGGCTAGCCATGCCAGCAGTTGGGTCTTGAGCAAGGTCATGTTCAAGAAGCAGGGGCTTGCGGCCGGTGATGATGTCGAAAGCATTCTCACGAGGACGCAAACCTATCTTGAAGAGGGCGACTTGGACAGTGCGGCGCGAGAGATGAACGGGCTCCAGGGCTGGGCCAAGACTCTAAGCAAGGACTGGCTTGGCGAGGTGAGGAAGGTTCTCGAAGTCCAGCAGGCGCTCGACGTAAGTTGCACCCTATCTATCTAATCTGACATTTCGTCGTCAATATTCTAACTTCTGCCTTGCAGGTTATTTCTACCGAGGCTAGACTTCAGAGTCTTAAGGTGGAGCAGTAATTATGAATTGTAAAGGCTCCCTACGTCGACTGTATACTTGTCATTCAAGCGTGTCATGGGGCGGATACGTCTCTAGAGATGAAGAATGGGGGCCCTGGAGTCTACTATAGAAAATATGAATAGACCATGATGCCTAAGATGAACGGAAGACCTCGCCTTATTCATAAACGTGCGTTGCTGAGTCAATATATAAGGCACCTATGCACCTCTTACTGCGGTTTGTCAAACGATGAGGAATCTTTCTTACGGGTATTTTGATGATGTCTCCAACCAAAACATAAACGCCGTACGCAATGCTGCAACAGTGGAATAGTACAGAGTAGTATCTCAGATATTCAGCTACTAGCTTCTCTAGCTGCCTCGTCTTTATAACTCACACAGCCTCCATAGAGAACCTCATTCGCGCCTGCCAGTGGCACGTCCATGACCGCATCAGTTCCCCTATTCCATATGCGGTGCCAGTCGAGGTCCCTGGCCGGCATTTGATGACGTTTGCTAGCACCCTTCTCATCAGCAGGGCCGGCTCCTCTCCCTTGGCCCCTAATGCGGCCCTTGGAGTCGATGGTGGCGACGTTGGCCGCGTCGTCGACAATGGTCTCGAGGTCCGTCAGGGGTAGCGTCAGGTACTCGACATTGTAGGCGGCCAGGGCGACGTAGATGTAGACGATGAGCATGACGAGGAAGGCGGGGATGGCCAGCGCCCACCAGCGGTTCGGGTAATAGTAGATGCCCATGGCGTGCAGGAACGCGGACGGCAGGTACGCCCACAGCAGGTACACGAGGAACGTCAGCGTGCTGAACAGGTACAGCACGAAGCCGTAGTACTCGTACGTCGGCACCTGCGGCGCCGCCCGCGGCACCGGCTCCAGCTCGTCGTCGGACGCGTCGGGCGTCGTCGGCCGCGAGGGGCGCAGCAGGGACGTCAGCGAGGGCGAGGGCGGCAGCGGCGTCGGCGGCCGCCCGTAGAACGGCGGTGCGAAGTAGTTGGACGAGATGGGCGGCAGCGGCTGCGCGTCTTCTTCGTCCGATGAAGCTTCTTCCGAGGACGTCTCCGGGAAGTCGAGCGCGGGGTCTTCGTCGGAGAAGTCGGACATGGCGGGCGAGTTGCAGTGGTAAGTTTTTATATGGCTTGCCGTTCGATGCAGAGAAGTAGATGTAGACCACGAACTGCCTCAGGTGGTTGTTCGATATGAGGCGAGTCTTCTCGGTTGGAGGTGCAATTCAGGGAACTAGGCCTCAGCTTGGCTGAACCATCATAATCAGGATCTGGCTCCTTTATGTTCTTCAAAAGTGCCGGGAGCTGAGCTGGCTTTATTTAGATTCAGATCTCGTACATAATTCATGGTCGCATAGAAGCTCCCTCCAGTCCCTCGAATGCTCCCCCACCACCCACTACCCACTACAACTTTAGAACGCTGGGCGGTATCCGTACCTGAACTACATAGAACTTGGAGCTGTCGGGTGCACGGGCCCTTCGATTTGCTGTTAAGCAGGTCGCAATTGCTAAGACCTGGTTAAGCTGCCTGCCACTTCCAATTCGACGCACCAGCCACGCGACGCGATCCAACTCGAAGCTATTGCGATTCTCAACTCCGTACCGCATTTTTGCTCATGCAGTAATTACCAAACACATATCGAGGCAGCGGGATCATTAGAATAAGTTTCAACATATCGCCACCATGGCTCAACCCCTCACTACGGCATCAGTGCCGACTGATATCTACGGCGGAGGTATGTTGTCAGAGGAACAGCCTCGATTCTTAACTTGGTGTAGAGGTCGGTGCTGATCACCAAGAACAGACGAAGTATCGGCCCTTGTTCTCGATGCAGGATATTGCCAAACGCGCGCCGGCTTCGCGGGCGAAGATGTGCCCAAGTCCGTGCTCCCTTCCTTCTACGGCGCCATCAAGGATACCAGTGCCGCTTCGGGCTCGCGCAATGTCTTCGGCGAGGATTTTATATACGCTCGCCCCGATTTCGAGGTCAAGAACTACATGTCAAGGACCGAGTCGGTCGTGGAAGACTGGGACACAGCTGTGCAGGTGTGGGAGTCCATGCTCTTGGAACGCTTGCAACCCGAACGCCGCCAGACGCAGCCCTCTAAGAACGGCCTGAACGATGGCGCAGACGGCGAAGGCGATGTGTCCATGGAGGATGCCGCTACATCTGCCGAGAACGCTGAGAACGCCGAGAAGCCTCTCGCCGAGAGTCCGTTACTCATGACCGAAGCGCCTTGGAACCAGGGCAAGGCCCGGGAGAAGGCTATCGAAATCGCCATGGAGAACTGGGGCTGCCCTGCCTTCTGGCTGTCGCGAACGCCAGTCTGCGCAGCATTCGCTGCTGGCAAGGCTAGCGCGTTAGTGGTGGATGTAGGAGGCGCAAACACGAGCGTAACTGCTGTGCATGACGGCATGATCCTGAAGCGATCTATTCAGAAGTCGCATGTCGGCGGTCTCTGGCTCTCTAGTCAGATTCGTTCCATGTTCGACAGCAGCGATCCCAAGATCGAGGTCAGACCCAGCTACATAATTGAAAGCAAGGTCCCAGTCGATGCCGGCGCTCCTAGCCAAGCCATCCTCCGCAAACTCAACTACGACCTCCATCCTCGTACCGTGCCTACGAGGATGAGCGTCTTCTTACCGAATACAAGGAATCTGTGGTGGAGGTGTGGCGTGGCCCTGGCCGCTACTCGAATCCCGGAAACGAAGATCTTGTCAAGACGCAACCCGGTCGTATTTTCGAGATGCCCGATGGCTCCAACCAAATGTGGCGTGAGCAGCGCTTCCGCGTCTCTGAGGGTATGTGGGATGAGACCGCCCAACTGCCTACTGCCTCAGAGGAAGAGCGCATCACAAAGGCTCAGACGGTCCCCGAGCTCATCCGTGCCTGCCTTAACGCTGTGGACGTGGACTTGCGGCCCAACCTGCTCGGCAACATCGTCGTTACAGGCGGCACAAGTCTGCTGAACGGATTCAACGACCGCCTGAACAACGAGCTGATGGGCATGTACCCGGGTATGCGCGTCAAGCTGCACGCGGCTGGTCTGACTACGGAACGACGGTTCGGATCGTGGATTGGCGGTTCTATCCTGGCGAGCTTGGGTACATTCCACCAAATGTGGATCTCGAAGAGGAGTACGACGAGAATGGTGCCGGCATTGTCGAGAAACGCTGCAAGTAAGGGTTTCTTGAAGAGCTGGCGGCTGAGAATAGATGGAGCATGGACCCCGAAAAAGAAAAGTCGTTGAGCTTCTTTAATCTCCATTTGATACAGTGAGATTCGTTTTCTGGAGGTACCGGCGTTTGGAGTAACGGGCTTGAGGTGTAGGAGTATTCCTAGATTAGGAGCAGTCTTCTTAGTCTAAAGTAGAAGGCTATATAGGTTTCTACTGTATCAGATCCCCAAACTGTTCTAGAAATAGAAAAAACATCAGGGGTAGTCTATGAAATCGCAACCACTCTCTTTCTTGGTTCGCATCTGAATGGTCTGTCTATATGTTGGGGAAACCTTCAGTGCCAAATCAGCATTCTTTCGCCACTCGACATTGTCTCTAACAACGCAGAATGGCGATAGCAGGGCTAATAGGGATTTAGGAGCGAACCGGATGCTCGATCGCATCTCAGCCAGAGGCTAAAGCACAGCACATCACCATCCACTCCAACGCGGCCAAACGTCAACAATCTCGTCCTCGCGGCCCCTATTGCGACTGTCCACGATGAGGTACCAGCCATGCTGAGCACCCGTGATACAGGCATGGTTTGGCCACACCCGCAACCGTTGGCCGACATACAGGGGTGCGCGCTTCTGCTCTTCAGGCGAGCCGGCCCACGTCAATATGCCATGTTCCTGCGTGACGCGGCCGACCTCCCAGCCCTCGTGCTCCGCGGGGAAGCCCGGCCCGGGCACGGGCTGCCCGCCGCAGTTCCAGGGGCTCACGAGGCCCCAGGCGCTGTAGTGCTGCCCGGGCGGCGACCCCTTGTCCTTGCAGGGCTCGCGCGCCAGGGCCAGGGTGCCGCCGTTGATGAGGGCCTCGGCCGTGCCGCCGTTGGCGCTGTTGCGCTGCGGGTACAGCGAGACGACCTCGACGAGGACGGTGAGCGCCAGGGCAGCCGAGTTGAGGTAGTCCGAGGAGCGCGCGTGCGAGGCGAGCTGCTGCATGTCCAGGGTCGTGTAGACGCCGGCGTGCGCCTCGAGCGTCAGGTTCTCGGTCTTGAGCGTGGCGATCAGGTCCGACATCTTGTTGACCAGCGCTTCCGAAGGTGTCGACGGGTTGCCGCGCGCCGGGGCGGGCTCGCTGAATCCCGGGGTTGGAGTGACGTCACCTGCGGCGAGGCACCGACGGCGATGATCAGGGGTGGTCGGGCCGTTCTTTGCGAACCACCTGGGCTGCGCGGTAGACGGCGCCGAACTCGGTCCCTCAGGTATTCGAGCGCCTTCCAGTCCGAACGAGTCTCGTAGGACTGGCTAGTATGCGCATACACGCCCAGAAACTCGCAAGATCCCACCGCTTCAGAGACGAGAAGCTTGTCGATCAGGCTGTTGCATTCGGGGGTGTCCGGGACCACACCGGCCCGGTCGCTCCCGCAGTTGACTTTCAAGAACACCAAGGGCGGGTTCCCGGATTTGCTGGCCAGGGCGGTCAGGTGCTTGATCTGGTCAGGATGGTCAACCATTACCGAAAGGCCGCCGGGCCCGAGCTGGGCTGATATAGGGGCCAGGCGGTCGACACATGTCGAGTATATCGGGAATGCGAATAGTAGCTATACACACATGTTAGAAACCTGGGGGTACTACTTGAGCAGTATTGAAGGCGTCGTTGCCATCTTTCTCACATTGACTTTGCGGCTGCTTTCCTGGTATTCTTTCAAGAGCGGTACGATATTCTCGGCCTCAGTTAATGTCGATACGGCCAAGTTGACAGGGGTACTGCTCTTGTCTCCGACTTGAAGCCGTGTAAGTTCAGTTGTCTGTACCTCTGCATTAGCTCATTGGCCTAGAACTCAAAAGGGTCGAGAAGAAGAAAAGCCAATCCATTCTTTACCCAAAACGACACAGGCAGCTGAACTCCAAGCCAGCTTGGGGTTAGCTACAGGATGCCTTGAAGCTATACGCCTGTAGTGCATCACGATCTCCCATCGTATATGCTGCTCTCTCTTTCTCATAAAGCCGCTTCCTAAAAGGTTTGTAAAACGTATGTACAAAATATTGAGTACTTACTTTATGAGTCTTGATATGAGCACGCCAGTTGAGGTTCAGCCTCTGCGCTGCACCTAGCATCAAGTTGCAATTGGCCTCGACTTTGGCCAGGTCAAGGACCAGGGCCGGGGTGGGGACGTTATACAGGCTCTTGCCCACATATTGCGCCTTTAACAAGTCCATTCCAGCCATTGTGAGTGTGAGAGTGTGTGTGCACGCACGCTCTGGCGCAACGTCAAGGTCAATGGGAACAGGAACGATCAAAGAATTGCTTGGTAAAGGTCGCAAGAGGATAGGTATCTGCCAGAAAAGAAACAAGGGGAGTGAGTTAGACTGCGATAGCGGCGGTTGCTGGTTACATGTTGGTACTTTGCCTACTTTTATTACCTAGTCTCGCGGGCGGGCCTAGGTATTGTTCTAAATACACTTGTCTGCTGGCTGTGAGGTCTGGCACGGCTGGGTCTGACTCCACTCTCCTCCATGGTGATCTAGAGTTGGATTCACTCAAGTGTGCGATATTCTGTTGATACCTGAGGTCATGTATGCCACGGGCAGGTATGCCTGTACGTGTACATACATACATCAATGCAAGCATACAGGTCCCATGTCGTGACAGGTTCCACCTCAAGCCTATAGCCATGCATGTATTAACTAACCCCCTCGCTATGTGGAAGCACTCATGGGTCACAGATAGGAAACCATTTTTGTCAAGTGGTTGCTTTTAATATCAACCAACTTGATAGATAGACTAGTGGTAGACTTGAGATAATATTCCCTTGATTGTCTTCTACCACTGATAGTCAGATCTTGTTTTTGGGAGCAGGTATTTCAGGTTATTACCGTCCATCGTCTTTTACTCTTGGTAGGACTCGAGGCAAGTTAGATGGGCCGAGGTAAGTGGGAGAAACTGAACAGCTTTATCAACCTACCTAAGTACCTCCTTCCTACATGGGTTACCTAACCAAGACAATCAACAATTAGCGAGTCAGTCAGATTGATGCATTCAATGTTTCTAGCAAACAATTGCGGACACCCAGACAATCAGATAATCAATCTACCTTACCTTTCCGCACCTCGCTTCGCTACACTTTCAATTCACATTTCATAGGCCACCTCAGCAACCACACTTCGTGCTGTTTCTTTTGCTACCAAATGATGCCAAGGTCTCAATCTTGCTTCCTTCGTTGCAGATACAGGCGCTTAGTGCAAGGCATTCGCCTACCATTGAACGTACTGATGCTTCACGGTGTGCTCATCCACAGTCGCTACCTAGCCACATCTTCCACAGCCACATGCCGTCAGTTCCCGGTGCTGTGTTCCCCAGATCAGTGGGTCGGTGGCTAGTGCCGAAACGCGCTGCCTAGCGCTGTCAACTCCACTACAGTCTTGGCAACACTTCTGTCACCTCTCCAACATTCTATCAGCATTCATCGGTTTACGCTTTCACGCTGTGCCTAGCAACCATCTTTCGATTCTTGTTGCGTGCGCTACTACCGAACCGTCGCATCATCCCGAAAACATCAGCTTCCCAGACAGCGGCACGAACGTCTACATTTTTCCCGGAATGAAATAATTATTCGACCTGTCCGAGGTCACGCGCGCGTGGTTCCAGACTTTCTAGGAGGGCTACGACTGTGAAGAGAGAGAGAGAAAACCGACACCATGTCCGACGAACTCGACATGCTGGCTGCTGACGGCTTTGCCGGCGCTGAAGACGTGGAAATGGCGAACGACTTCAGCGAACTCAACAGCCAACCTGTCAAGGCCGAAGCACGAGATTCCCCCGAATTCGACACCATCGACTGGTCAAACCAGGCCGTCGAAGATGACAAGGCAATCGAGACGATGTTGGCCGGAGTCAGCGGTGGACAAGGCGCAAAACTTAATCTCGAGGGCTTTGGCGAGAAGAAACTCGACCAAACCGACAAGGCTGACGATGCCATCGATTACGAGGACATCAGCGATGATGACATTGCTTCGGAGGATGGCGCTCGCAAAGACCTTGACACCAGCATGTCTCAGATTCCTAACTTGACCGAGGATAGTGGTACTAGCCATGACCAGGACGGATTCGATGACCTGTTTGGTGATGGCGACGATAATTTGATTCCTTCCTCGCCGCCAACCACCGAACCTCCAACTCAGCCTACCCAGGAAGACGAACGCGACATCAAGGGTGAACCTGATGGCGAAGCCAATCGGTCTTCTGTACCTGCGGCGCCGAGTGCAGCTCCGGTCGATGCCAATGTCACCGACGATGACTGGAATAATATGTCTTTCGAGGAGCGGATGCGCCTCAACTTCCCCCAACAAGGCGAAAGCAGTGTTAGCGCTTGGGTCAATGAGCAGTCGAACCGCCAGGACCATTCTGCCATTCCAATCCCACCTCAAAATGTCGAGGAACTGCTCGAACAGAAGTTTCCCAGCTTCGCACCCCACAAAATCCTATACTTTAGGGAGCTCTTCCAGGAATGGCCCGCCGAGTTTAGTTATAAAGAGCCTGTTAAGAGCCCGCCTGCTCTGGTTCCTACTAAGCTGGAACTCGAACTTGAGGGCGACTCTGCTAAGTTGTTCCGTCTCTCTGACAGTACTATTGCGGCAACGCAGAAACGGCCACAGCAGCAGTACGGTGAGGAAAGCGAATGGAGTCGTTTCATGGGCTCCGTCGCTATGGACATGGAAGAGCCAGAATCGGATTCGGAAGATGAAAACGAGCCTGTTGGAGGTTTCACATTGGCCGAGTTTGAAACAGTTTGCGCCGACTGGGATAATGTTCACGATCCGACGGCAGTGCTAGATAGGGCAAATGGCCTCGTCACGCCACCGCACAACGAGGATGAAGAGATGGATGATTGGGATCGTGAGTTCCTGCAGCCGGACCGTCAGCAGACCAAGAAAAAGCGCAAGATCGAGATCGGTCTGCCAGACATCTCATCATTCGATACGTCGGGTATCGAAAACTTTGCCGAGGCTACCAAACGTTTCGGCCAGCGAGTTCGACTTGATCTCAACGATCCTTACTTGCTCATAGAGGATCTACAGTCTGACCGCCCCAAGAAGCGCCCAAGGATTGAGGAGAAAACGACGCGTATGGCGAACGGGCAACTTGGCAGGGATGTCAAGGCTCGCTTCAACATCTCCAATGATGATGCCTACAATGCACTTAAGGCTAATAACAAGAGCAAGGTCAGAGCTACACTTGGAAATCTTGCGGTAGAGCACAGTTTGCCAGCTCTCAAATTGACGTTCCCATTCTATCGAACGAAGCTTGAGGGCAACTTCTGGGAGCACCACCGGAAGAAATTCGATCTGGAAAAGCTTGTGCGGAGTGCTATCACATTCAAGAAACACTCCAGAACAAAGCGGAAAGAGCTCAAGAACAGGAGCGTACAGGACATCTTCAAGACTAGCAAAGATCTGAGTCTCAATGATAATTCGTCAGCCGTGCTATTCGAATACTCAGAGCAAGCACCAGTCATGCTGTCCAACTTTGGCATGGGAAGTCGAGTAATCAACTATCATCGCCGCAAAGATGACAAGGAGGAAGACAGCAAGACAGTCAAGGCTGACATTGGCGAACCGCACATACTAATGCCTGAAGATAAGTCACCGTTCTCGATCTTTGGCAAAGTCGAGCCTGGCGAGACCGTCCCAACGCTTCACAATGAAATGTATCGAGCTCCCATCTTCAAGCATGAGCCGAGACGAAATGACTTCCTTCTCGGCTTCAGCACAAACGTTCATGACGGTCCACGATTTTACTTGAAGGCCATTGATCACATCTATGTCGTGGGCCAGACATTCCCTTCAGTCGAGGTTCCTGGTCCCCATGCCCGCAAGGTCACTAGCACTGCCAAGAACCGACTGAAGATGATATCCTATCGCATGATGAGGAAACGGCCAACCCAGGACGTCGACATTCATGAAATCACACCTCATGTGTTTGACAAGTTCGATCCGCAGAATAGGTGCGTTAACGTTAACGATCATATCTACAATTACCCCGTCCCCCAAACAAACGAGGGTCAGATATCTCTCAAAGAATCGACCATTTCTACAGTTTTACAGAACAGAAAGCAAACAAGTACGAACTAACACAACGTAGACAAAAAATGAAGGAGTTCCTAGCCTATGATCGCGACTCCAAGACCTGGAAGCTGAAGGAAGGCGAGTCCTTGATGGATGAGAAAGACATCCGCGCTATGATCAAACCTGAAGACGTTTGCTTGATCGAGGCAATGCAAATCGGACAGATGCAATTGCAAGCAGCCGGGTACGACGTGAACAGAAAAAATGCTACCACCGCGGATGATGAAGAGGAAGGCGGGGCCGAAGAGCCTCTGGCAATCAAAATGGCTCCTTGGAAGCTCACGTCAAACTTCCTCGAAGCCAGTGCACAGAAGGCCATGGTGGCACTCCATGGTGAGGGTGACCCTACGGGTCATGGTCTCGGTTTCAGTTTCATCAAAACGTCCATGAAGGGAGGCTATATCAATGCTGTGCAAGGACCGCTTGCTACTAGCGCTGATGCCATTGAGAAAGAGCGCAAAGCAAATGGCGGTCATTCTTACAACGTGAAGAAGCAGCACGACATGTACACCGCTGCCATCGGAGACATCTGGGAACGACAGAAGACGACACTGTCGGATCCTACAACACACGAGGACGCGGATGTGTTGGACACTACAAACGAGGACGATCGATTTAACACTAGGAAATCTGACTACACACCAGCTGCTCATGTCGATGACGGACGCAGTCAGTTCTCACGCACCAGCACTGGCAGTCGACTACAAAGTAAACGCAAGTTGAAGATCAACCGTAAGGTGCGAGACGAGGATGGCAATGAAGTGATGGAGACGGTCATTCTAGACAACCCAGCTGTCATCAGGAACTACATTAAACTGAGAAAAGAGACGGAAGAAACCTCTCGAGAGTATGCACTCGCTGCCCTTCTTGCCATGGACCACTGCTAACAATTATGAACAGTGTGTACAGTCTCAAAGCTACTGGCGATGCAGATGCCGATAGGGAACGCATGAAATTGTAAGTTACCCTCCCATGTCCAATGATTGTGCCTTTGCCAACTAACTTAATGTAGGGTCGAGAAGGAGCTGTCGCGTCTGCTCAAAAACCAAGATCGACGACAGGTGCGCGAGAAACAGGGCAAGGGCAAGAAGAAGAAGAATGCCGTGGCCGACCCCGATGCAGCATCCCCGGATCCGTCTGGTTCTACCGATAAGACGGCAGGAGGCACGACCCGGAAATGCGCAAACTGCGGGCAGGTTGGACACATCAAGACCAATAAAAGGTTCGTCCATCGATGTGGTCCTCAGACCTCCCATGCTCCTCTCCCTGTACCTCCGATACCTGGGGGTTGTCCCACATGGGAGCTTATGTCTACGTCAAATGAGGCTGTTCTTTGGCTGCTCTCGTTTGCTCGGTTGCCAAGTGGCAGCTTCTAGTCGAAGCGTACTCATGTGGGGGAATTAATTTCCCCTCATTTCCTTGACTATATCTCAAGACCCTAGAGATTTGCGGTCAGCAACATCGCTAACTCATGCCGACTAATAGCAAATGTCCTCTTACTCAACGGCACTATTACGAATCCCGATAGCGCCAATGACAGCGGAGGATTTGGTTCTTTCAGTGCCCCCGCGGCTGGAAGCTCAGCAGCCTCCCCCTAATGAATTGCCGCGCAGTTCCGCCGAGAAGGTGGCCAGGCGTGGCTATCCGATTCGAAGGGGAAGGAAGTTGGCTACGAATGCGCTACGAAACGTATATATCGCAAGGGCAGGTTTGCATAATTAGTTTGCCGCCGAGATCCACCTCAGACTCGTCATCAGCGAACTCAAGAGTTCACAATGACCTATATTTAGGCTCCGGAAGGCCATCCGACCTGGACATCCAGTTGTTAGTCGCAGTCATACCAGAGCCAGCGAAAGGAGGAAGGTGGAAGGAGTTTGTATTTGGATTTGCATATGCAACTCGGTGTCTTTTTTCTCTTTTCCTCTACGTCTGGAGCATTCCATATGCAGACTATGTTGCAAGGCCAGGCGTCGAGATTTCTTTCCATGCCCACAAGGCATATGACTGGGTGGTTGTTAGGAGGGATGAGGATCCAAATATGGAAGCGAGGGTACCTGCATGGGAAGGGGCAAGCATCAGAATTGGCGTTCAGGTTTATATTTTTCCACTTTGGCTTTTCTCACTGCATCGTGAGGCCCACGATGTAACACTCCCGCGATCACTTGCGACAAAGAGGGTTGAAGAAAAGCATCATTATAGGTCGCTGCCCAATGAGAGCAGGATCATTCTGCTACAGCACCATTAATACATACAAGGCATTACGATAGTGCAGATATAGCTCATCGTATCGTTGAAGCATGATACCCAGAAGAATGCGAGCTGTTTGATGACTGGGTGATAAATATGGCCGGATGTGGTCATCAGGGTCCTTGCAAGGATATGAGCGCCTAAAACACCTACATCCTATAACGCGTATGTTATGATTCCCCTGTGTGAATGAATATAGGTAGGTCTACTCTAACGAGATCACCAAGGTCTAGTCCAGTATCGACCCAGATGCGGTTGGATAGGAGGAACGAAACCCTGTTTGTTGCTGGTGTTGGTGGTGGTGTCCTGATAAGGTGGCTACTTATCTAACCAGACCTACATGTAGCCATGGTACCGGGAATAGATAGCAGGCATGCGTGCATGCGTGCATACCAAAAAATAGGCGACCATTGATTGCAAGTGCAGTAGCAGCGTGGCCCGGCGTATACACGTAGGTATGTAGGAGAGAGGGAGAAACGCATGCAGGTTCGCCATTGCTAAACATAGTACCCAAGGGATGCGGTTCCTGCAGCTCGGGAGTGTATTACTCCATGATATGGTAACTTGATCAAGTCTTGATAGTTGCACCACCAACTCTTGTTCTTGATGCGGGTGTACAAGATGATGGTCACACATCTCATTCAGGGTGGGAAGGGGGTTAATTAGGCCAGCTTACGATCTCGATGTTATTTGGGATAATACCCCGCGCCCAACAATGTGCAGAGTACGGATACCTAATTGGGGGGATCCCATCACATCCGGTTCTCGGTATTGGAGATGAATATGGGCCGACCACCGGCCTATATACCGTCAGCCTGGTGCCATAACATAACCAGGTTTCTTTTTTTTTCTTCTACCCTCCTATTCGTCTTTTTCTTGCGGTGTGCAGTACGGCAGTCGGATTCTTTCCCATCCGGTCCCATCCGGGTTCAGAAGAGGCCGGCCGTGGGATTGCCGCGTACGTAAGATCCCTCGCAAGCAAACAAAGGAGGGTAAAAAATAATAATACAGTCGAATACCGAAAGTACAACAGCTGTCCACTCTGGTTGGATATGACCGGTGAACAATTCCCCTTGTTTCCCCGGACTGCAGCTGAGCCATACCGGCCCGTTGGATATGGATGTGAATGGAACCTACATGGAGTGAATACAATTGGTTTGTGTGATCATCCTTGCAGGAAGTTGGTCCATGTATATTGCCCAGTTCGGCGGCTAACCTTACGATGATCAAACATGATGCCAATAACTTGTCGGCGTGCCGGCGTTGCTCGCTTGTTCGCTCGGTAGTCCTTACAAATTCCGTGCTAATCGATGAACATCATATGCGGGTCAAAGCAGATACAACGTAAGATATTACTTGGGTGTTTGTACGACTGTCGATCTGGAGATAGAGCTTGATGGGAACCGACGCAACGCAACGACTCGGCTCCATGAATCGGGACCGCCCAGAGATTTCCAGACAACTCTCAAGGGTGGCTCACTCACGATTCTGGTAATCAGCGTCGCATTATCACAGGCTTCGCTGTTCCCATAAGCTGAACCATGGGAAACGAATCCATGCATGTTTAGGTTCGCCGGGCTAGCGTCGACTGGATGTGTGTGAGCAGGGAAGGGGTTGTTTCTTGTTGATGGCCTGGCAGCATGCAAGGGATCATCTCGGCCGTTTCTTTGCTGGTGAAGGCTTGGCTCCGGGCTTGGAGGGCTAATTTACCCACCTGAGCCAGGCGCGCTCGAGGGCTAATTGGCCGGAAGGGGATGAAGGTGAGAAAGTTGTGCGACATGTCGATGCAGGCGAGCGGGGTATCGCTGCTGCTCTGCTTCTATAAATAGCTATTTTTAGCAGCAGCATCATCGCGTGGTTGTGTTGTGCCTGTGCTATGTAAGTGTGCATGTATGTGAGTGGGCTTGGCAAGCACCCTTTTCCAGAATGGCGGGGGTGGAATCTCCCACTATCTTAGCCTTACTTTCGCACAACTCCAATCAGCATCTCCAAGACGTCCCCGAGACTGCAAGGCATCTGGCCAACTCTCCCTCTAGCGTCCCACAACGCCCGGCGCTTAACTCTATGCCACGGGGATGCTCAAATCGTATGTGTTGAATGGTGACCCGGTGGATTCGGTGTTCGTAGTACCCCTGCAGCCATATCGAAATATAACACCACGAGTGTACAGTCGGAAGGCTTGTCAATCAGTGTTGTATCGGCTCTGCTGCAGGGCCTATGCAGGCACCGATGTCTGTTGCTTACTCGGGACCGGACCCGGAGCCAGAGCGCAGGTCGTGGTACCTACCTGCCAACGTCAACCTGCAATCGACACCCATGCACGAGTGACAAGAACGCGATGGTTGCATTCTCTGCTTGCCTTACGCAACCGGTCATCTGTTTGGGCCATTCTCGGTTGGGAATGCCGCACGTCAGCAGAAAAGAGAAATGAGATGTCCCTTAACCGTGCTTCGGAAATCTAAACTTGGGGACCAGATGACGAAAATGTTCTATATCGAGTATTTTCAAGCAAGGTCTCGCTTAAGCCTGGTTGATCATAGATGCCCATCCTGTTGTCATTGGCCGGAAAGGTATGCCTCACATCCCCTAGAAGAGCAGAAGCGCGGCTCTGGGAGTAAGGGGGGAGATTGGAGAATCGTGTGAAGATTGTCACCAGGGTTATTGGAGAGTAATCATGAGAAACGTTGAGAAAGCATGTTGGATTCCCAAAATAAACACAGCCACCATTGAGGCTCTAGAGGGGTCTCGGCTGTGATTGGGGACATGTTTCGCAACCAAGATGCAAGTAACAGGCGATGATGGATCTACTAAGCTGCAGACCCGGCGGCCCTTGATTAGTAAGGCTGAAGCTTCAGTTACACCTGCCCCCGGGCTAGGTTAGTCATCGGTCAATAGTGAGGAGGATGAGGCAGCCCGGCCGGTCCTGTTACGTGCAGGCAGGTCACATCCTGACTGTGTCCAAAAGGTGTTGGAATGCTAGGGGGAGGTATCCCACCTTTCCAGGCATGTGACGATGGTTGCAGGGAGTGGGCAAAGCAAAGACTATCTTGGCTTTGCCCAGTCGAACGCTGATGAGAGTCTCACAATAAGCATCATCTAATAAACCACCAGGACTGCTTCTCTTGCGAGACAACGTGATCGAGGTCGATGTGATTTGGACTGTATAGGAGTAGAGTAGGCCATAGCCATTGTCTGTTGTCTCGTTGTGCTGCATATAAATCGCAAGCTGGACCAGAATGGATCGAGGCTTGCTGGGGCCCTGGGGGGATCCTGCCGTAGTGCCGCATCTGTCACTTCACGGACTCGGTGGTGAGCAGTGCTGACAGCCACACCCAGCAGCCCGTTACCGAAACCTGCGAGAAGGACAAAACCTTGTTACATACGGATGCATGATCCATCCCCATCACATTTGAGAGCATACAATTGGGTTTGTTCGAGCTATTGTCCTCATCCAGGGTAGTGTTGGGTGGATATAGTACTCGAATTGATTTAGCCTCAATGCATTAACCAGCTCGAGAGGGTGGAGAACGGAAGATGGAAGCAGCTTCGGAGCAACGGTTTCTCGGGATGAGCAAAAGGTGGACAGGAGGCCATTCATTCCCCATTGGCCCAGTTGGAAATATGTAATGTACTTGAACGGCACTTTCCATCCTCTCTCCTTCAAGCCCGCATTTGCTTGGCAGCACAGAAACGGTGTGAGACAGGTAGGTAGAAGGCAGGACAGCCAGCCAGTCACCAGTGTATGCGAATCCCGATTGCTACAGGCCCGGAGTCCAAAACCAGACAACCAGAGCCTGCAGGTGCTTCAATGCATGGCTAGCATCAAATAGGTACATGCGCTCCCGTACCTGGTAGGACTTGACATCCAGGTCTGGTTGATTCAACTGTTACGGCCAACCTCAGGTCCGCCCACTTTCTCGAGCTGCCTGCTTGATGAGATGAGCAGCGCCGAGACAGAGAGAGAGAGAGAGCCAGAGAGAGTGTGTGTGTGTCCATCCATTGAACCCCGCCCTCACTCCCCCCCCGTTTCCCCCCTTCCCATTCCCTCCAGTCTTCTTTTTTTTGTTCTCTGCTCCCATCCCGAACAAGTGACAAGACGTGGTGAACACGATCCATCTATTATTAGAATCAACCAGCCAATTCAGCCCCATCGCCCTGCACAAGCACCGACGTCTGTAAGTACATAGCGTTCTTTGCTATTTGCATGTATCGTTGTATCTCTCTATATCGCGACCTCTCTCGAGCATCGACGACACCAACTCCTTTCTGCCGATAGAAAAGAAACATCGCGCACCCGAGTTGTGGTGAATGGGCGAAAATCGTTGATAAGCAGGCGTGTGCGCGCTCGACATTCTCCCTCTCTGTCCCTCTCCCATCCATCAAGCCCCGTTTCATATTTTGACCCGCACCCGTTCCCTCTATTCTCTCTCACACACTCTCTCGCTCCCTTCTCTCCACAAGACTACGTACGCAACGGGCTCTTTCCTATTCATCCTTGGCCCCAAGGCTAGCAAGCAAGGTCGTCACCTTTTTTTTTCTATCTTTATCTTCTATACTTTTACACACAGACTATACATAGATTTCTCTCCATACACACACTCTACTTCACTTTGCTTGTTGTTCCTGTATAATCTATCCATCTGCATGTCCATCGTCCTCCCCAAAAGTCAAAAAGGCCGGCTTCCACTAGTTCCAAACTGTGTTATTTCTTATTGCATTCGCTAGAGCTTGGTTTGACAGCGCCTACCCGACATAGTCTGCCACCCTTTGGCGCGCCAACTCCCCCGGTACTTCGCTATACCCATCTTTTGCTCTTCGCCGTCGCATTCGAGCTCTGCCTGCACCGGACCAAGTCTTCCCCGTCAGCAGAGTAGCATTGGGCGACCGCGACCACGACCCGAAGGAATCTAATCCTGGCCGAACTCCCGTCGCAATTGTCATATAGCCCCACGGAACGCCGCGCTCTATCGTCCGTCTCCCCGGTAAATCAGCCCTCTTAATCCAAGATGGGGCGGAGAAAGATTGAGATCAAAGCGATCAAGGATGACAGGAACCGCTCAGTGTAGGTTTGCCCCCAACTCGCGCGCATTGCAAGCCGAGACTGATTTCTCCTGCCGACAGTACCTTTTTGAAGCGCAAGGGTGGCCTGTTCAAGAAGGCGCATGAGCTCTCCGTCCTCTGCTCCGTCGATGTGGCCGTCTTCATTTTCGGCAGCAACAAGAAGCTCTATGAATACTCCTCGGGTGACATGCGCGAGCTGATCACGCGTTACACATATGTGCGTATCTAGTCATCTGTATCGCAAAGGCCGGACAAGGCAGACTGACGAAAATTATTACTGCAGCACGGCGGGCCAAATGAGCACAAAGGTCCGACGGACTTCAATGGCGGCGAAGACGACGACGACGAAGATGGTGACGCTACACCACCTCACGGCCATGAGGGCTCCGTCGAACCGCAGATGATCCCTCCCCACTACCAGACACAAGGGCAACCGCCTTTCCCGCATTTACGAGGACACACGCCGTCAGCGTCGCCGCCCATCAATGGTGTCCCTTTCGTGCCGCGAGGTCATACGCCCCAGCCGCAGATGGGATCCAGACCCTCCTCGAGGACCGACTTCAGACGACCGATACAACATGCCAATGGCTATGCTTACATGCCCCAGCCGGCAATCTACAATCCGCAAGGCCAACCTAGCATGTCCAGCATACCACATATGACCCATCAGCCAACCCAGTTCCCGTATCCGCCTCCTCAGCACCACCACCAGCCGCAACCTCCGATGCCCCAGTATATGGATGATAGGCGCTCCTCGGTTCCTCCTCCCAGCTACCCACAAGGTTCTACGCAAAACCAACCCATGCAGCGCCCGCAAGCTTCACCGCAGCCTCAACCGCAGCAGCTTCCTCAGCAGCCCCAGCCCGTGCCGCACATGTCCCCTCCGCAACCACAGCATCAGCACCTCGAGCCGCCGCAGATTCAACACCATCCGCCCCCGCAACCGCCGCCGCAACAAGAGCCTCAGCAGCCTCTGCCGCCTATGGAACCTAGACCTGACGCCGCGTCTGAGAGATCGAACCGCTTCCTCGATACCACTTCTGCAATCAAGAAGTTACCGCAGCGCAAACAGCACAGCATCTTCACTCCCATAGACGAGAACCGCTCCATTCTGTCTCAACACCTCGAGTCTTTTGGCGCAGAGCCTCGTAACGGGAAAGATGAATCTGCTGGGGGAGGTAACCGGTCTCAGTCTGTGGATGTAGGCGCTGTTCAACGGAATAACGACCATGGCTCTCCACCTCCGCCGCCTCAAAGATCCAATACATCTAACGTACCGAGCAACTTGGGTCCTGGACCCCGAAAATCTATATCTGGATCCATTCCCGAGACCACTTTCACTCCTCCCTCACGATCTAATAGTCTGAGAGTGGGCGGAGGCGCTCCAAGGCCCAAACTCAAAGTGCAGATCCCCGATGAAGCCTCAGAAGCTGGTAGTAATACCCAAGAATCAAGCACGTCGCCGGCAAATCCCTCAGAAGCGGCGACCCAAGCCAACCGCCGCAGTAATACTGAATCTCACGGCACTGGTCCCGTTCTTCCGCCGCCGTCCCCATCGGCTTCCGCACTGCTTTCTGCGGGAGCAACAGGGCCGCCAAATCCTTTCGCAAGGCCTCTGCCTCAAGCTCAGACCAACAACAACATGAATATCGACACTCCTGTCTCAGCGCTGCCTTCCCGTTTCCTCAACAATGAGTTTCTGCCAAGCCCTAGTAGCTTCTATCCCGAATGGAACTTTCGGGGCAACGACAGCAACACTCTACCCAGCCCCTTGAATTTCGCTACTCCTGTACATGGTTCTGGTCCGTCTTTCCTAAGGGACGAGAACCCCCACAACGCAAGAGTCCCGAGATCAATACCGCTGGACCCTCGTCTGATGGACCTGAAGGTGTAGAAGCCAAGAGGGTGAGGGTTGACTCCTTAGACTGTTTCACATACATTTCCTTTTTGGCCGTTCGATTGTCGCCCCAGCTACTTAACGAACAATTTTCTCCGCACCGTTCTCGCGGACTGTACAACATAACCACATCATACTTCTATACCTTCGAAAAGCGGTACGCAAGCATGGCCATTCGGCCTCGATCCACTTGGCGGGCGTGTTTATCGATTATCCTAAGGTCTTTTTCGGGGTTCATCATTTTATACTGTACGAGCGATGTTCGCTTGTCTCTTTTCTGAACTTTCGTTTGGATACCGAAGCATTGTAAGGCGTCCTGGTATTGTTATTATATCTGGTTTAGTCCGACAGCGACTATCTTTGTGTGTGGATTGTAATCAGGGCTCGTGTATCTGATAGAGGGGAGGAGGGCCTGGTGCGTCACAGTAATGGGGTTCTCTAACTTTTCTCACGAGGTTTGGATGCTTGCCTTTGTAAAGGCACGGGCGAAAAAAAAAGATGAATTTACGAGTGGGCGCATTGGGTGGGCGTTATCATGGCGTTTTGTTTGTCTGGCTTTAGTAGGATATATTTGTACGTTAGGTCAGTGGAATGTTCGTCCGCTGTGGTTTCTATACGTATCTGCTGGGACTTATATTGAGCAAATTTACTCTTCGCATATACTGAGATTCCCTTGCTGCCTTTTCAGGATCGTGATGCCTGTCGTCACTGTCGTCTGCTTTGGGTTCGACCCTCTTAGTAGGTAGATGCCGCCGTATCTTCGCATTTTGCTTGGTAAGGAACAAGTAGTAAGTACGGCGCAAGCATGAACACACAAGATGAACTCCTCCCTACCCCTTCCAGAAGGTTTGGGAAGAAGCAAATGTTTCTAAGTGTTGAATACACAAGACATCACATCCGGCTTCTATTTTTTTTTCACCTATCGAAGTTACATTGGTACAAGGTCAGGTGCAGGACGGTCAAATCAACAGGACCAAGATGGAACGATCAGAAATATATATTATTGCTACAGATCCGCTCTCCGTGGACGATTACATAGTTGTCTCACTCTCGGGCCCCCTTTTGGTGTGTAGATGGGAATAGGGGAGAAAGAAGAAGAATAGGAAGGCAAGGCAAGGCAAGGCGCGCTGGTATATCGAGAAAACAAACAGACAAAAAAAGCTTTCTAGTGGTATCATCGTGTGGTTGGTGACAAATCTTGATGTGTCGGGGAAAATTAGAAGCAAGAACAAAAAAAAGGTGGGGGGGCACCCAGCGGTCCGCGCCGCCAACTTGACACGTAGGTAGAATGTCAAGACTGTGCGCTGCGTCAACCCAGCAGATCGAAAGAGAAAGGGGGTGGGTGAAAGAGCCTGCCGTAGAGAGGAATTGGGCCCCCCAACAGGGCAGAAAATTCCAAAAGAGTATTATTCGTCGAGGTGCATCACAAAATCATCATCCCATATCCGTCCCTAACGTCGAGAGGGAGGAGTTCGAGTTCCTGGAGCAGTAGTGGTGTTCTCCATGTTGCCCGTGAGCTCAGCAACACGAGCCTTGATGCGAGCAACTCGAGATTCGATGGCTGTATCTTATTGTTAGCAAAGTCAGGCATATAGGAGGGGAGCAGGTCACTTACTCTCTTCGCCGCTTGTCTCATCATCACCCTCGGTCGTCGCCTTGCTATACCCGCCCCTGCTGCTTTGCTCCTCACTGTGTCGCGCTCGATCAGCGGCGTTCTTCCTGATCTGGGCCCATCGATCCTGAACTGGCACACCAGGCGCAGGCGCAGCTTCCTCCTGTTCTTCCTCAACTTCTTCTCGACGCCTCTGGTTGCCTGCATGACGTCCGATGGGTGGAGGCGCTGCCTCGTCATCACTGCCATCCACTTCCGGAACGAACGCCGGCTGGTCAGAAAGAGGTCCTTGGTCGAAACGTTGAAACGCTTGGTTGGCTTCCGCCGCGTCCGCAGTGTCAACCCGGGAAATGTTCTCATCTACCGAAGGCTCGTAGGCTGGCTCGTGACCATGGTGTTCCGCCTGGGTGGGAGTTGGTGTGGCTTCCTCGATAGGTTCCAATGGGAAATCGTGAGCTGACACCTCGGCAGGTTCAGATGGAACAGGCTCGGGTTGCTTCTCAGGAGCGGCTGCTGGCGTCTCTGCAATCATCTTGTTGACATCACTAGCAGCATTATCCGGAACTTTGGAACCCCGGTTCTTACTGCGACCAAAGAGTTTTCGGAATCCACCAGACTTCTTCTCGTCCTTCTCCTTGTGAAGCTTCTTTTGTTGCTTCTTACTTTCCTTACTCTCCTTACCCTCTTTAACAGCTTCAGGGGAAACCATGTTTGATCGAGCTGCCTCCATTGACGCAAAGTCCCGCGGAGGGGGCGGGAGCGGAGAATCACGTCCCGTGGCCTCTGCCCTCTGAAGAGGGTGTACGTTCTGATGAGCCTCGGTTTCGAAATCTCGAGGAGGCTCAGGCGTTCTATTGCGAGATCCATTGGCCTGTTCATGTTGACCTGATGCCTGAGGTGGTACCAATCCCGGTGAAGGCTGGGGCGACATGGTGGGCGATTTAGCTGGAACATTAGGACGAGCCGAGCCGTTGGTCATCGAGTTGTTCTCCGAGTGTCCATTGGTCTGCATGGTAGCTTCTTCTAGACCGCGGCCGAGGTTGGTACTGGAAAGATATGCCTCTCTGATAGCATCCTTGTCGTACTTGTTGGCCCATTTCATTGCGGGCGAAGCTTCCTTCATGACGGCGGGCTGTAGAGTAAGAATGCTCGTTGTCTTCTCCCTCATCAGCTCGGTGTCTGTCCGTCCGCGTCGCATCGGAAGAGACTGGTTCTGCATCTCGTGGTACTGCTTGGCCTGTAGCTGTTGCGCAGCAGCCTGTATCTTAGCTTGCTGGTCCGGCCCAATACTCGTCTTACTCAGACCCCCGTTTGGGTTTAATTGGCCTTGCTGTTCAAGCGCACGCTTTCCCGCTACTGACTTGCTGCGAGAGATACCCTTGTCCTTATTGCGCCTGGTCCAACTGAAAAGTCCCTTCTTTTCTGCCACATAGGCCCCGGCTTCGGGTTCTGGAGCGGCCCCTTTGACCATCTCCTCCATGACAAGCCAGCGGCCAGAGCGAATTATCGTTTCTATCACAGCGCATCGACCAAAAGCAGATTTTCGTTCGGGTGTTTCTTCGGGCGCCAGACTGCTCATCCACACCCACCAGAAAGCGTCGTCTAGATCGAATCGAGTGATATTGGCCAACTCGCCAGGTTCCAGAAACTGGTTGCTTTCAAGCCGCGGGTTATGAGACTGCGAGCTCTTCTGACGGACAGTGGTGTCGATTGGCGGCAGTACCTTATCCGGAGGTAGCAACATCGAAGGACTGTTTGGTGAATCATCAACGAAGCCGGATGACAAGAAATCGGCCCACGAGGGAGTGGTCGGCCGGCCCAGGTCGGCTGTGCCTGAAGCTGGCGTGGTTCGTAGCCCTCGAACGTTCCGTGGCTGGCTCTGTGTCCGCGCGGCTTCATCGTCTTCCTCCTCCTCGACGGCTCCGCCAAACCCAATGTCCTCAAACCGCGACCATGAAGCGTCCCGCAATCCAGTCGAATGTTTCGCACTAGAAACCTGCGATTTCTGGTTTGCAAGGGAGATGGCTTTCAGGACTCGGCGGCATTCCTCAGTAAGCGCCTTTACAGGGTCATCGTATTCGGAGAATTGATGCAAGGCTCGGTCATTTTCGCGGTATTGGAAGTGGTTAGCACGGCGCAGCAGCGCAAACGGAGTAGGCGACACAGAGTCAACAATCATAACGACCCTATTCGTGGTGGATTGCATGAGAGACGGTTTTTGTGGGGGATACTCGGTTTCCTGCAGTAGCTTCTGCAATGACATGGGAAGCATCGAAATGCCACCGAGAGTCGGTTGAGGTGCCAGTGACCGCAGATAAGCAAAGAACATGTGACTTGTGGCATCGGCGGCGGTCAGCCATGATCTGTAGCCTCCCTCGAAGCCATTCCCAGTATCCTTGTGCTCAAAAGCCCACCAAGAGGCCATACGGGAAAGCTTGCGGCCCCCAAAGCCGTTCATCTTGCCATGCGCCGCCACGGCGGAAAGGAGGTCAAAATAGTCGAAGATGATGCTGGTGCGTACCTCGTTGTCGACACTCAAAGGTATAAATGTTCTGAACGAGTCGCGGGCCATGTTCGAGTCCTGCTCTCCAACCTTGAAGAGCTCGTAGGCGTCCCATCCCACCACGCCGCCCTGCAGACGACTCCAGCACCATTTAAGTACACCGGAGATGACCATAGGCTCCGTCATACGCAGCTCCTGGACAAGGTAGTCGCCCCGCGCGGGTTGGGCGCCATCGAAGAAGTGTCGGATGAAGTTGCGCACCGCGCTCGGGTCCGACGTCGGTCGGAAAGGCAAGAGAAGGAATGGCAGGTCGAGAGCTAGAGTTTGCGACATACAAGTCAGTCCAAGTGAACTTTGTGTCTGGTTATTTTGTGCAAGGTGGGTAAACGGATTTCGACATACCCCTAGCCTTGAGCTCCTCGGTACAGGCATGAATCAATTCTCCAACTTCCTCTGGATCAACCGAGGTTCTCGTGTAGGCGTCTTCCCATTGCGGTTTCTGGGGCAATTGGTGGGTTAGGTCGTCGGCGTTGGCGCCTTTTTTGGACTTTGTTTTTCCCTGGCCGTCTTTGCCCCTAATTCGGGAGAAGAGGCCCGGCATTTCGACTGATTGGAATGATACGGCGGCTGGGGCTTTTATCCTACGATGCACAGTACCAAAGGAGATTTCCTATGAAGCAAGTACTTTGCACTTTGGGGCGATCCTGTCGTCGTCTTGTCAAAGACAAAAAAGTGCTTGTTGGCGGCTGGCGGAGAGGAAATGACATCAATGGGGAAGTAGAAAAAGACGATGGATGTTGCTTCCCTTGGAGCTGAGTCGAGTGGGAAAGAAGGATTTCCTTGGGGAACAGGGTGGTAGAATAGTTGGTCTAGTATTGGACCGGATAAATGCGTCTGGCGTCCGTAAATAAAAGTCGAGATAGTATGATGGGGAAATGGCTGAACGACAGCACGAACGAACGAGCGAGTACACTGACTTGAAGGAACGAATCAACGGCGGCTCGGGACGAGAACGACAGGTAAGGCAAAAGTATCAATCAATCACTCAAAACCCTGAATGTGAGGAACTCGGTGCCAACACTCGTAGGTTTCAATAAAGAAAGGATTGGGTCAAAGTCAAAACCAGAAGCCGACGAGATAGACTTGTGAGGGGTGGATATTGACGGATGGAAAAGTACACCAGCCTGTCTGTAGTATGCAATGTATGTAGTGTGACGGGAGAGAGGTATCCGAACATGGATGGGAGCAATAACTCTCCTCCCTGGTTATTAGAGTAACTTTTTTCTTCCCCTTTCTTTTCCCCCTTCGCTCTCTTCCTATCACACGCACCGCGCAAAGCAATCGAGAGAGATTAGAATTTGTTTTGATTTGGCCTGTCCACCCAGTCCTGTCGTGCTCAGGCCGGGGGGGGGATGCGGAACGAATGACGGGCCTGCAAAGTGTTTCTGCTCGACTGTGGTTGATGCTGTCTGTGTCTGGAAATGGACGCTGGTTTGGGGCCGCATTGATTGGCTGGGATCCTAGTAAGCCCGTGGTCCCCTGAATCGGATATTGAAAGTGCTACCTAATCGGGGCAAGCGGCCTTCGACAAACACAAGCATCTTGGCTCGGCCTGCTGCAGTGGAGGCGCTGGTTACTGCTCCGACCCATGCTAGCAATTGGCTACTGTAGGTACGTCCATCTAATCTAGATGGCCCAGGTACTAATCTAGTTGGCAGGAGGTGGGATGTGCCCGACGTCAAGCGTTGAAGATACTGACGAGAGATGTGCATGTGTGGCGGAGGCAAAGGACCTTTATTATTAGAGCAAGCTGGATACAGCAAGCAACGGCCTGCATACTCTACTAATGCAAGGCTAGGTTTTATTATCCCATCAAGCGTCCCCCAGTATCCTTGCTTTCCTTTGCTTTGCTCGGGGTTTAATATGGCGTTGTTTGCTTCTAGTTTCTTTGGCCTCGGCACGAATAATAAGCAGCAACCTACGCGACTGCCTGGCTGCTCAGGAAATTGGAGGATGGCTTAGGGATGGCCTGTCTAATCTTCGATCTAAACCACTTTGGGTCATAGTTCGTCTCTGTGGCCCAGAGAGCGTTCCGGGGTGTCTTTTATTTTATTTTATTCCAATTCTCATTTTCTTCCTCACCCCCCGGTCACCCCAAAACTTGTCACAAGGATCTAAAATTACCACGTTCTATACACACGCTATGTATCTCGCTATAACCAAACCATTCCACTATCTTTCTGACCAAATTGTCTTGGATTCTATCGACACTTTTCGTCTATATATATTGTCGATTGCCGATGCAAAAACTCACGACACCAAAAGATCACTGTAAGTAGAGTCAAATCTTTACCAGAGGTCGACTGCAGCTTGGCCATGATACTGCAGTCGTCAGGCGCAATCTAAGTATGCGGCCCCGGTATCACCCACCTTAGAAGCTCCAATTTCTTCAACCTCCTGGCCGTATCACGCTCAATTTCCGATGACGCCTTGAACAACATATTTGCCGCGCAGCATGCAGGCACTGCAGAGTGCTTCGTACGACTCCTGCACGCCAGAAGAAGTCAGTCAATTTGCTGCATCTGGCACGACTGTCCATGACGAACGAAGCTCTGTTGCTGCTGGGCTCTGGCAAGGGCGCATTCATTCGCCAAACACATGTTGCCTCTCAGCTAATCTACTCCGTGCATGAGTTCAAAGGGTGTCTCGTCATCAGCCAGGCTGCTGCCCTTTCCCATCGGCGATGGCATGAAAGAACATTATGAACAAATCAAGAGTTGACGTACATACTCCCTAAGGTAGACACGGAATTATTCATCGGCTGGTGTCGCTGTAGGTGCCAACACTAAGTATGCAAGCCAGCTCCCCCACCACGTCTCCACTCCAGCCCCTTTTCCCAGCCCAATCGAGAGCGCAGCCATGCATGAAGCACACAGCTCATCAAACTGATGATCGGCCGTCTGACGATGACTATTGGCTCCATGATGAAGACAAGCAAGATGTATGAGTTGGCATTCGCTCAGACTGCACAACACACCCGCACACATGGCAAAGCATGTCATAGCATGGCATCGCCATGTCTAGGCCATACTGTAGACGAAGTTCCGGGCGGGGAACACGCAAATTATCTATATACTTACACATCTATCCCGCACCTGCGCGCGATGCTGGCGCCGGCAGAAACACCATGATTGTATGGGGCCAACGTGTCGGACGAACAGTCAGCGAGCCCTACGGGTATTGCCTATTACCTTAGCCCTATTACTAGAGAGGTTGTTGGTCCAGTGAGGCGAGGCTCCTTGGTGCGTCATCCGTGTTAATGCTCAACACTACTTCGCCCGAATCCAGAGACCGATCTACCGCACCATTTTAGGCTTCGAGATTCAGAGCGATCGACGCCAACTGATGGCCTCGGTGTAGGGTCCCGAAAACTTTCGCCGGGTTCTTCCACGCCGCCAGGGCTTTTGAGGTTCCACTGCGTACTTACTGTGGGGGAGAAAAGAAGAAGAAAATATCCATTATTCGGCCAGTGCTTTGACTTTACTGTACGGAGTGCTTGCAGGCCTACACTGTATTGTAAATGGCCACACGTCACACACGGTTGTGCATCTCAGTACGGAGTACTTGCAGGGCATAACCGTGCAACGATGAGGCCCAAGATTCTGCCTCTACCCTCCGAATGGTTTTAAGTGCAGGTGACATTGATCATTTCGTAGCCCGTCCGCTCTCCGGATCTACCGCCGTCGTCACCTACATGTACTCCACCGCCAACGGGTACCTGCAAAATGCAACATCGACGAGTCGTGCTGGTGGTACGGAGTATGTACATATGTAAATTATGTATATCACAGTAGCATCCTCGCCCGAGTTTTGCGGTATTATTCTTCCAAGGTTGGTAGGTACAGACAGACTGTATTTCCGAAAATCCCACGTTGATGCATAACCTTTTTTCGAGACGCAGCAGAGCACGATCCCTCCGGCTGTGGGGCACCGGCAATCCAATCATCAGATGATGCTATCCCAATATCTGACATGTCGCCCTCGTTTCATCATCCCGACCTCATTGGACAGCGCCCAAGAAGCACGTTGCAATCTTCGTGAGCATTTATTTTTCGTTTACATTCTATGCTTATGCTTCTCTTCTTTTTTCTTTTCTTTTTCGCTTCGTATCCAACCTCAAACCGGCCCAGTAATCCATATGGGGGGATATGCTCGTATTATACGGTGATTCTAAGACGGGATCACCACCCAGAATGAAAGTGTTTAGTCTTTCCAGCTTCCCGGGATTTTTGGTTTCAGATGGCGCCTTTCGCCCGCCTTCATTATTCAATGTCTCACACTTACATGCATCATATCTTTCATCTCTTCTTTTTCAAAATTGACCCAATCAATTTGATATGCCAACTGGTGTTGCACATGATCCATGCACGCTCTCAGGCTCTATAAGCACCTTAATCTGCATGTGGTATGTCTTGGGTGATCTCCAGCTGTTAAAGGATGGCTCCCTCCCCTTTTCCTCTTCGTTATCATATCAATTTTATTTATCCATTCCTCGTGGATTGCCCATCTAGAACCTCTCCTGGGCACGTAGAGACACGGGCAAGGGGAGAACCGAGTGACCTAATTCCAAGACAATGATAAGAAATCCCCGTTGTATACCAGGGCCCAGGTTACCACCAGGACTAACCTCGAGTTGTACACCCCGGTCTCACTCGGTGCGTTGTGTCTTCAAGAAGGGTCCTCCGAACCTCGTACCGTCCCGTCACGACGAAGATTACGCCTCAGAGCTGAGGTGGTGCAGGTGATTTGGTAGCTGTTGTTTGTGAGCCCGCCTCACCGCCTCTTGGCCTAGTTAGTCTCCCTTCCCCCGGGGGTTTCCAGTCGTGGGGGTGGTTGATTCAGTGGAAGGGTCAGGGGACGTCGTGTCTCCCCGTTGGACACATCGTGTGAAGAGAAACCAAACTCCGTACAAGGTCGGATTCTGCTCATGTGATAAACTGTCCCCTCTTGACGATGCACATAAGGAGTTGGTGCCGCTGTCAAGGTCAGTACTGAAATGCTCAACGAAAAAGGGGGGCGGGGGGTGGTACGGTAGGGCAAGCTGCGTATAGGATCTCTTTATCCAGGAGAAGGTGTTATGTCATACACTATTCGGTAGCTCTGGTCTATTCGTCCACTTAAATCGCGTGTCACACTATGTGACTTTAACTATCGGTAATGGAAATTTCGATCCTTTTCCCATCATTCTCGCAGGTGATATCTGTACCTGGACCGGATCCGGTGCGCAGTCTACACTACGTTGATGTAACTCTGTCATACTGTTTCAAGGGCTTTTGATTTAAAGGGGGTATGGACGACTAACCGGACGGGAGCTGCCTGCCGGAGAGGGAAATGGTCTGGTGGAAGTTTGCATGTGGGCTATCAATGACGCTTATCAAGACTAGGTGTTCGTCATCCTCCGCCACGAGGTTGCGTAGTCGATGAATCCCTGGTTGCCTGCTGGCATTGCCGGATCGTGGTTGCAGTGTTCTACAGTATCGTGATCTCTGTTCCATCGTCTCTTTTTGAATGCAATATCAGGTCGCCCCAGCCCCTCAAACCGGATATGGTTAAGGGGGGTAAAGGTACATTGTAGTAGTATGAATACATGGAGAGAGGGGGGGAGAGGGTCGGTGATAGGTTTGAAGGGAAAATACCGGTATATATAAAGAGTAATTGTATTTGTGAACTATCTCTTTGGGCGCTTGCGCTGGGTAGAGATTCAGATAATCCGCACAGGTCTTCTAGATGCCATACGTAGAGTCCATCTGCTATGTTATCTAGGATGATGTGCACGAAGTAGTAGAAGCGAAGAGAAGGCAACGACGGCTTCGTGGCCCAATGGCCACTACTATGACAAGAACCAAGCACTCACCAACCACACATACAAGTTATACCGCCTGACAGATATCAAAGAAGATAGCCCTCTCGATGGTCAACCCCGGCGTCTCCCGATCATTATACTAAGCAGGCAAGGCTTCATCGGTCGTGTAAGCAAGGTCTGGCCACCAGACCAAACCACGAGGAAAGATTGGCGACGTAGTGATCATTGTAGCTGGCCTCCTGTGTGTCTTGATCTCAGAGTTGAATCACGGCTTATATATACAGCATTTACTGCATTGACGTGACATGTATATGTGCAAAGCTGCCCGCCCGGATCGGGCAGCATTGTAGAGCTCACTATTTTCGTTATACCCCCTCGATCGACCGCTCGAAATATCCCCAGACCCAACCATCCAACCATACATATATGATACAAAGTTTGTGTAGAAACACATTCCCCCCTGGTTTCCGCTAGTTCCATCATCCACACGAAGAAACGCTCTATTACTTCAGAACAGGCGGAAACACCGTAAGCCAATCATTTTCGTGCGTGTTACTTGTAGTTCATCATGACCAATCCCCCAACACCTGGCCTGGGAGTGGGTGTGTGCGTGTGTCAACCCCATCGCTCGTGTTGACCGCGCCCTCATGCATCAAGTACTTTGATGTGTACACCCTCTAGGTGAAAAACCTCATTTCTCCTCATCGACAGTCGGGTTCTCGCCCGTCTTATCCAACGCCTCGCTCTTCTCGTGCACACTGCCATCCTCTCCTTCCTCGTCCATACCCACGACGACGACGGCGGGAGGAGGCACGACGTTCTCCTTCTCCTTTTTCTCATACTTTTCCTCGGCCTTGCCCTTGGCCTTATTCTCAGCTTTGCCCTCCGGCTTGGCGTCCGGTGCCGGTGCCGCAGCCGTCGTCTCCTTTTTGGGAGTTAAGTCCCAGTCAATCTCCGAGCCAGCCCCGTAGCGCGTGGCGAGCCAGTCGTTGGCCTTGCGGAAATGACCGCAGTCGAAGAACCCGCGCGGCGCGCTCAGGGGGCTGGGGTGGACGGACTTGAGGACGAGGTGGCGCTTCTGGTCGACCTTCAGGACGCGCTTGCCCGCGGGCGTGCCCCAGGCCACGAACACGACGCCGCGGGTGCGGCGGGCCGCGACCAGGTCGATGACCTTCTGCGTGAAGCGCTCCCAGCCGCGGTTGGCGTGCGAGTTGGCCTCGTGGGCCCGCACCGTCAGGCACGTGTTCAGCATGAGGACGCCGCGGTCCGCCCAGGGGGTCAGCAGGCCCGCGTTCTTGGCCGGCACCACGAACGACGGGTAGTCCTTCTTCAGCGCGATGAACATGTTGCGCAGCGAGGGCGGCGTTGGCGTCGGCGGCCGCACCGAGAAGGCCAGGCCGTGCGCCTGGTTGATGTTGTGGTAGGGGTCCTGGCCCAGGATGACGACCTTGACGGTGTGGAAGGGGGTGTGGCGGGACCTAGAGAGCGAAGAAGATCGCGTGAGCTATTTGTTGCGTGTGATGATATAGTATGGTAGCAGTAGAGAGAGGAGAGGAAGGGGAGGGAGAGCAATAACGCACCATGAGTAGATATCCTCTGGCGGCGGGAACACCTTCTTGCCCTGAGTCTTCTCGCGTTCGAGGAACTGCTTGAGATCCAGAAACTCCTTGCTTAAGATCTCGTCCTTGAGGTGAGCCAGCCAGCTGATGTCCAAGGTGTCAATCTCGAGCTGTAAAAGCTTCTTCTGGTCTGGCTTGAGGCTGGCCACCCACTTGGCCTTGTCGAACTTGACTGCCGGCGGCTCTGAGGCAGCAGCAGCTGTCGCCGAGGAGGAAGCACCATTGGCGACAGCGGGCTTGGGGGCCCCAAAGAAGGATGTGATGCTGGCATTGGGCTTCGACTTCTTGTTGGCCTCGGTAGCGGCCGCAGCCTTTCGTTTTAATGTCGACATTGTGGTGATGTGTGAGAAGGAGATTGAAGGACGGAGAATATGCGCTGGAGCAAACCGGGGCCGTAGCGTAAGGGCCCGTGGAGAAGTGATACACCCTTGTGGGTATTGGTGAGGGTAGGGCGAGGAGGAGGATGAGAAGGGAAGATGTCGATATACACGTGAAACGGCAATCTTGAATTGGCTTATTTTTGGGCAAACACCGAGGATCGTGGATACTGAAACTGAGAATTGGATATGGGGAATTAGAGAAACAGCAATTTAGTCTGACCAGCGGTGTGCGGGTTCGTATGTAGTAGCGTAGCAGAGGAGAAAATGGGAGGCTGTATCCGTACACGTAGCTGTCGGTAGGCCAGATTAAAGTGGTGCTGGGATTATCGACGTCAGAAGCGCGTTTTAGACGCGACGTGGAGTTCGTTTCGTGTGCGAAACGCGAAACGGTCGCGGTAAGTTAAAATGCTTGCATGGGTATATACGCCAGATCGCGACAGCTCAAGGTACACTTAGGTTACCCAGAACCCTGATCGATCAAGCAAGCAGACGAGCTTTCATTTGTGCCTCTGTGCTGTTGGGTTCATTACTCTCGCGAGCTACTGCGAGCTGAATTGTAGAGTTCATTAGGGAGAATAGGCAACGGAGCGGCTCAATTGCTTAGGGCTTTCTCGATTACTTAGTGTACAAACATATCTATACTAGGTTATCGTATCGTTACACGGACGCCAAATGCCTCGTCTATGAAGTCATCATCTAATCGGAATACTCGCGTTCCAACATCTATTTGGAATCCTTTGTTCCAATCCGCAAGCCCACCAATGCTTCTGATGTAGGTATCGTGTGAAAATGAGAAAGAGTGCAGAAAACGCCTGCTAATGCAACAAAATCAAGTTATGAGTGAAGATGCTTTTGGTGGCTCAGGGGGTCTCGCGCCCGGTTTGCTCTTTGGCTTTCTTTTCGTTGATGCCACGGAAGACTCGCTTGCCCACTTCGTAGCTGCTGATCATGATAGCACACGAGGGCGCGACCTTGAGAACGCGCGGGAACCAGCCTCTCCATAGTCCTGATACGCCCTCAGTAGCGATGATGTGTCGGAGTAACCGTAACATGGATTGCTCCTCCGGTGCCGCGTTTTCTGCCCCGGCCCCGGCCTTTTTAGAACTGTCCCGGAAGACTTGTGTTCTCGTCTTGCCAACGTCGAAGGGCATTGTGACAATAGTCGCAAACGCGCCCGACACAGCACCTGCGGCAAAACTATCCATAAAGGTTGCCGAGTGGTTCTCCCTGCTCTGTGACCTGCTACGGGCTCGTGTTTTGGAGCCCTCTTCTGGTAGAATCGACCGACCGCGGCGCTCTTCCCGCATGTCTGTGAGTTTTCCTCGAATGGTCTCGTACCCGAACCAGTACATCCCAGAGAAGGGCACATCGCGCCACAAGGTCAAGGTAATACCACGCCAGAGGGAGCGATAGCCGTGTTGCGAGACCATGTCCTTCACGCCGGTTACTGTCTCGGCCATGGCACTCGTCGCATTGGCTCCGCGAGACGCCTGAAGACGCGTGCGGAAAAGCTCGATCGGGTTGATAGCCGAAGCCGCCACCACTCTGGCCGTAGCCCCCGCGAAGAGGGGCGCAGTGGTGTCTGAGCTGACCTTATTTATGGGGCTAGACTTATTATATCGGAGCCATTCGTAGCCTGTGAAGTAGATAATGTTGGCCGGCACGGCCATAACCAGGGTCGGCGAAAGACCCCGCCAGAGAGTTGTGATGCCCTCGTTGCGGGCGATCTTCTTGATGCCGTCGAAGGTAGAGTTGAACGTTCTTCGTTGCGCATGTTCCACTGCGCAATCGCCGGACACTTGTGTTCCTCCTGTATTTGTTGCAATGCACGCCTCGGCATTGTTGTTCATGAAGAAGACCTCGCGGCAGCAAGCCGTGACGCCTAGGTTCGAAGGGCGGAAGACATTCGGTGTCGAGACGGCGAGCTTTTGCAGATCGGCCGTGTAAGCTTGTGGTTGAGGTTGAGGCGAGGCTTGGGATTGCAGTCGAACGCGCACGACGTCAAGAGGCGTCACTATTCCAGATTAGCATACAAAGTTTGCGCACCGGGGTGTACAGCAGAAACGCACTTAGCATAGAAGTGAGCAAGCTGCCCGAAATGGCCGACAGCATCTTTTGGCCGGGGGTGATTTCGACAGGTGCGCCGGGCTCGTCATCTTGGGATGTGACCATCGTCTGACCAACGAAAGCATCTTCGGGGTGCCGTGAACGGCCTTCGAACCTATCGTGATTCAGGCCACTGTGGCTCGGAGTTACGTTACTCATCGTGTGTGCGACCCCCGGGTTGTCCGGGCAAGGTCGCTTTGTCTATTCGCAGGACACTGGATGGGAAGGGGTTTTCGCTTTACAATCTGGCTTTATGTCGAGGAAGAAAGAGTAAGTGACAAAGTTGCTCAGATGAAGGGGCGAGCGACGAAGTCAATGGCAAAGAGGGTTGAGGACGGCGATGGTCCAGAGCGATTGCGGACTGGAGTCCCCAGGCCGTCATGTACTAGTAAGTCGGGCCAAGACTTTTTTTTCTGCACAGCGCAGTGCAGCTTGTAGGAACCCCGAGATGGAGAGGACCCGGCGGGATGGAATTCGCGGGTATCAGCGGGGGATAGAAGGGCGCACATGGAAATGGAAATGCCACGCTGACTAACCGAATTCTGTCAGGGACTCAGGCACAGCAGACTGGTTGTTGTTATTGTTCTTCTACATTTAGCGAATAGATTCCACAACCACTCTATTAAAGGGAATGGCCATTATATATAAGATTACCTGTCGCCTCAGCGTCATGGGAACATATTGCCACACAATAGTTCTTTGGAGGTCCCTCCTCATTTGTCAATGGATCAAAGGTGCAATCCAAACACTGTCATGATGACATCCATCAATCAATCAGTTGGAGCACCCGTTGGAGTGCCTGTACTACTACAACGACCAGCCCTTTAGGATACATGTATTCGAAAATAGGCCAGCCTGGGCTGGTGTTAGAACCAACAGTACCTACAGGAGAGTGACAAGATCAATACGTGTAAGCAGTAACTGTAGGACCAATAGTCAATTGATGCATCACGATCATTCAGCTTGAAGGCAATCTACTGTCATCTACATGGACTCCGCATTCGACTTATCAATCTCCCCAGTGGAAAGTTGCCGGACTAGCGAGTTATCAATCTAGCGCCAGTCTAAGCTCGGATTACATAATCGTTCTAGGCCCGATAAGATAAAGCATAGCTCCTATCATTCATCACCTCACCGGATGACTCCCATCTGATCTGCGGGCTCAGATTAATAACGTGGTTGGAAGGCCTGCCCATAGAAACCGTAGAATCTACAGACGTCGGAACTGATTCTTGCGATTGCAAATTTGCACAAGATGGAGTCCGAATTAGAGAACTTTAGAGAACAGTGGCGAGCCGAGGTGGCGCGTTCTAGGAATACGGCCACCAGCAGCACCCAGCAGCAAGAGCAGCAACGTCCCCAGAAGGCCCAGGCGGCTTCGTCATCATCGTCATCTAGAGCGCCTCCTTCTAGGAAATCTGAACCGCCCAAAAACCCAAGAATTGCCTCCAAGATTGCATCTCACCAGCATCAAGAAGATGACGACGATCTCACCAGGGGCCAGGCGTTTGATGAACCGGCTGGCCCGGTAACAGCCCCTAATACGCTGGCGGCATTTCAACAGGGCGCTGGAGAAACCGAGAAAGAGCCGGAGACGGCTCTCGAGTTCTACGAGAAGGCTGTGGAAAAAGAGTCCGCCGGCAAGCTCGGGGACAGTCTTCATCTTTACCGCCGCGCCTTCAGGCTGGACAATCATGTGGAGAGGGCCTATCGCGACAAACATTTCCCAGGCCGATGGAACAAGCAGCCGCAGCAGCAGCAGCAGCAGCAACAACAGGCACCACCCACAGACAAGGCGGCGGCCATCAATCCGTCCAATGCACCCGCCACGGTGCCGAACACTGCCCACCATTCCCTAGATGGACCCCCACTGTCGCTACCCGACCTCATCGCCAGTTTCGCCGGGCTGAGCATCCAGCCAGCGCCGCCCGAGGCGGAGGGGATGCCGCCCCCGCCATCACCGCTGTCAGCGCTGCCCGAGGAGATCCTGGTCCACATCCTGCGGGACGTGGCGATCCTGGACGTGGCCGACTTTGTGCGCCTGTCCCAGGTCTGCAAGCGCTTCGCTTTCCTGGTCGCCACCGAGGACCGCATCTGGCGCCGCGTCAGTCTCGGCGATGAATTCGGCTTCGGCGCCATGGTCTACCACTTCCAGCGCGGCATCTCCTGGGAAGACCTGAGCCGCGACGCCCCCACGACCCCCGAGGACGCCGAGAACCGCCTGACCCTAGAGGAGCTGCGGCGGCACCAGAAGGCCGAGGCCGAGGCCACGACGCTGGAGCTGGTGCGGAGCAGCCAGTACGCGTCCTCTTGGCAGAACATGTGGCGGCGCCGCCCGCGCATCCGCTTCAACGGGTGCTACATCAGCACCGTCAACTACATCCGGCAGGGCCACTCGACCGGCAACCAGATCACCTGGAACAGCCCCGTGCACATCGTGACCTACTACCGGTACCTGCGCTTCTTCCGCAACGGCACCGTCATCAGCCTGCTCACGACCGCCGACCCGGCCGACGTGGTCCACAACCTCACCAAGGAGCTCGTGCGCCAGCACGAGAACAAGGCCATGACCCACCTGCCGACCGCAGTCATGGCCGAGGCCCGCAAGGGCCGCTGGCGCCTGTCGTGTCCCGGCCTCGACCAGGACCCCGACGCCGACACCGACCTCGCCGAGGTCGAGGGCGACCTGTTCGTCGAGACGGAGAGCGCCGTCGGGCCCAAGTACGAGTACCGCATGGACCTGGCCCTCAAGAGCGCCGGCAAGGGCGCGCGCAACAACAAGCTGGCCTGGAAGGGCTTCTGGAGCTACAACCGGCTGACGGACGATTGGGGTGCCTTCGAATTGAAGAACGACAAGGCTTACTATTTTAGTCGCGTGAAGAGCTACGGCTTTGGTGGTGTATAGAAACAAGACCATTTCTTGTGAAAGCTTGAAGGACTGACTAGCCTGAATTTTATCTATCTCATGAGCAAATGACATAATACAGAGGCCTGTGCCGTTCATTACAGGACACGCAACCGACTTTTAACCCTCTGCTTCCATCTCGTAGCTGTTGGACCTGTGCTTAGGCTGGAAATTGAAACCAGGATGGGCCGGGCCAAGATACATCTCACTACGACTGGGGGTTAGCATTATGTAGCACTTAAGAGATCCTGAAAGTGAGGTACGTGCTTACCTGATCTTGATCCAGTCCTTGTAGTTATCACTCGCCAAGAGCGTCTCGAGTTTGTTACGGCCCCAGTACGCGGGAGGTCGTTCCTGCAGGCTGGGAGGAAGGTGCTCCAGAACGCCGATGGGGATGTAGCGGTGCGTGAAGCTCAGCCACTCGAGCAAGAACCGTCGCGTGAATCCGATGCCCAGCTCGTCCGAGCCCCAGGCCTCCATCCCGAACTTGCAGAACTTCTCCACGTAGCCCAGCCGCTCGGTGGCAGATTTATCGAAATACTGACCCTTTTCGATTTCCTCGAAGATCCAAGGCTTGATCATGGCACCTCGGGCAATCATGACACTGTCGACCTTTGCATTGTCGACGTGATCGAAGTAGTCGACATGCGAGTAACAGTCGCCGTTGCCGAGGAAGTACATCCTCCCATCGGCCGAGTTGGCCTGTGTGCTGGCGTCGGGCTCCTTCGCCGTGTCCGTCAGGTCGTCCTTCTTCTGGTTATATGACTTGACCATAGCCGCGCACTCTGCGATGTATGACCAATTGGCACTCCTTGTGTAGCGCTGTTGACGGCTTCGGCCATGTAGCGTGACCGCGGCGCATCCAGGGGCCCCCAGGAGATCGCGTTGCTCCTCGCCGCCGAAGGCCAATCTCTCAATGGTTTTGGCCGCGTTCGGCTTAGCATCGCGAACGCCCATACGCAGCTTGGCTGTAATGGGTACTTCGCCAGAAACAGTGTTCATCCCCCGAATCATTCGTTCCATTTTTGTTAGGTGCGTCAAGGAGCCCAGAACCAGCGCCTGTCGAATACACCATATCAATAGGGCACCCGCAGTTAAGGTCAACCACTCGCAAATGGGGCAAGAAGCTGGTAAGTGCCTCGGTCGCCTTAATAGCAATCCAGGGCTGGTTGCGCGAGATCTGGGCACCGAATTTGAGATCCTTCGAGTTGTCGTATCCCTTCACTATCGACCCCTCCGAGGGTGTGTATCGCGGAGGGAGACTTCGGGCGAGGACGCCTTCATAAGAGCCCAATCCCCCTTCTGTCCCTGGAGCAGAGGCATTCCCATTGCCATCTCAGAATACGTGACCTGCGCACCAAGCTCGACACAAAGTCTCCGGAAGGGAAGATTACCCTGTGTCGTCAGCGGAGCAAGCACTGGGGTCTCGCGGCCGAAGTAGATCTTGCGCTTTTCGCTGGGCTTGAGCGGCGGGTCCACGAACTGCGCTCTGAATTCCTCGCGAGCTGTCTTCAGATCCTCTTGGTTTTCAGTGCTGGGACCTCCCTTTTTGTTGTGGAAGTCTCTTGACCGCGAAGCATCGGCATTGAGCCATTGGATGTATTTCTCAGACTTGTCCAGGTTTGCCTTCTTCTTTGCGAGGCTCCATTTTTTATCACTGGTGACGGCATTGACAGTTCCTGGGCGCATGTCTGTAGCATCGTCATCTCCAGAGAAAGGCTGGGAAGATTCGCCGGCACCGCTGAGAACGAGTTCCTTCCGCCCATCTTCACGTTCAATCTCCTGGGAGTGGCTCTTGACAAAACGGCATTTCCAGCCTGACGGGCACTTCCCGAAGGACTCAAATACAGGGCATTTGCCGCCAAGGGTGTCGAGGTCCTCGCGCCTTCCCTGTGCCATGTAGTCGCGCAGGTTGTGGCTCATGTTGCACCTCTCCCCGAATCTGCACTCTCGAGGCGAGAACTCATTTGAATAGGCAATGCTGTTGCAAAGCTTGATGGCGTCAGAGAAGTGACCATACTGGCGGTCCTTGTTCTGCCCCTTCTGCTTCTTGCGGGGCTTCTCCTTCTTTCCATTGCCCCTATCATCGCGGGCATCACCGCGAGCATCACCACGAGGGTCTGGTTTGCCATTGATGGGGTCACTGGTGCTAATGGATCCCTCAGCTGCGTCGTCATCGACTACATTAGTCTGGGCAACATCATTAGAGATAAGGTACCTGGCCATGTAAGCATACTGTGCAGGTGATATATAGGTAAAGAATGGGGAGCATGATGATACTCACTCGGCCTTGATAGCTGCGATGCCCCTTCTCCTGTTGTCGACGGGACCGTCCAGGGTCTTGAGTTTCTTAGATGCCGGCTCGGTTCCATCTTCAGGTTGAGTGACGTCGTTGTCGTTTTCTCGCTTGCTGGCTGGATGAAGCGAACCGTTCAAAGACGAGGACGAATCATCCATCTTTACGTCGGAGGGACCCTCGCTAGCCATGGTGATCTACTAAGTCAGGGGGGGTGTGAGAGAGCCTCAATGCACCGAGATCTCATAACGCTTCTGGTTATGGCACTGTAACTTTGTCATAAATTTTCAGGTCTGCCACCTGGTAGGTCAGTCTGTAGCGTACTTGCACTAAGCTGGTAATTGTAAACCTTGTATGGTCGGTACCTCCAGTCTCGTTAATCGATTGTTGATGTGCCCCATCAAAATTTGTCAGGTACGACCACAGGCACTCTATTGTACCCTCCCGTAGCTTGGACTAGAAGACTAGCACGATCAGTGTCCTGCAATCTTACCCCACCTTCCCGAATGAATACATGTTGCCAGCTTGAGGGATCAATCGGGGAAGCCATATGCAGGTGAAAGTGATATTTACTCCAAGACCCTGATCCGACGAATTCTAATTTCATGCGCCCAAACTCTGACCTCCAACTCCTCCTGCTTCGTGGTACCACACTCATACTCGAGCGGTGCAAGACAGCAAGTAGCAAAATTAGCATCGTCGAATGTCAGTGACGGTGTGCTCGGAAGATCCCGTTTAAGCTCCGAGGCCGTCACCTCACAAAACACACCAGTCCGTCCTCCAGGCAGGTCCAAGCTTACTTGATCACGCAACTTCCAGCTGGAAGACTTGACCAACTTCAGATGAACATTACCTACGATGTGTACACCTGCAAGTACAGGTTGAGTTGCATTGAAGTAGAAAGCGAGAGACCAACTGCATATTAATAAATCAGTCAATCTCATTCTACCTCAAGTTATCAGATTCCTGGCCGAATCGTGGGCACGGCCATCAATACTGGGCTTCCAGTCACACTCGATGCAACATGGGAGGGGTGGACGACGCGAGAGCAGAGTCCGAGGGCGTTGTTCAGCTCCTGTAATTCCAGAAGTGTAATATCACCCAATCAGACGGGACGAAAGCAAGAATCATCAGCTTCATGCAGGGGCTGGCTTGGCTAGACTGGGCTGGATTCAGTTCTAACTCTGCGGTCCGGGTAGGTACGTTACCCTTCCATAACCGGGCTGAGCTGTCTGCGGGCGGGCTACCTACTAGCTCTGGTACTGACAGGACAGGACACTTGAGCACCAGCACAGCACATTGATTGACAGCAAAGCCCCTGGCTGTGTGTCTGGGGGGCTGCTGGCCGTCCTCTCAAATGTCTCAACCAACGGTCCGCAATCCACAGTGAATCCATCCTTGTATCCGTTATTCTTCCTGTTCGGCAGTCTGCTGCTGTCCAGCAACCAAGCTGCTGCACCTAGCGTCTCCGCAATCTCTTGGACTTGGACGAGGGGCCCAACAGGAACAGGCAAAACAAAAACCACATAGCTGGCTGTATTGCATTCCAGTAGTCAGTCCAGTGCTCCAGTGCTCCAGTGTACTCCTTCGTACTCCAGTCGTCGTCGTCAGATCAGACAACGACCAGACCAACGCGAAGACCATCGTTGCTGTCTGTCTGCCACGCATTGACAAACTTTATGCTCCTTTTTCCTTCTTTCCTTCTTTCCAGCTTCTGTCCCGAGTCCAGTCGTAGTTATCTCCTTCCAGACCACCAGCTTAGGTGCCAAATAATTCTTTTTTGATTTTCCTGGTTTGCTTTTTTCAAATTAGGTCCTTGGTGAGATCTGCGCCTGATGCTGCATTGTCGCAGTCTACCCCCCCCTGTTGACATTGACGTCGCGTGCCGGTTACAGTGTTTCGTAACGCCCCAAGCCTGCCCCAGCCTGCTGTCACCAATACACTAGCAACTCCTCGCCATTGCGACCATAAACACATTCTTTTCGAGTTTCTACACTCAGGGGGTAACGACATGTCATTATCGCCTGTCCCAGTTCGCTGATCAATAACCATGGCCGACACGCCCCGTCCTTCCTCATCCTCAAAGACTCGGACAGTGCGCTCCCAAAAGATCCAGCTTCCCTCTCCCACTACAGCCCCAGGCCAAGCCCCAGACCAAAACGAGTCGGTCGACCGCGCCTCCCCATCCGAAGCCATACGCCCGGCCATTTGTCCTCCAAGAGCCAGAGCCACGGCCGGCGCAAGGCCTCGGAGAGTTCGATACGGCAGCGCTCCCAGTCCTCAGCAGCCAAAGCTTCGTTTGCACCGGCACCCCCGCCGCCACAACCGGCGCAGCCGACGCCCGCCTTCAAGACGGCGTCTAACAATGGCGACACCAGCGCCAGCGCGCGCTCCTCGGGTGATATATATGCTGGCTCGTCAACCGAGGATGGAGGCCGAGACAGAGACAGCGATTCGCGACGGCCGTTAGCCTTGCGCTCCACATCTGCCATTGCCAGCAAATCCGCCACAGCCAAAGAGATCCCTCTACGGAAAACAACGGGCCAGGCCGCCCGCACACGTGGCCCCTACACGGCCTTCCCTCCCCTTCAGAATCCCGCGACGGCGCCCGATGTCCCCGCTGCTCCCTCGTCTGGCATGTACTGGTCGCGAGCCCCGGTCTCAGGGGCTGCCCACACGCCTCTCCGTGCTCATACGACGACACTGGTCGGGAGCAATGTTTACGTTTTTGGTGGCTGCGATTTCCGGGCCTGCTTCAACGAGCTGTACGTGCTGGATGCCGACTCCTTCCACTGGAGCAACCCTCATGTGGTGGGTGATATCCCTGTCCCGCTGCGGGCCATGACGTGTACGGCGGTGGGCAAGAAGCTGGTCATATTCGGCGGTGGCGACGGTCCGGCATACTACAACGACGTTTATGTACTAGACACGGTTAACTTCCGGTGGCATCGGCCAAAGATGATTGGGGAGAAGTCGCCTAGTTCGAGGAGGGCGCACACGGCATGCTTGTACAAGAACGGTATATACGTCTTCGGAGGCGGCGATGGTGTCCGCGCGCTCAACGACATCTGGAGACTCGACGTTTCCGATGTGGCCAAGATGAGCTGGAAACTCGTCTCGAGCCCTACGACCAGCAGTCCCAACAGCACGGCGGCGCGGGACAACCGACCGAAGGCCAGAGGCTACCACACCGCGAACATGGTGGGCAGCAAACTGATCATCTACGGCGGGTCGGATGGGGGGGAATGCTTCAACGACGTATGGGTTTACGACGTGGACACCCATACGTGGAAAGCCGTGAGCATACCGATCACCTTCCGGCGGCTGTCGCACACGGCCACCATCGTGGGGTCGTACCTCTTCGTGATAGGAGGCCACGACGGCAACGAGTATTCCAACGACGTCCTGCTGCTGAACCTGGTCACCATGACTTGGGACAAACGGGAGGATATACGGTCTACCGCCCAGCGGGAGAGGGTACCACGGCACCATACTATACGACAGTCGCCTGGTCGTGATCGGCGGCTTCGATGGCAGCGAAGTGTTCAGCGATGTGTGGATGCTTGAGCTGGCTGTACATGCTTATTACTCCCAGATCAGCCATTTTACCATTGAAGTATGATGAGTCAAGTCATGATGGATAACGAAGGAGCGTAATGGGGTTCGTCCGCGGACTTGGTCGAAGTTATGACCATTGACACATGGTGGCCAACCCCAGCTCGACTGGGGCTGACGCCCCCCTTTTTGGTCATATATTGCGTGCATCGAATGGGGGGCGTCAGCTCGTCAACATTTGACCATTGGAGTACAATGCTTACGTTGCGAATACGAGGAGCTTCAGCCGCTGCTCCCTTCAACGTCGGGCTTTGCGGACTCTATTGGATTACCTTATGTAGGATATCTACGCCTGGAGTGTTGGACTCGGGGAAAGGAAGTGCTCGATGGGAGCAACTGAGCACCACAGAAAGGCCCTGCCACCTGCTGCTACATCTATGAGCGACATCTAAGCGGCTCCTGCATAACTTGCAAAAGTTCGAAGAAAGATTAGCAACCAACTACCCATAAGGAGGGACGACGAGTTCTCATTTACTTTGGATACACCATGTTTGTTGGGCGGTATTTCTGTGTATTTTGGGTGAAGGAAAGCGTTTGACGATTGATGGAATAGCGGGAGATCTTTTATGAAATACCCCTTTCTTCGATATCTGAAGCGAAAGAATTGTATAATTATGACATTATTCATAACGATTGACGCTCTCTTTGTACCGTGACAGAAGATGAACATGAATAAGAGAAATCAGAGGAGTTTGTCGAACGTTTCTAGTGGTGGTCGGTCTGAACAGGTCATAAACTCACAAGATCTTTGTATCTTGCTTCAGCAGCTTGTGGTCAACCAGTCTCCCAGCTTGCTTGCCCAAGGGGCAGACAACAAGCGCTCTTGGTACAGCCTCGCTAGAGGAATACCTGTCAGTGTAACGGCGTTCACGTCGATGTCTGGCTTCATCACATTCAACGTTAGAGTCCTTTAAGATGAAGAAGCCGTCGTACGCAACATCAATCACCACCCCTTTCTGCGTTACTCACAAAACCGCACCCTCTCTCGCCTCGAAGTAAGCTTCCTCCCAGCATTCATACCCAATTATAGTCCCGACCAGGCATCGGTCTTACATACATAAATGAAACCGTCGTAGGTCACCGTTAGCGGGCTTGTAAACGGCGTGTGGGTCCTTCCCTTCTCCTTTCCTATCACAGGTTGTTGCTGGTGGAGCCGGCTCACCCCCAACATACTTGTCTTGCATGGACAGATAGGCCCTCCTTTACGCATCGCATACACACATACGTACGTGTAGATACTGGCCTGTAGACTCGTTTTAAATCGCTGGTGGAAACTATATGGAATGATTTTGGTCTAATACCCACTACGTATATACATGGTATGACACGACAACATCTGACTGGCTCACGAATGGTAATGGCCGCCTGCTAATCTTGTGATCTTGTTATGCTCCGCCGCCCGCACTCGTGAACAGCGTATTTAGACATAAATATCAGCCGCCACCCTAAACCGTATCCGTTGGTCGTTGTGTAATCTTCGTAAACGACGTCGTCCTCCTCAAATGTCCCGTGGACACTGTGACATCGAGACTCCGATCATCCGTGGACCGATGCCACACACGCCATCCACTTTGGGGTAATATTCTTCCCGGACAACTACGGGCCTACGAGGCAGTGTTTGTGGTGGGTGCAATGTCTGCGTGACATTTCATTCTTAGCACTTCTATGTCTAGTATCCAATACAACATACAGGGCTGTCTATCTTGATTACGTTTTATTCCAAAGCCCGCCGCCCCCTTTAGGGCAATTCTGTTGCCATATGGGGCCGGCCACCAAGATAACTAACGTACAAAGAAACAAATGGAAAGGGTATGAAGCGAATGAACCACCCTAGCCATGCGAGAAGCAAAAACCCTCTTAACTCCAAGCCGTGTAAAGCAATGCCGCATTGTTTTGTTTATTCAGTCTTTCCCAACTACAAAACATGTCATTCGCTTGACGAGTTGCTGCTCACAGGAAGCATACACAACCCTTAATCAGTCGCGATTGACATCCAAAGCAAGAACGATGAAATGGGGTTAGTCTCATTTCCGGGCGCCCTCCTTGCCTTCATGCGTCTTCGCCTTCTCGCGGTCGGCAATACGGCGCTCCTCGGCTGCGACCATATCCATCCAGAGGTCCTGGCCCTCGTATTCCTCCTTGTGCACGCGCTTCTCGATGACCTTCTTGTGCTCGGGGTCCTCGGGGTCGAGCACCTTGACCGTCTCCCAGCGGCCCTGGCCGGAGCGAGCATCGGCGGTCTCGAAGGCGGCGGTGGCGATGAGGACGGCGAGCGTCAGACCCTGAGCGTAGACACGAGCCTGGACCAGCTTCTGTGACGTGGACAGGAACTTGTTACGGCCGACCATGATTCCGGCGAGGCCCATGGATGCGATCCACGAGGCGAAGACGATCGAGTAGCGGTTCTGGCGGCCCCAGTCGTTGAGGCGCTCTGATGTTGTCTTTTGTTGATCGGCGATCTGGTCCAATTTGGTGGCCTCATCGACGTAGAAGTTCATGGGGTTATTCTTCTTGTGGAAGTCGATGCTGTAGCGCTCGGCGTTGACAATGGCGCCGAACGTCCCGGTGGACGTCACCAAGAAGGAGCGGAACGGCAGCGTCAGGCCGCGGAACGCCGGGTAGCGCTTCGACGCGCCTATCACGCCCAGCAGACCGAGACCGACGCCCAATGTACCTCCGATAAATCCGCCCTTAAGCACGGAGTTGTAGTGGGCTGTTTCCTCTTCCTGTGAGACGACCTTCATTTTGGCGGGGTTTCTTCGTTAAGCGATTCTGGGGGAATGCGAGTAGTATCGAGTCTAGTTGAACGTTCGACGAGAAGAAAAGCAGGTAAAGCAACGCCCGGTCTTGTTATCCTCTTTCGGCCCCCTTTGAATTGAGTATTTTTAGTGTACGAACGATTGTCGTCAGATGAGGCAGGTCTGTCCACAGATGAGTGTAGGTTTGTAGATGGAGCTGTAGGTCCGGTTCACACGTTTGTATCGAGCCGTCTGTGGTTTGCGGAGGAGTGGTATGATATGAGAGGTATTTGATACGATATAGAAAATGCGGGAGCGGGATAAAGGGCTGGACCTCTTGTGTCGCAGTCAAATCTGTATATACAAAAAGAGTATATTGAGAAGTTACAAGGATAAACAGCTTCAGGGAAAAAAGGCCTTTAGGTCTACGGGAGTTCCAGGGTAGGTTTTCGTTGGTTGGCAGAAGCTGAATAAGTTGGGCGATGGTTTCCCCAGGAGCTTGGAGCCATTTAAACTTGCATCATGCGATTATTGATGATATCATGCCAGATTTGAAAGCTACGCATTCGATTCTCTTTTTTTCAAACCCCGAGCGTACACCGAGAGGTGGCAGCTGGCACGGCACTGGGCCGCTCTCGGCCACTTGGTCTCTGTCAGCTGTCCGCAGCTGCAACTGGAGCAGATTTTTGCGCTTCGCCGTTTGGTTCGCTATTCGGCGTTTTGCTTGCTTACCTCAAGAAAACAAAAACCAAGGTAGTCAACCTGTCACCGGGTGGCGCATTGCGACAAATAGGCGGGAACAAGCGCCTATTGTTCGCGAAGTCCCGGGTCAGAATACGGGGAGGCCGTTCTTCCGGGCGCTTCTCCCGCATTCATTCATCCAGCTCGCGTGAGATGCCGAATGACAGGATCTCATTTGACTGCTACGGTGCAACCTTGAATCTCACAGGTTCGACGTTTGATACAGCTGTGGACTTTCCCGGCCTCTGTCTGGTACTCAAGCCCGGACCCTACGCCGCGGGATTTGGTTCGTCCCTTTCCGAAGGTGTTTGGTAATGCCTGAGCGAAACTGTATAGTAGGTACTTGTTTGACTGCTTGACTTGAGCATTGGGGGGAAAGGACAGTAATTCATCACGACATCTAAATTTATGGGAAGAAGATTCAATGTACTGTAGCAGTCGAGGATACAATAACGTTTTAGGGGATCTTAACCATCTTTAAGCATAACACCGCATGGTGAAATTTGGACAGGATCAAGTGAACCTAATAAATGCACAGCAATGGAAGGAAAGTGCGTGCGTGCTGGGTTCGAGGGAACATGGGGCTAGTTGCTGTGAATTCCCAAGTACAGTACAGTAGCCTGGTACCCTAGAATTTTTCTAGAAGTCCATCCGCCGCCAACATCCCGGAAACTCGGCGAGACTGCGGGCACAGCCCATCGGCAAGGCTGATTCCCTACGCCGTACCTTGCTCTCGCCTCAAAACCCGAGCGATGGGATCCCAGGCCAAAACCAGATCCCACATGCCTCGGCAGTCGCTGACTGGTCAGTCTGGACTTGAGACTCTCCAGACAGGGACCCCCAAGTGTTATTATGTTTGAGAAAAGCAAGCGGTGTGTGACCCCGGGCTCCCCAACAACCGTTTGACCGCCACGATGTCTCTTCAAGCGAGTGGATGTGCTGAAGTGTTTGGCTGGGGTTGAATTTAGTCGGCACTCAGCATGATCGAAGCAGCTGCAATACACCGCGAGTCAGATAAGGCGGGCATTTACGCAGTCACTTGTCAGCGTAATATGATATAGTTATTATAATTACTGTTCATATCGGTGAGGAAAACCTGAAACGTGGGATAAACCACTGGATCGGGGTGTTACTATGCTTGCTAATATCGGCGACTAGGGGTGGTAATATGACACCTCGAAGGTTGACGATAAACAAGTTAGTTGGAGCTTGCTGTCTCCTGGGCTTTTATGTCGTTAAGCCGTGTCACGTCGAGTCCCGCATCAACCGTGACACAGCTTAGACTGGCTGGTCATAAGAGCAATCAAACGACCCGCAAAGCCGTTGGGCGGTGCTTTTTGGGAAGAAGGCGTAACCCCTTCCCTGTGAATATGGCTCTGTATATAGGGGTGCTGACCGGAGATATGATCGCATCGCTCGCATTTACGTACAAGGGCCGAAGATTATGCAGGGACAGGACGGACCGTTAGTAAACATCCATATTATCCTGTAAACGAGATCAGTAGAGACGCGGCTGTCGTGGCGCATTGTCCATTTCGCGCTGGGCAACTTATATATGGAGCCAATGTGAATGTGACGACCTGGTGTGTCCCGGCACGATGGTTTCCACGAGGTTGCGCTCGGTGAGGGGCGTTCCATCAAATCGGCCGGAGCGAATCGGCCATTACGTTTCAAAGACTCCATGTTCACATGGAGAGGGCCAGCATTGACAAACCCACCGACTCCTCACTCTCCTCAGGCTCCTCCTCTTTCGACCTACTCCTCATTTCTGATCTGTCCAACAGCCGAGTCGCGACGACCACAACGCTCATGTTGCTCATTCGAGCGGAGGGGACCAGGAAGTAAAGCTGACACGGCTTGGCCTGGGTAGTACACTAACAAAGCAGACCCCACCCCACATTTGGGAGTGAGCGTGTCTTAGGGTCCCCCTTCGACAACAACAATGGCCACCACACACGTCGGGAAATGACTTACCCACCATCATCAGTGGCTGCCGCGCTGCCGAAGCGGGAAATCGCCAGAGGCGGTGAGTATGCAACTACTCAAGCGAAATCTCTCTGTGATCAATCGCGTGCGATGTTTGAGTCTAGGATCCCGTGGTAGATGGGGAATAAGGCAGCTGGTGATGTCAACCTGTCGGTGAAGTTGCCACAAAGAAACAAGCAGTTATTAAATTTGTTTTTACAGTGTTTTCTTCTTTTTGAATGGCAGGTTCTGGTGTAGGGTATTTCTTTTTCTGTTCTTGCCTGTCGAACCGGACCTGCTCCGAGCTTGTCTGCCTGCCGCTCGGCATACGAAACCCTTAGAAATTACTAATATCCCGTAGAAATATATTGTGTGGATCTCAGATAGACCAACCTTGAGAATGGCGCGAAACTCTTCGGGATTGAGGAGATTCGGTCGGATATAAGTTCTTGAGACGGTTCCCGCCACAGCAGGCTACCTACCTATCAAGCGGGCAAGGCGTCAATGCCGCCCGGCCGTGTCCGGTATCGAGATAGAACAATGGATGGAAGCGATCAGAGGAACAGGACCTGATGGAAAGGATGGATGTTCCCGTCTCTCTTCTTGACTAGGATCATGCAGAGCGCTTGGCCAGCAACAATTCGACCGCTGACTGGCTCGCCTCTCGTTGCGGTTGCATGCAGATGCAGCTTATTCTTTATTGCTCGAGCGACTACGGCACTGGGGGTGGTTAAGAGTTGAATCGCGTTGATGCATTAGCGACCAGAAATGTGTCCTGGGGAAACCTGTTGTAATGGTATGAATGACATTTCCTTTTACGGCCAAGGTTGAGGGTTGATCCTTGCGGAAGTTTGGGTCCTCACAGGGTCCAAGTTCAAGAGAGGCACAGAATGACGGACGAGAAACCCCACCAAACGCCGAGAATGGCACTTTGCATCGTGTCACAACGCTTTCGACGTAAGTAGGTAGCAACGCCAACAGATGGACAGGAAACCGTGTCTGCTTGGTTCACCTGCCTGCAACCTAGAGTATCGGTCATCTCCTGACGATCATGGTGCCCAAAATCCGTGGTCGGCTACAGTCCGCCCCGGCTGCCACACTTGTGTGTACGCTTGGGGCGTTTATCGGCTCCGATGCATGATGAGTGCGCTGACGCTGCTGAACCAAGACGCGAGGGGCGGTACTAATGAGTCTGTTGGTGCTACCTTGTCTCTAGGCCGGGCCGGACTGGACTGGGGCTTGAACCAATGCCGCTTCACGCCCACTTTCCTTTGGTGGCTCTCCCGTTTGATTGCCGCCGTTCTCGTCACCAGCGGGATTGTTTGCCCCGGAGGCAGTCCCAGAGCATATTTCCCGCGGGATAGGTTACAGTAAGAGACTCAACGACGCCACCACCGGAAATAGAAACTCCTTAGCTCGCTGTTGGGAGTGCACGAGATGTTTCCTTGCTGCTGGATTAGGCTTTACCCGCGCAGAACAGCCGCAAACCTGAGAAGGTATCCCACGTTTGAATAACTCTCATCGGTATGCAGTTTGGGCTTGTGGCCTGAGATAATTATGTAGGTACATCTTGCGCACGACGTGTGATCTATCGTGGCGTGGGTACGTGCTTTCAACAGGGGGTTTTCTGGTGGCACAGCCTGTAACATCCGTGGTGTTTGCAAAGTACCTCAACTGGGTTAATAGCCGATGAGTGAGTACTGGGGCCGCTCGCGACTAGTTCAGCCTAGTTGAATTAAATGGCTGGGCCTCTTCGTTCAATGGGGTGTAAGACACCCATGCTGTCAAGGCCACTAGGGCAGAACCCAACTTGGTAGTCGATGCAGCCTCATGAGTCAAGCGGCCGTTAGTACACTGGCAGAGAAGCACTGGAGAAGAGCACTTGAGTGGATTGTGCGAAAAAGGGATCGAGATGACGCCGGACGGTCGGTCCAATTCCTGCCTCTTGACGTAAGTGTACATTGCGCAAAGAGGATCTTCTGGGAGGATCTGAGGTCCAGTTCCAGCCGCGAGCAAGATCGTTTTCCGAGAGAGAAACGCCCAAAGGAGGCATGATCAAGACAGGCGGAAGGTTAAGAAAGGCGGCGTTTTAGAGTACATGTAACTCCCCGTATGTGCGCAACACCAGTCAGAGGTCGTGGCTGAGGTATGTAGTCATAATCATTCAGTAATAGTTGCAAACTCAGTCGAGTCGCCGCCGCCTGGGGGGGGGGGGAATTTCGTCCGAAGTGGTTTGTTCGAGAAACAATACGGTTGCCGCAGCACCTCAACATCTAGCCTTGTTGGGTTAGTTGCCCATGCATGCTAGCCGCCCCAAGGAAATATCCAGGTAATCACATCGTCACTTCAAATGGAAAGCATTGCCATTTGATGCCCATTGCCTCCGCACATACACGTATGTACAGCAGAGTGAGTCCTTTTTCGCCCACAGTGGTGTCGTTTGTCCCTCGTAACGGAGGTGGCAGACTGATGTAATCGAGTGCTGATCAACCAAGTCTGTAGATCGTCTTCCAAAGTCTATCACGAAAGCCAGCCCCGATATCATATTTCCTTCCTTAGCTGCCAAGGCCAGTCCAAGACGATTGAGAATCATCGACTCCGGGATCCCGGCTTACTTGCATGAATGGGTCTCACCATCAAATTGATCATTAGTGACTCGCCCATAATATCAAAGTGTAACCCTGACACACTGGCACTACACAGTGACTGCACACCCTCTTCTGCGTCTGACATGCATACATGAGTCAAGATTGAAGACAAACAAGATGGCGATGATCGGGAAGTGGTACATAAGTTGCCCTCATCTCAAACGTCAGGGATGAACCGATACCTACTTTCCTGGGCCAAGGCGTCAATCCGCTCTCTTGGATGTCGGGAAAGTGATGATTACCTACGAGCATTTGATCGATACATTTGTAGTACCTACCTGCGTTCATAGCGTAGGTACCCAGAAATTGCTTCTTTTGTTCGCAACGAAAAGTGGCTCTCGACGGCAGATCATTGGCTACCGTGACCGAATCCGGCTGGCTGGCTTCAGTCTCCCCCTGCCTCCATCGAATCCTTTCTGCATATGTTGAAGCTACGACATCGAACGTCAGGTGGCTGGTGGCCTCTATTTGGCAGGCAGAAGCTGTCAGTTCCAAGGCGGAAGAGGTTCGTACCCCCGTAAAACCGCTCGATTCGTAGCTTACTCGTCAATCCAAGTCGGAGTAGAGTGGCCTATCGGGGCCGGACACACCCAAATTCTATATGCCTCCTCCGGTATGTCCAACCCACGAGACGCGCAACACAGATATCTCCACAAGTTGAGGTGCAAAGCATCAACTTGAGCGCCACATCTATCATCAAAATGGGACGTGTGCGGTATATACTCCATCTCCAGTTCCCCATTTCATCTTGTCTCCTCATCTCGTCCCAAACCAGGGACAGGCTGTCGAGGCTCTTGCGTCGCAGTAGCGCTCTCCTCGCCGACTCCGAGGGTCGGGATCGTCTTATTAATCAGTGCATGAGCCAGCTTGTTCACTGCGCGAACGTAGACTCGAGCGGGAAGCAACCGACTTGCTTCATGATTTCCTAGGTAGCTTATCACACTATGTACTGGAATACCCACGATTGACCAAGGCCCAAGTTAGAGGCAAACCAACTTGACTCACCATTGGAATAAGGTTACAATTCCCATGTGGCATCTGCAGCCACGGACCCTCGGAGTAGATTAGTCCTCACTCCAATTCTTGGTTCGCCTTCTTCTGGGACCAGTACTGCTGCTACATGCTGCCGTACTTATAAGAGGGGGTGGTATGTAGATTGGAGCCTTCGCGCGCTCATAAACCCATCAACACTCCCAGCCGCCTGCCCGCCTGCCCGCCTGCCGAGACCAGGTCAGAAACGAACCGGACAAAGTTGCTTTTTCTCAGGATTCCCTCTCCGTTGACGTTGCACGGTATTGACGGTAGCCACAGCCCAGTCCAAGTCGCCTGAGCCGAGTATCTGCCACCCCGTCCGCCCCTCGACGTTTCTGCTTTCCACTACGACTCAACGACGAGCAGCCTTGATCCTGGGCTGTTTGTTGCTGGCGTGGTCGACTAGCCACTTCCCTGGACCTTGAACCTGGACCTGGACCCTTTGGAAATTTAGTCGCGTCAAGCCGCTGTGCTGCTTAAACGACTCCGTTTTCCCTCCAGCCCAATTATCCATTACACATACCCCATAACTGCTCATATCCATCCGTCCATTCATCCAATTCATCCATAACCCCGACCGCCTCCTTCGTAAAGCCTACGGCGGCCACAGTTTGGGAACCCATCCTGACACTGCCAGGCCTGGGAAGTACTTTCCCCTTCAGTCTGGTCTGGGTCTGGTACATGCTCGGTAGAGTGACGAGCAAGTAAAGATCCCGTACTTGTGACCAGTCTTGCACCGAAGCCTAACACCCCCATAAGCGGCAATTCAGACAGAGTGCAGGGGGGGTGCATGTGCATGCAGGTGGTACTTACCTCACAAACTTATACATACACCTACCACCATCCAATCCATCCATACATAACATCTTATGATACCTCATTAAGTCGGCATCCCTCGCATCCCATCGTTCTATTTCCGATTTCTCTTATTCACTTCTGGTGCACATACGCAAACAATCTGTTGTGATAACCAGAGTGGTCTGTGGAATTTGGATAGTATACCTCTCTCCCCTCGTCGTTTTGGACTGCATTTACCTACCGCTGGCGATTGACTGCCTGCCTGCCTATCCATCCGCAGCCGTACTACTTTCCAGAAGTGCCCTAGCGCTCCGACTTGCTTGTACTCGCTCCTCTCTCTGTTGTCTCCCACTCCCCTCGTGCGTTGCCTCTTTTCCCGGATATTATTCAGAGGAACCCCACATCGCTGCCATGAGAGGCATAGGTTCTTGGTTGACAGGCAAGACGGGTACATCCACGACAAATAGTCCAAGCAATAACACCCCCGAACACCCGTCTGCCAGCCGCACCAGCAACGATACGTTTGCAGGCGATTCCGCTGTCGCCGCCGCCGCTGCTCCTACACCATCCTCTTCACATTCTCTCGACTCGCCTTCACCCTCACCACAGCCTGCAACGCCCGTCGACACGACTAGTAGTCACTTTTGCACCCATTCATCCACTAAGTCGCAACCCATTAATATCGCTACCCTGAACATCCGTTCTTCGCGGTCGCAATCACCCACCACCCTGAACGACCTTGACCACAACAACAGCAGCAGTTCCCACAACCAAAATTTCCAGACCAAGCCCCTCCAAAACCAGGTGCACACCAATCCAGACTTTATTGACGGAATTTCTACCGACTACGTCCCCAGTGATATAGACGGCGACCTCGACATGACTGCACCGGGTCTTGAGCCGGCCTTTGGCCGTGGTCGTCATGATTCCTTTGTGAGCGCTGGGCCGAAACCCATCTCCATGAACTCCAACCGCGACCAAGCACGTGGCCGCCGCGAAAGTCTCGGAGGCAGTCTTATGAACGGCATGAGCTGGGGAGGCCTGTCAATCGGAAGTTTTATCCGCGACGAGTAAGTTATTGCCATCTTGCGTGCCACCACCCCGCGTCGATTTGCTGGCGTTTTAAGACACTGGCACAGAGTTCTTGACGTGTAAGTCGCATCGTCCACTGACACTTCTGCGACAGCCTCATGGTGACCGGCTCACCCTTTACGGGCGCACAGCCGTCGTCCTCGTTCCATTCTTCGTCTTATATCCCCAAGATGGAGGCCGAATACCTGCGCAATTTTGTATGCTGCGACCAGAAGTTGGATACCATGCACGATCTATTACGCCATTATGAAACAGTCCATACGAACAACAACGTGCAACCAAACAGGACAAATGTTATGGGCCAAAGGCTGTCGATGAGCAGACCATCGGGGTCTGGCTCCGCGCTGCCGGGTGCAACGCATAACGGGCAGTCCTTCGCACCCACCAGCGGCGGTTTCGGCCTCGGCCAACAAGGTCGCAATATTGCAAGCAACGGAAATGGCTTGGGCTTCGGTGGTATTCAGATGGGCCGGCAACACTCTGGGCTGGATGGCTCTTCTCACAAGCAGTCCCAGCTGCTTAACGTTCAAGCCCACGACGACCTTGATGCGATGGGCGACATGGAGATGGAAGACGCCGTTGGACACATGGAACTCGATGATAGCACTCAGCGTACTATCCAACAAACCCGGCAAATGTTTGGTCAGCAGCAACGGCCACAATTGCAACTTAACCTGAACGGCACCAACATGCAACAGCAGGCGCTTCGGACCTCGCAACCTTCCACCCCGGGCACGTCCAACTTCGGCTTCCAAAACAACCCTACTGTCTCGTCGGTGAACACGCCGACTCTCACCACACAACAACCGAATGGCGTTGACGATGGCCTTGGTGGGATGGGCAACCTGACGGATTTTGGCGACTTTTCTCAGGACCTTGGTTTCTTCATCGACGACCCAGCCAAGCGTCTGTACAGCCCGAACGGAGCTTCTGCGCAACAACGTGCTCTGCAGCAGCAGATGGCCCAATTCGGCCTGGATCAATCTCAGTTTGGCGACATTACTGACCCTCAGCAACTAGCCATGCTGCAGCGTGCCATTGGTGGTAACCCAGGTGGTCTTATGATACCCCGCGAAGAGGACAAGCCGTTCAAGTGCCCAGTCATTGGATGCGAGAAAGCATACAAGAACCAGAACGGTCTCAAGTAAGTTTCCCTTGTTGGGCATGTTTTTTTTGTCGCATTAGCTCTCCGGAATGCGGTTGCTAATCGATTATGCAAGGTACCACAAACAACATGGTCACCAAACACAACAGTTGCACGAAAATGGAGATGGCACATTCTCCATTGTCAACCCAGAAACATTGGCCCCCTACCCCGGCGAAATGGGCATGGAGAAGGAGAAGCCACACAAGTGCGAGTGGTGCAATAAGCGATATAAGAACCTGAATGGCCTGAAATACGTGAGTTTTGAGTTTATCCCTTGGGCCGCTATCGGATCATCTAGTGGCTAACATTTGCGGCAGCACAAACTACATTCACCACCTTGCGAAGCCATGGCTCAGATGGCCGAGCTGAAGGCTTCGCTAGCTGGTGGTAATGCCACTGGCAACCCAATGAACCTCAACTTACCGGACACGCTGAACCTCAACACCATCAACATAAATATGTCCCAGGGACTACCTGGCATCGGCGAAGAGATGCAGATGTGAATGGGTGCGTCTCTGGACGAGACCATGGCACGAGACTGTTTGTCACCCTCGGCAGCGGCTCTTGGTCGTGTTCCTACACCAAAGACGTGGCGCTGGGCTTCTCCTTCAAATTAGACATTTCACACATAGACTGGATACAGCTGGCCTTTTCCGCCACGGCCTCAGAGGCTTTCACGTTACAGCTGGGGAAAAGTCATGTTTTCCATTATGCATTGGGGCTGGCGTTCGAGGTTGCTTTTGCACGGTTGATTACCGTATATACCCCGATAGACTTGACGCTTGCATCACTCGGTATACGAAAACACCTTACATGAGTGAGGTGAGGAAGGAATGGAGGTTTATTAAAAGTTATTTGGTCTTTTGTTCGATGTCACAGCAGCGTTATTTGCCACGGCACCGCAGCGCAATCCTCTCAACTCGTTTCCCTTTCCCCTCTGTTCTGCTTTTGCTGTACGGAGTATCCAAAAGTACATAGGCGTTCTTTCTCATGAATCTACAGCGATTACCTACTGCCCCTGATAGCTCCGGCCAGAATTGTAGATTGATTGGCCTGTAGTCTGCGGCCTGTATAGTCCGGAATCCTGATTTGGTGGCCGGAAACATGCTTCCTCTACGTCAGCGCGGATGGCTGTGGTGTATCCCCCATGTGAAGTTCCAAGGCTGGAAGTTCGGCAATGGGAGTTCATGAAGGTGGACCGAGAACCCGGTAGCCCACCGTACAAGCAATGACTCGCGTTACAAGCCTGCGCACCCTCTGGCCGACGCTAACGCGGGGCTTGCAGCAGAGAGTCCTTGAGAGTCCATCCATGCACGACGTTACCCAGTAACTACTAACAAGGCAGGAATGTCTGTGCATAGCGATCGTGCATTCCATCAATCCATCATCACTTTTTATGCGCCGTACGTAGTATTGAATGATGCCTGTTGGTTGCCTACTACTCCAAGCAGCCAAGTGCATGGATGGACCCGTCCCTCGCATCGCAGGGGACAGAGAAGATGCCAAGGTAGATAGATGTTCAACGCCCGTTCGTTCGTTTCACTCCATTCGTCATCGCGATGGAGGCAAGATGGGAAAGAAAAAAAACAAGCATGGCTGCCACGCTGCATGGTACCTTGCAACAGGGGGCGTGCAACCTGGGAACCAACAGACAACCCATCCACCCACTCCCACCGCTACGACCAAACCGGGCGCCGATGCGGCGACACCGCCTTGGGCCTTCATTGGCCCGCCCGTTCCCTTTTTTCTTCAGCTGCAACGCGCAACACGATCCCCTCGTCAGACCGAGGGCCTATAGATCGCTACGTAACTTAGCTTCATCAGCCTCCTCCTCCAGCTCCTCCCTGCCCTTGGCCCCCCCTGTCTACGGAGTAATTACTCGATCCCTCTTTCATCTCCAGGTTGACAAGTACGAACCGGTCTTCCTCATCAAACCGGACCCCTCGCCGCCTCCTCTGACTAGTAAAACTACTTCATACCAACCCTTAGAAGAGCCGAAGCTATTACGTCTTCAATAGCCAAGTCCCCCCGAGATATCACCATGGCAAGCGCCGCTGGGGCGGGGGAGGGAAGGGCAAGGAAGGCATGGCAGTGGATTGTGTTGTGTTTTTTCATGCTCCTCTTGGATACACCCTCGTGAACGCGCGAGCTGCGAGCTTCAATTCGCTTTGGTTCTGATTCCATATATTCCTATTAGTGCGTCTTTCTACATATGTAAGTGAGTGGGATCCGTTTCAGTCTCTGGCTCTGAGGCTTGAGCATGGCTTTTTGGACGCACGCCCAGAAGCACGCCATTACCCGACTACCTTGTACAGTTGCACCCGATGTGCCTAACTTAACTTGATGCTACCTGGTTACCCATCCACGCTCACATATATCTGGAGTGTCCCAAATGGAGAGAGATGGGGGCTCTCTAGACCAAGGAGGAGTACCATGAAGCATGGCCCCTCCCCGCGCAGCTGCGCGACACAGTTCCGCACAGCAATCATACGGGGGCTCCATCGACAAAAATTTGTATTCTTTGTCATCTAAATCTCACTACAACGGAGTATACCTTGCGGCTACTCATCCACTCCATGAGCCAGCCTATGTTACTTGTTGCCACCTGCTTGCCTCCATCTTCGGCTCATCGCTAGAACGCACGCTCGTTTTTTCCTTCCTTCCTTTTCCGTGGGGCCGAACCAAGAAAAGATGATTAATGCCTTTGCGCGACACGGTAAGAAAAGCCCCGAGAACCAAACTTCGTTCAAGTGCCGGCGCCAGGTTCGCGCGGCAATTCATAATATTATTATTATTTCGCGCTCGCTCGCTCTCGCGTGTCGCCCACTACGGAGTAACTCATCCATTGATCTATCTGCACCTCCTCCTCCCCTCCTCCATCCTCCACTACTGCTCTCCTCCTACTTCTCCGTCTCAGGGTCCTTCTTCATTGCCCCCCAGACGTGGATACGGACGAAAACGAGCGTGAAACTCTGGGCCCTGAGAGGAGTTTCTGTCAGTAAGGCCCGCTAGTCCAGCCAGAATCCATCTATGTAATGTGGTGTAGCAGCTTGTGTCCGAAACCAAGATCACCCCTCCCATGTTGATCAAATCTGGAATCACATAGCCCTAGTGTCGCGTGACGAATGGAGTCTTGGAGGAGTCTTATTCTTCGGCCGAAGCTACGGGTCGAGCGTCTAACTACATAATTCTACTGTACAGTGCGTCCAGAAACCAGCAGGAAGCGACACTTCTATGTATCCATCTGGGCAGTCCTACGCTAGTAGTAATACATGATCATGTGGATAAGGACCCCTATTCTCGAACATGAACATGAACTTATGAACCACCCCGCATATGCCAAATTCCGTTCCCAACTCCGAGCTAAATATCACCGTCGTAAGCAAAAGATATGGGCTGCCTTCAGACAGTGGCGCATGTCTGGCGTGCATAAACCCTCATAGCTCATACCGCTCATGCAAATCATGCCCTTCTTACCCCTCCCCGTCAGTCCCTCTCGACGGAGCTGTGAGTCAAATCAACGGCCCCTCCCTTGCTGAGGTGGCACCTACATCTGTCAGATCTCCTCCCTATTACTGGAGTCAAGGACGACGGGCTTACTAAGCAAGATCCATGCCTTCAGAGTCGTCCATGTCGGACGGTAGAGCCTGCGTACGCTCGCTGCTGATGCTACCTTTGCGAGACATGCTGGAGTTGTCGAACCGATTCCCATAGCTTCCATCGACATACTCCAGCTCTTCCCCGCCGATGACACGACCTTCTGTGTCGATCTCCTGAGACAACTCGACCAGGGCGGAGCGTGGAAGTCGCAGGAAGCCTTGCGTACGCACGATCCGTCCCCAATTCGTAAGGCAGAACGAGGCGGCCCTCTTTCTCAGCCACTCTTCGTTGGCTAAGCCTGCACAATACCAGATGATACAGGCGTGAAGAACATCCAACTCCTTGGCCAACCTGTTGACACATAGGAGACGGAGATGGGGGATGTTGTAAATATTCGACATGACGAGCAATCCTGCCACGTCGGCCAGATCGGTTACGCCGTCATCTGCATGAATGCTGTCTGTATATAAGTGAGGAAGGCCTTCACAACGCTGTACGGCTCGGGAATGTGCATCTTCTTCGTATGGAATTCGGCCATTTGAGCATTGTACATCCGCGCGAAGTGCGGCCATCTAGCTTGAAGGATGAGTTTGTGCACATAGATGGGCGGTGATGTCGCCGCATCCGGGGAGAGCCAGTTCTGGTCAGCTGGGACGTCGCTGGCCCGGAATTGGCCAGCACTCATCATGTCATCATCCTCATAGTCTCCGGCAAGAGCTGTGATGACGAAATCAGTCCCGCTACCTGATTCAGGCGGCTGGTTGAACAGTTTCGCTAGGTCGGCTCCTAAGCCTTTGGAGGGTTGTTCATGGGACCTCTGAAAAGATGGCCGGGATGACTCAGCTCGGGGCTCCGGGGCATTGTTCCCCAGGAAACCATATCGCCGAAGATCAATCTCTACTATGTCGCTCAGGTATTCTTCAGAGACTGCAGGAACCATGTCATGGCCCGAGTTATCTTTGGGGCAGCCAAGCAACCAGGCCTTTGTACCATCCTCGTTCATAGTACAATAATGCCAATCGTAACCAGCCTTGAATATTTCCCGTCCTTCGGCTAGCTTCTGCCACCGCAAAGCTCCTAGGTCAAGCGAGGATAAGGAACAGTCTTTCGGGGCTATAGTAGCTGCCGGAGTTACAAAGTCGAGAAGTGTTCCTGCTGAATAGATATGGAAATGCCTCCCAGCGCCTTGCGACGGGACATTGGCGCCAGAAACGAACTTCATTGCCGATATTGACCCAGGTGCCATCGGAGCATATGTCTTGAGCTGGAAAGAAGGGGTGTTGACTTGTGCCGTCCTAGAATTAGCAGCGTAGCCTGAAGCCCCTATAACCGTGGGGCTGCTGATAGAGTATGGTTGTCGCGGCGATCCCGTTGTTCGGCCAATAGACGAGTGCCTGTCTGACACGCCCATATGAGGACTTGTTTCAAACGCAGGGCTACCCTTAAGATCGAGCCACCACAAATCACCAGTCTTGTCCATATCCTCGCTGAGACCGCCGAAGACCCACAGCCTATCACCCCAGATGTACGCGGAGTGATCGAATCGGCTTACAAAGCGCCAAGATTTAGACCATGTGCTAAGTCTTGAGATCGAGATAACAGATATCATCGAGAACATAGTTGTCATGGCCCGTGATACCACCGATAATGAACAACTTGTCTTCGTGCAGAACGGCGGCGTGACGGGCTCTACCTTTCGGTACGGGGCCATTGACATGTGGCTGCATCCAGTGCGCTGTTTTGAGATCGAACACTATCAGATCCGAGAGGTAGGTGCGGTGCTCGTTTTCGCCGCCGAACACGAGCAGCTTGTCGCCTTGATATAGCGTCGCGGTGTGGCCTGAAATCATGTCTTAGCGGGTGAGTACAGAGCCTGCGAGTCGGACAAGACCTACCCATTCTAACGCCCGGGATGTCACCAAAGTTATCCACGAGACTCCATTGGTGGCTGATAAGATCTAACTTCAGGACGTGGTTGTAAACTTCATCGGTATACTGGTCGAAGCCGCCAAAGGCATATATATGATTGTTGCCACAGTAGGTTACGGAGGCGTTGACAAGGCATGCCGGGCGCGAACCAAGGGTCCTTGTGACTTTTGGCCGATAGCTTCCGTCAATCATGGCCCGGTTCTTGATCGGGGAGTTGGGCATGACGAAGGTGTTGTTGGAGGATGCGACAGAAGCCGGGGTGCCCGCGTTGGACGCCATCGGGGAGAAAGATGGCACAGCAGATGGAGGGACGGGGACTTGGGGAGGCGGAAGGGCGAGGGAAGTCGACGTCGAGGCTGAGGCTGAGGCCGGGGTCGGAGCCGGAGGACCGCCAAAGAGGGACGTTTGGCAACTTCCTGATTGCTGGTCCATGTCGGGTCGGTGTCGGGTACTCGAAGGTAGGCAGACAAAGGCAGGCAAGCGCGGCTGTCCAGACACCTATGCTAGCATCGCGTTGGGTCGACGGAAGCAACAGACGATGTAGAGTGCGCCGACTGGAGTAACAAAATGTAAGTATATCGGTCCGGTCGGTGTCAGTGTCGGTCGAGGCTGGGGATTTCCAGTGAAACTTTTTCAGATACGTTATCACAAGAGTGTTAGCCTAGCCTTGCCTTGGGATCAGATCAGGCCATTGATTGATTGCATTTGATTGTCACCGTCTTCAGACGCCTTTAGCGCGCCGGACTTGGCAGTCGCCAGTCAGCGCTAAAGGAAGAATGGAAGGAACGAAGGGTCCATGAGCCACAGTGCACGGGCCATCCTTACGAGCCACAATAAGGGATGATCAGCGGGTTGCGGGGTGGCTGTATTACCCCACTTTAGTTGGGTTGCTGGTCCGTTGCCGCCCTGTGGTTGCCCGGCCAAGATGCGCCGAAGGGGAAACTTGTTTTGATTGCCGTATAAGTTCACCATCCCGACTCCTTGAATAACCATTACTCTCTCTCCCTCATGCTATATACAACATCTCTCTCAAACCCTCCTGAAGCTCTCCACAACCTGCAACTCTCTAATCCCTAGAGAGTCAATCATCCAAAGCCTTTCACAAGTCAACCCGATCTCGGTCCACTAGATCTCATCGCTGTCTTTGCCAGCCATTTGATTGCCCTGCCGACCAGAGCCATTCTTCGTGAAGGCAACCTTCGATCCATCGAGCACAACCACGACAGATTACTAACACTGCAACACCATTTTCCAGGAACCATTAGCTTGAGTCTCTTGGAGCTCGCTCGATTTCTCTCGGAGCTTCCACTTGTCCATACTCACTCTCTACACACGCACACTCCGATACCATACAGACAACATGGCATCCGTCGTAGTGTCCACCCCTCTCAAGTCCCACACGGGACTTTTCAACTCCCGTACCGCTGGCGGTCGCATGCCCCTGACTCCTTCGCCACGCCAGCGACAAGTCACTGCCTCTAACGTCGGCTCCTCTCCCTTCACCCCGGAGAGAAAGTCCAGTGACGTCACTCGTCCCTCGAACAAGTCCGTGTACGGAGGTAACCTGTCTTCACACTTCGCCAAGGCTTCATCAAGGTCACACCGTGACTCTCCCAAGCAATCGAGCAAGTCCAACAAGTCCAACATTGCCCGCGAAGCTTCCACCCCCGCAAAGCCCTCGAGCTCGGCGTCTCAGACTTCACCCTCGTCGGTACGGGCAAGTCCAGTGGCAAGAAGTCCAAGAAGACATCCCACAGAAAACAACAGTCGGGCAAGACTACTATCACATACGCTGCCGACCGGTTTATCCCCAACCGCAGCAACAGCTCTGCCATCTCCAACGCTGGCTCGGGTAAGCTCGACGTCCAAGACAAGCAGCGACCCAAGTCTGTGACCAGCGAGTCTTCGGCCGTTCTCTCGACAGCCGCAGATGAAGCCATCGCCGCCCTCGAGGGCCTCAACATCAACGATGACGATACCCCCACATACTCGCGCCCCTCGCCCAACAGCGTCGCTTACCAAGACTCCCTCGCCAACGCCTGTGGCGTCAACCTGAACACTCGCATTCTGCAGTTCAAGCCTGCTCCCCCAGAGTCGTCTAAGCCCATCGACCTCAGACAGCAGTACAACCGGCCTCTCAAGGCTGCCAATGCCCCGGCTCAGTTCCGTCGCCGTGTGGCAACCGCTCCTGAGCGCGTCCTCGACGCCCCCGGTCTTATCGATGACTACTATCTGAACCTCCTTGACTGGAGCAGCGGCAACCAGGTAGCCATTGGTCTGGAGCGCAACGTCTACGTCTGGTCCGCCGATGAGGGTAGCGTCAGCTGCCTGCTCGAGACCAACCCTGATACCTACGTCAGCAGCGTTAAGTGGTCTGGTGACGGTGCCTACGTCAGCGTTGGCCTTGGTACTGGTGAGGTTCAGATCTGGGATGTTGCCGAGGGCCAGAAGATTCGAAGCATGTTCGGTCACGATACCCGCGTTGGTGTCATGGGCTGGAACAAGCACCTCCTCTCTACTGGCGCTCGCAGTGGCCTCGTCTTCAACCACGATGTTCGTATCGCCGAGCACAAGGTTGCCGAGCTCGTGTCCCACACTTCCGAGGTCTGTGGCCTCGAGTGGCGTGCCGATGGTGCCCAGCTTGCTACTGGAGGCAACGACAACTTGGTATCGATCTGGGATGCCCGATCCCTGGTCGTGCCCAAGTTCACCAAGACCAACCACAAGGCTGCTGTCAAGGCTCTCGCATGGTGCCCCTGGAACGCCAACCTCCTGGCCACTGGAGGTGGTTCGTACGATCGCCACATCCACTTCTGGAATACCACCTCGGGTGCTCGCGTCAACAGCATCGACACGGGTTCCCAGGTGACCAGCTTGCGCTGGAGCACCAGCTACAAGGAGATTGTCAGCTCCAGCGGCTTCCCCGACAACTCGCTGAGCATCTGGAGTTACCCGACTCTGGTCCGCAATGTCGAGATCCCCGCTCACGAGAGCCGTGTTCTTCACAGCTGCCTCAGCCCCGATGGCCAGATGCTTGCCACTGCCGGTAAGTTTGCTTCCTCCCACGCCTATATAACATGATCACGTTACTAATACGTTTTACTAGCTGCCGACGAGAGCTTGAAGTTCTGGAAGGTCTTTGAGAAGAAGGCTGGCGCCTCTGCCGGCGTTGGCGGTGCCAGCGGTTCCTCAGGCAAGGCCGAGATGACCAAGCAAATGACTATCCGATAGACCATGGTCGGTAAAACACGTGAATGTCAGATCCCACGTCAACAGAAAGAACAACAGTAGGTATTTACGGTTTCATTCTGGCATTTCCGGTACTGCGGTTTTGAGGTCTTAAGTCATTTCAGCGAGGAGTTGGGTCACAGCATCAGCCCCGATTTTGGCTTGGTCATGAGAAACGATTATTGCGCAGCACAGCACGCACGCCCCGAGGGGCACAAAGATACCACCATGAATGGAGTTTAAGATTGTTTGATTCCTTGCATGTATATAGAACCATGGGGCGTTTTGGGAAATTTTAGGACAATGCTATGTATACATACATACACAGGGCTCAATGCCTTTCCCTGCTGAAAAAGTTCCCCGACACCCCGTAGATAGCAATGAAGACTAAGTAATAATAGTGAACTGCTAGTGTCTTTCGTGCACATAATTTCGTATAATATGCCCGGCCGGTGTACACAGAACACACTTACTCTTTAGTTCCGTGCTATACAAGCATACTGTGGTGTCGTTGTGTCTGGTCTACGTTTGTCGAAGACTGTCCAATGTCTTGAGGCGCCACCTGTTTGCAACAGTCTTATTATCACCACATTCTGTTGTCTATTGCCTTCCCCTGCCCCCTTAAAGACAGCAGTCGGCACTGCTTACTGGAAGAAGTAAGTTACATCAGGGGATAGATAGAGGGTCGACGGCCTCTGGTGGGTGTGGCTGACCATCTGGCTCTTATCCCACCTTTTTGGTTTCTTTCCTTTTTACTTTTCTGCCCCTTTAATATTTTCTTCTTCTTTTCCTTGCCATGTTCAAAGTTGCATCAGCCAATGAAGATCTCCAGGCAGTTGGCGAACAGCCAATGAGGACTGATGTAACCAAGGATTTCTTTCCCCGTGTCGTTGTCCGCGACTGGTTTATTTCTTCCTTGGCGGTTTGGTTTGATGGGCTGGTATTACGACGTGATGCAGGATGACATAAGATTTCATGTGTGTGTGCTCGCTTGTGCTTTGCTTACATGTTCATCATATTATATATATGTATACCATGTATATATGCTGACCGTTGCTGCCATATAAATGTAACTAGAGGTCATCTTGTCGGGTGCATGCATGGAGTTAGGTAGTGGAATTTCCTTTTTGGCGACACACGCGTCGTATAGGGGCTATGCTGTGTGTATGCGGGTAGTGTATGCGCATGCGGGTTGAAAGAGACGATATGATATGAGCATTGTCGTTTACTCCATCGCGCCAATCAGACAGTCGGCAGTGGCGGTCCATCTGGATAGGAGGTCTATATGTCCTCGGTGCTATTACTTACGGGGCGTGGAATGGGTGCCAAATCAGAGAGAGGTGTGTGTCTGTGTGTGTGTGTCACCACTATAAACCCGAACCAAGAGACGCAGCAGGCGCAAGTTTCTGTCTTCCTTCTTCCGGCCCAATCCTTGGCTTGCCGAGCTGCAGCCGATATGCACTGGCAACTGGTCCATTCGGAAGGGAACCTTGGGCTCTGCCCTCTGGCTTTTCTCGTTTATATTTCTTTTCATGGCCGAAAGGGAAAGCCGAAGATCAGCACCGGTGTCATGACATACACACATATCAGAGTCAGCGCCATGCAGGTAACCGTAATAAATGTAGGTATCAACATCAAGGGGGAAGAAGGGCAGGCTGAAGCCGATACTTCCCGGAGGGTCTTTATGCAATGCGGTCATTCTGTCTTGCCCCTTCCCCTATCTACCTTTTGAATCTATGTTCAGAATCAGATACTACGTATTGTAGCAAACAAATCTCTTATTGACCTCTCCCCGGTTTGATCTTGTACCGTCACATTCCTCACATGATACTTTTGTCACGATCTCCTGCCTGTTACCGGAAACGAATAGGTGATTACATACATATATATTGCTTCGGTCTGTGCCCAAGAGGCACAGACAACGTCCAGGGCAGACCAATCACCAAGATGGATTTCCTTACCGGTCGAGCCATCTCGCAGCCAATTGCCACTGCATCCGCGGATCCCATGTTTCGCCAAAGGTTTATAGGAATCAACATCATTTCGGGTGATTGAACTTTGTTGGATGGGTGGTACCGAAAGATACACGTTCACCCAAAGTGATAGCTGGGGTTTCTTTCATGATCATGGGCGCATGTACACGCCCTGATCCGTTGTCCAGGGCTGGCTGAGGTCAGAAGGAAGGAAGGGAGAACGGAGAGAAAGTGGTAACTCAGGTCAGCGAGCCCCATGCTGTTGTTGCTACGTGGACGCATCTTGTTTGCTTACTCGCCGTCACTGTGTATGCATTGAAGGGGTGGAATTGTAATCAGGAGCCACGATCCTGGCTGATAGGCCCGAACGAAGAGCCAGCAGGATCATGGGGCTTCTTTCCGAGTACGACATCGCAAGTAAGCTCTCTCTACCCTCATCTACACTCAATCCGCTCCTGTTGGGGGAGGAGGGAAGAGACCGGGTATGAGCGACTTGTACGGACATGAGGTGAGACATAGACCCCCCCCCGGGCCGAGTGAGACAACGGGATATTGGGGGGTAGACGTTCGTCTCCCACCCGTGATCGTGTGCATTACTTATCCCCATCCCGTCACTAGAACATGGCTACACGAAGAATGAAGGAGTGTGTAGCAAGGATACATAGCCACCCTAGGGATCCAAGAGTAGCTGAAATATCTAGAAGGGGGATAAAGCGAAGAACAGGGAGGCCTGGTCCGACGGGCGACACCGTGATTGACAACTGTCCTCGCAGATTTTCTACTGCAAGCAGAGATATCACGCAAGGAATAAGTGGCCGCCGAGTCCCGACTGTCTGGGTGGGTGTGTGTGGGGAATCGTTCATGGTTCGTCTTCAGCCAATTCCACGATGATTGCGGGGATAGGCTGGGAGAGGTTGTCTCGGACAGCTCTCGAAGCAGGCCTTCGCATATGCCCATGCTGTACAGATCGAATTCGAGTAATGCCGCGCTTAATTAGGCCCTCGGCGCCAGGGAGGGCATTGCGTATCAACAAGGCTGTCGAGTGGGTATTGCGTCAGCCAGCCAAGCAACAGCGGCTAGGATGATTCTTCAGGGGGTGTTGGCCGCCTCTCTGGATCTGGCGCTGCGTGTACGTGATGACCCGCAAGGTCAAAGCAAATTTGGAAGGTCTTTGAAGACCGACCACTTCTTAAGTCATTGTGGATGATGTGTCACGATAGTGCATGGTGACGCGTGGTGACGTGGTAAATAGTACCTGGCCGGTAGCAAGGATATGTGGTTATATGAAGGTGAGGTTCAAAAAAGAAAAGCGTCTTGGCTTAGCGTTTCCAACTTTCTAGTCGTTGTTGATCATGAATTTGCTATCAGGCCCGGATAGACGACCTTGAAGGCCAACTGAGGGTCTTGCCCCCAGCATGACCGCAACTGCAGGCCGGCTTCCAAATAACAACTCTGGTAAACAAACAATACAGTTCATTTGGCCAGTCAATGGCCCGTCTCAGCCGAAACAACATTAGATATGACACCAGCCGAATCTACCTATGCTCTCCACCTCTCGAACAAAACCATCCCGCAGCATTCCCTAGCCTCGCCCCTCGTTCCTGATATGGAACCCGTATTTGCGCAACTACCAGTGTGTGCAGGGTGCCTCGAAAAGCCCATTGTGATCAATCGGAATGAGGGGGCCGAGCCAGGCCTGCCCTGAGAGAGAAGCGACACCTTGGTTCGCCCATTCGTGAAGGGGCAATTGTTGCATCAATCTCTGGAGAAGCTACCCTTGGCGCTGTTGCCTGGTTTGCAGAAGACACCGCGCATGCGCCCATCTCGCTTATTGGAATCTCAGCCCCTGGTAGACGTGCGTCATAGAGGTCCACGAGCTGAAGATGCCCGGTAGCTACCAAACTCAGGTAGTGAACTTTGACTCGGCGGGATCAATAATACACCTGGAGACACGGCAGGGTTAAGGAGTGCGTGGTGGTCCTAGTAGAACGGCATAGGACTTGTGGTGTTAACCACACTAATCTTTTGGCTCCCTGCAATAGCTTGTCTCTGCTGACCTTGCCGAAGCTCGAAGGACAGGTGTGTCTACTGTCAGATGCAGCATCGTAAAAAGGCCCTTTCTTTGGCGTTGCCAGCTAGGCTTTCCCGAGTAGCTGAACAAAAAGAAGAGAAAAAAACCAGCCTGGGCGGCATATTTGGCCATGATGAAGGCGGGGAATTGTGCTACTCCGTAGGTTTGCAATTATGGCTTTCTTGCAGACCAGACATGCCTTTAATGTTATTAGCATACACATAGTATTACTCATTCAGGAAGACAGATAAAAATACTCACATTCGGCACGAAATCTTCTGCGGCCGCATACAGATATCCATCTTGGCCTCGGCGTTGAGCTTCTCGACTTGTTCGAGACTCCACCCAGCATAGCGAGTCAACGGCGCTAATGACATCGCGGGGATGGCAGCTTGCATGCCAAGGTTGAACCACCGTGCAATATTCTTCAGGTGCTCTTCCTGGGGCCACGGGTGATACGGTATCTCCTGCGTCTCGTGTGTAATATCCACGAAACCAAGCTGTTGGAGCATAGAAGCAAGGTCGTCGTTGGGAAACAAAGGCTTCCTGTGCCGTTCGTAAGCCCCGTACACTTCTTTTGTCCAATACTCAATGCTCGAGTTTTCGGGCAACGAATTGTCCGGGCTAAAAGGACGGTAATCGATTTCAATATGCTCGAAAAGCCCGGTACCGGGTTTCAAGTGTCTTGAATCTACAATCAGTGCTCTTTTCTAATCGGTAAAAAGGATCATGACTAACTTGAAAACGTTCTGGTATACGGTGCGCCAGTCAGCCACGCAGCCGCCGAGCAGCCGCATGTGAATAAGATCCATCGAGTTCGGATCAAGGTCCCACGTAGGGTCTGTTATATCCCTTGGTAGGAACTGCATACCATGTGCCATCCTAGAGTAGTATTAGCAAAGGATTGTAAGATTTGGGCAGGAATCATACTTTTCAGGCTGCATCCTCATACTCAGGTCCCATCCAATGACACTCGCACTAGGGTATAGGCTGGATAGCATTTAGTTAATGAAGCAATGGTTGGTTAATGAGGGGGAGGCTATGCCCATACTCGGCCATGTCAATACACCAGATACCCGTACCACAACCGAGATCGAGGATCCTCGGTGGTCCATTGCACAGCAGAGGCCGTGCGTGAAGACCAGCTACCGAGCGTTTACGGCCTGTACCATTATCTTCACGAGTAACGGTGAAAAATTTGTGCTGCATGTCTTGTCTATCTTGCTCGGTCTATGGCCAGTCAGTTTACGAATGCGCCTCGATCCTAGAGGGCGGAAGATGACTCACATCGTCGCATGGGAAAGGATTGTCACCGTAACAACCATAACATCGCTTGTTCTCCTCGCGATATAATCTAGACAAGGCCAATTTGCTGCCATAGAGTAAGTTGGGATACTAGTTTGGTTGTGTGGGGGGTGTAGAAGCAACATACTCAGGAGGAGTATGGGCGCTATTCGCCATAGTTGCAGGAAGCTGGTGTCGACGACACCAGTTCTGTGAAGCTCCCCAAGTCGGGTTGGCTGAGCTGCCCTTAGGTTATTGCCTGGGACACGCCAATGGGGGCTCGGAGCAAGTTCCGCGACAAGTGGCCTCGAAGGAGTGAAGAAGGCCACGATGACAAGCCTGAAGGCGAAGAAAGCAGTGTCATGTGTAGAAGTGAGGAGCGATGAGGTTCTGGCAGCGGGATGGCGGGATTTGATTCGCGAAACAACGGCGTTTTGGGTGGCGGGTTAATGAGAAGGTGTCGCAAAGGCAAATCGTGATGGCTGAGGTTTAAAGATTGACTAAAGTTTAGGAAGTTCTATCGCAGATCAGACTACGCCTGCCTGCGTTTTTGAAAACCATTTGATCAAGTCCCTCTATATATGTATGCTTGGAAATAGCTGTGGGCCGTCGGGGGCCAACCAGTACACATTAATGTTATTAAGACTGGACGTATTTGCTAGACAGGAACTAGTACCCTACCCACTTACGCAGCATGTAAATATCCATTTTAATAAAAGGTGCCATAATATAGGTCGGTATACCTTGAGTTTACTTTTCTTGAAATGTGGGGTTTTCCCCCTGCTCTTGCGGTGTTAGAGCTAAGTAACCTCCGGTACAAAGAGGTAACCTACCTAGGTATTAAATCCATCAATTCAATTAGTCTTTAGGCCAGTTCCGGCGCAGGGGTCACAGCGTCTACCTGCCCCATGTAGGTAATAAAGTAGGCAGCTTTTGGCTGCCCAGGCTGGTAGGTACTACCCTCCACTGCTTAGTATACAGGGCACAGACGTTCTTTTCTTCGCTGATTCCAGCTTCCTCTCCGGTCAATGAATACCTACCTACCTACCTCCTACCTACGTAACGAGTTGAGTATGTCGGTTGCGTATATAGGGGTTTCCATACTTTACCTATGTCTCAAGCTGCTTCCGGAATATTTATTTCGGTCACCCGCGACGGATTCCAAACCTACGTACCTCAGCCCCAGTGCTTTCCATCCCAGCAAGGGACCTATCGTGGACCTAATATTGAACGACGCGACCACCCGCGTGTGTAGCTCCGTGGTTGTGATATGAGTATGGGCAGCGGCCAGGCCACCACAGCAACCCCAACGTGTGTAGACAACAGACAGCTTGCGTGTCATTCCAAGGCCCAGGCCAGGTTGGGATGAAGAAACCAACCGCAAGAAATGCGTTGTTCGATGATGCGCGATACGTCAGCCCAAGCAAGCGCTTGCCCCTCTGTCCCTTTTCCATGTCCCCAACTTGAGCACGTCATGGTCTAGGGACATGAATCGATCGGGATAGCTGCCATTTCGGGGCAGCCTACTTGGCCACGAAAAGTCCCTCGAATGCACTCCTAGATAGAGTCGCTACTAGGTGGCTGAGTAGGGACAATTCTCTCGCGATTTCCACAAAAGACTTACGTTTCATTCTCATATCGACAGGAGATACTACGTACCGCGGCATTGCGTATTCTGGAAATTGGTCATGATAATATCGATACACAAGCAACCGAATCAGCCATCGTTGTCCTTTTTGACATCGTTTGAGTGACCTGTACTAGTAATACCCCATGCTGCTGCAGGTAGCGTTTGGTTCCATGACGGCCAATGCCAAGAATGGCCCTGGACGGCGGGTACACCTTAGTCAAACAAATAGCGAAGAGCAGGTAAGTAGATAGGTACCGAATCAGCTTTGGGATTGGGCTTCCAGACTGAACTTCACATTTCGTCATACTAATTTGACCTCGGCACTGGCAATTGGCTGTTAGCGATGGGTGGATCATCCAATCGAACATAGATACAGTACTCCGTACACATCGTGCTATGTACTACACCGCTTCTAGCTGGTCCCGCATAACACCAGAAGGATCCAGGCGCATTCCAGACTGCTTCTGTGCACTTGGTTGCATCTTGGAAGGAGCGCGGGGAGGAATCGCGAGATTCACACTGGTTTCTGGTGTGGTCTGCTCAGCTCGATCGAGCAAGCTAGCAGGCTGGAAAATGGTATTTCTATTCTATCTCTATCGCAAGTTTGGAGATGTCCGGACAAGGAGGTTTTGCGTTGCAGGGTTGGGTACAGAGCTTCCGACTCCTTGGCTCCGTTCCATGCGACAGGACACCAATCTGCTCTTTTTGAGCTTCGAGGGAGTTCTTCGGGACCCCCCGCTGAGCCTAAACAGGGGACATCAAACAGACGTGGCAGTAACCAAGGAGCAAACAACGGCCGCGGCAATGCGCCTAGCACGATTTCTTAACCGAGCAACCTTCGCTGCCTCGCGCTTACGCCTTGCAAATCCACACCGACTGAGTCGAGTCGACAGAGACCCCTCGATGGATCTAATAATGGACATGTCTCACTACTCGTTGTTTCATACAGAGACGGTCAGCGCTAAAACATACCATTCTGGGTGTCAGTAGTCGCAGGTTGATTAAGAAAATATCCAGGGTTGGACAATACTACTGAGACAACGCGACAGACACGTAGTTGATGCACGCCGAGTTCGTCCCGGCCAAATACTGTAACCTGATATGACTGATGTGGCTGACCATGCTTTTGTCCTTATTTTCTCGCGTTCCAACAGACTACCATTGAGTTTCATCATGCCGGCAGCTATTGGCCATTCAAGCAGAGTCAGCCTTGGATGCAGATTTCTTCTTACCCACCTTCAGACTGTCGACAGGACTTTCTAGAGGAAATCCAATCAACCACAGTGCAGATACTGAGGGTATGAATTACGGGTATAAGCGGGTTTAAACGGGTAGATTCGTCCGTGATTGGTTCCAGCCTGTCGGTAACCAATGAGCGCGCTCGAAACTCTAGTGGATTCAGAGGTACCAGAACTGAACCGCCTTAGGTATTACCTCACCACCTTCCAATATTCCATTCTTGAAGGATATTACCCAGGGTACCTTGCATACATCTCGAAGCAGAAATGGACTGATCAGGTACGTGGAAAAGTTCCCGAAGACTTCTCGCCAGCGCGACGACAGGCAGTCTACGGAGGCGCTCAGGCATCGACTTCTCCTGGCCTGTTGGCTTGTTCTTCTACTGTCCTTCCTCCTGCCGCCTCGTGTTCTCAAACTCGTACGATTTGTTCGGGTCAAGGACCGTCCTACTGTATTTCAGGTCGGCCCCAGACGAGTAGCCTTGCACCTTGTCCGATCAAGCCTTCTTGTAGAAAGCATCCAGTTGGTTGTAACACTGCAGTCCGTGCCGTCTCCATAATCGGAACATTGCCGATGGAGAACATCTCTCTCCATCTGCCATGGTGTCCCGCAAGTTGAGGAGAACTGGAGAAGGCATGCAGTGTCACGAGTCAGGGTCGAATCGGCCTAGTGCTGCAATGACGCAGGGGAGAAACAGTCCGATACGCCTTTTCTCTCTACCTACTCCGTATGGACTGATACTAATAATTGTCAATGGCATACCTAATCTAGACCGCTTTTTGGCTCGACTCCGCCGGCGCTATGACGAGCATTGCTTTAGTCTCGTGGTTGTTGAGCTTGGCAATCCCTAATGTAAGTACTACAAGTACGTAAATGGCAGCCGCATTTCCCGCCTGCCCCTTGGGAAACGGCCAAGGATAACCAAAGCATAAGGAGAGGTAAGCACCCCATCCAGATGTCTATACCTAGGCGAAATGCTGCGGTTGATCGGTGTTGTTCCACCAATTTCTGGTCGAGAGTACGAAAAAGGGTCACTTGTGTAACCAGAACGGCGGCCCGCTTGACATCCTACCACGCACCACTGCCTATGCAGCATCGCCAAGCTGGGACGTCCAGCAGGAAGAGCGGGTTGTTATCTCCAAACCCTCCCAAGTACGACACCGACAAATGGCAGGATTCGCCGTCCATCCTTTGACCCGACATGATGGTTCAATTATTTCGGGGTGTCTCGGGGTATTTCGGCTCACCTGCCAATTCTGGGCAAGTAACGAAACATCGGCATTTCGACCATCATTGTTACATGAGTATCTCATGCAGCCAGGGGTAGACCACTATAATGCATGCGACGTACGTATGCTTGCTGCCTCGCAAAGAAAAAGCCTCGTACTGTCGAACTGGCGACGTCAAAGGGCCACAACCCTTGGCCTCCACCTGGTCTCAGCTGAACGTCACTTGCTACAGCCTATTCGTGCGCCGCCCACCGACAGATGCTACATTCACTCTTCTCCCTGACTTGCAGTAGATGAGCAGCAGATACTCCGTAAAGCCGTGCTAGTTGCGGCCAAGACTTCTTCAGGGGACTCACCGACGATTGATGGATAACGGGTTGCCGCAGAGTTGAGAGGAACTGCTCTTGCTGTAGGCCTTTCCATGTAAACGCGCCGAAGGCCTTGAAGAAGCATCGAATATCCGTACAGGATTACCAGCACTCAAAGCTGAAGCTGACAAAAGTGACTATGTACTACATACATAGCCGCAACACCCATCCAGTCACGTCACTGGCTCCCCTGTCTACTGTTCATCCCAATAGCCGAGTGGCAGTTCAGCGGGTAGTCGGTTACAAGTGGGCACTCACAGTGCGATCCAGAAAGAAGGCCAGCCAAGGCACATTGGAAGTTTCGCCCGACAATATGTCTTTGTTGTTCCGTCCAGGAACTGTTTTCTCTGGATGCTGAATTTCGCCAGCTTTTTACTCCATGCATACACACCCCTGCATAGGTGGAGTTGGGGCCCTGGCAGCGGCGGGAATATGTGGACGATCATGAAACTGCGACCACGTTCCTACAACTTGAAACCTTCAGGAACAGGCAACTCGAACAGACTCGAACACCGTCTGCTCACACTGTATGCAGCCTCGAGCTCCCACATGAGCCATGAGCATGATCAAGGGAGGCTGCATATGCCAAAAGATCTCAAAAGCGACTCTGCGCGTATCTTCCATCTTGTTCGGTGCTGCTGGAATGTCAAATGGGCTTCCCGGTACATAGCGGGAAGGCATGGACAGGGTTCTATGGGCAATTGGTGACCCCGAGGCTGAGCCAACACACCATGATAAACTCATTTCGGCCGCTGGACACATAAGGCGGCTACAAGTCCGACAGCAGCCCCATCATTACAAGCGACTGACGTGGAAGGCCGCAGGCAGAAGCCATGGGCGACCGTCAACGGCATATTCACACGCCAAGAGCCAGCCTACGTCGAAATAGGGCTCCCAATTCCTTGGTTCTCAAGCTCCTGGGATGTTGTGTACCATCAAGAGGTACATCGGCGGGTGTACTTGGCTGGGTGCTTGATGATATTACTCCATTTGGCAAGTCAGGATCGCGACAGGCATCAGGTCAGCGCTACATCCAAGTCACTATTTGTAACCACCATTCCCTACTTAAGCCAATATCCTTCGACCCGACAGCCTGGACCCGAGACTGTGCATACAAGACTTAGCGGGAAGAGATATCAAGCGAGTTACAAGGAACATGGAAATGACTTGTGTATGGGTACACGGCAGTGCAATCTCTTGCCCGCTGTTTCCCATTTCCTCCCTCCTGCTCGCCTTTGGAAGCACCGCGACGGACTAATGCAATCGAAAGGGTCTAGCAGGACTTCGCCAGCTCTCGAAAGCCGTTCGTCGTTTCTCCTACCGAGAACCCTTCGCTGTTTACGCTAGTGTATTCTGTGCCGACCGCAGTCTGTGGTTAGGCTGAGGGTGATGCCAGCGTCTCAATGAGGAAGTGAGGCATGGTGGGAAGATGGTCAACATTTCGAGATTGCTGACGATTGATTGTTTGTGATACCACTGCCTCGGTCTGTCAGCTCTGATGCAAACACGGCTCGTACAAGACGGCCTCGGCCCTGCTCTTCCATTCCCGTGCTATATCTTACCCACGGCACGAGCACAGTCACTTTTTCGAACCGATAGCTCGGGACCCGAAGGCTGCAGAGTACTTCGGGAGCCAAGCAAACCAATGAGGGACAGAATGTACTTGCTTCAAGGCCCAAGTAGTTGGAACCAAGCCACTAGCCTCGGCACGCCCCCTTCCTCGTCTGCAATAGAGGCAGACTTGCGGTACACCTTGTCATAGTCGACTCGCTTATGATACCAATTACCCAGTTGTTGGTGAAAGACACACATCACTTGTGTGCGATGAGGAAACTGTCACTTTATAGTGAGTCCCTAGCTTCTGATGGCCCAGATATTCGTGCTCACTATATTATTTCATCAGGACCGGTGAGTCGGTTGCTGTTTAAATCCAGAACCCTATCATGATCACCTAAATTCAAAGTAAGTCCAGGTGGGTCGGTACTTGTAGGTATGTAACGCGGCAGGAAAGGTGTATTGGCAGACCGGCCTCTCGAGGGGGGTGTCATAAGTAGACAATGAAGCTCACATCAGGTAACCTCCTTGGGGTGTGCTGGCGACCTTCAACTGATTAAGCCCTGCATGGTCGATGAGGCGCTGTTATCATTCCCCAGTAAGCAAGTCTACTTGAGGAATCTTTCGCTAGATGTCGCAAACGCGGCCCTGTACGTCAGTCAGCACACCCAGGATCTCAGGATCTCTGGACGCGGAATGGGTTCCGAGAACAACAGCAAACAGTCCCGATGCTGTGATCTGATCGGGAGGGCCTGCACCAAGCCTTCTCGACAAGCGTGCCCGGCAGACTAAAAAAGGGGGGTGGTGGAAGGGGTTGGAGGGCCCATGGGTGAGACCCCTATGATTCGATACCGGCGATGCGGGTCGCGCTACTTTACCCCAAAGAAGCCGCCCGGTAGCTTGTGTCAAGCGTTCCCGTAATACCGGAACTCGCCACTGGCTTTTCCTAATCAGTTGCGCCAGAGTCCAGCAAACAACCGATTCCTCTTTTTTTCCCAAGGGAATTGCTCCGAGGAGAGAACAAGAAGCGAATCAGCTTGTAGACCCGACACACTGGTTCCAGAAGCCACAAGTGGGTAGTCGCCTCGCAAGGCGGGCTATATGATGGTTTACTATTGGACGTAAAGACGACCTTGATGCCAAGCTTTGTCTTGTAATGTAAGGGAGAGAGATAGGCTGCTAGCAAGCAAGTAGTATCTCCGAACCACATGATCGGAAACGCCTAAAGGGGAAAGTGAATTAACTCCACATTTTCCCTCTCCTCCGTCCTATAGCATGACGAAACACCTACGTTTCTTGTCATCCACGGCTCTTGGGTCACATACAAACAAGTGCCGGAGACTAGCCCAGAATCGGGCTCACTGACATGGTACGAGTACACAATCACAAGGGAAATGAGGAGGAAAATATGACATGTCACTCACGAGTCGCCTCTCCCTCTCACACACGAAGGGAGCGGTCAAGTTAACAATTATTGGATACGTGATATACCCTATCCGGTCCCTCCCCACTGGTGCTAATGGAGTCCTGTCCCGACAGTTTGGTAAAGTCGCCGAAAATACCCAGCGAATCACCGGCGACCGCAGATGCCGGCCGACCCACAACTGCAGCTTGACTCAAGTTCCGCCGGGCCTCTTGCGAGCAGGCACGCCTGTTGATTTACTCTCGGCGCAATGCAAGAAGAGAGGGGAAGAAGAAGGCATTGGTGTCGGCCGAGGGTTACCCGCTTGGGTCTTAGTTGAGTTGTGATGAGGCCCTCTGCTTCTGCTTCTGCTTCTGACACTGGTACGTGTTTGGATGGGGTCGTCAGGCCTCAATGTGGGCGGGAATGCAACTTGGATCCGGTTGGAGGACAAGGTGACTGGGACATCGAACCACCACCTGGTCGCGACTCTCGACTGTTTCCAAGGGCGGGGAAAGTAGCATCTTCCCTCCCCTGCATGCTCGAGTAGACTACACGAGTCATGATGGGGTCAAGGGGGGGATCGTTGAGTCGAGCGAGTAAGCACCTGAATACATCTCCCGCCTCAGAACGTAATTCGTTCAAAACCTAATTATGCGGGCTAATCACGAGATGAGCGAGAAATAAGCTTGTTTGGAGGCTTGTAGAGTGGGTTCGTTGGCCATGAAGTTTCGCTGTGCCTACAGGGAAGTTGAATAGGGGGCTGCCACCGTTGTGTGTGCGCCAGAAGAAATCCATCAGGTCAGGTACATAGTGGCCAAGGTGACTAGACTAAGTACTTAGGCCACTGACTTACCATAAGGGACTGGCAGGGGGCAAGGCAAAGGCATAGAAAAACGGATGGTGCTGTTGGCATGAACGTGGCCCCTCACAATACCAATGGATCCGTCGCCTTGTTTGGAGTTTGGTAGATCGAGATCACGTAGTGACTTGGTATCTTGTCAATGTTCTCTCCAATGGTAGTAACCCTCTGTAGGGGCAAGAAGATTAGATATTTCCGCCCAGCTTGGCTTCGGCGAGGGCCTCTACGGCCACAGGCCTGAGGGAGCATTGCCAGCTAAGCTGGATCGTCAGGAACTTCACATTCCAAGACCCCTAACTGGGTGATGGCCATGAACAGGGAAAGACGGGTCGATGGAACAATAAAAATAGCTTCCCAAATCAGATATGATTGCTGCTTCAAACATAGCCATAATTCTTTATATAGAGAGAATCTAACCTGTTCTCCGTCCGACGACGATGCCCACACGGCAGTCCAGTGTCGGAGGTCCTGCCGTACTGCTCCCGGGCGACCGCCTCGACCTCCGACCGCACCTCGTCGGGATCCCGGCCCAGCCGCTCCCAGCCCTGCGTCTCCTTCCGGAGGCCCGGGTGGCCCTCCCTCGAACCAGGACCTGACGTAGTGCTCGGCGTCGGGCTACGTGAGCCGCGGCCTCGGGCACCAGGTCTCGGTCCCGGTCCTGGCCCCATCATCGCCACGGCATCGGCGCATGCCCGCGGTGACGTTTCGGGGGTGTCCTTGCTCGCCAGGAACTCGACCATGCCGGGCGGCTGGTCCACGGTCACGATGGACACCCCTCCGTCCAGAGCACGTAACGTCTCCGTTATGACTGCCCGAGCCGGCGCCCGCGTCGAGGATCTGGGACGACCACGACGACATCAGGGGTTCTAGTTCGAGGGCCATGGCTACCATCTTCTTGGCCGCCTTGACGGTGCCAGTGGCTAGACGGCCGGCGTAATGGGGCGCGACGTGAGACCATGATCCGCCTTCCCCGCCCCCTCTGACTCCTGCTGACTGGCCAGTGGTGGTGGATAGTTCATCAGAACTTGTTGTCGTCGTGTAGAAATAGAGTTCCTAACATAGCAAATGGTAGGGTGATGGCCGGTGATTGGAACGATTTTCTTCGTAATGATGAGTTCAACCCCCAGATTCATTGGGAGAAGGAGGTTCCGCAGTGCACGTCACAAGATGGCGTCCTCTCGGGAGAACTGGATACTAGTCATTGGGGGAGGAGTAGTCGCACCTTTGCCACCGCTTTTGGAAGAAATGGCCGAATCAGGCAAATAACCCCGCTCATCGCCATCGGGGGGAACAGACAGACGCATATACGTATGCTCATGTTTGCCGAGTATAATCGTTTGGTTCAAGGACGAGTTTTAGTATGGTTTTCTCATGTACGTATTCCTCGGACCAGAAAGATTCGGAACTCCAAGAAAGGCGCAACACATTCCGATGGGGACTCTGTTCGTTTCGCCCACATCTCGAACAGAATCTACCACGACGACGAACAGACGCTCGTGGTGTTCGTTAAAGCCTGGCCTACATGTTGTGGGGGTGTCTGGATGGGTGTAAGGAAAGGGGTGACGGAAGCGTTTGATGACGGGGACAGTCTCGCCCAAGGTCGGGGATGCTACAGCGTAACGTTAGGCCTAGTGGTGCTTCGTGCCTATCTCAACAGTATGTAATGCGACAAATACGGGAAGAATTCTCTGATGTGTTCAAATGATGGATCTCCTGTCGTACCTAGGTGGGAGTGAGAGTAGGATATGGGACCAGCACAAGGCGGAGAAACAGGTTACGCAGCTAATGCCTTTCACGGATTATGCTGTGTGTAGTCACAAATCTGCGAAGAAACGATTCATGTGCTATACCGGTTAGATATCACAGGCACTTCAGGTCTAAGATGTACAGACGACCCGTTGCCCAGAGAAGGTCTTGGGTGCAGCAACATACCAACGAGAGTCGACAATTCATGACAGCGCGATGGGTTTATAGAGACGGATCTTTGATCTATTCGTTTTTCTTCTGCGCTGGATCCATCACTGGCCCCAATGTAAAACAAGTACGAGCAAACGAAGAGGCGTACCATTTAGTGCAGATGTAAAGAAAATGTTTGCAGACGAGTCTCGTACGACTCTTCCGGTTATGAATGTCCCATCGCAGTTTGGAGACTGGGGGCATCAATCAAATCCTTTTGAGAAGTGTTCACCCAAACCCTCAATTTTCTTTCCAGGGCCGGAAACACGAAAAGCCTTCGTGTAGTTTGCCTCCGCGGCGTATACTGCACTGTGCAGAAGCCCCGGCTAGGGCGAGTAACGCTGTAATCCAATGATACAAATAATCAAACATCGCTCTCCTGCATAATCTGCAGTGAAACGCCGCCACCCAGCAATCACCACTCATATTCGCCAGTAGCCTTGTGGAAGACGTAGTCTTTGCCATTGACGCTGAGAACGCCGTCTTTCAGAACGCACTTCCTGTAAAGCAGTTAGCACAGCCATCCTCGTCCATGATCGCGTAGGAACATACCACTTGTTCTTCACGCGCTGGACCTTGTCATACATGCAAAGCATGATTTGTCCGCCGTCTTCATCGTCGTCCTCTTCATCACCATTGTCGTCAGAATCATCAAGGTCCGAGTTGATGGCCTCATCATCTTCTTCGTCATCTCCACCATCGAATCGGCTAGGTCCAGAGCCTGCTGAAGATATTTGTTGAATAGACCCGTGTTTCTTATTGGCCCGCTTCAACGGCAGCATCAGCCCACCGCCTTCCATGCTCTTGGCTTTGGCCTCGATCGCGGCGTGTAGCATGCGGTCAATCTCGACACGCCCCAGCTCGGTAGTTTCGCCATCAGCGCCTTTCTGCATAAGGACACCAGAGTAGGGTTGTTCCTCTGTGGTACCATCCATTTGCGGTGGGTATTGTCCCTGGCCTTTCTGTGCCGCCTGCACATGTTGAGCAGTACTAGCAGCGACCTGCTGACGGTATTGGACATGGCCCTGGGCATTGGCCTGCTGGGCTTGGGTACCTGGCTGGCCCATAGGTCTCTGCTGGCCTGGATGCTGAGGAGCACCACCATGCCTCAGTTCGCCAGCCTGCAGGTTCTTAATAGTATCGGAGGCTCTTTCACCAAACTGATTCCTAAGATTTGCGGCGAGTCGCTGTTGAACAAGTTCATTAGGCGCCACCTGAGCCTGGTGGTTAGCTCCAGTTTGCTCAGTGCCTGGTTCAATCTTGACGCCAGGCTCGGCCTTGATATGACCATCCCCGGCAACAGAGTTGTTGGCAGCAGGAGAGTACGGCATATTATTAGCAGAGGGCTGCTGCTGTTGCTGTTGCTGCATGTAACCTTGGTTACTTGGGTTCGTTCCATTGTTGGCAGCAGGGGCAGGAGGTGCTTGAGTAGGAGCAGGGGGGTCTGGCTTAGGGTCCCAGGGGAAGATAGCAAGCTGCTGTGCCGTGAGCTTGCGCTGCCATCCCTATGCGTAACAGGGTTAGTTTTTGACATTAAAAAGGGTCGAAAAGCTGGAACTTGAGAGCACAGGAGTTGTGCTTATGCTATACGGGAGGGGCCCAGATGCTTGTGAGATACACCAAACGGTAACACATGATGTTGCTGTTGCATGGATGGAAAGGATGACGGGTGACTGTGACTGATGCTCAGGCCAATTAAGACCAGGGTCAGGGTCATTCACTCCAAGCTCCAGGCTCCAATGGGGACGGGCATTCTTTTTTAGCGGACAGCCCGGGCACATAAAAAGCCCCAAAATAGAGCCTGGCCCCCCTTCATCTCGCTGAAACTGGTCGCTCCCCTTCAGAACACCGAAACCCGGCTGGCAAAGGAATCTCATCGGAGCAAAAGGAAAAAGCACCGGCGACACCAAACATCCGCAACCGCCATTTACTTTGTCGAAATTGGGAAAAGGGAAAAGAGTTGCATCAATGGCTCTCTTCTCCATTGACGAGTTTTGGTACGGTTGGAAATACTCGGTTGCGAGACGGGAAAAATCAAAGATGGAATGACTCAGAAAGTTGGATGGATGGCTTACCTGCTTCAACTCGTCCAGAATGCTCTCATCTACGCCGTTCTCTTCCAAATCGACGCGCGACGCCTCGATGACATCTGCAATGATCTGCTGGTAGACATTGCCCACAGCCGAATTCGACATCTTCAAGTAGCAGCACCTGAGGTGGAAGTCGAGGTATGTGGTGTTCCAAGTTGCGCTGTCGACGAGAGGGCCTGTTTTTGTTCACCACAAGTGCACTCTTTCCTTTTCCATGCGCATAGGGTTTACGGTGCTCGTCTAAATGATTTACGTCGAGGATACGGCAGGCGAAGTATCGTCGTGAAAGACGCGAAGACCAGCCGCGCGCGAACGGTAGGTTGGTTGTGGAGGTAGAGTAGAGCGAAGAAGTTCGAGGACCAAGTTGAAGTTGGCCAAAACCACTCGAGATTCCCTTCCTTCTAGGCACACCTCGTTCGCAAGCCGTGCGCTTCTCAAAACCCTATTTTCCTGCCTTCTGTAGGTTCTTCACGTAACGAATAGTGAAATCGCCGTTGCTAGGTGTGTTGAAGCGCCGGGGTTTACAAGTCGTTGATATCCGGTTCACTCTGCGCGGTGAGATGTAGATGGTTAAGTTGGGTCAGCTTGTCGCTGAACTAACTATGCATTCCTCGCAGCACACGTGACCCCGGTTGGTAGGTACCTTAGGTATCGGAGAAGTCAATCAAGCACAGGCCAACGCCGCCCAACAATCGAATGACATGTGCATCCCTTAGGTGAAATCGCAATGGTATTTTGTCAGGAATGGACTTGCAATTGAATCCGTTGAGAAGAATGCGATTTGCTTAGCAGGTGCCTGTGGTGTTCGATGGCATCAAGCTCCCGTCATCTGAAGGATAGGATACCACATGCCTACACTTCAGCCAAACGCAATGACTTCCAGTTCTGCTTTGGCGACCTCACCATTCAAGTTATACTTGCTTAAGTCTACTCCCAAATTGATATCAGCAGGCTACATTCTATGAAATGCAAAGTACAAGACGAAGGGTGCGGTTGACAACATTGTGTCATTAAATATGCTTTGCAATTAAAACTGCAAATGATGTCCATTGATGGTCCGTTCGAAACGTATGGGATTCGACTCCAGGCTCAACAGTAGGTATTTAGCTACCTACGGGACGTAATAGGTTAGTACATGCCATAAGACAGCTTGATCCCCTGTCATAGAGCCGTGTATCTTCTTACACATGGATTGATTCATGAGCCTTGGGCCATACGTGAAGTAATTGCGCCACCTGCATGGCTTGCATACATAGTTCATCAGGGTCGGGTGTCCAAGGCTTCCCGTTATTCTGGGGTAGGTCTATAGGCATGGCCTTCTGGGATATACCTGCCAAGGCAGAAGCGATTCTAGCCACATCTGGGAGTGAGCTTGCAAGTGGGAACTGGTTCCGAACCATACGAAACGAGTTGAGAGATGCTGGCCAAATACCTACAGTATATCTCAACCTGGCCTATATGTCCGCTATTGATGTATTCCCTTCAAGGGCACGCATGAGCAGTCCATATCGACTCTGCTTGATCGACCTCACAACGCACCTTTTGTTCAAGTCGTTCGGAATTGTTATCATACACCCGCTGCATCTCATTGGCCTGAGGATCCAGGTCGAGCCGGGAAGACCTATCCGCCACAATATGCATGCCGAGGCAAATATTGAATGTATCTCGTTTATGCCGATTATCTAATTCCTCGCCGAATGCACCTTCTACGGCCCTCGTTATTGTACAGGATGACAAAGGAAACTAGTACGAGGGGGGCCAAGGTCTAGAACGAGAAACTATACAAGGTCGAACTCATGGGACCTTGGCGATCAACATGATCGTTCGCTCCTCCTGATCAGAGCCCCCTAAAGGCATTGGTCCGAGGATGACCACGTATGCCAGTCTATGCGCTCGGGAAAGTGAACTTTGCCCGTGATTTTACCAATTGTAGTATCACCACCCCTTAACAAGCATTACTACTTGCAGTGTCTAGTTTCCCCCGAAGAATGCGGTTGAAAGAGTCCCAAATTACTTGGGAAATACTGGGTATACATCCTCCATTCTCTCGTGGTCGCCAGATTTAGTGGTGCTCGGCAACATGCTCGCCGTGGTAGCCAATGATCTTGAATCGGCCGATCATCTCGCCAACGGTGAAGAAGCCCAGGCACTCGGCAGCCACGACACCACCCGCAATCAGTTGGGCAGAGCTGACGTTTCGGAGCTGTTGCAGCATGGTTGCGGGTTGTTGGGTAGCCTTGGAGGCGGTCTGCGCGAGAGAACTGGGGTTTCGAACGGTGTTCAAGATGTTCTGGTAATAGCTCTGGAAAGTCTGCATGGAACTGTGGCAAGAGTTAGCCTCGCTGCACGAGCTAGTACCCGCGACTCCCAACTTACGGCGGAGACATCTTCTGGTTGCGGAAGACAATCTTGGCGAGCTCAGAGCCGACTCGCCCCCAGTAAAGAACCTGAGGAATTTGTCTATATGCTTAGTCAGTTCCCATCGCTCCAGGTAATCGGTATCCTTATTTGTGCATCGGACGCATGTGACATTCCGGTTCGATATCAGATTCGGAGTTCTTGTAACGTACGCTCAGCGAAGCCAACCACTTTGCCCGTTCGTCCGCCGACCTTGCTCAAAGAGTTGGCAAGCCCCTTCGCAGCGCCCGAGATAGCCGGACCAGCAGCCGAGGAGACTCGGGAAAGACCCTGTTGCGCCTTGGCGGCGTACTCAGCAGCGCTCGCTTGGGCCTTAGCAGAAGCCTTCGCGGCCGACTCCTTGGCAGCTTTCGCAGCGTCGTTTGCCTTCGCCGTGGTGTTGGACTCGAATCTCCGGGCGGCCATGCGGCTCAGGTTTCCGGATTGCCGGATGGCGGGTCGCGCAAGAGCCATTGACGACATGGTGTCAATTGATTGTGCGGGATTAAAATAAGGGAGGGAGGGTGCTCGCAGACAGTTCCGGTTAGGGTGCCTGAAAAGCGGTCGATTAACGGCGGGCGGGTGAAACGTAGGAGGGCGGAAGAAACAAGACACAGCGACAACAACGACGACACAGACGAAGAAGGAAGCTCTGGTAAAAAAAACAGCTCTGCAGCCAGGTCGTTCGTTCAGTTCGGAATTTCACGCTTGGGGCTATGGGCAAAAAAAGAACCATCCCGGGTAACGGAGCTAAGACTGACTAAGATTGGGCAGCGGCCAAGGCGTCGGAGGGAAAGCCCACTAATAGCTATGGCATTGGCCAATCAGATTCCGGGCGTCGTCTGATTCGCTATCGTCATCTATTTACAGTGGATCGCTTACCTGCTCTCAGCTGTAAACTGGAATGCTACAGTAGGTGTTCGTCACTTTACCCTGAGCATCAATGATGGTAATTGCCAGTAAGGGTAGGCAATACATTCAAAAGCACTGTTTATCCTTGGTTCTAATTGCATCCGTAAGCTAGTTTATACAGCAGACACTAATAAAGTCTATAGGTCTTCTGTCAAGACTTGGCCAAATGCATACAAGTCTCAGCTCGATCCATCCCTTTCCCCAACATCCGCAGCGTAAAGGATGGGAATGCACCTAACCTAGTCGCAACCCACCCCCCAATCCCCGAATCCTACCCTACCTGTTTCTTCAGTCCAAACTTTGAATCTGTACTTTGATCGCTCCAGTCTTGGGGTCCGCTGCTGTCTTGAAAGCATCCAGGGCATCCTCCAGCTTGAATCGGTGAGTTACAAGCTTGGAGAGGTCGATCACCCCGTTCTCCACCAGCCGAATGGCACGAGGCCATGTGTTGCTGTATCGGTATTGGAACTGGAGATCAACCTCCCTTGTGCTGCATCTCATGAATGGGAAGTTGACCTCGTTTTTGCCAACGCCTACTACAAACACTTTGCCGCCAAACTTGACGGCCCAGATGGCAGCAGCAACACTGCTCTCCACTCCAGTACACTCAATAGCTATGGACGGCTCGATGCCTCCCATGGATGCCACAATGGCTTGACCGGCCTCCTCTGGGCTTCCGCGCTCGACTTTGTGTGCTATCACTGATGGGCATAGTTCCTTGGCGAATTTCAATCGGCCCTCGTCGATATCCGTGATGACAAGAGGACAGGCGCCAGCCGCCTTGCAGCAGAGCAGTGTAATTAGACCGATGGGTCCAGCGCCGCAGATGACCACCGGGTCACCCAGGCCAACCTTGGCCCTTTGCAGACCCGCCAGGGCAACGCTGAGAGGCTCCAGCATTGAGCCATTCTCATAGGACATACTCCAATCTTGTGGCACCAGATGGCCGGGTGGTTCACGTATCGCCGCAAAAGACCAGGGACCGGCGGCGTGGAGAGGAACTGCACCTTCTCGCAACCATTGTATCGGCCCGTCAGACACGGCTCGCACTCGTTGCAGATAACGTTGGGCTCGATGGCTACCCGGTCTCCAGGCTGCAGGTGAGTAACCGAGGGATGCACCGCAATGACTTGACCAGCAGACTCATGGCCGAGGATATGGTCGCCCTCAACAATCATGGGACCAATACACCCGTGGTGCCAGAAGTGCACATCAGACCTGCCACGGTAAGAATCGGCCTGGGCTGCGCTGGGGGTTAGGGTACATACCCGCAGATACCAGTGTCTTGATAGCAACGGTCACTTCGCCATGCTGCAACGTGTCTCCTTTGTCCAGACTCTCCAGCGAGGGCTCGGCTTCGTTAATCCATAGGTCATGAGCAGGGTTGGTGAAGACACCGATGTTAGCCTTGGACGGCTTGATCTCGGGAGGGCTCATATCGACTGAGGTAACAGCAGCAGCAGGCAGCGGTACTGGCAGGATTGGTTCTTAAGTCAAAAAAGTTGTTGTTGACAATGGAGTAGAAGTGAAAGAAGACGCGAGATGGTCAGTTACGTGTCCCCCACCATTCCGCCAGCTCGAAATGAGGGGAGGGGGATCTCTTGTTACATCTAGGTAGGAGCCCTTTTTTTCTTGGACCCTAGCTGCTGCTGTTTGTGAGTTTTCCCACATTATCTTTCCACCAGGGATTCAGCGTCGCGACTTCGGCCAGCCCTCGGACATTTCTAGGCAAGTCTAGACTATAAACAGACTTCCGTTCCGTGCAACAAGCAATAGCCCGCAGTGCGATATGGCTCGTTGTACCCGGTGGCTGCATCGGTTCAACGACTCGAGCCATTGGAAGCGGCTTTCGATATTGCTGGTCGATGTGGGGTAGTATGAGGTGGGAGGGAAGGATGACGTTCGGGGAGCTTCGCCCCGGGGTCCACTGCGTTTAGCGCACCAATCACCCCAGGGCGAGTTCGGCTGTCCCCGCAGTTATTGCCCGCAGACTGGAGTCCCCACCAATGGTCACGATACCGGATTCTGGAGACTAACCTTAGAGAACTGGATACTGGGTGTATGTCGTGGAACCCCCACCACACCGCCGCGTACGCTACATGTATTGAGCAAAGCAGGAAGGAACATACCAGTTGCCAGTGATACCACCTCACGCAGTCTGCTGCTGCTGCTGCTGCATCGCTTGCTGCCCAAGCATTGAGCTTGTCGAAGCTTTTGCTTTGTTCTAGCCCTAGGGCTCAATTACTACCTACACTCAACAGCCGTCCTATTTGTCCGCGTACGTGGTCGGAGATCACATTCGACTTATTCATTTACTCCAAACCAAGCTGGACAAAGTCCACCAATGGTATGGTGATTAAAGGGTATATTATTCCAAACTCCTGGCAAGTGGGCATATATGAGTGTTGCTTGGGCTCGGGATCCGGGTACGCGACATAAAAATAGACATGCAGTGTGCCGCCCATTTGCTGCCGGCTCGAGTACCGACGTTCAAGATATAGGGCAGTAAGTGACGCGGCGTGATCACCACTCGGTAGCCCAGAATATCGTGATAGTCTCAGCGTCGTTATCGTCCAGGGACTGAGTACTTATGCGATTGGTACGCATTTGACCACCTCTCGATCAGTCTGGTATGTATGGCCCATACGCCTGCCATTCTCTTGAATCCCCATGGATCATGTACATTACTTACCTACTCAAGTGAATGGGTGTATACGCTGGTGAGGTCTGGTACGAGGCTCATGGGGTTACACAGAACTTTCTATGTCCCTAGTCTGCAGGACGTACTACCAAAGCACAACTTCATGTGATCCTCCATTCAAACAACGTCGAAAGTCGGCTCTCTACTGGTGGTTTGAAGTATCCGTACGGGAGGCTATTAACTACAATAGAAGTGACACTTCATACGACACAGCCAATTGAGGTACATCGCAAACAGTCATCTGGATGCGCTGCTAGGTTTTCACAACGATGGAGCTGCATCTTCTCAAATAGGTATACTTCTTTGACCCTTGGTCGATACCTTATTCCACTTCAGCCCCAAACGCAAATAGGGGCATCCTCCTGCCAGGCCAATGAAGCATCGATGCCCATATAATATTTCCGCTGTTGCGGCATCTTATGAGAATCATAGGGTCTTTCCGGGATAGGCGCCGTCGTACAGCTTATTCATCGCCCCGATAATCCAAGCCTGACGTTGATGACTGGCAAACCCATGAGCGGTGCACAAGGGAAAAGGAAGTATAGGTACTCAAGGGTTGCCCATTGAGCAGCCTACTCGAACGATCTGCATATGTGCTCACTCATGGTCCAGCAGTCTGTTACGTTCTGGGCGACGAGAGACCCGAGGGCGCTTAGCGTCGCTCGGGTTTTCTCCGTCTCTCTCGCCCCTCTGGTACTTCTCGACAATAACGACGAGATATTCGCGTGTAGCTGGTTCGCCGTTGCGTTGATAGCCACGGTGCCCGCCCAACAGGCTGCGTACGCCTCCGCCGCCATGTGGTCTTCGAAGCTGTAAGAAGTGTGAACTTCATGGTCCCCCAGCTCGGACAGTCTCTCGCTGTAGAGCCGTCGCTCAGCGAGCTCCCGGTCAACGTCATAAAACTCCAAACGCATGGCAAGAGCGCGACCACTAGGTCGTCCACTTTGAGCCCGCCGACACCGCCGTCTAGGCGTCGCTGCACGCTGCGCACTTCGGGGGAGGAGGGCGCTGTACCGATAGGTGAGTGCCTCCAGTTTGAAGTAAACACGTTGGCAGTACGTGAGGCCCGGCGGATCGAAGAACGGTACGGGCCAGTCGGGGCCCCCCGAGCAGGTTGTCGCCACGCATGGCACTGTGTGTCTAATATAAGAGAAATCGTATCTGGTTAGTTCCGCTGCTGGTGATCACCCGGTATTCGAAAAAGGGGTGCCTCTTCTCTGAAAGAAACGTCAAACGTGTTCAATGAATTGCTGTCTCACCAAGCCCCATTAATCCCGGAATGACAGCTCTCGATAGCTCGTCGTCGTGGCATCGCGCCGGCCCCAGCAGCCGCAGCAGGGTTGTGAGCCCACCGCAATGGATCACGAGCTTGGTGCCCAGGTGGACGGGTCGCATGACCTCGGCAACGGTCAAGGCCGCAATAGCCGCGAGACTCGTGCTCGCGTAGCATTGCTCCGCACCCCGAGGGCCTGCTGGAGACGGCGCAGGGCAACGCACGGCGGAATCGAGTGCCTCTGGGGAGCCCAGATATGGCAGTAGCGCGTCTAGGAAGTAGGGCCAGAGGCTCAGCCGCATACCTTATTGCGGATGGCCCTGAGCAGCTAACAACTGATATTGGAGGGTTTCTGTTGCCGTCAAGCATGGCTGTATTTCAGGTATGGGCGGTTTACTACCACGTCCTCTCATGCGGCGGCCGAAGCGGAACTTGTGGTAGCTTGCCCCGTCTCCTCTCTCTTGAGATCGAACCAGGGGCATAGAGGCCACAGCCTTCAGAAGAGGTCGTTCATCGGTGATGGCCAGCCGGTAACGATACCTTCTGCTGTTCTATAAACTGGTGGCCTGACTTCGAGATAGATATGGTACAGGGCCGCCCTGACTTGGCATATTGACTGCAAACGGGACGTTTCTCGTCGCACTATTGATAGATCAGTAAAATTGAGTATATGCACTCTCATACTCGTCACTTAGAGACCAAACAAACCTATTGAGAATACCTGTACCTTGCGTTGGCGGCACGTAGAGCATTTGTTGCGTTTCTGAGACCTGGTCATTCCCATGCCAGTTGCACCTCATTGGAATCCTCAAGGTTAACTGGCTTCCTGCATAAGCTGAGCTTTATATACAAGCATTGCACCCCTGTAAACGAAAGACTAAAGGAGATGGATATTGTCAGCAGCAGATAGTTGCGTTGACCAATTATCATGTGCAATAAAAGGCCTAGAGAGTGAGCTCTGCCAGGAAGAGCACTTCCTTGGTCCGGGCCTGGCTACATCGGGAATTCTTGTATTCATAATGATCAAGATCTTACAACCGCGGGATTGATGAATTGCGGCGATGTAGATTACGTAGATCACGCAGCTCACACGCCTAAAGCTGCCTGTTGTTTCGCTTGAATACGAAGTCAGGGATAGATCGCAGGAAAGAACCCGCATGCAGAAGAAGATCTTCGAATGCGAATGCTGCAAACTTGGCGCCTTTGATTTTGGCATATTAATACAGTCGTTTGATGACGATCTTCTGTTTAAGTCATTGAGGTCTAACCTATTATCGATAGTAAGCAAGTCTCCAATCATCAATGAAATAATAAATAAGACAACACACCAACAGCGATATGACGCGGTTGACTATATCCCAGGTTGCCTGCTCTTGGAAGATACGTTGGTGATGCAGTCGTGGCAATCAAGCATCCCAAGCTGCATTAATATTGCAGTGCCCCGGCTCCCCATACCACCAATGGGAGGAGATGATGGTGAACTGCTTCTATTACATTGTCTGAGTGTGGCGCTGCACTAGAGATGTCGAGGTCATATAGAGTTCACATAGTCTCACACGTTCCCCCTCCCTGAACCCCGCGACAGATGCATTATCACAGGCCCTAAGACTACCGCGTTCGCGTGCTGCTTCTGATGTTTACTGTTTTCCATTTTCTCTTCCTTCGGCTCTGGAAACATTCCTAAACTTCAGTATGGGATAGCTAGCCTACGAATATGGAATCCCTCATCAGTCTACTCGGTAGCAAAGTTTCGCAAATCCCTACCATCGTAGGTAGTGTCCTCTTCATCCGGCGAGATGGCAGCGACGGCGGCGCTGCACCATCGCACAAAGGCGCGGATGCGGAGTCTGCAGCCGCAAAAGATTCTCGATTATGGGATACGTCCTGGCCGAGATCTCAAGTTCGGACTTCAACAGAAGAGGGAATGGCGCTTCGCTGAAGAACAAGGGGCGTCGTCAGAGCACCGCTTCTGCATCATCATCATCTACAGGCACATTTACCCGCTCACGTTCACCAGTCAAGCAAGCACTTAAGGGGCGTTCGCGATCCCAGAGGACGAGGTTGCTCCACCATCGCCAGGGATCTACTCACCACCGCCCGCCGTGGAAGCGGCGAGTCGCATTTCCTCCCGGCACTCGTTCATCCCCAAGCCGTCCGACTACTGCAGCGGCTGCGAGACCACCCACGCGCGGAACGAGTTCTCGCCGTGGCAACGGGCCGCGCGGACCACGAGCGGCTGTGCCTGGGGCGCGAGGGCTCGTTCAGCTTGTGCCGGCACCAGCACATCGACTTTGGCGCCATCGAGCAGGCACTACCGCCGGCCGCCCAGCTCTTCTCGCCGGCCGGCGGGGGCGGCGATCCTGCGGTGCGAGGACGAGAGCCACCTCAAGGGCACGCGGCACCACCTGGAGCGCAGCGCGCGGCTCGACCACGAGGCCATGATGCCGCAGGTGACGGTCGGGGTCGAGGACGACGGCGCCGTCGTGCTGTCGACCTACTTCGAGGAGCTCGTCTGCATCGTGCCGGCGGGCGAGCCCCTCCACGCGCGCCACCTGCGCCAGAAGCTCGACCTGCTCCAGGCCGCGTCCACCAACTGCATCTGCGGCCACGTCCACCTCAACAGCGAGTGCATCGTCGACCTCGCCGACTCCATCGACTGCCCGCACCTGCACGAGGCGGACGGCGGGGCCCAGGTCTCGGCGGCGGCGGCCCTGAGCCGCCATGAGGGGGGCGGGACTAGATCGCCCCGCGGGCGACGGTCAGAAGAGGGCTGCTGCGACATGAAGGACTCCATCGGGTTCTGTGACACATGTGATGACACGTGGTTCGGTTTCCGCAGGTGGCGAGGCCGGCCGGACGCCGAGTACCACGAGATCTGGTTATTTGGGCTCAGTTATATCAGTTTTCAGGGCGGCTTCAAGCCGGATTGCTATGCGTGGCGCCAACGGCTGGATTGAGTTATCGGGGCCGTGACTCCTACGTTAATCATCCAGGGGCTAGGATATATACGACATACTACCATCTGTTAATCTTTCTGCAACATCAGACAGCAGTACTGCATCAGAGGCTACCTACATGATCCTGTCATTGCCATGGTTTGCGCCTGAGCACATGTTAACTCAGTTAATCGTATGTGCCGCGGTATCGCGGTGTTCGCAAATGGACCAGAATCCAGGCTAGAAAATTGATTTCGTGCGATCAAATGCTAGCCGTTGAACCCGCCCGTTGAAGCAACAGGCTTTACGTAGCCTACCAAATATATCAACAACTGCTGGCAACTTGATAAGTACCTAATTGGTCACAGCGCTTTCAAGCAATCGAAACAAAAATACATCCCCTTTGGTTATTTCGACATCCCGATGTGCCCGGCATCTCGATTGACGTTCGATAAATCAGGGGCCAGGGGGCCGCTGTAGAAACAAAATTAAGGTGGGCAGGGGCAGGGGCAGGGACTTATATGTTAGCGTTAGCGCATAGCCCGTACTTGCTCATAGCACCTTTCGCTCCGAGGCAACTTCCTTTAGGTGGTGGGGGGTCCGCTGGATCCACTGGAAAGTTGGAAACAGGCATTGGAATTGGAGAGTTGGAGGCACAGCGAACGCAAGCTGCAGACACTTACTGCCCACCCTAGTAACAATCTCATGTTTGCGTGTCCAGGAATAACGGAAATCGCATCCACGGTCTTGGCTTGCGGGATGCCAGCACGACGTCAACTTTCTCTTCTTCACAAACAGCATGGAATAGGGAGGCTTACGGTCCATCTTTTGACTTCTCTTTCTTCTTGGTCGATGGCCCGCGTATAACTTCAATTGCTTGGCCTTGACTTGTCTACACTCTCTTTCTACCACACCTGTGTCGTCGCAATGGGTGTCCGGTCCTTCCTCAGCAGCTCTACGAGCTCGACACCCTCGATACTCGTTTCACGACTGACTCCACGACACCCTACAAGACTATTATAGAATCGCGACACGATACAAGAGCAAACCAGGAAAGAGTAGCCAGGTACAGCGGCAAGACGAAACCATCAAGATGGTGGTCGCCCGAGTTCATCCTCTACTATGTGATCCTTAGCTATGTTATCCCCTATATGCTCTGGGTGGCATATGATGTATCCTCACGTAGGCAACACATGCGCTGAACCTTTCCGTCTCTGTCCCAGGACTGACATACTATCAATTATGTAGCGACAAACCCGCACTATAAGAGTATCGAACGCTTCCTGTCCCCGGGATGGATACCGGGGCGCAAAATCGTAGGCCTCTCTCCCACAAATGCTGTAGCGTTCCGCCGCTGACATCGCATAGGACACTTCCGATGCGCAATATCACACTTTTTGATCCAATGGGCCCTACTTGGCCTCTCTCCTCGTCTTCCACCCCCTCTTGGAAAGCTATACAATTCGATAATACACCCGGTTGCTTCGGTAGCCCCGCGGCCCGGCCGACTCTAGAAGAAGCAGACTTGAGGCTGGACCAGCGAGCCTCCTTCGATTATGTCTTTGCCATAATCTTTCTTCTTGTTCTGCACGGAATTTCTGCATTCAAGGTCCTGACCATCTTGTATATCAATTATCAACTTGCGACCACACTTCCACGAAAGTACATCCCACTCGCGGCATGGGTGTTCAACATTGGTATCTTGTTCGCCAACGAACTAACCAAGGGTTTCAAGTTTGGCGTCATAGCTACCCACCTATTCGGCCGGGCCTAAGAGTCGCTGGTCAGCGAACCGTCATCATTCATTGTTTGGGGGCATTGGCTTGACAGCTATGGAGGCCTCATGAGTCGATGGGAGATTCTCTTCAACATTACTGTGTCCGACTCATCAGTTTTGACATGGATTACTATTGGAGCCTGGATCGGAGAAGCTATAGCCCTGTGGAGGTAAGTCACCACTATAATCCCTCCCGTGACGTGACCAAATACTGATGGACCCAAGAAGAAGCAGCTCGATCCCTCGTCCTTGAGCGAGCGTGAGCGTATCGGGATCCCAGCACAGGCCAAAGACTTCAGCTTCGGCAACTATGTCGCCTACGCCATTTACGCGCCCCTGTACCTCACTGGTCCTATCTTGACGTTCAATGATTTCATCTCGCAGCTGCGCTATCGACCGGCTACGATTGAAACATCGCGCACCATCCGCTACGGTGTCCGTTTTGTAGTGACTCTCTTGGCCATGGAACTAATGCTACACTTCGATTATGTCCAGGCCATTGGCAAGTCTAAACCAAAATGGGACGAGTATTCACGGCCCAGCTCAGCGTGCTGTCGTATTTCAACTTGCACATGATCTGGCTCAAGTTGCTGCTCCCGTGGCGGCTGTTTCGTCTGTGGGCGCTGATTGACGGAATCGACCCTCCGGAGAACATGCTGCGGTGCGTGAGCAACAACTACAGCACATTTGCGTTCTGGAGATCCTGGCATCGGTCTTACAACCGCTGGCTGACGCGGTACCTGTATATCCCCTTGGTGGCTCGTCGTTCAAGGACACCACATCATCGATTCGCTCCATCGCCAACTACATCTTGACGTTCACCTTCGTAGCGCTCTGGCACGATATCCAGTTGAATCTTCTCGTCTGGGGCTGGCTCATTGTCCTTTTCATGCTGCCCGAGATGGTAGGGCGAGCGTTTTTCCCGCTCGCAAATTCGAGAATTGGCCAACATTCTATCGCATGGCCAAGTCCGCTGGCTCTGTTTTCAATATTCTCATGATGATGGCGGCAAACTTGGTCGGATTTGCGTTTGGGGTGGATGGGTTCCGGGAGGTTGTGGCGGGTATGTTTAAGGATCTATTCGGTAAGTCTTCTCACCCCCTTACTCTCTCCCCACTTCATTACACTTGACTTTCATGCCCCTATTGTATTTTAACTATTATGCGCATGCCATTCCATTTGATGTACCATGTCCTATTGCTAACACCTTGCAAAGGCTTCACATTCTTCTTGGCTGCCTGCGGTTCCCTTTTCTGTGGCTGCCATCTTATGATTGAGGTTCGCGAATCTGAACTTCGACGGGGAATCATGACGAAGGGTTAATGAAAAATAAGGGAAGGGAAGGAAGGGTAGCGCTGGCTGGTGCTTCGTGTTAAAGATGCGAATGTATACATAATGAGTGAAGAGTATGAGTGTACCATGAATCCAACAGGGGGACACTCCCTACCGTTGATGTTATTCACATTCCTGACTGGTCTGCTTCCCGAGTCAAAAAGTCGAGCTTTCGCTAGTAATTCTAGGCTTACGTCATGTGGCTGGCCCCTTATTACTAACGAATTATTACCAAATAGCAGACAGCACTTTGTTTCAACTGGGTATATATATGCATTTGCGACGAAATAAGCAAGCAAGTCGCACCCTGCGTTTAAGGGATCTGTTCGAAACCCGTACATTAAAGGAAGTAGCCCATCCAGTTCCAAAAGAGTTCCGGGGGGGGGAAGAAAATATACATGAAAAGCCGTTTTTAATGCAAACCAACCACCTAGCCTCGAGATGGAAAAGCCTCGAAGCCTAATAGCCCCAGATAGGGCCATAGAACGCCGTTCCAAGATGCTTCATATTCAATGATTTCATATCTAATGATATCATACACACTCACTCTCTCGACTCCCTTCATTTTCACAGCACCCCTGCCTTCCTCTCCGGCTCGCGGCCTCGTCACGAAAAGCGCCCCGAATTTCTCTTGGCGAAGTTCGTTGTGCTGATCATCTCGTGCTGGTCCTCCCGGCTGTCCTGCCAGGTCGAGACGTGGGTTGTAGCCATGGGACGACCGCCCTTTGCGAATTTGCCGTCCATGCCCAGCTTTTGCTCGGTGAGCCAACGGCGGGTCCAGATAAGGCCCCAGACGATTCCGAAGACGATGAGGATGGCAACGGCGATGCCGAAGACGTAGGCGGCGACGAGGCCGTTCTTCTGCTTGGCGGGGTCGAGGAAGTCGTAGGTGTAGAAGCCCTTGGTGGCCTTGGTCACGTAGGCGAGCGCGAGGTAGAGGGCCAGGACGACGATGAGCCAGAACATGTGGACGAGCGGGCTCGGGTTGGTGCGCGGGACGATGATCTCGAAGAGGGCGAAGAGGCTGTTCATGGCGTGCATGGCGATGTTGCTCCAAGCGCCGAAGACGGTCGGGAACCAGCCGGGCAGGGCGCCGTAGATCAGGCCCCAGTACACGATGGTGACCAGGAAGGGGTAGCAGGTGATGGTGCTGTAGTAGAAGGCGTGCAGCGCCTGCAGGGGGGCGCGGCCACTTGTCCAGCAGGGCCACGTTCCAGCGCGCGTAGGTGAAAGTGTGGACGGCCGACACCAGGAAGTAGAAGGCCAGGCCCCAGTACGTCAGGTGCGTGAAGAATGAGAACGAGTCCGCCGAGGCCTGGCAGGCGTAGGTCGCGTCCACCGTCGGATGCGTGCACTGCCAGCCCAGCACGACGAAGATGGTCGTGAAGGTGTAGAGCGACTGTGGCACCAAAAAGAACACAAGGAGTCAAATTGTCAGTATAATGGTTCACAAGAATTATGTCGGCACGAACACACGAACACACATGCACAGTCACCAGTTTGCGAAACGCCAAGTCATGGATCGCCAGTCAGATCGATCGCAAACACCCAAAATCGTGGGGTTGCGCGCCTCAACTTAGCCTTAGCGGTCGTTTCGCAAACTGGGAACACATGTAATATGGGGGAGATTCTTTCTTCTTTCTTGATTTTCCACGTACAATGATTGCTCTACAGGCGAACAGAACGTAAGGCGACACCAGCCATGACGTCTCGAACCGATGCGACGGATCCCAGAGATCGTCTCCGAACTTAAAAGCCTTCGCCATTGGTTTCGCACCGATCTGCCCTACTTCGGGTAGCTCCAAAGTAATTTTTTTCTTGTCCGTAAGTTGGAAATCGGAATTACACCTGGCGAAGTCGACTCTTGTTTAATAGACGTGTTGTCGTTCGGGTTCTGGAAGAAGGCTGCCGTTTTCACTACGATTGCGCTGCGTCGTATGAAGCGGGAAAGAAAAAAATAAAAAAAAGGGAAGGCAGCGAGCAACTTTAGATCGTACGGGGGCACACGCGCGCATAAGACGAAGGAGCAGAGCAGTCCCGACAGATCGGAAACAGTGCGATGGATACCTGTCGAGATTGACAAGAAACGGTCGTGCACCAGTTTAAAGGCAGAAACTACTCTCCTCTCGCTCATCTATTCACTTTCGGATTTTGGTGATACACAGAGGGGTAGGTTGTTTCGAATGTCCTTCCCTTTTTTTCTTCTTCGTCTCTTTCCGTTCAGCTGGCGACAATACAATGCTAGGGTCACCATGGTCTAGGATTTGGCCCAGCCACTAATGGGGCAACGCCCATGCCTTTTGGCGCAGAGGTGACCGAGAGTAGCCAAGTCTCATTTGCTCGGCCCACTCAGTCAGGGCAGCAACTCACTCCAGGGACCTGGCCCTTCCTTGCTAGGTCTTTTAGGCCTCCCCCATGTCACGGAGATACGGGCGGATCTACGTTGCAGCTCTTGCGCCCTAAAGTGCTTGAGTGCTTGGGGCAAATCAACAGAGTTGCCATGAATAGGAGGCGAACACACGTGCTGCGATGCCTATGATATGTGACACCCTATATACCAGCCAACATGTTTCCCTGGGCAACCCTCAAGTCCCAAATTCACTTAGAGTGTATCGTAGAATATACCCAAACGAGCAACCCGATTTGTAATGCTTTGATGCACAGCCCTGAGTCCCTGACTCTCTCGACCCCAGCAGAAAGTATGTATCGTGGTTTGCTGAAATCTGCCCATGTCAACCAAGGTTTGCCCTGCTACAGCCTACAGATCCTCCCGTGACGTGTGTCTGATAGATGGCATATCCTAAACAGAGTCGGCGAAACCGTGAGACAGGTTGTGGGTTCTGCGTTAAAGCCCCGCGGCCAAGCCTCAAGCCCGAAACTATATGTCGTGACTACCACCAGAAGCGCTCCGAAGATTTGGCACGGCGAGGACGTGCGCCAGGTTGCTTGAGATGCCCGTTGAGCTATCCTGGTTGACAGGATGCCTAGGTTGCTAGGTTAATACCCAGTACTGTAAGCGCGTCTCTCAGGCGCCAGTTGCGCTTCAAAAAGTCGTGAGACCCCCCTCCGAGGAAGTCCTCTTCTTTCTTACTTACCTACCTATGCGAATACTGATTCAGGTCTATAAAAGAGTCCCGTCAACTTAGCCAGCCGTGGCAGATGCCAACCTCCTTGTGAAGAATCCTAAACCCACTAGATACACACAAGCTCACGTTCATGGTTGTAGCACCCGCCAGCGCTATAGGTTCAAGTGCCACTGCCACTAAAGATCAAAACTCATGGGTTACCTACCCCCCAGATGAATCGTGGGTTGAAGCATACCGGCGTGGTCGAACTTCCACGAGGCTATGAGGCACAGCCTTTCATACCGAAGGAGCGCCACTTGTCCCAGAACGTTGAAGGGTTGGCATTGTGGTATGTATGAAGAATGGCCAATGCGGGAAACTTAGAACGCCCTTGCGGAGTGCATGCGCTGCCGACTGCCTGGAGAAGGCGTCATGTCATGTTCAGGACATCGAGGCATGGACATGCCGCAGAAGTAAGTATGAGCTCAAACAGGCAAAGGCAAACTGCATCAGATCAACCTGGTCCCTAAGCCGCAGGATCTTCCAGGGGATATTGATGAGTAACAATGCTCATATAGTCAATAGTAAGATAATTGCAAAGACGTTCCTATTGAATGTTTAGTATTTTGGGGAGTGCGCAAGAAGAAAAGGGGTGAAGGAAATCGGCAGATTGATGAGTACCTACTAAAAAGGCATGGTTGATGGTGACCTAACGTAGCAACGGCTTCGGGGATCATGTCATGGGGCGTCTTCCGGGGCCAGTGCCACTATTGAGATAAGTAAATGAGCTTGCAAGTGACGGGACTGGCAAATATTGGCCACTATTTGTGCCGGCCAATACAATGGATAATACGCTTGATATGCAAAATGTTGATGGTTCGTCTCCATCTGTTAGGTAATTGTATCAATGCATTCAATGTCAAAAGAAAGGTTGTTAATAACGGTTCGCTAAGATTCTCGGGCATCGACAGCACACGACACGGAGGGAGACCCGTTCTACTCTCCGTCTGCCGTCGTTGTCCGTGTGTGGATCCATAAAGCAAAAAGCAAAAGGTGCGAAGGTATCAGGGAGAGGTAGACCTGTAACCTGTAACATGTAACTTGACGACTGTATGCGTGTGTGTGTTGGATAAGTCTGCCCTGCTCTTCAACCATATGTGATCCTCACCTGCCAAAGTGAGCGGCCGTCTTGTGAGAGCTGATATGAGCTGACCTGAAACCCTATCAGTTAGTACAAGTTCGTGTTCGCGTTGTGGATAAACATGTGTATTGACTCTTGACTCTTGAGTGAGGGAGTCGGTAGGTTTCTGCATGTAGCGATTCGCCCGTCCATCGTCAATCCAGTCGGCAATCGTTCATCGACTCGGTGACAGGTGTGGTAGCCCTTCGGAGGCGTTCATCCATGGAAAAGCAGAGTATGGGACTGGCACGGGAAATTGTTATGTATGCTGCTGCTGCATCTTACATTTTCGGTAATCCAGCCTCGTGTCCTGATAACCCAAGCGGATGGGCGCATCAATCAATGCATTGTACTGTTGGCTATGTGTCATGTATCAAATCCAATTGATGTACATACTTTGCCTCTAGATCGGATGCGTTGTACATGCATGTGCTTAGGTGCATGTGAGTGAGAAACCTTCAAGTTCCATTGATGTCCATCCCTCTGTCACCGCCCGCAATTTACAGTTCCTTCGGATAGACAGCAACCGGATAGACTCCTGTCAGAATGCATCCGAGAAGGAACTGGATATGCAGGTAGTTATATTACTGCTCGGCGGTTATAGGGCTTGACTTACAGACTGTGTGCTTGGGGGGAGTACGCTCTGGGGCCTCGAAGTGAGTGCAGCCTTCCATTCCACAGGCACAGGCCCGTTTAGCGGGCTTCACAGGGGCCTCGACGCTAAGACAGGAGGAGGGAGGGGGTGACGGGGGGCTGGTAACCGTTGGTTGTTGGAAATTCCTCCATGCACGTGGATGTACTCCGTAGGATGCAGGAAGTTTGATTCCAATTCGCTGAACTCTGCACATCATCGAACATAGACCTCGATCGACGAGTGAGTGATACAGTTTGATGGCCAGGCTGTGTCTGTGTCGACAGCTCTACGCACCCCAGGGATCTTCTGCTCAGGGGGTGAAGACGATGCCGAGATCGTGGGAAAGTCCTTTCAATGTTCTAAAATTGATCAGCTTGGTGGATATTGGGTATTGGGCTCGGAGGAGTCGCTGGCAGCTGGCTCGTCCTTTGGCGCTATTAGGGTGGAGAGGCTACGGGCGACCAGGGGCTCAGGGAGACTAGACCCGCTAGAGAGACTAGACCACACACAACTCCAAGCCACCCGGGCCGCCGAGTGTCCTGAAACAGGTCAAGGGACTATCGAAAAGAGGAATGGTCTCTTCGCAGGTGGCCCTAGACGATGTCCGTAAAAGAAGGCCCAAAAAGATTGCGTCCCTGTCCAGGAAGGTCGCCAATCCAAAGAGTGCACCGCCTATCCTATCCTACTCCTTCAGGTAGGCAAGTATGCCCAGCTAGTGTAGGTAGGTAAAAATAAAAAAATAAATGTAGGTGCGTGCCGATTCGCGCCAGTCTGTATCCATAGACATGGATGGATGGGGACCACCATGGATCATGGGGGTTGGTGGAATACGTGGTAAGTGGAATACCTAGTCTGAGTCTGAGATGATATGGCCTGTCATTTCTTCTATTAACTGTTTGTCACCCAAGCCCGCCTGCCCGCCGTCTCACCCGGGATTGCATCTACTTCGGCTCCTACGTTTTTAATAAGTGCCCATTTGTACTGTAGCTGAGTTGCGGCTAGCCCTCTAGGTATGTAACCTAACCTGCCTCTACCTTACTTGCACGCCAAGCTGCAAACCCCATCATCTTGTCTCTCCGGGGCGGTGTTGTTGATGCTCGATTCCTCTCCTTGCCTCTTCCTCTCTTCTCTTTCGTGCCTATCTTGTCAAGGTCCATCCTCTCCTTCGAGACTCTGTATCCTGCTCACACTTACTTCTAGTGAACGGTAGCGAGGCTTCATCCTTCCAATTACGCCATTGAGAATTTCGTTCTAGTCACTCGCTCTATATTGTGTTTCCTTGCTCTATTACCCCCGTTCACCCAATACACACCACTTATTGGACATTTGCCCGAGTCGTTGCGCGTGGCTTCGTTACTCCCGACCTCGACCAGGAGCGTCACGACCGCTACTCTTTCTCGCCCACCATATTCCTTAATTCAAGAGCATATTCGAATGGCGGTGCTTAGTTGGCTGGAGCAGCCCTGATCTCGGCATTCCAAGGCACGAAATATACTAGGAGCCCCCCCTGCGGTGATCTACATTGGTTCCTCGGGGCTCATATACGCACGCACGCACGCACTATAGCTGGAGGTCGATCAATCGCCATAACGCCATATTATCCGATTCTACGAAACCACCCCGACTCGCGCCGCTGCTACTAGTCATCTCTACGTCCGAAGCTCTACTACTCCGTCACTTGTCAGCAATTCAATACATTTGTGTCGGGGTTCTACAGGGTGTCACAAAGGTGCCGCCAAGTCCCACCCGCCACTCAGCTTACAGTTGATACCTACCACCGGAAGAAGCAGGTGGTCGTTGGCCGGCCCTACCTATCCCACCCTCGTTGAGGCACCCTACGCACAAGATCAACCCCGGATCGCTGCAGTTGTACGTGCCAGTGGCCCATGACGTTGGGCCCATCTTATGCAGTAAAAGGGTTTGCTCGGTTGGTTGGTTGTTGATTACATTAACGACAGTTATTCAGCATAATGGCGCTTCCTTTCTCGCTAGAGGACGACGACCTTCCAGTCATGCTCCTCTCCGACTCTGAAGATGAAGAGGACGACAGCATGCCAGTCCATCCTCCCAGCAAATCCCCAAACCGTCCCGCTCCCGATGCCGATTCCAACGACGAAGCCTCCTTGAAACAAATAACGGAAGATGCAGCAGCTAATGTTCCGGCCCATCCCATACCGGCCATGCAAGCACCCTTCGCTGAGTCGCTAGTCGAGGCTACGACCAACAGTGCCGAACAGAAACCGAGGCTAAGTTCGCGGATGCGGATGAACGCAGAGCCTGCTTGCTAGACGCTGCTGCCGATGCCGGACTCCCAGCAGACCTATGGCGACATCGACCCGGACACGTACACCACGAGCTATGGAAGCTCATGGCCCAGATCTCGTTTGGTGTTTATCTTCTTCTCGGTGGCATGGCCAACAGCAATATTCAGGTCGTCAATATCCTCCAGGGCCACATCGACGAGGTAGACGAGTTTCTTGAGACTGCCATGGACGATGTGAATGTAGCCATTGCCGATGTGCAAGATCGTATCAAGCACTTGGAAATACCCATGGAGAACCGGGATACATTTGAGACAATGTTGGAAGATCGCGATTTCCGACTGCAGATAGTCACCGGCAACGAGAAAATCGAGCATATATGCCTTCGGTCGTCTCTCGCTCTTGAAGCCTATCTCGATGATGTGGAGGAAGGTTTGAAAGCCACCAAGGAGTTTTCCATGTATCTGAACGATCAGCAGTCACGGCCGTGGCGCCAGCAAAGGCCGAGTGTCGTGGAGATTTTCGATGCCATGAAGGGCAATGCCGAGGGTTGGTACAAAGCATTTGTAGACCTTCAGGACCTCTCTACCAACCTGGAGGCCATGCTGGCACAACTCAGCCAGATGGTGGCTGAGATGGACCAGCTTGCTGGTGAAGTTAGCCGCCGGACCATTCCAGGCAGCGTGAGTGAACTCATTCACGAGAATCCCGACGAAGAAGATTCCATCGACGACGATTTTCTTGATGATTATCTCGGGGAAGAGGATTTCGTGGAAGAGAAATCCGTGGTCGAGGAGAGTACTGGCCAAAAAGAGAGCCTTGGGGATGCGTTTCAGCTTGACCTGCGAGCCAGTGCGTTGATGCCATTGCAGTTTGGTCTTGATTCGTTTCCTGAACCCCCCCATGCAAGTGATGCGCACACCACCATGCCCGAGCCCGCCAATGCAAGCGAGCCGCACACCGTGGACTCTGAACCCACCCTCGGAAGCGGTCGGTATTCGGCAGGCTCTTCTCGTGCCTCGGAAGGTTCAGGCAGATCGAGCCCACGGACAGAATCCAGTCGAAGTAGGCCATGCTCCGATGCTCAGTCCCAGGCACACTCAGCGCCAACCTCTCCCAAGAGTCCCTCGCAGAAGTCACCGCCGTCGTCTCCTGCCGCAAAAGACACGCTGCCGCAAACGTTTTATCAACCACCTGCAAAACGAGAGTCTACTTTGAAACGCGGCCCTACTCTTGAGATTCTCATAGCACCAGAACCCGTTATAGTGGACTTCGATGAAGATGACGATGACGATGATGATGGGTCGTTTTCCTGGACGATGACGAGGACGATCATGGAGCCCCGAGTCCCACCGAAGACCTAGGCTTATACATCCTTCAACCGCGCACTTACACACCTCAGCCCCCCGAGCCTCTGCCATCTCCAATGATACGTAACGATCCGTCGTCCCCCCGGGGAATCGAATCACCAGAACAAGAAGACACCCCCAGGCGAACGTCGTTGCGGCAACGACTGTCTCTTCAGAGGAAGCAATCCTCCCGTGTCCATCCAAGTGCCGCCAAGGAGTACGAACCGACCAAGACCACCTCCGCCGCCTCGGGTTTCGACTTATCAGAACACAACTTCGGTTTACGTCCCAGAGCAGGAACGACGGCCTACGGTTCACTCAGTGCCCGAAACTTTTGACCAACTGTCTCCGCCAAGTTTCCCAAATAACGGAAATATGCTCCAATCGCCCTTGAGTGATCAGCATCACTTCCGGCCAGTCCAGGCTAGCCCCCATTCCCCATTGCAGCGGCCTTGGACCTCGGGCAACGTCAGTCAGATGGCTCCTCGACCGCACACTTCGGCTACAACCCGCGATTACAACCAGGGCCCCCACCAACGCAACACGCCCTCTGCGATGACCATGAGTAGGCTGAGCAATGTCTCGACACTGAACCCGGAGAATGGGGATAGTAAAACCCTGAAGAAGAAAAAGGAGCGCTTTTGGGTGGCTGAAGAAGGCATTTGCCCTGGACGAAGAGGAGCGTCTGGCATTCGAGGCCAGGAGGCAACAACAAGTTCCAATGCCATATTATGATGAACGCAGTCCAAGGTACTTGGATGGAAGGCGCGTGGACGACCACAGGCGTTATTAATACCCACGAAACCCGGGCAGGCAGGAAACCTGAAACGCGTTTAATCGTTGCCAATATCATGGCGAACAACATAATCAACAATAATCTGAGACACGGCTTAGTTATCGAACCCAAAATCACCCGGCGTTTGCAAAAAGTCTTTAAGGCAGGCGTATGCTGTGTGCGACATGTCTTGGAGCCCCGGCCCTACCGCGCCCGGTCACCACGTTAGTAACATGCATACTTGCTTATTGCATCACAACCAATTTGATACCCATACGCGGCATATATATATAATTACTACGATGGCGCTGCATTGCAGTCGGTTGCGCCACGGCTCGGCAATGCTAGAGTCATCGGACCCATTCCGTGAGGAAAAGTATCTTGGCAAGGAAGTGATGAGTGAGGTCAGGGGGATGGAAGATATGGTAATACTATTACTGGCACAAGAAGGGGGCGATGCCAATTGATTGGGGGGGGGGGGGCGAAGAGGCGCCATGTATGGGAACGTCTAATGTGTATCTTAGGCCTTCTGGGATCTGGTTTTTTTTTGTCTTATTTTCTGAAAAGTACGAGCAAGGAGTTGGAGGCATTTGGAAAGACAAAGGTTACGTGTCAGTGCGATTTCATATCTGGAGATTTCCGTCTACACCTGCTTAGCTAGCTTCGCCCTCGTTACACGTGCTGGGGATACCTCCTTCGCGGAGCAAACCTCACATTGATAAGAAAATCAAAAATTGTCGACATGATACGCCATCATTCTCGGGGAAATGGTGAACCGCTAGGACTGTGGCCGCGCTCGATGATAACTCCTACAAGCGATACGCGCTTTATGTCAGGACAGGGTGATATACCGAGGTGCTAAGGACAGAGATTCTACCTACCTAGGTATTGTGCTTGATATATACAGATACAGAAAGAAGGCTTCTTGTCTGTTCAAAGTTGGTATCCTTTCGTCGTTTGTTTGGGTTTCCCTGGCCCAAATAAGATTCGTTCATTCTGAGTTGGGGTCTGCAGGTACGATTGTGGTCCTCCATCATGGTTTCCTAGGTATTCATCGCGTCCAGCTGTCGCATCAACAACTGTGAAGTTTTGTGGTAGTGCGTTTGGCCTTCTCCATCGTCTCAAGTTTCACTGTGGCCAACGGGCAGGTGCATATCGTCGGTTGCTTTTACCTACCTGTTTGGGCTGCGACTTTCAGAGGTTTGTCCTGGTACTCTTCTTCCTGGAAACAGCAAATATTGCACTTGACCTTCATTTTCTCAAATACTTCTACCACCACAATACTTGATGGTGTACCAGACCCCCCAACTGAGGTCATTTGGTTCCTTCTGTTGTACACTACTTGTACCCATCATCACCGGTCCCAAAGATGGCCTTTCGACACGACTACGGCTTTGAAAAGATGCGTGAAGATGCAATGCGCCAGGCAACCGAGAAAATTGACCTTAACGTTCAAGTAAAAAAGCGTCTGCTATGCCTGGAACTGCAGTCTGCGATTGATAAAATTGAGCAGGACGCACGTCAGGAGCTCCAGGCAGAACTTCAGGAGATCGACAATCAGTTCGGCGGGCTCATCGAGGCCGATAGACCTCTTGATTCTTTTCAGTTGGTCCCTGGCCAAGCCGGCGGTACTGGGACAAGCGAATCTGATTCAAGAAACCCCAACTTACAACCTGAAGCACAATCACCTGCTTTAGGTCGTGAATCGTCGATTCTGTCCTCGGAGATGAAAGACAGCGCCGTCACAAGTACGTATACATGTATCCTGGAGTGTTTGGTGCTTTGGCGGCTCACACTCTCTAGAATGATCACGAAGTCTTGTATCGTTTGCTGATGTAGGGGCTACTGGAAGCGATTCTCCAAAGTCCGCATCTCGAGGACGTTCAAATAAGAAAGCGAGTAAGTGGGTTGCCATTTGTATTTGACCAAACTACTTTACCTACAGTTCTTGAAGGACTAAGCCCGGCGACTGTGCAGCAATCTGAGTCTGAGGAGAGCGACGCTTCATGGGGGATATCCACGAGGAAATCCCCTGCAGACTGCCGAAACCAAATACATCAAGGCCATTGACCACCCCGGAGTCTGGAGGCCCGGCCAATGATGCAGCGTCGCCTACGTCCAGTATTAAAGCCATATCTGGATCTTACCTAGCAAGCAGCCTGCCACGTCCAAGACGCTGCGTTGCTGATCGAAAAGACTACAACGTAAAGGGGTACTACAGAGACAGGCATATATGAATCTTCTGACCGGCGATAAGCGGATGCCAGCTACGAAGAAACGGGGCAGTATGAGACGTTGATTGCTAAATGATATGGCCAAGACTAGTGCAGAAACAAAAGGAAGACAGCAGGCATTTGCAACCACTTAGGTTAGATAATATCGTAGCTGAATAAAGACATGGAGGACTGCATCAGCCACATCGACCACAGGCGACTGGCGACGTAGTAGTTCCTATGGTGATGCGCTAAGCAGGGATAGACGATCAAAGCCACATATGACGTTGTTGATTGGATTGTCCCGCGGTGCCGGGGTAGCAAGGTAGGTAGCAGCCAGCCCAGGCTAACCTAGGAAGTGGGCTGGAGCTTCTTTCACAACCTGACGTTACGTATGCGTTGGAAAAGACAGAAAAGACAGACCAGCAGGACCAAGCCCGAGTGAACACACACAGCTAGGTTACAGCTTTGGGCCCTGTTGTTATCCTGAAGTACACACGAACCGCCCCAGGCTACATAAGTCCTGCATCCGCCCAATCACCCAGTCTGACTACCTTTTCCCCATCTCCCTGCCGTCACACACTCAGGAAGAAATCCATTTCTAGGAGACCCGAGAGAGAAACCCATTATCTTCTTCCTTTTCTCACATCCTCCTGCTAACCTACCACACTACACCAAGGTCTTTCAGGACTCAACCATACCATCCATCCCACTATTTCCGTGACCCTTCCACCACCCGAAGCCATTGTCATATCGCATACCATCCAACACCGCAGCCAAGATGACGCTCTACTACTCTCTTGTGGGTTTGCCTTGCTCTCAACCCCGCTTCGGCGCAAGCTAAGTTGCAGACGGGGATGCTAACGTTCTATAACCAGGTCTTCCTGCTCCTGGTGGCAGAGATGGCCCTGTTCATGGGGCTCATCGTCCCCATGCCTTTCGGGGTCCGCCGAAAGATCTTTACGTATGTTCCAGCGAACCTATGCCGCGGTACCCGTGGCAATTGGCCGCCTGACCACCTGCTAACGTCATCCCAGCTTCATTTCGGAGAGTAAACTCGTAGCGAAGCTACAATATGGATTGAAGATAACCTTCATTTTCATATTGATTCTGTTCATTGACAGTGTCAACCGCGTTTATCGCGTGCAAATCGAGCTGGCTGCAGCAACCGACTCTAACAAGGGTAGCGCGTAAGTCTTTGTTCTCCTGCTCTCGGCTTGTCGTATCGACCAGCCTACCATAGATCGCCTGAAGCTGACCGGAAACGATGATATAGCGCCATCATGGGCCACGAGCGCCTCGAAGTCCAGGCACGCAAGTTCTACTCGCAGCGCAACATGTACCTCTGCGGCTTCACCCTGTTTTTGTCGCTCATTCTCAACCGCACCTACATGATGATCCTTGAGGTCCTCCGCCTCGAGGAGAAGGTCAAGCAATACGAGGGCACCGACAAGAACACGAAGCAGAGCGCCAAGCTTGCCCAGGCGGGAGAGGCCGGCGAGATCGGTACCCTCCGTCGCCAGCTCGAGGCCAAGGACCGTGACATCGCCACCCTCAAGAAGCAGTCCGAAGGTCTCCAGAAGGAGTACCACGACCTGACCGAGAAGTACGGGGCCACCCAGCCCCCCGCCGGTACCCGCAAGGATAAATAAACTAGACCGACCCTATATACAACCCTTCTAATCCGTGGTTGAGCACGAATTAGCAGCAACCCCCCCCCCCCCACCCTCAAAAAAAAAAAAAAAAAATCAAGGTGCTCGTTCACGATTATACGCTTGTATGAGACTGGGCAGAAGCGATCGACGTCATAGGAAGTGGTCGTGTGATATACCGAATGGGGTATCCTTTCTTGCGAGGCGGAGGCTTTAAGGTCTAGAAGGATGTATCTGTATTTGTAGGACAAGGAGAGCAGTTGGTCCATGAATGCAGACGGCGTACATCCTGATACTCTTGTGCTTGCCAAAACAAAATTTATTCAAGCCATCTGAACGTGAAGAATAACCCAGCTTGCTTGGTTCTCGTGGGTACCAAAATATATCTGTACGCTTTGGGCTGATATGACACCTGTACTCCTTGTCTTAAACGCTTGCCTTAGAGTACCAGGTAAGACCGAACTTTCAGCTCCTGGCCTCTCGATCTGTGGTTCACGCCTTTTAGGGGGTTTTCTGCTTCAATCTTTTCGATTGCATTTTCCATGGGGCCGACTTTCATGGATAAATTCAGTCCTGATCATATCTAGTGGCGCGGCTTTCGATATTAATATACAACCCCGACTACTCACTGTCGCCCTTGCCCCCCATAACGAACATCCCAATAAAATTGTGTTTCGTTACCGAGTGTTCACTTACTCCTTGTGAGCTCCGGTAATTCACCTTTGTTTTCGTACGCAGTCATTGTATTTCATACGTAGCTTCTACTTCCCACCAGCTATCTTGTCAATCCCGTGTTGTGCCATGATGCCAGCTCGATCGGGTACCCAGGGTCGGGCAGTTCATGACGTCCGCCCGCAGTGTTGACAAAGTATGGTGTTTCGGGTAACTCGACGTGCGTCCTCTTCTCGGTGTTCTCGAGTTCGTAAGGCAGCGGCCTGGTAATGCAATCTGAGTGAAGCTGCGGCTTGTCCATGTCGTCGTTTCCCCAATCATGCAGTTTCTTCCTTCTTCGGAGCAGGAGCATTACCGTCATAAGAATCACTAAGGAACCGATGACGGGTGCTGCGATCCAGGCCCGGCTTTGATTTCCTCCTCCTCCCTCGGGTACAGGTGTGGCGGTCGTGGGTACGTCACTGAGGCCTGCCGTCTGAGTTATTACACCGACAGTGAAGTTGGCGGGTATATTGATGTTCGTTGTCATGGTGACAGGAAACTCTCGGTTGGCGACTGTTGCGCTCATGGTGAGTGTAACAAAGACATCTTTGATGTCGCAGTATTCTACAAATTCGGCAAATTCTGGCTTCAAGTACATCGTCGCCGTTGTATTCGCGTGGCTGGACTCTTCGGAGCACGACACGCAGCTCTGGTAGTCGCCGAGGAAAGTGCTATTCGGCGCACAGAGAGCCGGGACCTTCCCTGCTCTATGGGCTTCGGTGTAGGCATCGTCTGTTCTCCAGAAATAAGCAGGATGCTCCAAAGTCTGCCTATAATTGCAAAAGGGGATTCCTCACTACATGTGGAGTAACACTTTGGGGGTACTGTCCCATCCTTGGGTAAAGACATCGTGCTTGTTGGAATCTAATAACAACAACTGTGAGGTTCCCTCGGCTTGCGGTTAGAAAGTGATGTAGTAGTTGCAAACCTCAACAAGGTGGGCACTATGCATCTATGGACCAGGAGTCGCGGCCTTATTGTGCTTGTATATCTATATCTAACGCAGAGGGGGCCAGCCTTGCTATCTGCGCTTTCACGTACTTGCCGAACAGAATAACCCATTGGGGGGCAATTGTGAAGACTCGTCTCATTGGCTATCTGTATGTCGATTCGATCAAGATGTAGTATTCCCGACTTCGCCCTCCTCTTGGTACGGTTGTTGCGCACTGATGGGGAGAGATACCCGGGGGGTATGTGGCAAGCCGGTCCGACTACCAACTGAGCGTTGCGACCAAGTGAAAATACGGGTAAATATACACCTACAGTGTCTGATGCCCGCTGCGGTGGTATCATGCGAGCCTCCGCCCCCTCCCCCCTGGTTCTTCTCACACTCCTCCAATGACACCTCGGTTCAGGGTTCAGGGGTGTGGCGGCAGCAGACATCGTTCAAGTCTGTATCTGGGTTGGGTTCTATCGCCATCTTGCCCCTATTTCGTGGTTTAAACTGCTCCATTTTGTTACGCCAGAGGTATGTATGTATGCCTTGGTATATTAAGGAGACTTCTTACATACATTGTGTAGAAGATGATATGCACGCTATTATATATTGTTTTGGCCATGGCACAGATTTCACGGTCTTTATGCCAACTCGCCCCTATCCCCTATTACACCCATGCGCTCCCGATCTCCTCCCGCAAGCTCGTGCGGCGACCGGCCATGAGAGTTCGCTGTTATATCCGCATGATGGTGGTCACGATCATGTCCTGGTAGCTCGGCGTAAGTCCTTTCAACATTCGGCTCCGGGGATGCGCCTCCCTCTCCCTCCAGCTCGTGCGGCGTCCTCCTCGGCGGTATACTGTCCGAGTGCAGTTGCGCTTCCTCCAATTGCTGGGCTGCCAATTCATGTTTCCACTGCGACGACTGCTGGTTTTCCTGTGTGTGAGACCTCCGGTCTGGTATCTGGGGAGCTGTTACTTGGCCCTCCGGCATCGCCCATCGCCCGACGCTTCCTCCTCCGCCGGTAGTACATGACGAAGACGACGGAGAGAATGACAAGCGCGGTGCCTAGTATCGCGCCCACGATGGGGCCCGCGATCCATACCCTGTCACCGCTGCCTCCTGAGTTCGTGGTATCCGCAGCCCCCGGCGTCGCCGTCACGGTAGCGGCGGGGCCCGTCGGCGATGCTGCTTCTGTGAATTCGTGCGCCAAGATGATGTCCGTCGTAAACGCCGGACGGCGCGATCGAGCTTTCTGTTGCGTCGCCCCCCTCCGTCGTGGAAGTGGCCGCTGTTACCGTGTACACGACCTGCACGTCGCTGACGTTGCAGTAGCCGAGGTACTGGCCGAAGACGGGGTTGAGGTACGCCGGTGACGTGGTATTGTCCGCCGCCGCCGCGTTGTCGGTGGACGGCGGTGGTCCCCAATACCCCTGCCGCCCCAGCCGCCGCCGCCGCCGTCAGCGTTACCGTTGTGTGACTGTTCCTCGCCGCACGCCACGCATGCAGTGTAGTTCGTCAGGAACGGGCCACTGGGTGCGCAGAGTGCGGGTACCTTGCCCATACTATCCGAGGTCATTCTCGCGATCACTGAATATAGGGAGGGGCATAGTTGTTAGTCATGTTCCATTAATCTCAACATAGTAGCAGTAAAGTATATCCGGGGGACCCAAGAAAAGAGGAAGAAGAAGAGGAAGAAACTCACAGCAGTTGCGGCAAGACCCGGGGAGCGGACGGCCGCCGGGCGGGCCCCATTAACGAGGGGAAAGCCCGGCGGCGGCGGTGGCTTTCGGCTTGAACCCGTTACGCAAGAGTCCCATCTTGGGCTGGCTGGCCCTCCCCTGTTCTTCTTCTTCTTTCTCTTCCTCTGCGTCGTCAGTCTGTTTATACTCGTGCTGTCGTTTAGGGATAGGCCATAATTGTGTAAATCGAACTATTGGAGGGAGGAAACGGTCAGTGAAGATAATATGAAGCAGCTGTCAACCCCGTTCGTTTACTCCAGTAGCTGACTTCTTCGCATAGTGCGTAGCTAGACTAGAAACGTGGGAACTCGTGCCTTTTTCTTTTTTACAAACAAGGTTATTCCATATCTACTTGCCCCAACTCTACCCTCATCCTTGCCTATTCCTTCCCAAACCCCCCAGGGGGCACAGTGCCCTGTCCAGATTTGGATAGCCAACTTGCAGCTAAGCCCGATCTATTTCGAGGGAAGAAGGACCGGAGTTACACCCATCCTGTCACTTGGCTTCCTGTGCCAGGGCAGTGTAACCCCATCGCCATTGGCTGACTCAGACGGATGGGAATGGGTGACATCGAGGTTTGCGGGGGAAGGCAGGAAATAAAGGCAAAGAGAAAAACACTAGGTAGTAGATGATCGGGCTTGATTCGCTACTGTCGCTGCCCGTCTGTCAGTCAATCAGTTTGTCTCTACTGGGCGTGCTGCTGCTGCTGCACTGCCACACCCACAATACTACATGCCGAACGCTCAACCCTTTGTCGTGTGGGACCGCCGTATGTATTATATACTTGCTGCAACCTTCTTATTTGAGTGATGATGAGAGGCGGGTGAGGCCCTGGCTCTGCAAACGCAGTTGGTCGCGGGTAGCAGCATCCCTGTTCTACCTCGTACTGAATGGTTCTCCACTAGCAACGTTGTATACAGTAGATACACATCTGATATATGAGATGAACTGCTACTACATACAGTAGAACAACCCCAGACACTGAGGAGACAGACCCCAGAAGAAAAAGTAGAAGAAAAAGAACAAGAAAAAGAGCAAGAAAAAAAAAAGAAATCATTCGCCACAGTCTATTCGGCCAAGTATGTCGACTTCACTGAGCTATCTAGGTATGTATGGCAGGAACCTTTGACATCTGCGTTTTGCTGTCTCCTCTCGTCTGGCTGGAATGGTTGCATGGGGAAAGGGGGGCATGGTTTGGGGGCCATGTACTATAGGGTAGTATCTATGCATGCAGAACAAACGAGGGTTTGGGGGGTTGAGCTGGACTCCGGTCCCGAACATCGAGAAGCGAAGCGGCTGAGGGGAGACGAAACGACCACGAGCTTGTTTCCGCCGCCGACTGAATTCCCATCAGCAATTGCGAGACCTGTTAGTGAGACGGTTCTAATTAAAAAGCAGAGAAAGGAATCAAAGAGTCTTCAGAGAGTAGAGATATTATGTGGACAGAAAGACTCGAAGGGAAGCAACCATGTCCAATTTAGTCATCACAGTGTAACTAGAGGCAGGCTGAATGCGAGTGAGCCAAGAGCATGAACATGAGTACGCACCGCTGCTGTATTGGATTTCTGAATACCACATCGTGTGTAAGCAACAACTAGGTCGAGTACTGTATTGGAAAACCCCCCAAAATATATAACCAGTTAACTCCGTCATAACCCCGTGGTATCATATCTACATCTATCAATGTAATGCCAAAGTACCTCAAGAGTTCCGCTGCTCCCCAAGGAAAAATCATGTCGCTAAGTCGCTATGCAGATGCCAAAGAGAAAGAGAGAGAGAGAGAGAGAGAGAGAGAGAGAAAAAGGACTGTTCTCGTAACTTCGTATCACAAGAACCGAAACAGTGCAGCTGCACCACCTTCTGTGTATGATCGTAGAAGAAGAGACTTCATGTACCAGACAGAGAGTGCAAATTCATTTGCTGCCGATCCACCCCCCTTTTCCACCTCTTTGCTCACGAATGCCCTACCGGGACAAGTATGGTTTAGTTTTGCGTGGTACGAGTGCGCAATACCCGAGGCCGTATCCGGCTGACTCGACCTTCTTCGGCATCTATATCATTCGCAGCGAACTGCTGCTCGAACGTCGTATCGTCGCCGCGCGTGCTCGTCGCCGGCGTCGTCGGGAGCGTCGACGTGCTGCTCTCGGCGCGCGACTCGGGCACCGGCCGCGCGGCCTGTCTCTGCCTCGCACCTTGGGGCACCGGCCGCGCCTGTTTCTGCCTCGCGTCTTCTCCTTCGTCCCGGTCGTCGCGGCCGTCCACGTGGTTCTTGTTCTTGGTCTTGCTGCGCTCGGCGCAGAGCTCGCCCTTGCTCTTCTCGGCGTGGATCTCGCCCTTGTTCTTGTCGTGCTTCTTGGGGTCGTCGCCCGCGAGGAAGGCGCCGACCAGGCCCGACTCGGCGTCCTGGTGCGGGTTGACGGTCCAGTACTCGAGCTTGCGTACGAGCAAGTAGAAGCCCGTGGCGAGGCAGCTGCCTGTGAAGGGCCCACCCCAGTAGATCCAATGGTACGACGGGAAGTTTCCCGTCACTACGCACGGCCCGAAGGAGCGCGCCGGATTGAGGCCAGCGCCTGTATAGTATGCGCCCCTGGATGATTATGTCAGTCAGCCAGATCAGAACGGATTATGGGCTAAAGCTGATGCAAGCAAAGGGGAGGGCGGGGGGTAAATTAATATGGTGAAACTTACATCATGACGCAGATGAAAACCGCGAGTCCGATGCCTACGGGGGCAACGTAGGTAGCCCGGTGCTTCTCGGCCGCCAGCATGAAGATGGCGAAGACGACCTGGGCCGTGAGGAACATCTCGATGAAGAAGCCCTGGGTGACCGAGGTCCCGGCCGCCAGCTCGGTGCCCGAGGCGGTGCCGTTGGGCAGGAGGCCGCGGATGATGGCGGACGCGCAGATGGACCCGAGCACCTGGCCGGCGACGATGAGCAGGGCGCGGATGGGCCCCGTGGCGCGGATGAGCAGCATGGCGAAGGTGACGGCCGGGTTGAAGAGGCCGCCGCTGATGCGGAAGAAGACCCAGGCGTTGACGGCGATGGACATGCCCCAGGCCAGCGCGATGAACTGCAGCTTGGCCGGGTTGGCCGCGAGGTTGCCGCCGGCCTTCTGCTCGGCCTCCGAGGGCCCGCTCACGACGGCGGTGCAGCCGAGCGCGGTCAGCATGTAGAAGAAGGTGCCGACGAACTCGGACAGCGAGGCCACGACGTTGTGCTGGATGCCGATGGGCATCCGGTCCCGGAACTGGTCGAGGAGGTAGAGGCCGCCATTCCGGCTCTGGATCTTGCCGATGGGCGTGCACTGAAGCTCCGGCTTGATGTTGGATGGTCTTAGCTTCTGGTATAGGCGAGCTAACCAGCACTGCTGATTGTTGACCATGGGTGTGATTTCGTATGTGTATATAGGCTCGTGTGGATGACTTCGACAGGTTGGATTAGAAGACGGAAGAAAAGAAATGGATAGATGGATATTAGATTATGTTGGATTGCTCCTTTCTGAATGGCAAGATGATACCAAGCTCTGAAATAAGAAGTGAAGACCTTGAGATGTCAATTATATACGAAATACAGCAGAGCCTGCCCAAGGCAACGGAGCAAACATCCCGTGTGGTTCACTCATAGATATCCAGCGAACCCACCCTGCCATCAACTACATCGCATATACTATGGGCCATACCCAGTTATACTAGATCCAGCTCTGCATCGCGGGATCTTACATGCGCAAATCAGCTTCCGGACCAAACCAAGCAGACCACTATGCACTTAGATCCAAGTTACCGCAATATTCAATGGAGAAAAAAGATTTTGTCTTTGGTGTCACGGCCTGATACCAAGCCCAAAACGATGCGAGATGATGCTGATCCGAAGAGCGGCGGACAGAAGTGGCCGGTAGCTGGACGGTGAGACGGGTCAACCTGCGAGTTGCATAAAAAGTGCAGCCAACATTGTTTGCATCTAGATCGTCGATCTGAAACAAGAGAATAGATTCCTGTTCCTGAGTGGTAGAAAAAAGCCATCCCAGATCAAACTTTTGCTAGATGATGTCACCTCGAGATTGGACTACCCCCACGGCCGACCCATAGCGCTAGAAGGGGGGTGACACTTGGTGATTGAGGCTCAACAACAGTCATTTTACCAGAATCGGGTTAACCGGTTGGGCTGACAGTCCCGCGGCCTCCACTTCTAGGAGGTCTTCTCCGGAGCCATAAGTTTCTCCTGTTCTGCTCTACATATTCTTTGACAATCTTTGAGAATCTTGGGCAGTGACTGTCCGACATATCGAGTCCCACCAAAAAGGAGAAATTGGCCCGATAAGTGGAGGTGGACGCCCGACATACAACAGCAAAGCCACTGCCATTTATCACTGTGGCTTGATTTGTTCCCTGCGCGCGACGATCGGACCGGGCCCTTTCTCGGACTCACGGCATGCGCACATAACTCAGTCTTCCAAACACCAATCGAAATTGACCGGCTCTTTGCATCGTAGTATTCTGCCGCTGCTCTTCCAACATAATCGATCGCATTTCAGGTCGCTCAGCGCAGCCTGGCCAGGGCTCAGGGCATATGCTGTCGTGATGTTCCGCCGAAAGGGGAGGCAAAAAGAAAAGAAGAAAAAGCCCTGTCCGGGTGCCGGGGGCGGTGGCCCAAGATGCGAGGAGGGCTGATCCTGCGGTTACACCGACAGGTAACTCCGCCATAAATCAAGTATATATCCTGTAACCTGGCCGGGGTCACGTTTTTCCTCGCTGACTCCGTCTCAGTCGCGGAGGTGTAATGTCCTTGCTTCCACCTTGAAATTTCCGCTTCTGTCCCCTTTCCCCGGACGCTGTTGTCCTGCGGCGTTGGGATACCGGTGGGGGCGATTCTGGCCGTGGGGAAATTGCATCATCGTGATTCTTCCGCATTACAACAAAGGCTACCCTCTCGATATCAGTTGCGTTGACCCCTAGGCGCTCGACCAGCTTCTGGGCGGACGAATCGAGATCTCGATACTCCTTTGCGTTGTACTTGAGGGGGCACGGCTTTGCATCATGGCAAAGCCAGTAGTATGCTTCATCCGAGAAGAAGATCACCCTGTCAGGATCATGGACAGATAAGAGCAGTGACGCAGTGGCCGGTCCGATGCCCTTCAGCCTGGCGATACCGTCGAGTGCCTTGGAGGCATCCGGGGCCTTCCAGTACGCGCTCATTGCTCCCGCAATTGTCTCGGCAACGACGTCCTCGTCATTAGAGGTGACAAGCTTCATGAGGGTTGGACGGAACTTTCCATGACGTCTGCCAACGCCGATTAGTCACATTCGGTTGTTATCTTGGATGCGACCTGGACTGACAACTTCCACTCCACGAGCGACTTGACATCGTCATGCTGCATGGCATGCTGTGGCTTTTCCGAGCGGAACAGCTTCACAGCCGTTTCATAACGAAACTCGTCCAGCTCGGCAAGAGTCTTTTGTCCTGGTTTGGCTGCATACAATCAGCATGCATACAGTGAAAGGGACATGGGAACTCCAACTCACTGGGTTTAGCACTGGATGTAGACTCGAGTAGACCCTCATACTTATTCAGCAACAGACCAAACTGGTCTGCTGAGATGTTCTCACAGAGCAGAGCACTCTGCACCATGATTCCGACTAGCTGAAGATTTTATAAGAATCTCTCAAACTTGCAAGTTCTTAGATGGGAATCAGAAATGCTTAGCGAGATGTACGGAATCTACGGATGGCAATGGGATGTTCCTTGGCTCGTTCAGCCATTGAGGCTTGACTGCGGATTGGACTGGTCACCAGCCTCAGCAGGCGCAGTAGCCTCAGCGAATATGATCCGTGCGCTGGCAGCGCTTTGGACCCCACCTGAACGGTCCAGACCTGACGATCTCCCGGGCAAGAAAGCGCTGAAATGGATTTTATTGAAAGGGTCTTCTTCAAGCCGGTGAGAAAAATACCATCCCTTCTTTTCGGTCGACCAACGCCAACATCTCCGACTTCAGTCCCTATATTCGGCCATCTTGCTCCCATTTCGCCACGATTCACCACAAGTGATCTGCATCATCCCCATATTTCCACACATTAATCAACTTTAACCTACAAGATGGGTAACGTACGTTCCATTTGGCGGGCATTTGCTTTGCGACAAAGCTGAAGATAAGAACTTTTCGCTGACACCCCGCTGTATAGGGAGCCAAGGCACAGCAGAAGCGTGAGCGCAACGCGAAGGATGGCAAGGGCGTGGCCAAGTCTCAGCTCAAGGTCGTAAGTAATCCTCCTAGAGTTGTTTACCAGATACGAAACACGTGCTAATTGGGCATCCCTCTCGCCCCCGTCTACAGAACCAGCAGGCCATGGATATCCAATGTGTGATCTGCAAGTCAACCTTCCTCAAGACGACTCGTGCCCCTCAGTACGTTTGACCACTCTTCACCTTTTACCCCTATTTAGTAAGCAAAGAAGACGAACTGACCTTGATGCCACACACAACAGGCTCACCGAGCACGCCGCCAACAAGCACAGCAAAAACCCTCCCCGATTGCTTCCCTACCTACGAGGTGAAATAGAGAAATGGCCGCAATGATGTGCGCGCTTGCATGACTGGGCGGTCTGCGTTTAGAAGACGGTGCAATGTTGGAGAGACTATGCAGTCACACACCTTACACGCAAGAAAACGAACTGACATAGCGAATGGCGTATACCAGGGGCTGCCTTTTAGAGCAGGTCATCAATCACTTGACGAGGCTACGAAATACATGATTTTTCTCAACTGGCACACCGAGACGGAGTGTCAACGTTGATGAACCCTGCTAAGTGATGTGTGTGAAGAGATTTTGTGAAAATCGGTTGAAGAAGGACATTCAAGAACAAGGACCAGACCGTACGACTCTCTCCTGACCTTGTGCGTTTTTCGTCGGACTTGGGATCTACGGAGCCCGGTCAGAAAAGGCTTGTCTTGATTCTATATCACCACTGTACAGCCAGCACTTTTTAGTGCGCCTCCACCGCCGTAGTCGTAGCATTATTAGTCGCATTTGATTGAGCCCGAGATGCTGCCCCATCAGCCCCTTTCCCCACAACACCCGCGTCCTCGTCCTTATTCTCCCGAGCCTCCCTAGCCTGCTGCTCCCGGATATCCCGCAAAATGTCCGGGTACCACCGCTCGCCCACGTCGGGGTGGCTCTTGACGCGGTTCCGCAGCGTCGCCTCCCCGAGGGTCTTGGCGACGCCACCGCCTCGAAACGTGAACTCGACGTCGTCCAGCCTGATGCCGCCGCAGCCACTGTTCGCCTCGAACACTTTCCGCCGCTGGTCCCGGACGTCCTGCGGCACCGTCCCCATGCCGACGCCCTCGAGGTCCGCGAACGTCGCGTCGCTCCGCACCCCCTGGAAGAAGGGGATGCTGTAGCGCCCCTCGCCCGCGGCGGGAGACAGCACCCGGTGCGTTGTCGAGCAGCACACGCCCTGCGTTAGGGCCTCGAGCCCTTGCCCGATGGCGACGACGAGCGTGCCGTCGAGGGGCGGGCAGTCGATCCACTGGCCGCGCATGTTCTGCACCTGCAGGCCGCGGTGCGCGCTCGCCTGCAGCAGGTACGACGTCAACATGGAGTCCTTGTGGGGGCCGACGCCCTGGCCTTCCTTCAGGCCCAGCTCCGCGACGTCCGGGTACTTGACGATCTTCAGCTTGTGCTGCTGGTCGACGGCGCCCGGCCCGTCGAAGTACTTGTCGAAGGCGTCGGGCGGCAGCCCCACGGCCTCGGCGATGAGCGACGTGAACTGCACGCTCACGGAGCCCATGCGGGCCATGTACTCGGCGAAGACGGGGCGGAAGTCCGGCAGCACGGACGCCGACGGCCACTGGTTCGGCGCCAGCAGGTTATGGTGGCGTGGGGCGTCCGGGCCCGGTACCGGGTGCTCCGTCGACAGGTCGATCTGCTCGCGGTGGTCGGTCTGGCCCGCCGTAATCTCGCCGAGAGCTGCGAGTAGCCCAGGAACGAGGGGGCGTTCTTCATCTCGATCTTCAGTCTGTGTGTGCGTGGTGGTAAGTGAACGTTGTGCGTTGAATGGAATAGAGAGAGAACACATTGAAAGTCGCCCAGGCTAGGTGCAAAAAATAAAAGGGGCAAAATATGTCTTACGGCTACTTACTTCTCCTCTGCTGGGATGTCGAAGAACGCCCTGCCCTCCTTGATGACCCTGGCAAAGAGCTCGTCGGAGATGCCGACATTCTTCAGATACAAGAAGCCCACCTCCATCAGAGCGTGACGCAAGTCGGCCAAGAAGCCCGGCTTGGTTGCAGGGTCCCTCGCGAGGGCCAGGTCTAAGATTGGGATTTCGGTAAACGACATTGTTTTATTGATTCAAAGGCTCAGACAGGTGTAGCAAAGTGATGAGATGGTCTTGTACTGTTGCTTTGCTTCAAGCTGGGTATAACACCATGACCAGAACCGAAATAAGGCTCTCGAACTCTTATATGGTTTCCAGTAAGATGAGTTCTAGAGCAGTGTAATGAAAAAAAGAAACAAGATAGATGAGAAGATTGTTAAGTTTTGAATTGTCACTGCTATGAAGAGCAAAGCTTCGCGGAGCTGCACTCCTCATGCCACTTTCAAATGGCGTAATTGCTAACATCGGGCCTCCGGCTCGAACCACTACCCCACAGAACAACTATCAACGCCGATTTTGACCAATCAACATAACCCAAACTCGCTGGAGAAAGGGCTTATAGCCGAGCATACTGTTACAGCTTGTGTCCCTTCGAGCGACCAAGGCCCGTCCCTCCTGGATAAGATGCTCGATACACACCTTTGGTTTTACTGTAACTTTGGCTAGTGCGAAAGTCCACCTTTCTTACGCCTCGCACCCGCACCTGAGCGTGAGAGGATGGTGCTTGAATCCTTGGCGCAAAGCGGAGGCATGCAGTGTATATGCCGTGAATTAGGGGTGCTTCCGGCCGCGGAGAATACGTGCACCGTACCATCGAACCGTCTCCTGGCACTGTTGCTCTTAGGTCTTGACAGGACTCTCGGGCGACTCATGTCCAGGAACAGAATGCACGCAGCCCACAGCCTCGCAGGACGGCAATAGCGACCACTATGCGCCAGTTCTTGGGAACGTGTGTATAACTAAGAAGCATTGACATTCCGTTTCGTTGAGAACAACTTGGCCACCTCGTAGAACATATCCTCGACAGGAGGCATAGCATATACGGGTGCAGAATCAAGTAATTCCGCGAGCTTCTGGGCGGCACAACCACGGGATAAGCATCACTCATGTCTGCGTCTTCCTGGGGCCCATCCAGTTCCATCTCATCATCGCTTGCCTCTTCGGCGTCATTGAACAGGGCAAGTGGCTTCGAATCAGTCGGCTGCGCCGTCTCTTCCACTTTGTCCAAGTCGATGTCTGCAAGCGGTTGGGCAAGCGTTACAGACCCAGTTTGACTGCGCTGACTGACGGACCATATTTGAGCGGCAGCGTCGAGAACGACGAAACCAGTCGAACCAGGTGCCGTCATTAACGACACAATCGGGTATGAGAATTTCGCCAGTGTTTCCGGCTCGCTCTGATCGAGACCGAATGTGGCCAACTCCGAACGGATCGTCCCATGCTTGCCGGGCCTCGACATCGCAACAGCAAACTTTTCTGAAGCGTAGTCAACAGCAAGTTGGGGGATCAACAGAGTGGATTTTGCAGAGCCATCATCCAGGCTAAGTCGTATGCCATAACTCAACTCATCCAGAACAACGTTGTACACGACCAGATCATCGCTAAGCACAATCAGCTGGGATGACAAGATTCTCTACGGCATGGATATCCCCTCGGCTGAATCCATCCATGGAATCCATCACACGCCCTGATCCTGTATCGATCAGGTAGACTGCGGAGTCTGCACCGTTCCGGAAAGCACACGCCACAGTAGACCCATCTAATGAGAATGATAGAGCTCCACTCCGCGTTGAAGAGTCCTGGGGGAAATTCGTAGTAATGCCAACAGGCTTCGTCTCATGCAGATGGACTGTATGAATGCAAGTCCATTGCTCTAATTGCCGGCCGGCCTGGTTCTTGAGGACGAGACCATCACGCTCTCGGACCACGGGCTGCCAAAACCTTACGACGCCATCTTCACCCAGAGTGGCGAATCGGTGCGAGCTTGGATCGGCCGACAGGTCGAGGATGTGCTCACTTCGTCCTGTGTAGTGCGGCCCGTTAATACGAGAAACGAGTTCAAACCCGCTATCTTCCTTCCCGGGCATCCAAAACTTGAGATGTACCTCCCGTCGTTCTGCGGATGCTGCATCGAGCACCGAGACATCTCTAGACGGTGGGAGCCATTCGTCAACGGTAGCAAGCCACTTGCCGTCGAAAGAGGACTCGAGGTGGGTAACCCGAGGCTCGGTAAGGGGCTGGCCCTTGGGTGTTATGTTTACGTCTGTGGGATGAGTTCTAGTCAACGGCTGCTTTGCAATTCCTTGTACTGTGCTCATCTCCACCGTTTGTAGCATGGGTATCGAGGTAGGGGCTCCAGTGTCGACAATCTGTTGGCCGTTCGCTACACCTAGAAGTAGGTGGCTTGGGTGAGCTGGATCGATCGTCGCAGGTATCCTCATGAATTCAGATCGAAGCCTCTGGTTGCCGATGCGAGTAACAATATTGTCTTTAGAGGGGGGCGGTGGGGTGACAAGAGTCTGGATCCCAGACACGTAGGTAATCGGCTTCATCTCCGCGGTGGAAAGGACCATGGTAGAGTTGTCATCCAAATGAACAACGTACGATGATCCCTTGGTCGAAACCACGATATTTTCGATAGATCCCGCCAAATGGGGCAGGGGGTCCTTCTTGTTCGTATCGAGCTGCCACTGAATAAGAACCGATTCGGAACCACCAGAAATAATGTAGTTTCCTAGGATACCCAGTTAGAATTGTAGAAGCCACACTGTTGTAAGGGACTCACCATCACGCGACCACTTCACGGCATGCACTGCCTTTCGATGCCAGTGGAGTCTTCGCGGCTGAAGCGACTTCGTGATGTTTGCGGCTTTGTGAAGCAACCGCAGTTGGGGTAGGATATCGTTGTAGTAGAAGATTCCTCCACGAGCACAACCAACTACCACATCAAGGACAAGCTGATCGCCCATCTCAACTTGTGATTGTTTCGTCAAATGAACACGCTGCGCAACCCGTAGATCTAAGCAGGTGATGTCATCGCTGCAGTCCATAATGAACACCTCGTACCAAAGCTCCGAGAAAGGTGCCCCGGGGGCGAGTTCAGAGTACCGATAATGATATCCTTCCCTGACGAAGCAGCCAAGAATTGGCCATCCCACAGGAACCTCAAATTTTGTATCGGTCCCGTCCTGTCCACGACTGTCTTGGTAGCCTTCAGTTGGAGGCCCTCAACGTCACAAGCCAGAACATGCCACTTGTCTTCCATAGCCATAGAAACTAGGAGGACGTCCTGGGCATTGCTCCCGACTTGAGTAACATCTACCTCAAGATCTGAAAGGAGATCGCACTCCAGCTTGAGGCAGGCATTGGAGCCACTGCCGGTCGTCCAGTCTATTTTCCAGATACGGCCTGCGGATGAAGCGACCCATAGCATGTTCGGGGAGGTTCGCGACAGGCACATGGCGACAATGCTCTCATCTTCATTCGATTTTGTCGTGACTTTAATAGGGATTTTCCGGAGCAGCAGGGAATCGGCTGTGTTGTAGACTTGGATAGAGCCACTGTAGGCTAGGACGAGATGTCTGAATAGAAGGGTCAGTCGAGCCTATAGAGGTACGGGAGGGAAGAACCCACTGTTCGTCCTCTGTCAAAATGGCATCGATATCGAGCATTCTCCCACCAATGGGTTGCGAAACCTTCCATGCGTCCGCCAATGGCCCCTCGCCTAGCTTCTTCTCGGCCTTGTTCTTTCGGTGCGAACCGTGTCGGGCAGGAAGTCCAGCCTCGGCCTTTGTAGGCGTTTGTACCGAAGAAGTTCCATTGCGGAGGGCATCCTTATGCTTCAATTTCGATTTCTTGGGTGTTGATTTGCCGAAGTCATTGGCTTCCCGCTTTCTCTTGATCGCCGCCAAGGACTCGTCCTGCGTAGAACAGGATGTTAGTTATTTGGAATAGACGTCTTGAGTCCACGAGTTGAGAGGCATGCGAACATACCTCGAGTATTATGGGCGCCATTGTGGGAACGGCGAGATGAGAGAGGCTTGCTATTTACAAGGCCGTTTAAATGCACGATCTTGTCTCCTTCAGAGTGCAGGCCGTAAAACATTTCAGAAAAATAACTGGAGTCAGGTCGGCGATAAGCTTATCGCGTAGCACAGGGCGGAAGAGGTGGGGCAGGTGCATCTGCAACTAGGTAGGTTACTCCGTAGGGGACAGGACATTGAATGGTTCAATAATCAGCGGGCGATGTGCAAATAAAATACTATATACAGTCTTTCATGTTGCAAATTTCGATATTGAAAATACTAATAGTGATACCTAATACGAGTATTCACCAAGTATCAAACTTGCACGATCGTAGACCTTTGAAATGGACTGCCTGCATCTGGTGTCTGGTGAAGTAAGAAGCTGAAGAAATGCTTAGGTAAGGGAGGACCCAGCAAAAAGTTGATTGGCTTTGCTTATCTTATCCTTGCCTGGTCGCGGTTGTTCAGTGCCAATGCATGAGCCAAAGTTTTATCCGTGAGTCGTCGCATCCTTGAAGAAAGACTTGGGCTTCTTTGTACGGCAGATCACGCGACACATCCCAACCTCGCGCCTTCCACCCAACGTATCGCAACCAGATTCCATCAATTCCAAATCGTCAAAATGATTATTCCCATTCGTTGTTTCTCTTGTGGCAAGGTCACGGGCGACCTGTGGGAGCGCTATCTGAAGCTCATCGATGAGGGCACCCCTGATGGGTAGGTCAAACGGGCACTCTATCTACTCAGCCATTTGCTAACAAGCCACGACAGTGATGCCATGGACCAGCTTGGCCTGAAGCGATACTGCTGCCGCCGCATGATCATGACCCACGTCGACCTGATCGAGAAACTGCTCAAGTATGCGCTTGTCCTGTCCATTAACATGAATCGATACAACTGGATTCCTGGGAAGGATGTCCTTGGTAAAACAATAGGTGCTGACATTCCTCTAAACAGATACACTCCCGATGGCCGAAACGAGAAGAAGATCCAGCTTGCTCAAGTTTAAGCGACTCATGGGGGCTCAACCTAAACGAAACGAAAATATTGCCTGCTTGCAGGTACTCTGCATTAATAGGCGTTCGGTCAAGCGATTTGCATTGTGGTCTTAAGGATTTTGGGTAGACAGAAAATGGCAGACACATCCTCTCGAGTTACGAAATAGATGCGGTACCTGCGAAACCCTTCAACGTCAGGGTCTATCTTGAAGACTGGATGTTTACTCCGCATCAAAGACCTCCTTGGGGGCTTCACTTCAACCGCTCGGAAGACTGAGGTCGAAGGAAGGGCCAGTCGTAGCCACAATCCCTGGCCCCTTAACCTTAATTGCGGTTGTGGTAGAGGTGGTTTCTCATAGCCGGCCCATTGCGTGGAAACAGGGATGAATCGAAAACACAATGATCTATGACCACTAGGTCGCAGGAATGGTCGATGATGCTGCCGTCATGTGACTGGTATCTGGAGCGAGGAGTGCGTTAACCTTGCCACACACGTCTTTTGTGTTACAGTTTCACGCGGTATATCCCCTGAGTGCCGTGTTTTCACCGCCTCTTGTTCACGGGTGTGTTGTCTAGAATTGTGGTCGGTACCAAACGTCTGGGTCGGACAGATTTATGCGATGAGAGTAGGTACTATGGAAGGGCCAGACTGAAGGGCGGAACTCGTTGCTGCTTTTACAAGCGGATGTATTACAATCCTGGCAACAGTCTTACAGTCTTGCAGGCGTTGTAAAAGTAGCAATGTTGGATATGTCAATGGTGAGCTGGGCCGAACTCTCGCACTCGAATAGTAGTTCTCCGTACGCAACTGGAAAATGTACCGTCACAGTAGTATGTGATCGGCGTAGTTCAACGGAGGCGGCCTCTTTTGGTTTGTAACGCATAATCACCACCTTGATCCAACTCGTTGCGGGACCCCACCATCATAGAAGCCAAAAAAAGATACTACTGATGATCCTCCCTTTGTCTTCGGAGAATTTTGTGGCATATCATGTGTTTTGCCGCGATGCGTATCTGCATTGGAGGATGCCGTTGCGACACTGTCAGGGTATGAAGAATCTTTCTCATAGGCTCGGAAGCGTCGCTTACCAACAGATAGATGCCACATGCATGGCTGACAACACTATCAGAGTCCCAGGGGGGCGAGTTGTTGTTAGTTCCAACACACATACAAGCGTGCTATCCTGGCGGCCAACTCGGAGCTAGTCGTGAAAAAAGAGCGGTTCAGTCATACAGCCCGCTGGCTCTAATAGGACACACGCCCCGAGATGCGGCGCATTTGCCTTGTTGGCGACGTAGCACGGCGCCTATGCACGTCTGAGGAGCGGAGGCACGCCTTTCGCAGCTAGTCGTTCTGGAAGAATACCCCAGCCCGCGTCAGAAGCCCCAGGAGGGCCCAGTGTCCATGTTCATCAATACTTTGCCAAATGACCCCATCAAAGCTAATGAGAGAAAAGCAAACATCTATTCTAAACCAACAGGTTGCCAAGCCAGTCAAGGCATATTGCGGTTGATGAATCCGTCCAGATTCTGTCCGGATTAGAGTAGTCTTAGAAGGGATATGCGCAACCACCATCTTGAGAAGAAAAGAAAGAAAGAAAAGAAGTTCCATGCTAGTTGCTAGCTTTCCAATTGCCCCCAACTCAATCAGGTTGCAAGATTGCAATTGCCGTCCTCAGCCTTACTGAAGCATTCAAAGCTTGGGCGGCTTCTCGAGCCTGAGTGGTTGATTGAGAGACATGGAGCTCCCGGCCACCGTTTGTCGGTGAGTCCAAATCAGCTCATGCCTACCCCTCCAGCTTGTCCTTTGTCAGCTCTAACATCATCTTCGATAGCCAATGGACGTCCTGCGGCCTGCTCTTGGCGTTGGGTGGGACAACTTAATCGGCAACGAATAGTTCGTTGGGTGTCTTTTCCATAGGCACTAAGCTGGGGGCGAGGGGCGAGGGGCAGACCTTGCTACTACGTTATACTATCAGCATGAAGAATAACAGTCACAACGTTTCTCAATCAAGATGCTATACCGTACGAGATAATGCTAGCTATCTCACCTCACCTTGCATTTGTGCTTCAGCTTTTTCTGGATTGGCTATAGCCGAGCCGGGAGGGTGCCGTACTTCCATTGATAGGACGTATTTTGAGGCATTCGGCAATCGCATAGCGTGACCCCATATTCTTCACTTGCTACCAACACAAGTACATGGCCCACCATGGATTGCTCATAGTGTTTGAAGATTGCTTCTTCCCCCCTATCTCGGGACGTGTACGGAGTACCACCATATGTAATTACAGATTTCAATAGATTATTTCTTCTTTCTTCGGGTGGCGCTCGTGGCTGCTCAAGTTGTCGCAGTTGCGGCTTGAACAAGGATCCTTTTTGACTGTCCCGCAGGCGGCGCGCTAAGACTATGGCCAGTTTCTAAAATAGGCCGGAAGCTCTTACCAGATCTTCGGATGCTGTGAAATTGGGGGTGATGAGAGGAACTCGCTCACTCCAATTCCGCCCGGCAGCCGGTCTTATCGAGAGGCATCCCACCAGAAGACACACATTTGTACGGCTGCCACCTGCAGCTTCTTCTGTTCTGGATTTCCAGCGTTCCCTTGCTGTTTTGCTGCTTCGGCAGGAGTCATATTAGCGGAAATTGCACGGCCAAGGCAAGGGCGCAGGTATGTATAATAAGCTTGAATCCGATATAAATCTCCTACGGACAGGGGGGCCCAAAACCTTATGTTGAACGACGTCAAACCCATCTATTGTGATCTTTCAGGTTGAACATACAAACATGAGGGAGTGTTCAAGGCCGGCGAAATGGATCCTTACGAGCCGGGCATAACCGTTGCAATCGGTTCGTGCCACCGCTTTAGGGAACGGGATGGTGTACTCGGGACGCGCATCCCCCAGCAACAACAGTGCTATCATGGCATATAGCCATTGGCCCTTTCGCGGATGATTGTACGTACATGCAATCAACCCTGAAACATTTCTGCCCCGGCAGGCTGGTTAGCAGGGCACCAAGGGCTAACTCGCATGGCCAGCGTCCAGATTTCAAGAGCCCAAATCCGGGACCAGGGTCATGTATGGGAATCCATGCGTGTGACTCGCCGGTTGAAGCGAGCCACAGCTACTAAGCGCCGAGGCCCTGTCCACTCCATGCAGCTCATCCACTCAAGGCCCTCGCCCATCCTCCGTCAGAATCTACGAATCTACCTGCTGCTTCCTGACTGGCCCGACCTGCTGATTGAATGTTGCGCCCAAGGACAGTATGCATCTGCAAGCTCGTGAGCGACTGCACCGGATCATCTCTGGTTTCTGAAAATCTCGGAAGTTCCAAGTAAACTATTCCCTACTACAATCCTACGGGAAGCGACCACTCATCAGGTGTCTCGACTTTTCTTTGGCCCAGGCAAAGCTCTCGCAGGTCGATTGATTCTCTGCTTGCTGTGTGTTAGTTCGGAGCTCAAGCACCCCGGAGGGAAGCGGCCAACAACCATCCATACACTTCACGACCTGCTATCACGTCAGCTATACAGGCGCTGTCATCGGCCACAAGGAGCAATCCCAATAGCGCACACGCAACTCCCGTCAGACTTCCACTCCGCATGCTGCTGTGGATATCCTACTGGGTGGAGCAACACCTTATGACCCCTCCTTGAACCCCGTCACGATTGAACAGCTAGTTGTAAGTTGCCTTGCTGCCTGCTTTTCCTTGAGCGCGCCTACCGGGAGGAACCCGGGACCATAGCTCGACCAAGTTGACTATAGAGTTGCGCATCCTCCATACTAGCTGAGCCAACCGGCCCGAAATAAGTCCTAGGCACTGACTGCGACATAGGCTGACTCGACTTCTTCCGCCCAACTAGAGCTATCCGGACCGTGGTCAGATGCCATAGCTTTAACTAATACACATCCCGTCACCCCGCCATCAGTCTACCCACCGTCTCCGTCCACCAAGCTTCCCAGGACCTTCTCTTTGCACGACCGCCTGCCCAGACCAAGCGCAAGGCATAGCCGATGACCTTGCCCGACGGTCGTCATCCAGCAACGGCTTAGATATAAGCGCGCTATATGGGGCTCTCGGCCATCTCTTTGGTTTAAAGAGACGCGATCCGCTCGGAATCAGGTGGCTTATACGTTGGCTTTAATAAGGTCGGCCTAGCAGCCGGCCTAGCCCACCAAGCTCGGGGACAGCCATGGCTCTCGAGGCTCCGTTGAAATCAACGACTGGAAATATGTTAGCTGCGTTCTCGCCTCATACCGAGTATTCTGTTTCCTCGCCTGAGTCGCCCGCTCTTCACTCACACTACCACACAATGTACGTTATCAGAGCTGCGGTTACAGCCTGCCAGTTGCTGATACAACTTTAATTAGGTCGTCTGTCGGTTCTGTCGAGTCAAACTCCCTCCGCCCCTCCTCCATTGCCCGCGCTTCTTCCGTTAACAACCACTTGATGAGTCCCAGCGATATCGTGGGTCCCTCCCCGGTAACATCAGTGGGGACTGAAGTCACCGAAATAGAAGATGAGGCATCTGACGATGCTAAGCTTGAGTCAGCATCGGAGCACTCTGAGCCGCAACAACCTCAGGTAAGGTCCTTGCCGGTACTATTTACTTTTCATCGTGTCAGTGGCTAACTTTAGCAGCTCTTGATGTTGCGAACTAATATAACAGACCAAGTTCGGCAGTCTCTAAGTGAAGAGGCTGTCTCGGTTATACATGCTCCTGAGAGCTTTCAGAGCTGGGTCAGTACTTGCAAGGCGAGGTAGTGAGTCGGTCGCTAACTACAAGATCCAGGCATCCTCTGATACAACTGTTCCACACACCGATGCGGCTCAGGGTAAACCATCACCTAATAATTCATCGCCGAAGAACCCATCGCCTAAGAATTCACCAAAACCCGAGAATATCAATGTTTCACCACTGAATTACCAGTCTTCGAAGGTACGGACCTGTCTCACCTAATACGTATGATGTACTAATGTTGAGATAGGCAAAATCCCCGGGCTTACCCACACCACCGCCCATCTCGACAGATGTCAGACCTGCGAGGTTCAGTCTGGAGAGCGCCACTCCTAGAGCCCAGAACCTTCAAGAGGTGCAGAGTTCCCTAAGCGATGCGTCTAGGATTCGTTCAAATAGCACCAGCAGTCTCGAGCGTAGGTCAATAGTATTGCTTCTCCGGTACGTTAAATACTTACTCGTGAAGCAGTCATTCCGGAGTCGAGAGAGTCGGAGACCGAGGCTGACTATGAGGACGAGTTTGTCACACCCAGTGGGGATGAGGATATGGATATCAGGTCGCTTAAGACGGCTCTAGCAGAATGTTGGACACTGTGCAACACCTTGGCTACTCTCAGCACCCACCATCGCGAACGAGTCTTTATCACTTCTGGGACCCCAGACGATCATGAGAGAGCGTGGAAATGCTGCTGGAAACTTTGCCAACGCCTTTATGACAACCGGGACGAGGACGATACTTCTTTCAACGTTAGAGTCAATCTTGACCTTTGTCGGGATTTTTGTCAAGCCCTTTTCGATGTGAGACAACGAAAGGACGAAACGGCAGATTCAGTATTGCGCGTGAGCTTCGAGCTCAACAACCAGTATGTTGAATAATTTCCCCCTCGAATCGACCACGAAGGAACAGGCTAACAACATCACTAGTCTCTACAGCGCTCAGGATTATCGCAACTTACCAGAGGCGTTCCGTGAAAGGACTTTGGACTTTTATATCACGCTATGTCACCGACTCATGAAACAACGCAACGAGCTTGCTGAGGAAACTGACTCGCTGCTCCGCGCTTGTTGGTCGCTTGCAGAAATGTTATTTAGCATACGGCAGAATAAGAGAGATGGAAAGGTGCCAGATGAGGAATTGCTGGGCTCGGCCGTCCAAGCATGCTGGGAATTGTGTGACATATTCAGAGAAGGCTGGACACAAATACGGCCGGATAGGGGTACCCCAAGGCCAAGCCAAACCAACTTCTTCAACTACCAACCGACCAGCGACCGCGAACAAGATGGAAGGGCAAGTCGGACATCAAATCGGTCCAAGCGAGAGAGCTTAAAGAGTGCGCCCCAGGACAAACCCAGGAAACCTCCTCCAGTGCCTGAAACGCCGGTGACGGAATTCGAAGATACACCCATCTCCCCTGACCAGTCACCACAAGTTCCGAACATTATGGTGTTCGGTACAGAGAACAGCCGTAGTGGCGGGCGGTGGTCCAGCAGTGCGTCTAATCTGTCAAGCTACTCCCAGGGTAGTCAGAGGACTTCTAGTACCGCGACCACGGCGACAACAGCAGAAGATGTCAATATTTCACGACTTAAAATGCTGATTGTGAAGGCAGCGATGAACGTGGGCTTCTCTCGGGACGACGGGGCCAAGGGCCACAATCCAGCTGCTTCGCTACAAGGTTTCGTAAAGTCGTTGCCGACTGGCTCGTTTGGGTCTTTACCAACCCATACCACACTGTTGCAAAATTACAAAAATCTGGTGGTCGCCGACTCCTCATTCCGACAAGCATCAACATTGCCATCCAAAGGGAAACGAGTGACCGCCAACGATATGGCGAAGAGTATAGCCTGGATGATCCATCGCTCTGGCCAATACAGTTTTCTGAGGGAGCTGTTCAAACTTGTCTTCGGTTTTCCGATGGACGAGGCTGAAACGAGAAAGAGTGTTAGTATATCGGTCTAGGATTCCGGTACACACACAATTCGACTATCGGGAAGAAAAGAGACGGCGGCCACGACTATATATCGCGAGAGATACCCCGGCGTATCCGCTATGTTGGATGACAGCCAACAGAAAATGCTGTCAGCCCTTGATTTTGTTTGTTCGTTCCAGCGCTCTCTGCTGAAGATACCCTTATGGATGGATTTATGGCGTACACGGATGTGTGATTTGGTGATAGACTTTTGTAAGCAGACATTGCGTTTCGTCGATTTTATCACGGTTACGACGGGTAGGTCAACAAGAAATTGTTCATCTAACCAGACTTATCCAATACTGAGAATACTTATATATACACCGTTACATCTGCATGATCATCTTCTCAATACACACAGCACAGCAACTTCCATAATTTAGTACACCCCTTGATTTGATAATTTCGTGGCTGTGGGAGGCATCGCTACGAGAATTCCCCTTGAAGACTACGATTACATTATTTAAAACAAATATAAATCACGTTCATCGAAAGCTTAAGTTCGTTCCAGGGCACCTCAATTCCTTTCTCGGCTGTTCGATATCCGTTTATCAAGAATCAATCTTCGCTATATCAACGTGCATGTCCATGCTGCGTCTAGCAAGCTAACTCGAGGCGCATGCTTCATTATATGCACGAGGCCAACCAACATAAATCCAGGATCTCTTAACCCTCCCAGTCGCACTGCTCCATCGCGGTGCTCTCTTCCACGGCCGAAGGCCCGGGTGCTCCAGACCGAGCGGCTTGCTCCTGCTCCTGCTCCTGCTCTTGAGCCTGGGCCTGAGCCTGGGCGAGCTTGGCCCGCTCGGCCCGCGAGACCTCCTCGAGTTTGGCGCAGACGTGCGACGCCATGGCGTGGCGGAAGTCGCGGGCGCCGGCGAAAGTAGATGCCGCCATCGGGGTCGTGGCGGTGCTTCGCCTGTATCTGCGAGAAATAGATGGGTCAGCGTGATGAGAAATGATAGCCGGGCGATGCGGTGGAGGAAACTTACCGCGCAGCCATGGTGGGTGGTGCCGTACCAGCCGATCATCATCTCTTCTCCTTCGGGAACTGCTCGTGGAGCCAGGATCACCCAGTCTTCCGACGAGCCGCTTGCCGAATGCGGCTTTTCCGGGATCGAGGGGAGCAGGAAGGGGCTCGGGTCGCCTGCTGGTGCCGTTGCCGCTTGCGTAGCTAAGGCAGACGCCGATGTTGCGAGCTGTCTTCTCGGGGGGCCCCGCCGATGTTGCGACTGTCTTCTCGAGGGGCCCCGCCGAAGAATTCGAGAAACCAGCGAAGGCGGGCGTCGTCGGAAACTGGATGGCCGCACCAGCAAAGAGTGCCGCTGGCGCCGCCACCGACTGGGGCTGTCGCAGAGCGCATGCCAGCCGCGCTCTTCGTGGCCAAGGAAGAAGGTCCAAGGCCCAACCCACTCCAGAAGGCATCTCCGGGGGCCGACATAGGGCTGCCGGTCATGGCCGTGTCGCGCCCGAGACTGCCTCCTTGCGTGGCCGGGCCGTGGGGAAGGTGGGCAGCTCCGAATGCGACGCTGCGCGGGCCGCCAACCATTGACATGCCTGTGGGTGCTGGCATGCCAGTGGCCGAGGTGGCAGGGGCGCCCGGAGCAATGGGACCGGGACCGGGGCCATTCGAGAAGGGGCCGCCGAAGTTGTATCCTTGCATCGATAAGGGGGCGGCTCCGTAGCCAATCGTGCAGGGAAGCCTGCAGGCTGTGGTGCGCCTGCTGGCAACTGGCCCGAACCAGCGTTCGGGAAGGGATGCGTCGAGGGGCGGCCGTACCCCCTCTGCGACAGATTGACGCCCGCCAATGTGCGAGCTGACGCGGCGCCGCCGTCTGTCGCGGAGGAGGGCCTCATTACTCTGTTGACCAGAGGCACTCTAAGGAAATCCGATTAGCTACATACCAAGGGCGATGGTCAAGAATAGGAGTATGAAAGTGTGGGAAGTGGACTGGCTGTGAGGCCCTGGGTGGGGGCCTTCTTAAAAGGATACGATATAGGGGGGGTTGAGGGTTGAAGATTGCGCATCACTGAAGTCAGTTGGGGAATGATCTCAAAACTTACCCGAACTCTGCGTCCTCACCGTAGGCCGACTTTATGTACTTTACCTGAGATACGCCGATCTCTGGTCCCCGAAGGTCTGCCGGTACGCCTGCACAATCTCCGGTGCCTTCTTGCCGTCGATCCAGGCGTCCAGGACGAACTGGATCTGCTCGTTCGTGTACGATCGTGTGCCTCCCATCTTCTTTCGCTAACTACGACGGCTTGTCGTTCTCTATGCTCTCTTCGATATAGGCTGTATATCGCTGTTGCTGTTGGTATCTGGCGGTACCTGGGGCTTGGTGCAGTGGCAGTAGTGGGGTTGGCGATGGTATACTGTTGTAGCTAGGTGATGATGGTATACTGTTGTAGCTAGATGATGATCTAGAGGAAGAAGAGGCTCTAGGGGCCGGAGCGGGGCCGTGGTATTTATACTCGGCCCGGAAGGGGTGAACGCAGCGGCCTGTTGCGCAAGTCAGTGTCAGTGAATGCTGTATTGACTTGGGCCGAGTTGTGCGTGACCAAATGAGGCGGGAGCCGTGCACACATCAGCCAACTTGCATTGAATTGCAAGCGTTATTGCTTGTGGCGTGCATTTTCCGCTTCGTTCGACTCGTATAGAGATGTGCACATTAAATAAGGCGGCAGCTACTCGCCTCATCCATTGAACACTGTGAAACGGGGGAAGGGAGAGGGAGAGGGAAAGGGGTAGCCGCGAGCCATCTTGAGGACTGTCTACATGGTAAATGCAGAAAGAGCCTCCATAGTGAATACAAAACTATGGATGATCGCCGAGGATATAAGTCGGCGAAATCGGTTTGCCCAAAAAATCGCCGATCTTTGGGCAACAGGACATACCGTAATTCATTTTTGTTTGTTTTGACTAGAAAATCGCCGTTTATTAGTAAATATATAAGTAGGTAGGGCCGTCGAGCATAGAAGTAGACTTGAATGCTTTGTTTGGCGATTTTAAGGGGCAGGATGCATACCTCAAATCCATCCAACGGGGTCTATTGCCCGAGTTCATCAGGTGCTCGTCGATTGGGTGCCAGTGCTCCCTGATAACTGAACATGTCATGTTATCTCGAGGGCGGCATCGGAGACCGCCCTCTTCATAGTCGAGTACCGGCGCTCCTCGAACCTGTCCTTGCTCTCTGTATTTTGGTTAGTACTCCGATTATATTGGTCACCTAATATCACGAGAGATATTGTGTCGACACAATGAATAAAGAGGTGTATCACTCGATGACAACCTGTAATTATCGCCTCAAGTGACAATCGACTCTTATGACCAGCTAGGACGTTGGAAGGCTTGGTGTGCGCCAGGCCTTACTGCAACATTCCAACACACACTGCGCCCAACGAGTACCTGCCCAGTCACTTGGGTGTGGATATAGTAGTAAATGGGACATACCTCAAGGCTAAACCTGTTCATTTAGTAACACTCCCCTTAGGGGCATCACTAGGCAACCAGCTTTAGCAGGTTCTGAAGCAACCCATATCTGCCTTGCACACGGAACTGGGTGGCATCAGGACATCTGCTTCTCAATGTTCAGTTAAGTGGTTCCAAGAAGATGTATAGGCGAAAGCTACTTGTTATGGTACAAGTGACTGTAGACCTGTCAGCCTCGAAGTTGAGTCCCTGGATATCCCAGTCGATCTCGCCTCCTGTAGCTCAAGTCTGCCATAGTGGCCTGATAACTGAACACGGAGATACATACTGGCTTGAAGAGTCTTCAATACGACATATCTTGACACCGAGTCCAACAAAACTGGAGCTAGGGACATCGCTGAGGGCCATGTGGCAACCAGGTTTCTTGAGATCAGCTCGAAGATACGAGGACAGACCTTGTCGGTGAACCATCTCTCCTCAAACTGCTTCACGTTTTCATAAAGCCGGTCACCAGCTTTCTTGAGAACGATCTTGTAAGCGTAACGGCAAAGCTGCTCGAACGACAGGCCGCTTGCGTTCTTCTGGTGGATGTCGCATAGATTGACGTATTAAATCTTTTTTCGGAAAATACTTTCGCCTCCTCGCTCTCCTCCTCGGACTTGATCTCCTTCTTGATCTCTGGCTCCGGCTTGACATGGTTCTTTCCAAGAGGAGAGCCCTGATAGCCCTCCGAGCCGTCGTCCACATCGTCATGATAGGTCTTCGTTCTCTTCACTGCCTTTCCGGCAGGCGTGCTCTGAGCTCCTCGCTTGGTGACCTTCGTAGGGGTGTTAACCGGGGCTGTTCCGGGCTTGGCCATATCGATGCCGAGACGCTTCTTGATCGTGCGGAACCGGGCCTGGAGCGATTCGAGCAGTTAGTGATATTCGTCAATGGGAGTAAATGGGATTAGCTGAGTTAAACAAGATCACCTACCATGGCAGTGTTGCCGTTATTGTAACCGGCGTCCTTGGCAACATCATCCCAGTCAACCTGGGGCTGGGTCTTCCCCTAGTAACGGCGAGTGAAGCGGGAACAGCCCAAATTTGAAATCTGGCCCTTGGATCCGAGTTGTAATTTGCAGAGGATGCTTTTGGTGCGGTGCCTTCCGAGGTCCCTGGAACGGGACGTCTTAGAGGGTGAGAGCCCCCCGTAGCTGCGTACCGTACATAGCACGCCATTGGGAAACATGCGTGCCACCGCTGTGCTTCTGGCCCTCCTGCTGTGCTTGTTTCGCCTTATGCGCCTCTTCTAGTTTCTGTATATAGCTTGATTCTTTCAAGCACGACGGTGTAAAGAAAGCACTGGGCCGATATTGGCTGGCCCATAGGCTATCGCGGAATGCTCGATCTGGAATCCTACATCATTTCATCGGAGCTGACGGCCAGAATCGTGGTATGCTTCTGGTACGAAAGCGTGACTATTAGGGCCGAATCAAGCTGCTGCCAGTTGAATTCGAACTCGTCTGCATTTTCATAGCGACGTCGCTTTTTGATCCTTCGATGTCGGCTCTTCCTATCATACCGAAGCAGAATCCGGTAAGTGACAATGGGCCGCAGATGGAAGCAGTAGTTAGCAGTGGACACTGCGGGTGCCATCGTTTACCGTGATGGTAATCGCCGAGACGGTGCTGCTGTGATCATCTCCCTCGTCAATGCCGCTGTCGTCTGCATCCTCATGGGCGTTGGCGGTGACCGATCGTGTGACGATGGGCAGAGTAGTGGTGGTTCTTGCGGTGCCACCGCTGTCATCGTCGGATCCCTCGCCGAGAATGGTGTTCATGTCAGGGACCTTGCCCTTCACCAAGCCGATCGGATTGCCACCCGTCTACGTTGGTAGGTAGATATTAGCATATTGTTCCTTACTTCATCTCCTATACGCTCAACTTACCGGGATCTCATAAACGAAGCCACGGCCCGCGACATTGCCCTTGCCCTTGCCCTTGCGGAAGGCGGTGCCGGTCTCAGCGGCAAGGCCATGATAGCAGCGGTGAATGAGTGTGGTGCACTGCCCCTAGTAATAGTGATCTCCTGAATAGGACCGATACCCGAAGCAGAAGGCAGTCCAGTTGAACTGGAAAATCCCCCTCTCTCCATTTGGGAGTAACAATCGGCTGCAGGCGGAAGGAGTAGTCAAGAAGTAGGTACTGCCGATGCCAGAAGCAGACGGTGGTGCCAGAGTAGACGCTCATCAGACACCACAAGAGGTGTTAGTACATCTTGACAGCAGGACGGTGGCCATGGAAGTCGGAATCCGCCAAGGACTGTGTAATGACTCACCTGCCGAATGTACTAGCCCTGAAAATGGATGGCGCTCAAGCGTCTCACTCATACCTTGCCCTTAGGGTAGAAACGATGCCCTAAGGAGTAGGCGGCCGTGGGGGTCAGTGACGAAGCCGAAGGCGTGAGCCCGGGGTCTGGTTGAACCATAATTCACCCTCACTCGGAGTGAAAACGGGCTGGAGATGGAAGAAGTAGTTAGCAGTGGGTACTGCTAACTCCCGCCGCCGTCGGTGTGAGGGCAACCTTTCTAGCCCCCCATTACCCCCAATTGTCACCCTGCAAGTCGTCCGCGTCGGCGAACAACCCCCCGCTACTTAGGGAATCGGAAGAGTGACAGGCACTCGTCGCCGAAGATTGGAACCTCGAAGATCTTTTCACCGATGTTGAGTCGGCCGAAGACGTACATGACGGCAGTCCCAACGCCCCGAGCCAGGTTCTCATCGACTTGGGATTCGAACATCTCCGATTCTCGTCACTTCCCGCCTCACGAGCACGCGTAGCAGGAGCAGGGACAGTGACAGCAGGTGAGCCATAGGCATGGTGGTAAGCTGCCCTGTACGCCTGAGGAGCCAAGTGCGGGTCGTTCATGTATGGGGTCGCCCATGACATGGCCGGCGGCAAAAACGACGAATGCGGCGGGAAGGGTGCCTCCATACCAGGTGCAATATACGGGGCCGAGGTATAATTGGGGCTACCATAAGGGAACCAGGACGGGTATAGCGATATCATCGGTCTTATCGGCATCATCATTGCAGCCGGGGTAGCAGAGGGCATGCTTGCGATAGCCTCGTTGCCGATGGTTTCGACGCGACGGGGAGTGTAAAGGCTGGGCTGTCTGGTAGCGAGACGGACAGGGCTCTCGGCACGGGCAGCGGATCGCGGCAGGAACTCTGTAGCCCGAACGCGACGGTTTTCACAGCCAGGCTGTCTGGTCTCCTTTTCGCTCTACGCGAATCTGATCGCGTAGAATTGCTTGCCGTCCAAGGCCGTTTCGGGTCCCGACCACATGAACAGTGGTAACGGTTCAGAACCATTCGGACAACAGGGCCGGCCTTGGGGCGTAAACCACGCTCGGAGCTATCTGAGCCACGCACGCTGGCCTGCTCCAAGGCAGGCTCTACTTTCCCGTCCAGGAACGAGAGCGCGCGGTCATAGCCAGTGAGGCATACCTGGGTAATCTTGTTAAACTCCGTCGCGCTGGGAATAGAGCATTGCAATCATTGCTCTTCAACAAGGAATCCCTAGTAAGCGCAAGTCATCAGCTTGCTCTCCTCGTACAAAAAAGGCAATTCTCATGCAATAACCTCCCTAGCTCATATACTCGGGATCAAAGTCCGGGAAAGGCTCGGTCTCGTAGTCCAGGAAATCTATTCCGACGCCGTCTCCCTTGTAATGGAGCTTGATACCCTGGCACAGAAGCCGCTTCTTGGACTTGGGAGGGATGGGAGCGGGGGCTCATCATCAGCGCCGCTCTCGGTACGAGCACTCTCCTAAAATGCACGATCACCTGCGGGTCTCTGAGAGTCGACGGGATGGCGGAAGCCTTGTCGGTGACCGTGGCTATATTACAGTTAGTATCAAGCGCAAAGTAGCGTCGGAAAGGGGTGCCCATACATTGATTACGTCCCTGCCCTTTGTACACACCGCCCGTCGACCATGATAGGGTGGTACTTCACGGCCCAACTAAAGCCATGGGATAGGTTAGCTATCAATACAAATACGGATGATCATTGAGAAGAGTGGGTTGGCTTACCCTCGGCTGAAGGTGGACGAAGTAGTTAACAGCTGGAACTGACAGTGCCGTGGCTGACACATAACATCCTCTGTGTAAAGGTTCGGTGATAAGCTCTAGTAGACATCCAAGATGCTGACTTGGGACTGTAGTCCTTTTGACCGGTTGGGGCGGCCTGGCTCAGTTGGCTAGAATGTGCTGCTCGATCAACGACAGGTTCGAGCCCGACGTGGCGGAGTTGTTACTGCCTGCACTCGTATAATTGTTGATCGGTCTTGCAGAGCTCATCGGCTGGAAACCGAGATTGGTGTAGCCATAATTCGGAGCGGGCGTGGTGTTTCGTCTCGCTTCTTTGGATGGTAGGATGTATCCGTGACTGGCTGGTGTCAGACCTCGTTATTCTAACCAATCAGATCACAGATCCTAGCTGAATCGTGTTGTGTTTTTGAAGACTGCTGGCTCAACTGATCGACGGCTGACCGAGGTCCTTTAGGGGGCCTAGGGGTCCTTCCAGGGGTCCTTCTAGGGGCCTCAGGACTTTCAAGAGAAGGGGCTCGTGCGACGATATTTTGGTGAGTGTGGTATTGCTCGCGCTCGACCCCCGAGGCTCCGGATGAACGTTATCTCTATTTTGACGGCAGCACGGAAGAGGCCGTGGTGACGTCGGTAGCACGGAAGAGGCCGTGGTGACGTCGACGATATCACCGAAAGGGATTCAGCATCAGCTGCCATGAGACGCACAGCTGGATCCGGACAACCAGAGCTTTCATGGACTCTGGTACTATTAGAACAGGCGAGCGCCACTAACACTCTGTTGTTCATAGATGGTCGAGAGCTGCTAACTCCGTTTCTTTCAAGGTATGAAAGAACCGCCGTTGATATGTTAACATCCAAGAAAAGTGAGCATCATTGGTTCTCCGCTGTTGTAGGATGGGTATGAGCCGCTATGGCTATGTGACTCGTAGAATTAGGCGAGAGCCGCCGCGGCTTTGCTACTGCCAGAATAGGCGAGAACCACAGGGTACTCTGTTACTTACAGAATAGGCGAGAGCCACTGAGCCCTGTTAACATCCAAAACAGGCGAGCACCACTAGGACTCCGTTGGGTGCAGATTAGCCGGGAACCACCAGTGAGTCTGCATCAATATGCTATTGAGCGTCCGGGGCGAAAGCTCCAAGTGCCTATAGGGTCATGTTAGCAAATCCCAGCAGATCTTGAGAGCGAACATAAAAATAATCACTGGTCGAGTTCACCTCCGCCTGTCAAGGAGGAAAAAAACCGCCGACGTAAAGGTGTAAGTGAATTCACATACAAGCATTACTCGCTGTGAAATATAACACACCATGGGCCTGCCATTCCGTCCGTTGTCTCGGGTATATGTCGTCTGATCTTCGAGTAGCCAGTCAACCGTGACACCAGTTGGTTTCTTCTGGATGTTTGGTAGTCCCAGATCGTTTCGGCATGTGATACCACTCCAGCAAAACAAGTACAGCTTGACCAGCAGATCAGAAAGAACCTGCCTCTTGGAAGGCTGTTGCAAGTGATGCTGCACATCTCCCACATGATCACCTGTAGTACCTGTGCGACTGCATTGAGCCCACATCCCAGTGGCATCTGGGTTTGTTGGCGACGGTGATACTTATAGATGCCATTGTTGCCACCGGTGATGCTGCTGACAGACGAAGCAAGCATGGCAGGGCAGTGGAGCGCGGTCAGGAAGGTGCACTCCAGAAACTCACGGTAAACATAGGCGATGTACCTAGGTGTCGTTGGCCTCCAGCAGGTAGCCGCGGTGCAGTGCGAGAGTGGTAACACACAAGGTTTGCTGCCGTTGATGAGATCGTTCACCACGAAAGCCGGTTCCAGTCCCCAAGCAATGGTCATGGAGGGATTGGAGATACAGAGCCACCATGGAAGCGGTGCTGGGGGTGGGTGAAGGGGTATGTAGTAATGTGTATGATGTCGTGTGATGGAGAGTGTGTGTTGAAGTACGTGATGGTAGTTAGGAAGGGAAGGAAAGATGGACTAAGGGCTGTGATAGAGCAGGGTGAAGGTGAAGTCCATAGCCGTAGTGTGAGGGAAGATTCATGCTTGTGTGCAACTTGCCTTGAAGCAGTGGCTAACTGTGTATGAAGCCTTGGTGATGATGAAAGATGAAGAAGAAAGAGTTGGTTGGGTACGTGTTAAGAGGGAGAGAAGAGACTTCAGGTTCACTGAGGCCACTGAAGCCTCTTTATGCCCAGTTAGACCGATTGTCTGTGCAGTCACTCTAATCTAAGGAAATGCTTCCCGATATACAACCCTAATCGGATAATCGGAAGAATCGAACAAGTCGACTTTCGAGAGACCTCCTCACCTTCGAGTGACGGCCACAATCGGTTTTGCGGGCAAACCCCGCTTAACAGCTGCTTAACGTGATGGATGGGCACGAGCCTCGTGAAACGGCCGTCAAGGAACCGTCGGACTACTAGAATCCCGTTGGTGCAGAAAGGTACAGTCATGCTCTAAGGTAAGTAGCTGTGTTGACTGATGGCAATAAAGACGGCCTTTGGTTCTAGCCGGCCTACCCCATCTATGTGAACTGATGCTGGCCTTGCTTGCAAAATGGTTGGCGTCCCCTTAAATAATGGCGTATCAGATAGCATCTGCTCCTGCTGAAGCCAAGAGTAAGTCGGTCTCGTTATATAAACTTACCTCGTCTATATCTACTGGGCTTTCTATCTAAAACCTGCCACAGTATCTTGGCGTTTCTCTTGGCGTTGATGAGGCTGGCGACATATGCCTTGGAAGTTCAGTCTTTACTATGCATCGATAGGTAGAGTAAGGATTGTAATAACACGGGAAACATTATATGGACACCAGGTCTCGATTCATGACGGGCAAGTGGCAGCTCATCTCTTCCTTCAAGAGACCCCAAAGCACTCTATCGACAGGGAAACATCGCCCGTAACCCAATACATTGAATTGTCAGATAATGTTAGGGACTACACAGATCCGGTGCGAATAACAAGGAGTGGGAGGATAGAAACATCATGCTTTAATTCAATGCCGCCACAGCTCTATCCAGGTCTAGCCATCTATGCAGTCGAACTGTCAGGCTATCTCAACACCACGCTCTACTCTAGTCTATCTAATATTCATTAGCATCAACATAACTGGCTGCGATTAGCATCCTTCTATGATGGTCTCATTGTTGTCTGTTGTCAGCTCGACACCTCTCAGCTCAATACAATATGCGCTCTCTCCTGAGTATTCCCACCAGCATTCCAATTGAGTTGGGTCTTCATTGTCATCCCAGTCATCTTGGCAAGGTAGAAGGTCTTCTTCCAAGCACACCACTGGGTCGTCTCCTTGCGACAAGAGAGCCCGGAGGGTCAACAGGAGCTTTTTCGTCACTGCATCTCTTAGGGGTACCATGACGACTGCCCTGGCATCATTATCACTAGCCAGCTGATCCTGAATAGCCGACGAGAGTAGCACAGGATGGTCATCATCATACAGTGGATCGGCTACTAGCACAATCTGTATATGATTGGTAAGTAACAGTCAGTACATATCCTCAGAGTAGGCGGTGACTACGCTCTAACCTTGAACTGATTCTTCTTCGCGAATAGTTGACCATCATCCTCGCCTGACCCGCCCCAAGTCAATACGTCTACCTCGACTTTACCCCCGCGTGCCTCGATCAAGTCACGATTTGCGCCGACGTTGAAGGCAAGGTTGGGTACGATGGTCGGAAGATCACTGAGTGCCACTCCCGTCTGCCAGATCGCGGCAGCAGCCATGCCGAGGAGACCCGTTCCCGACCCAAGCTCAAGTACATTGGCTGAGGTCTCCGTAGCTGTCTTGGACAGCAGATGGGAGAGCGGGCCGGTGGCGATTCGGCTTAGCTGTTGCGCAAGGACGTACGATGAGCCCCATGTCTTCAAACCCAGCGCGTCGCCAGTGATGGGGGGTTCACGGATGGTCAGCTCAAAAGGCGGGTAGGCAGCACCTTCGAAGGGCCACCTCCGCGTGATCTCGCCCATGCCTGCCCTGCCACACCGCTCCGACAAGCGCCGACTGGCTTCCTCCCACAAGATCTCCTTTTGGTCATCATCGTCGATCCACTTGAGACTGCTCGAGATGATAGTGCCAAGGTAAGCCGCCACTTCACGGCGGAAAGCGGCGGAGTTCTCATGGTCTCTCAGGATAATCTTGCGTGACGAACTGGGATTCCAGACGGGAGGATCAACTCGCAGTTTTTGGAGGCAGGCCAATAAGTCCTCGAAAGGTGGTCTTTGCCAGGTTTGAGGATAGTCTGCCGGAGACGTATGCATCTTTGAGGTATTTTCTCTTCTTCTTCTTCTATTTCTTCTAACCGGCACGCACGCAGAGACTCAAGGAAGGAGACAGGATAATTTGAATTGAAAGAAAGGATGAGAATAGGAGAAGAGAAGGAGAAAGCGGTGCAAACAGACAGGAGAGGCGTTTTACCTACATGGGGACAGCACGAGGCCTAGAACATCTGCCATCCTAGATGGATCCTGGATTAGCGTGCTACATTGAGTCAATCATATCTAACCGTATTCCGTGGAAAGGGCAAATGGCGGCGACGACTTGCTCGGGAGGAAGCCACAAGCCGCTATAGGCAGGTACGAAGGTACCTAGAAAAAATAGTAGCCCAAGGGTCGTGTAGGGTCCACTGGTCGAGTCTCTCTGGTTGGTCAGCTAGCAGGTATCCACTTTTGACTACCGCAATTGTGCTCCATGCAATTTTGACCTCAAATATCGAATTTTGGGTGACTCGTTTTTCCTCCTTCCTTTTTCCTTCCTCAAGCATCGTCCTCATCAACGCTGCGTTTCTATGCCACAAACACAGAGAAGCTGCGCAAGCAGTTTCTCGGTCTGGTTTCCTTCTTCTGGGGGATTTCCAGACTTTACCAATTTGCATATGAGAAAATTGGAGTAATCTTCACTTTCTTACCCGTCACCCGCCCAGCGTGGGATCTGACGTGGTCTGTCCGTAAGGACCTGGCTTGACTCTCCAAGCCTAGAATGGGCATCAGAAAACAGGGCTCCGGCACCCTCGTGCATATCCGCAAGGAGAAGACGGGAGGCGACCAGTGTACCCTATGGGAGAGCTGTTCTGAAGATTGTGTGTACAAAATCACTTGAGTGCGATACGCAGCGTAGGTGGCAGTCTTTCCTTCGGGGGGACCATGCGCCTACCATTCGATTCTGATTACTCTGATGGGGACGATGCTTCACCCTTCTTTTCTTCTAGGTACGTGGTACAAAAGACCATCCTTCCCTCCCCATGATCTGGGATACTGCTAATGTCTGAAAATGCAAAACTCCTCGCAAGTTATCCGCGAACGCCCAATTGCACCCCGCAGTCGACAGGTGTGATGGCCACACCGCTCTCGCGTCATCTGCTCTTCTCCAAATCCTCACTCGTAATCGCTGTCGTCAGCCTGAGGGTTCTCTTGATCTTGAGAGTCGGCTTTTGGTTTTTCAGAGTGGCAGAGTGCACTTGACTTCGGATCTGTTAGCATCCCAATTGATTTCAATTCTCCAACCAAATCCTTGTGTGCGTCTACGCATGTGCTAGCTTTGTCTGTAAGATCCCTGACTCGATCTCCAGCCTGCCGAAGTTTCTCGAGTAGCGTCGTTCGGCTGTCGTGTTGGCTTTCGTCTGACGCGAGTTCAAGGAGGAGTTGCTCTGCAGACGTGTCCATCTTGTTGAGGCAGGAGGCCAACTTGGCTCTTTGGACAGCAGGCTGTTCTTGTTGCTCTTTCTTGGTCTTGTCTTCCTGGAATTTTTCCACCTTCAGCCTCCAAATTTGTTGTAGGAGATGACGATCTTGGACGTAGTCCGAGATTGGTTTTGTATCGGTTTCGTAGTCTTCGTGTAATGTGCCGTAGGACTTCAAGATATTGTCGCTCTGCTTGTGGAGTTTGTGAGCAGCGCGGCTAACTTGCATCTCGGGTGAAGAGGCATTGGTCGTGTCGGCTGACGTCTTGACGGCATCGCCTGTGATGTTACCCTTCCTGGCAACAACCTCGTTGTAGCCTGGTCTGGAGTGGTCGCCAGAGGAAGCAAACGGATGAACGACGAAGGGGGCTCCGTTGGGGTTCACATACGTCAAGCCGTTGAAGGCCGAGTAGGGATGGATGGGGAAGGGCATGTGGTGACTGTTGCTGGCGCCATAAGGCATGCCAAACTGCGGGAAGCCGAACTGGACTGCTGGGTCCATGTCTTTGGGTCGCTGCTGCTTTCGTGCCATCTTGCCGTCTCTTCAGCTTCAGGGTGGTGATTGGACTTGGGTGCAGAGGGTCGTATGGAGATGGGTTTACTTGCGAACGTCACTAAGGTTGTTCTTTAGTAGTGCTTGGTCACGGCCTCTATCGAATGGTATCAGTGACATCGCAACACTTTGTATGCCATGATCTTCATTGTATGCTACGACATCATCATCTAACGCGGTTTGTTCATCTTGGTAGCTCCTCCTTATCACTGCTGTTATCGTATGTTTAGCAAGCTACTTGGGCTGCATTCTATTTGGCTTTGTTCGGCCATGATATATGTGTATATGTGTGTGTGTGTGTGTGTGCTTGGAGGCTTTCATGATCCCACGGCAAACCAGACGATCAAGCACTGATGCGGTGAGCTCACCATCTCAATGCCACGGCCTTCAGGCCCCGGGAACGACCTGTAACAGTAGCCATGGCCTTCAAGGGCTGGAAGGCCATTAATGCTTGGCCTATTCGGCTTGTTTTGGCCCCTCTGCCCGTACATAATTTTCTGAGGCATATATTCACCAGGCAAGCCAGTCAATCACGGGCCGAAAGCTCCATCTAAGCCCACATGCATGGGACTCGTCCATGTGCGAAGCGGCTACCTCCTACCAGCATCACTTTGTATCTTTTCTGGTACCGTAAGTCATGGTACTTGGACTTGTATCCCCCAAATGTACCGCTCGATGGAGGCGAGAGTGGGGTGGCCATGTTGGAAGAAGTAGAAGACGTCCATAGTTCCAACACCATCGCACACACCCACCAGCACGCTTACACGAACCGTACATGGGCAGCACCTTGTGTATCCGCAAATGGTGGTCGACCCCCTCCCCTAGAGAAGACCAGGAAGGCCCGGCAAATGCCGCCGTGCGGGTACGGCAAGGGGGAGGGAGGGGGGGTGGATGGATGGAGGATCAGTCGCACGAGATGCCGTTACATGGGCTAGCGGGTTCAAGAAGAGAGAGTATGCATGCCATACATGGGGAGAGTTTGTAATCCATACTGCATACCACAGCAAGCCAGTCAATTCACCTAGGTCCTATCCATTCTGGAGGCTTCTGTTGGGACGTCATCATGGTTCCCGATGGGTCTAAGGGCCTTCCTCTACTGCTTGCCTGCTTGCTCAATAGATGGATGGGGGTAATTATTGCCTCCATATCTCATACCTATCCTGCATACCTACACAGCCTAGTTGCATGCCGATACCCGGAAGGATGGAGTAGTCAGCCTGGAAAAGGACCAGGGTATGATGATGTCTGCAATTGCCTGATACAGTAAAATGTCTCCAGATATTATGTGTGTGGGGATGGGTGAGTTATTTATAGGATCAGATACTCATTGCTATCAAACAAACGCCATGCGTGCTTGCATACAACCCTGGCTAAGCGCGTCCTGCATATCAACTTTGACGATCATGAACACTAAATCAGTGCGGATGTATTTAACTTTGGTTTCTCTGCTCGCTTAGCTGCCTCTGCTTGCTTGCTTGATTGCACTTTGCATGCATGCGTATCTGCTAAATGCGTGCATCTTGTAACCTAGTGCTGCTTGCTACCGTGCATTCTGCATTTCTTATTCTGCTAAGGTTTGTATCACCTCGCCTCTTCTCTTCATTCGGACCCCGCCCATGAGTTGAGATAGAGTAGGTATGAAGTATGTCGCATAGGATTCGCATCCATGCCCCTTTTAGGTTTGCTGGCGGGGTCCGGTCCTGGTTCTGGCATATCATCACGCATGCCTAATATGCCTACTAGGAGGTCGCCTCAATCGATTCGGCTCTAAAGTTTCGTGTAGCCAATGAGGTACAACATGAGATATAACTGGAGATATGTCAATGACTAAGGTTAATCCATCCCATCTTGCCTTGGTGTTACCAGATTGCTGGGTCAAGCCGACCTGCATTGATACTTGCTTGCATACTGCGCTGCTCCAATGACTTACACCTTCTTCCCCTCCATCATGCCTGCTGTGACTGGCCAATCCAACAACAACCCCGCTCACACCTGGCCTCCCAGTTTGCTTCGAACTTCCAAGAAGAGGGCGGAGCATTGGATGCGGGCACGTCTCCTCTTTTCAAAACCCCCCATGTCGAAAGTTAAGCGCCCAACCAACGACGGAGCGGCGTTATTTCTGCCTTGCATGCGATGAGGAAACCGGACCTGCATCGTCTGATCATCAACGAAAAGCCATGCGCACCTTGCCCCCCCTGTCCAGCCAGGCATTCTTGTGTAGCCCCCGTGTGGGTTGAAACTTGAAACGCCGATCTTCTTCTTTCCGTCCGTTCTATCCTTGCTTCCCATCTATCCCCTAACCTAGTCCTTTACCACAAACCTTGGTCGCTGTACCGGCAGCTCCTCTATTCTGTATTACCTAAGTGATAATGCCGAGATATCGTTGGCAATCGCTGTGGTAGTTGCTATCCTGCCCCAACACAATCGGAGACGGGCTTCTGGACGTCGCCGGGCCACTTACTATTCCGCACCCGATTGATGCTACATCGGGGTTGCCTTGCCCAGTTGGACGAACCCCATCGCCTTGGCACCGAACTTCAGACTCGCACAGGAAGGATGTTTCCGCCAGAGTGCCCAGCCCCAGGCCCCGGGCCTCAGGCTGCATGCACACAGGTCGTGGGCGTTCGCGTCCCTCCCGGTGTGCGTAAGTAGTTGAGTGGGTGTGTGTGGTTACCAAACCCTCGGGCCCAACAGCGACGGCTCAAATAGGAAGGTAGCCATAATATACGCCAGGTATGCGGACTATGCAGTTGGGGGCGTGGCTTACCAACCTTGAGGAGACGGGGGCAGAGCAGTGCCATTCCAACCATAGCACGCACGGCACACACGACCGGCTCGACGGGGAAGTAGGAGAATGTGTGTGCGTATCAAGTAAATTGTCCTTCAGGAAGGGGAAACGGGGGCTCTAGACACCCTTCCCAGAATGGTCGGTGTTCAGAGCACTCTAGCCTCCGTTCGCCGGCCGGCCGTCATCCTACGCCTCATGCGGGATGGGGCGAATACGGGTACGGGTAGGGGCATTAGTCGTCTTGCCATCTACATCTACTACTATCCCTGATGAAGCGCGATTGGTTGCCCAAGTGCCAAGACCGCCCCCCCCTCGAGCGTTCTTCGTCCTCTTCCCTGTAGCGGTATCCCGCAGCAGCGTCATTGTGCGTCTGCCGTGACTATTTTCAGTACCTACCGATGTCCCCGTATACGATACCGGTCTCGGCTTGCTTTCTCTCTCTCTAGCTTGCTTCCATATGAAAGCAAGAGATAGACCTAGTCAGTTCTACTCTCCCTGGCTTCCTGATTATATTCGAGACGCAGCGTCACCCAAACTTGGGCTGTCAAGAATGCTGGCCGTTCGTGTTGCTGCTGCTGCGTTCGATTCTTTCATATCTAGCGTTTGGGCCCTACCTGATGGGGCGATCCGGTTTTGCGGATGGTTCTTGTCCAAGCTCCGATCCGTTCTGATCCGTTTCATCCCCAATACTATGCACGCGAGGTTTAGTGTGTGCATGTGTGTAGGTGTGTGTGTGGAAGCAGGGCGCCGGTGTGCGGATTTGCAACGTGCTTACCCAGGTTCTCCTTGTGGAGATGGTGGATTGGGTCGTTCGTTGTTGGATCTATAGATGCCGGATGCGGCAGCAGAAATGATCTGCGCGAACGGCCTCTCGCTCAGCAGCAGAAGCAGCAGCCGGGCTGCCTGCATGACGCATGCAGGGTCGCGCGCTCGTTTACCGCCGTACCCGCAATCATCAATAGTCTCGGCGGGTTCGAGACGTATGCCCCTCCCCCCCTTTCATGGCCCGCCACTAGTGCCTACATCTAACCATGATGACTTTAAGAACGACCATGCAGCAGCATCCATCTGAGGCCCTTTCCAACAGATAGACACCCACCTGAACTTCCCCATGACCGCCTCCTCTCTGTTCGTACGTAATTTGCAATCTAGCACAGGGAAACAAAGACGTCACCAAACCCATCTTCTTCCGATTCTACTCATTGTGTAACCCCTTTGTGTGTACGTAGAACCAACTTGACTGATCGTCCGTCGGTCGAGAGAGCGTGAGACCCCGAGCGAAGCACAGCATACGTCAGCAACATGCAGGACATTTTCATCACACAACCCGACATTCCATCGGATGGTATCCCAGATTCGATTGCGAGTGATCATCTCGTATTGCAATTACATCAGATATTTCGCTACATAGATTTCGGCAACTGAGCCGGAAGTGCATTCTGCCAAGTTGGTACTTGTAGTCACCAATAGGAAAAAAACGAAAAAGATAGATATGCAATGCTTTCTCTGCAACCAACGCGGCAGAGGCTTTCTCCATCTTCCCTCATGCTTCGCTTGACTTTCCACTATGCGTGCGGCCTTTGTCTTCTATACCCGGGCATGTACCCATCATCGCGTCACGTCGTGCAGGAACCCCTTGATGCAATAAGCTGGTACCTGCATATGTTTTCCACGCCAGATCCTGTATCCTGATTTGATAATGCAGATGGTAGTAAAGACACCTTGATGAAAAATGAAATGGGAGAAAGAAAGATAAAACAGATACGCCTTGAGAGTATACGGAAATGAAGAAATCGCTGTTCCATGTAGGTGCTACGCCGTGACTCCTATGCTCGAGAATTGCAAACGTCGTTCGAGTGTCCATTCCAGTCCGAAAAAACAGATAAATATGCATGGCCTTCCTCTCCCTCTCGCTGGATGATGATGTTACTCTGCCGCCGGAACCCCAACCCATATTATGGGTGGTGGCAGCAGCCAAAATGAGAATGCCGTCCTCTATGATTTGCCTCCAACAACAAACGGTTGCTAAAACGATCAACCATCTCCTCTTTTATGCGCGTATGGAGGTTGTGGATTAGACTGTCCCTCCCTCCAATGTAGCATACATAGCTGACTGGGCTTGATACCGCCAACACTTCATACGTCACTGGAGACCTCCCGCGAAATGGAGTCCTTCAAGTCTGCAAGTCTCTTGCGCATCTTCAACAGCTTGTCGAGGTCTTCTTGCGGTGGATCTCGGACCGAGATCAGTTCGTGGTGCAGAGTTTCGTATCTCTTGTAGTAAATTTCGAATTCCTGGGCCTTCTTAAGGACCGACGGACTCACACGAGGTTTCTTGGTCGGCTGCACGACCTCCATATCTCGCGAGTAGTCCTTGCGCTTTTAGGCACGGTGGCTGTTCCATTCGAGACGCCATTCGTGCGTGCTGCTGGCCGCTGACTTTGGTTCTGACTGTGGCTATCATCGTCGAAATCCGAGGCATTGGTAGGCGGCGAGGACGCCAGGGGCGAGGATTTGGCCGGAGATGTATTCTTGCTCTTATACGAGACATTTGAGGATGCGGTAACTCGCGAGTTCTGACTTGCATCTGAAGGGCGGTGCTTGAGCGACGCTGCGTTGGATAACGGTTTCGGTGCCTCCTTTGTCTTGCTCATACGCTTAGCGAGCGGTTGGCCAGAGCTTGAACTGCTGTCCTCCTCTTCGCGAGACCTCTTAGGGGCCGCCTTGGGTGTGCCTGCCGATGTTTTGGCAGGAGCAGCCTTGGGTGCTCGTACCACCGGCTTAGCCTTGGGCTTCGGTGCAGGGGCTGGCGATTCCTTGGGCTTTTCCACAATCTTCTCAGCCAACTTCGAGATTGTCCGGTCCACTGCTGTCTTCTCGGCGGGCTTCGACTTTATGGAAGCGGACAACGGAACCTCATCTTCGCTGCTTGAAGAATCTTGCACAAATTCCGCCGATAGCACCTTTTTGGTCCCACTCTTGTCCGTTGGCTTTGCTTTGGTTGTGGGCGCCGACTTTTTCGGCGGCGCTGGCTTCTTGGGGTTGTTCGAGAGTAGGCGCTTTGCTTGCGTTTCGCGGTCGCTCACTTTGGCCTTTGGCTTCGAGGCAACCGGTTGCGGTTGGACCTGGCCATAGCTTCACCGCCCTTTGCCCTGGAACCTTCGTCGCTACTATTCTTGCCCGCCTCCTCTGTCTTGGGCGCTTTGGGCACAGGCGTAATGTTGCCCTTTGCGAGTCGGTCTTGAAGTTTGCTCAGTACGATGCCTTTGCCCCGGTCTGCCTTCTTCAGCAAGCGCTCCCACTCGGGTGCCGTAGAGCTGTAACGTTGCTTATCGTACTGCTTGATGGCATTGTCGATCGCTGCCTGGCGCTCATCCTGTGAGTCGTAGTCGTAGCTCCAGACGTCCAGTTCCTTCCAGAACTGCTTCTTTATGCTCCATTTGCCGTTGATCAGGTCGGCAACCCTGCCAAGAACATCTTTAAATTCAGACTCGGATCCGCCCCATTTTCCCTTTAGGTGCTCGGGGGTTTGATCTCGCACGGCCAGTTCGTGTACGATGACACTCCGCTGCTCCTTGTTCTTCTCGAGCTTTTGTTGAGAGGCTGTGAAAGCTGGGTTGAGTGATGGTGACATTACGCCATTGGGGGCGGGACTCGTAGGCAGCGATCTCGTCGTACTGGTGGATGAGTATACGGACGACATGGCATTCTTGCCGGACGGCAGCATCTTGGATGCTTTGCTTCCCTTGCCTCCCTTGGTCACCTTCTCGACCCGAATTGTGGATTGTACCGGCTTGATCGGCGAGAATTGCTTGAAGATCGACATCGCAGGATTCGGCAGCTTCTGCGCTTTGCTGGCCGACTCGGAAGGATTTGTGAGGAATAGATCGTAGTCACAGGAGTTGGGTGTCGGCTTGATGTCTTGTTCTTGGTTGCCGTATCGCAAGGTCTGCAGGTACAGTTGTTTAGCACAGGTTTGGAGACAAGAGCCGATGGACGAGGCAATAAAAGCAATTTTATTCCCAGGGCCACGGTGCAGACAACAAGAGGCATCGAGAAGGGCGATTGTGCGAAGCCAATAACGTAACGAGAAGAATGAGCTCTCTTGCCCACCCTTCTCGCTATTGTTGGCAGAATAGCAGGAGAGAGGCTGGGGCAAACACCCGAACAGCGACTTACCGGTTTGTTCCCTAAACACAATTCGAGGTTCTGCCCATTTTGTACACATCTAATCATGTCCTCAATCACGTCGTCATTTAGAACAAGCCCAAAGGCTTGCATTGGTAAAGAATTGGGGGTGTTGGTTGGGCTCTCCAACTGGAGGCCCGTATCGGGGATCGCGAGTGCCGGCATCTTGAGAGGTGAGCTCCGAGCTCAAGAGGGAAGGATGTATGGCGTAAACTAATGTATGAAGCAAGTAATGTCGAGTATGGGAATAGGAGGAGTCGGTTATGGTTCGTTCGAGGAGAAAGACCTGCACCTGCACAACACTCGGTACCCAGCCAGACTATGGGGAGTCCTGCTTGACAATGGTCGATCTCGAATGCAGCCTGGTTACATGATCAGGCTGATAGCGAACTTGGCTAGCAAATTACAGCGAAGGATGGGTAGAGGCGGGAATGCACTCGTTACGAAAAGCCAAGTCCAGTAGAGAATGGCAAAGGGCTCGGTCTTGAAGCTGCAGTTGTAGTAGTAGTAGTAGTAGTAGTAGTAGTAGTAGTAGAAGAGGAGAGCAAGGCAGAATTATGGTAGGCAGGTTAGAAAGTACGAGCGAGAGAGAGGTTGTACGGGTCGGGTCCTGTCCCTTTGGGTCCAAGACTCAAGAGGAGAAAGGAAGTCAGCCCGGGGTGAGTGGATGGATGGACGGCCCATGGATCAATGGTGGATCAAGAGCGTGAGTTGAGTTGAGTTGCATAGAACAAGTGGGTCCCCTAAGACAAAGTACTGTTCAGGTACACTTTGTAATGGTTTGTTGCAGAGCGACTTTATTGTTCAGTGCTCTCAGTGCTCTCTTTCCCCCCTCCCCCCTCCCCCCAACCGACTCACGCAACCCAAGCAGCATGGACAAGGGTCTTGGATGTACGGGAGCAGCAGGGCAGATGCAGGCCAGCTATTACCAAGGAAGTGTGTGCAGTGAATTGTTATTATATTATTGTTTGCAGAATGAATTGTCTACGTTATGTATGTAGTTGGTTGTACAGTATGTAAGGTAGTCAAGCAGCGTCCAAGCCAACCTTATTAGTCTGATGCTGCTGCCGCCGATGCCTAGCATCAATCGATGCCTGTATGTGCTACTTGACTGTTCTTGCATATACCGACTCTTTGTGTCGGTCTGCCTTTGAGAACAGAAGATTATGAACCGTTGTCCCCGTATATCACCCCCCCTCTCTCTTCCTTCTTTGCTTCGCCTTACCTTTGTCTGGTCAGAAAGCTTGGTACACCGAGTAAAGAAAGCCCAGCAAGCATGGGCACCAAATGTAAGTAGACGGACCAGAAGGCCGGCCCCCCTGCGTTTCAATAATCGTTGACGATGATCGCTACGTATATGTACATACTTTCTGCCTTCCGTATTAGCCACTTACTACTTACATGATTTATGCGGGCAACGCAGTTGATTCGATTTGTCCATACTTCAAGGCCTTTTAAACGACCACCGACCCAAATGAGGGCAGTCGTTGTCACAGTCGTGGCTAGCGCGCTGCACGAGACAAGACAAAGAGACAGGGAAGAGATGGGATCTGCCAACCCGAAGAGGAATTGCCCGTCTTATCAGACTGGGCTGTGTGTTCTTCCGCCCCATCTTTTCCCAGTCAGTCAGTCAGCAGCCAGTCCCTTACCTAATGACATACATACACATGCATCATATGTAGGTTCTGTAGACAAGAATGCATCCCGTCTTTCCAGAACATCGTGTGTGCTGACGCCACGGTACAACACACTCATCGGAAACACAGCTGTCGGAGAGGGGGTTGAGTGGCATTCATTACCTGGGATGTAGTAAATCACCAGCAAAAGCAAGTACATATATCCATAGGAAGCCCTGACAACCTTAACCCGGTTTTACCGTTCTCTAGAAGGAGGAAAAGAAAGCCATAGCGCAATGATGCCCCGCCTATGCCCGGTTATTTAATACTTGGTGAAACATCCCCCCTAATCAGTTTAATCGCAAACCACAGGGCAAAAGCATACCGAAGGCAGCATGTGCTTGCTACTGCTGCTATCAAGAAGCGAACAAGCATAAAAATGAACAATTTCCAAGGCACCTTCTTTCATTGATTACCTCATGGTCGTCTTCAATCATCACAAATGCGAGTGTCCCACTCAGCACCAAACAGCAAAGCCGCCCACCGCCTCCCTCCCCCGGCCATGTATGAGGCGATGTCGTTGGTGGCATCCCCGGACTGCCCTGTCAGCCAACGCCTGCCATTATACGAAAGGGTTTCGACGGGACGTTGGAACGCATCAATTGACCGCTTCTTAGAGGGATCCCGGCCGGTGACTACAACAACTCACCTCTAATTACTAGGTATTTGAGAGAATATCAAAAAGAAAACCACGGCCGCTTCCATCGGCTGCACAATCCGGACAGCAGCCAGCAGGTACTCACGGATTAAGCCGGCCGGCCCACTTGGCCATATTGATTGGTCTTGTATGCACTGCGTATTCTCTCAGCTTTCTCCAGCAGCAGACGCCCAGCGAGGAGGCAAGCCACCGGAGTACTTGAGGAGTACGGTTACCACAACCAGTTGACCATGCTTGGGATTAGGCACTACGACTAGTGCCCGTAGTGTATGTACGAGAGAGACTTCTTGTGGTCAGCAACTCGTGACTATCATGTCCAAACCCGTCAAGATCGTAAGCTTAACGGGCTGGGGCGAGAAGCAAGTTTCTTCCTCCAATGGTTCCCGAGCGAAGGGCCGCAGTTTGACAGGAACATAAGTGATGTACATACATACCTCGCACATCCTATATTATTTCGCTCAGTCCACGGTTTTCAAAACCGCCAACGAACATCTACAGCAGTGGTAACTGTCCGTCATCTATTCGTTGCTGTTTGTCAGGTACGTGAAGTAAGAATCGTAATTGGTTGATATAATGCTTAGCCAGGACCAATGCATAAGTAAATCATAATTATGTCAACCAACGATGTGTCTGAAACATCTTTGAACCCTGGTACTTGATTACAGTGTAAGAGAATCCACGGGACAAGAGGCTTGCCGTACAACGAAACGAGTCAAACCTTCACCAACATAACAACAGAGAGAGAGAATCCTTGTCCCGGAAACTTGGGCGCTTGCTGATAGATCATTTGTTGATAGGTATTTTCTAACGAGTGTCGGTAGATTAATAAGTTGCAAGCGGCTGGAGCGAGAAGACTACGGCCTAGAGGTTGAGCGAGGTCGTCACATTATCTGATGAAGAACTTCCCATTGCCCAGCACAACACACGAAGGATCTCATCTCCCGGTTTTCATTGGCTACGCAAGGTCCTTTCTCCCCCTCCACTTACCCAGGTAGGCATGGATGGATAAGCCCAGTCGTTCCAGGTCAACACTGCAAAGAAGAGGAGTGATGAATGAGTTGACGGGATCCTTCGGGTTCAACGCTGCTTCATGTCCAACGCTGCTTCATGTCCAACGCTGCTTCATGTCCAACGCTGCTTCATGTCCAACGCTGCTTCATGTCCAACGCTGCTTCATGTCCAACGCGTCAAGGTTTGGTTAGAGCAGGAATCTTGGCTTCTTCCGGTCAGCCCCTGAAAGGCTGTTGATGTACTACATATAATCTGCACCCAGAAATGCACTGTATTTCTGCAAATTTGGGATAGTAGCCTGCGGTCAACGGATTGATAGTAAGGTAGTCTTATTATTAGTGTCTCAAATGAGGGCAATAGAAATGTTTTACTCCTCATTTCTGGGAATCCCTGATAGGCAAGAGACGCAACGGCTCGGCGATCAGCTAGCGAGTCTATCGGACATACTAAACGGCCCTGCGCTCATCACCATGTTGCACTGTACGGGCAACGGCCCGCCCCAAAACAGTCAAATGTCTCAACCTACTGCGAGATCAGGTGAGAGCAAGCAACCAGCCTCAAGAGCTCAGCAGCTGGTCACCGTCTCGCAGGCGCACACCAACGGAATGGGTTGCACGATGTTTACCTAGGTATGAGCTGACATGAAGCGCCCCGAAGCCGCAAAGGCCCGACTGCGCAAGGTGAGCAGCTCGCCGGCGATGACGCTCCCTAGGCGTTTCTCGAATGGTATTACTAAATAAAATCAAAATAAGGCGCGACCGATCCCCGACTTGGACGTAGATGGATGGGCGGATGTATCGACAGCGTACCTGATGGCTGGGTTCGATACAGCACCTAGCCTATTGCCTAGGATCGTTAGTGGATGCGCCACGTTGGAAACCGTACTGCCTACCGTCCATTCAACGACCCATGATAAAGGCTCTTTGCCCCGCCTTCATCACGGACATGTATCACTCGTACTGGGAAAGAGAGACCTCAGGGCCAGAAGGGGGTGCCGTAGCCGTGCGTACCTAAGCCTCCGCAGAACGCGCGCTTGCCCCGAATTCTATTAATGAATTCAATTCGATTGAATCGCTCGTAAAGCATGGAAAGCAGAGAGCATGCACTTTCGGCATTCGCAACCAAAAGCCCCGACGGTGATTGATACATACATCTCACAGAATGCGTACATTTATGTAGTAAGTAAGTTGGTAAGTTATTAGTTGGATGGTACTCCGTACGATTCCTCTTACATGGATTCCCTATGGGCTGGCTCTCTCGCTCGCGAACTGCAGAGTAGATCCGCCGCCGTGCCGTGGGGGCAGGCAAAGGTCCCCTTGGTTACTTCACGGCGAGCCAGATGGAAACTTGCGGCGTGCTGTGCACCTGAAAGGGATAAGCACATGAATGAACCTCGACGGACGGCCAGACAACGTGGATGGTTGCAGGTGCCATGGCGACAACGGACCCATACCGAGAAAGGTCCCACACACATGGCCATTGGTAAGTGGTACATAACAGAACACACAGGTTGGCCGTGATGGATGCTGTTTAGGGATGGATGGACAGCAGCAGCTATCTTGGAATAAAAGCAGAAGGGCCTGCCTAATACCAATCCCATTACTAAACTGGCATGGAGAATAATTCAGATAGCCGCTCTTTCCATGCTTTCGAAGTCGTCTTACTGGGTGCCTAATGGTATTTGTGAGGACTCCGGCTGCGCTCGCAAGATGTCTTCCATTTGACATACTGTGCTAACCTACATCCCACCTACATACCTTGTACATACTTGCGCACGCCACAACTAACGTAATCGAGTCTTCTGCTGACTTGTTGACTAGACGGATATGGACGCACGATACGAACCACAGCACAGAACTTGTTGGTAGGGCGCACGTTGTACGACTTGGCTTGCAGAAGATGGCCGAATAGAACGCAGCCAACCCCTGGTCGGGTATTGCAGAATGATGTATGGTGTATGTAGACTAATAAGATACATATGTCCAACCACACATACACAGGTGTGTAGGCAAGTTAGTCATGAGATATAGGATTCCCTCCTAGAGCCCGGGCAGAATCTAATCGCCACACACACACCTCAACGCCGTGTTTCTTTCCTACAGGGGCATCTGGAAATCTCATACGAGCAGTTGGAAGTGTAATAGCAGTTGTAGCATTCATGTACGCTGTGGCACCAAAAAGTTGATCGATTTGCCGAGCAGCAGACACGCGCACAGACAGACAAGCGAACGAGCTCCGGCCAGCCTATTTGGGACCGGCGGTCCACGCTAGCATTGGCGGCGGCTACAGTTGCTGTAGGTGACTTCCACCAAGTACGTGCGAAATGGGGACCCCGACACTGCATCTGACTCGAACGAGTCGTGTGTATGTACCTCATAGACCTCTCCATGATGCGGTATGTAAGATGCACCTTTCTGGATCCGGAGGCATGGGCTCTAGACTCCGGTGCGGACGGGAGAGCGACAATACCTAGCGCCTACACTATCCGAGTCTGCCCGCTGTTGCTTGGGGTAATGAAGCCTCCGTCGGTTTCTAACGCGACTACGGGGACAAAAGCCATATTAAAACATGATTGCTAGCCACATTCTATGATTGTAGGAGCGACTGCGTGATTTCTGCATCTGGCCGTTGTTGGACGGACCAGGCCGCCCAGAGCGAGCGAACTCCGTCGACTGTCTACTCATGGATATGTACGTGCCGAGCGCAGTAGATGGTGCATGTGGTGTGGGGCCAGACGACACTTTCATGTTTGCATGAAAAGCGAGCAAGCCGGGCTGCCGGGGGAGGGGAGCCATTTTGGCAGGTTGCAACGGACAGTCGGGCAGTTCGAGCTCGAAATGGAGGAAGAAGACCAGCCAGCCACAGGCTAGAGCAGCAGCAGAAGCGGCAATAGCAAGACTAACGAAACCGTCGATGACGGTGGCCCTAGGAACGAAACTGGAATGATTGCTATTTTGGTCAAAACTCCCGCCATGGCCAAGAGTTACTACTACAATCTCGACGGGACAATCTACCAGACTGACATCAATTGATACCACTACGGTACGACTTAACATACAGCACAGTCCTCAACGCCGTCCATCCGAAGTTAAACTTGACCGCTATATATTAGGGTTCCTGGCGTTTCCGGGCTATTCTGGACTCATCGTCCCTTCGAGTCAAACTCGATAGATCGCCCATATACCCGGCCCCAAAAGGGCAAGGCACTAGGCACTTCTTTAACTGTAACAACCTAGTGACTACCACCAATTCCCTATTCCCGAGTGAGAGGAAAAAGAGAGAGTGTGTGTGAGCTATTGCATCAGCATCTCAAGAAAACGCACTCGATCGTGATGGCAATCCCATCTCTAAGATGCCTAACAAATCAGAGGGGCGGGGTGGTGGGGTTGATGATCGTACGGAGCTCATTATTAATCTATATTTCGCCCTAGTTTCTCGTACCTGTCTGTTGTTTTTGCAGCAAAAGGCTGTGCTCGAAATGGCATAAAGCGGGGCGAGTTTCCCGTTCCTAGTTCTGCAGGGGTCATGCCGAAAGAGGGTTCAATGCTCATCGTCAATTTAGATTGATGATGTTTTCCATGAAAGCTCCCGCTTGGAGAGGCATGTTGTTGTGATAGCGACATCCTTAGGTATTTGGGTTATTACCTACAACTTCATTCACATCTGAAACATATGCTAGTGAACCCTTGGGAGACATGGCGGAACAGGCCAATCAGAATTATGTGGATTGATTGCACTGGCTGTGACGGCGAGACAGATCTTGCCTCTAATGTCGGTAATATCTTTTTCTTCACGAGATAGGAGTTTCCTACTACTATGTCCCGATATCAAACAAAACCTTCCGGGATTGATAGAGTACCCATCCCTCGGACGAAACGAGCAGCACTTTCCACATATTTAACCTACTAGGCGACTGGTTTCAGAGCTGAGCAGATGATGCTGGACTCAGTCGTAGATCTCCTAGATGAGGAAGTATTTAACGGAGCCCCCCTGGAAATCTCTCGACCAGATCCTTTTTCACCATCAGTACGACAGGGTTGCACATACGTTTCACACAATACATGATAGTATAAGCAGGCAATTTCCTTCCATTAACCCCTGAGAAAAAGACGATTACATTACCGTCCTATCCGCCGCAACCGTTGCTCAGTGAGATGTGTTCAGTCATTGCAAAATACCGAATACTCGTTCGTCGTAGCGTTCCTCGTAATAAGGGATCTGAACGTCGCCAACCTGAACTCCATTAAGCCCGAATGACATCGCACGCGCAGTCCATTCAAACCACTCTGGTCTACTGCGTCTTGAAGAGGAGGATGGCGCAATGGCCAAGATAGAAATAGATGAAGTGCTTAGTCTCTGTGGTACAATTAGCATGGCGGAGTGTGCATCGCATGAGACCATCAACGAACCATGAGTAACGTAGCTTCCAAAGTTTCGTCCGACAATGCAGTGCCACGTCGGTCCTTTGCGGTCGTCGAACTGCTCGATGTTAGCGAGGTCGGGGAAACGATGGTTCGATATTGCAATCATACGGTTCGCTTGATGTGCTGGGCGATGTCCTTCTCGATGGTGAATTTGTTCATGGCCTCCTGAGCTGCAGACAGTCATTGTCAGCATGGAAGACAGCAGAGCATGTTTACGGGCCCGATCTGACGTACCGACATCAATAGCTTCTGCTTGCATGTCATCCGTCTATCTTGACATCAGCACAAACCCCAATAGTGAAGCAACTTTCGTTTTCGCGATTTGTGTGACCCACCATGTCTGCGGATTTGATCGTGGCTGTTCTGATGGTTAGTAACTTCCCTTGAATAGCTGCCGCGGTAGCAGAGGAAGAAGCACCAACCTTCAAGCTTGTCGCGGTTCCCAGCGGGAGGAGGCGACATCTTCTCGTCGGACATATTTGCGATTTCGGGTAGAGACGACGAACGTGTATCGGTCGGGGGATCTGCTTCATGCAAAAGCCACGCAAGGTTAGTATTAGGTTCCTGGAAAACATGGGCAGAATTGGTCGGTTGCAGATCAGGCTGAGTCGATACTCACAAAAGGGTCGCGACGGGTATTTGGTTTTAGAGAGTGGATGAGGATGAAATGGTAAACACTATCTTGTTTTCCGAGAGGCGGAACGTGAGATATTGATCAGATCAAGGGTGTCGCATGAAGGGCTTCACCTGAGGAACGGCAATCGTGTTGTGTTGACCGCTTCGCTAAGTCACAATGGTTGTTTAGCTTGTCAAAGCGCTTGCGCCCGAGATCATCACAGACAAGGCGGTTGTTTCCAATCCAGAACCTAACGAGATAACAGGGGTTTGCTTGGATGCTCAACTTCGATCCAGCTCGGATCGGGCAGGCGGTGAAAAGCTTTCTACAGCCAGCCCGTGGGGACTTCAACAAGACGCCAATTTCACTATCAAGGCAGCCAACAAATCCAGTCGGCAACAGGTATCGTAATAATGGCTGAAACATACATGTCATAATAGAGTTATTACCATTTTAAGCATATATTCGAGTGTTTGTATATTTCGTTATGCCGTCAATTGGAGTGTTATGTATGCCAGTCCGGAGCCTTGTCCAAGGCACTTCTACTCCAGCCTTGCTTAGCACACAGACCAATGCCGATCATCTAGGGTGATTTTGGTTGACCTTCTGGAGGGGCAGCCCATTGACCGGACCCACCCTGATAAGAGAAAACACGTGCTGATAAGATCAGATACCTTTTTTTTTTCGTCTCCAGAAAAGCGCTACAGACTCTCAATGTCCTTGTATGTCTTCCCCAAATGGGTTGAAAGTAATTTTCCGGCCCTCTCTCTCACTCATTCTCTTCCCAGTCACATACTTAAGGTTTCAACTGGATCAAGAGCTCTAGAAGAGAGGAGAGAAGAGGTTCTTATTTTCGTTACTACCATGGATATCTCTCGTGTCTTTGTGAGGGGGCTACCCCCAACCATCAATGAATCCGACTTCCGCAAGCACTTCTCAAGAGGGCATATCACGGATATCAAGATAATACCCAACCGTCGCCTGGGATTTGTAGGATATGCATCGCCCGAAGAGGCCAGACAGGCTGTCAAGCTATTCAACAAGTCCTTCATACGGATGAGTAAGATCTCGGTCGAGCTTGCGAAACCCGTATCCGATCCCTCTCTCTTCAAGACCAAGCATAACAGCTACAACACCACACATCCCACTGCTGTATCAAATAAGCCTGCGCCGGAGCCGGGCAATGAGCAAGAGGCACAAGCTAATGAGAAAAAACGAAAACGAGAGGTAGTAGATGAGTCGAATCCCAGGTTTCAAGAGTATCTCAATGTCATGCAGCATGCGAAGAACTCGGCGAATCTGGTGCACGGCATGGATGTGGATGGTATGACCATCGACACTCCTCCAACTACTGTCGACCAGCCCAAGGTCGATGGTGGCGCGTCTGATGATGAGTACGAAGCTGTTCCCGAAAGGCCGGCCAAGCGAGTATCACGCCAGACAGATCAAACGACAGCATCAATACCACTCCAGTCTCCCACGATCAAGGAGACGACCACAAGCAGTGCACCTGCTCCTGTTACTGACGACGGTTCCATCCAACAAATGGAAGCTGAAGAGTCCAACGAGCCGGCTGCGACCACTGTCCCCGCTACTGACGACGAATGGCTAAGGAACAGGACCAATCGATTGCTTGATCTGGTTGACGATGACGAGATTAGACCGGAACTCTTGGCTCCATCGCAAACCGGTCGTCGAGAACCACAAAAACTGCAGACGGAACCCCCCGCTCCTCCCGCACAACCTTCTGCCGAAGTTGTTGAAGAGCCGGAGCCCATACCAGAGCCCCAAGCCTCCAGTGCAAAAGATACATTGGAAACAATACGCGAAACCCGCCGTCTTTTCTTGAGGAACATCGCTTATACCGCAACTGAGGACGACTTGAAGGCGTACTTGGATCCTTTCGGGGAAATCGAAGAGGTGAGAACATCCCAATCTTCTTCACTCAAATCTCATAATTCGCATGATGAACCTCTGATAGGGACAGCTTATACCTTATGGGTATTTGATGATAGTCCGGAGCCAGTATTTTAGTAGATGCATTGGAGTCTGATCGCCGAACTTCTTATTGAATCGTCACTTTGCCGTTGATTGCTCTTCATTCCCGCTAACGTCAAATTTTTTATCAGGTCCACATTCCAACAGATCGTTCTTCTGCAAACAACAAAGGACTAGCGTTTGTCTCATTTGCAGAGTCCGAATCTGCTGTGTCGGCGTTCCAGGCCATTGATGGGGCTACGTTCCAAGGAAGACTTCTTCATGTGCTCCCTGCTTCACGCAAGCGCGATCACAACCTGGATGAGTTTGCTCTGTCAAAGCTGCCGCTCAAGACGCAGGCCAAGATCCGGAAAAAGGCTCAAGCGTCGACATCCAAGTTTAACTGGTCCACTCTATACATGAGCCAGGATGCGGTCAACACTTCGGTTGCTGATCGTCTTGGTGTCTCCAAATCCGAACTCCTAGATCCTACAAGTGCAGATGCCGGTGTGAAGCAAGCGTTGGCCGAGGCATCGACCATTAATGATACCAAGGCTTACTTCCTCTCTCAAGGCATTGATTTGAACAGCTTCAAGTCGACACAGAGAGGCGACACCGTCATCCTAGTCAAGGGCTTTGCCTATGGAACGTCTCCACAGGAGCTCCGAGAACTCTTTGAGCAGCATGGCCAAGTACTGAAGGTGTTGATGCCTCCTACTGGTACTATTGCCATTGTACAATTTGCGCATGCAAATGAGGGTAAGCAGGCGTTCGCGAAGCTCGCGTATCGTAGACTCAAGGATTCCATATTGTTTCTAGAGAAGGGCCCGAAGGTGCTGTTCACTGAGCAACAGCAATCTGACAAGGCCAGTGGTGAAGTGAACAAGGAGAAACTCTCGGCCTCGGAATTGCTTGATCGCACTGGCAACCGGGAGCCTGAAAGCAGCACTTTGTTCATCAAGGGTCTCAACTTTGCCACCAGGACGCCGGACTTGGTGGAATGTTTTGGCAAGTTGGACGGTTTCAGATCGGCAAATGTCAAAACGAAAACCGATGCTACGAGGGGAATCCTGAGCATGGGATTCGGCTTCATAGAGATGACAAGCAAAGAGGCTGCCGAGGCTGCAATGAAGTCTATGGACGGCTATGAATTGCATGGCCATAAGTTTCAAGTGCGCCTGTCGCATCGGGGACACGATGCTGCCGAGGAGCAGCGACGAGCTGACAATGCTAAGAAATTGGCAAACCAACACAGCAAAGTACTGATCAAGAATGTCCCCTTCCAGGCAACGAAGAAGGACATGAGGTCACTTTTCTCGAGCTATGGCCAACTGCGGGCAGTTCGTCTGCCCAAGAACATGAACTCGCGATCGCGTGGATACGCTTTCGTCGAGTTCACAAGTCCAAGCGAAGCACAGAATGCGGTTGCAGCCCTCCAGGACACCCATTTATTGGGAAGAAGATTGGTGATCCAATACGCGGAAGCTGATACCATTGATCCCGAAATGGAAATAGAAAAGATGCAAAAGAAGGTGGCGGGCCAGGTGAACAAGGTCCGTTTGCAGCAGCTCACCGGACAGGACCGAAAGAAGATCACACTTGAAGGCGAGGACGAGGACGGCGAGGTCTGAAGCAAGTGTGTCTATACTTATGCACCGCGGCTAATTTTGTCGAGGTTGCAAGGGCATGGCCACGTTCTCTTACCTTGGAAGGGGCATGGTTCATTGCGTATTTATCCCTTCTACAGGGGGTTTAAATCGGAAGCAGTTCCTTGAACCAGAATAACGGAATTGGCAAGGGGTGGGAGGGGATGCGACCCGCAGGAGGGGCCAGGCCACCCCATCCGCCCCCCCCCCCCGCTCGCTCGCTCGCTCGCTGTCTACTTCGGTACACATGTACCAAAAGTCCCAGACACTTGCTCAACTGTATGTGTACATCATCAAACCAACATTCCGCTCCGCCGCCAGTATAGCGATTTGTCTCTTGCCGGCCCGAGTTCGCACTGGCTGGTCGGTATCGTCAAATTGAGCATTCTTGGGTAAGACTGTTGTTGTCTCTTCGATCTGATGATGTCCATCCTGGTCTTGTTACGTGCCAACCGGGACAGCTCCCCTCATACATAGTTACTTGGTCTTCATCATGGTGGCGTGTGTACTATTCGGAGCCTTCCTCGAGACTCCCTTGATAACTCCTATGTGGGGTCGCTAGGGTGCGTGTTTGTTAGCAGGCAATAATTGCTATTTTCCTCGATAGCTTGAGTACATAGGGAAGGCCGAGTTAAGTCGCCTATCTACTTTGCAGTTCATACCTCTTATAAGCCGTGTGGCCTTCTTCCTCCATGCCTCAGATATGCTCGGGAAAACGACCTGGATCATAGCAATTCGTGACATCTTTGCCACTGCCATTCCTTTCTACATATCTGGTCCTGTTTCCCAGCGTTCTTGACCTGTTTCGAGGCATTCATCTGGATTCTCAGTTCTTTCATGAAGCATTCTTCTTGTCTTCCGGTGCTTGACCTACAACAAAGCCCATAATGGAGCACCGAAGGCCTGCACTCCCCCTTCAAAGGTATTCGTCTACTAGTGACTACCCATTTGACAATCATCACGAAGTAATTCAGCCATCAAGGACCCCCCTGGGCGAATCCACGGGCAACGTTCAGCCGCAGAACATTGCTGCTTTGGCATTGTGCCATCAGGGACCACTGGCTCTCTCGCCTCCAGTCCAACACATCCCGACACCTCCTATTCTCCCAACACAGTCCGTCACTTCAGCATACAGGACTAGCCTGCGGGCTAGGCGGTCATTCCACCGAGATGTATCGCTGCGGGACTCTTCGATGGCTCACTCAAGAGGTGGCCGGAATCCCATCTATGCATGGAAGCACTTCCACGACTACCGTACCAAGGTGGCTCAGAAAGAAAGGGAAGGTGACGATCCAAAATGGCCTATGTATCTCGAAGATGCGTTTCTTGACGGTATGTCAACTGAAGAGCCGTGTTCAAGTAAGGGGTATGTGCATGGACAAGCGGCTAACTCAGGCACAAGCAATCCTTCTGGTACCAATAATGGGTAGGCAGAAGTACAGTTCAAAGGGCACCTTATATGGACGTAATATGTTAATCAGCGAATACTTGTGGATATGCCACTGGGTCCTCTTCCCACCAGGTCCCGGGGAGATCGTTCCCGTGGGCAAGTATCGTGAGAAGGCACCTAACCGCCCGAAAGCTCACCCGAAGTATCGAACAAGAAAGCAGGTTTCAAGTCATATCCAGGTATTGAAGGGGTTCTTCACGACACTTCCCGTCTGTGAGTAAACCAGACCACCAACTGCCCACTCCTGACTGACTGATCGTGTGCTGCGTTGCAGTCCATTTCTTCTTCCACGGAAGAACAACGAGAAAGACGAGGAAAGGAGGCCAGTGAAAGAAGAGGGCGAGACCAAGTCATTTAAACACAACCGCGTCCTTATTGCACTAGCGGAGGGGCGTTTACCAGAGGAGCGGCCAAATTCTCTCCTACTTTGCCCGCCTTCTAGCAGCCGACTCGGAAGTCTTTCTCCGGCCAAAAACCTGTCATATCTACACGTCCCACTCCGAACTCACGTTGAGCGAGGATTTCCGGAAAGCCTTTACTGCGGATGGCACGTGCCTGAGTGCCGATGCCTACGCCCCTGACGGCACCCGGCTCGAATCCCAAGGCGACTTCCCGCATCTGGAAAAGAACAGCAACAAGAACACCAAGCGTGATGTACACCGCGGTGGCCGGGACGAACCTCGCACCTACTTGCTCCATGAGTACACCGAGTCTCTCACACAGAACGAGTCCAGCTCCGTCCGGGATATCTCGTCCAAGTGGGACCATCGGTTCCCCGACCTGCGAGACAAGCTCATGGCGGCTCTGGACGACACGCATATCCTCGCACGAGCAGACGGCGCGCTGTGTCATGGGGCCCTGCGACATCATCCACATGGAGGTGGTTCTGGACCTGCACGGAACGAGCCAGTTCCTGTGGGCACCATCCTAGATGGGAGGGCCGAGTTCAACATCAGCCGTCCGGAGCTCGCCAACCACATGTGGCGTTCCTCGACTTGTGTCGTCAAGCCTCGGGAGTTGTACCTCGACGCATCAGAGCCTCCCTTCTGGGATCACACCGACACATGCCGCCCTTCGCGCCGTGGCAATGCTCGCGACACGATCGAGGTCGACTTCCCGGCTACGAGCTGGGCCAACACATTCTGTCGGCTAGCTAAGTATGTCACGGCAGAACGAGAGAGGAAACAGCGGGAAAAGTTGGAAAGGGGCAGCGAGTCGAAAGCCAAGAGGGAAGGTGGCAGCGGCAGCAAGGGGTCGAAACTTCCTACGCCCCTGGATATGCTAGAACAGATCGCCATGTACCAGGAGATTTGGTCGGCGCCCAACGACGGCTCAAGAGATCCTGTCTGGACCCGCCGCTCCGTGGTGCTCTGGACCTTTTCGAACGTCCGCGCCAAGGTCGAGGAGACCAAGGGCAAGCAGTCGAAGGAGCAGTCGAGGGTCAAGGCTGGCACGACTTGGCGGTTCCTGTCGAAGCTGGATCCCATGTCCCAGTACCACCAGCAGCGAGCTTACTTGCCCGGCACTCCCAACGTCTCCCGGGACAGCATCATGTCGCCGGACCCGGGCTATCAGCACCACCTAGGGGCTGTGATGCATGAGCACTTCGGGTCTGCCTACGACGTGTCGGGCCTCGCTCTCCCAAGTCACCAGCATCAGCAGAAACAACAACACGCACAGCTGACCAATCTTAACATGTTCGATGGCTTCTCCAACGGCCTGGCCACACCGCCCCCTACCGCCTGCCTCCCTCCCAACAGCTACGCCACCCAGAGCGGCTGCTTCGACACCGCCACCATTGCGAGCACGGATAGTCTGCAGCTGCACCTGAGCTTCGCGTCGGACGGCTCCACGGTGGCCGGGGCAGCAGCAGATCCGACGACGGATCCGTTCCTGTCGGGTCTTGGTGTGCCGGTGAGCGCTCCATTTGACGACTCCTGGCCCGCAACGGCGAGCGCGTCTGCGGCAGACTCCCTACAGGGTCTCGATACACCGCACTGGGCCACGACATCGTTCGATGGCAGCCAGCACCATACTAGCCTGGGCGGCTGGTCGATGAGTGCTGACGAGATGGCGTCCATGGACAGTCACGCGTGGACCGCTGCTATAAGCCACCAGCCACAACATCACGATGGGTCTCGCGACGGTACGCCCTGGCATGAAGGGAACGACACTTTGTGGGCTACGCAGCGCTCGGCAAATCAGCAGGGGGGCTTGGCTGTGCCGAGTGCAAATACTTTGCACGCAGATGCCTGGGCTACAGCATCCGGATCTACTAACCACGACCAACAACGGCCGTGGGCAATTACTCAACAACAACCAGCTCTCTTGGGCGAGATAGGGAGGTCCATGTCAATAGGCAGTGTGAGCAGCAATGGCACCATCCCATGCAGCTTGTGGGACGAAGAGCATCTTGGGCAACAGCTAGAGATACAGCAGGGCGAGCAGCAGCAATATCACCACTCGTTCTCTTCATCGGGCACGCCAACAGTCACGATCAAGGATGAAGAGCAGCAGCAGAGTCAACAACGGCACGATCTCTACACCTCCTTAGACCCACAGCAACAAGATATCCTCACTGCTACTAGAGGCCGCAAACGCACGCGTGAACCAGAGGACGATGGCAGCAGCACCTGCAGCGGCAGCGGCCGTAGCAGCCACAGTGTCGGCTACGGTGGCAACAACAACAACGAGTACGACGAGGACAGCAGCAATGGCTATGCCATGCACGCGTCGATGCGCAGGAAGCCAGTGCACCGACCAGCAGGCGCAACAGGCATGATCGAGGACGTGGATCACCATCACCACCATCAAAACGCACCACTGCCCCCCTTCATGTCCTAGATGCATGGATGGTGCTTTCACTCAAGCCAGATAGTGTCTTCGGAAGCACTTCTTTCTCTTTCCACCCCGGCATTCGTGCAAGGGTCATACTCACCATAGCCACACGATGGCATACTATGGCTTCTATCATTACCCAATGACGTTCACGCTCGCCTAGCAGCTACGTGCTTCTATCCATGTCTCTATACACTCCATACGAAGCAGGGTGGCAGGCGTGCAAGCAAGCAAACAGGACGCGAGGGGAGTCGAAGAGAGAACCCTTGGCGTACTGCATAAGCGAGCAGCTGTGGAAGGTGTATGGATGTGGTCCCTAGGTGTACGGAGACTTTCTACTTTGGCGTTCGAAGGGATTAGCGGGATGGCACGCTCATTCATTGCCGGGTTTAGGGGCTTACGGTTCATGATGTGATACTACTACTCGGCATCAACATGCATATATGGAAAAGAAGGGGCGGAGCAACAACTGGGTGGGGGTTTATCGAGAGGTGTATCGTCCTTTTTTGTCTTCTTGGCGAGTTCTCCGGCGAATGGATGGCGTCAATTGGAATGGGAAATGCGTGGAGGGTGTTTGGTCTGCGCCGCACTTCCCCTGAAGGAGCTCAACGATATCGGATCATGATGCTGCATAGGATCTATTTTGGAATTCTCTTCTTCCTCTCGTTCATCCACTTGCTTACAACTTACTTGGGCCGGGGTGCTGTTCGGTTGTTTTTCTTACTTCCACTTACTAGTGTACGTATACATGGACTGGTGTATGTGGTTAATCCCGGGGATGTTTGTTTGCTATCCAGACCTAGGTGAAGGCGATGACGGAGTTGGGGTCGGAAACTATACGGGCGGAATGGGTGGGGGGCGTTTGTGTATGTTGGTTGCTTCTTGCTTCCGTCCATCCCGAGTAGAAAGCTGTTTTCTTTCTCGAAGTGGTGGTCTGGTCATCGAAAACAAAAGAATGTACGGGTTTATTATTATCATCATCGCTAAGGGGGGCTTCAGGGGGGACGCAGGCATTTGGCTCGCATGCAAAATCTCTCTCTTTCTCTCATCTCTCATACACGTTCTCTGTCTCTTCCGGTCACTAGAACGAAAAAAGGAGCAAGGAACTTATCAAGCATGTTCGCTTGCAAATAATCAACCAAGTTTGAACAGCATAGTGGATTTCGCCATACATTCCCGAGTTACTGAGAGCCATATCATCATTTTGACCTAAGCGCCGACCAACACCACCATGAACATGAACCCCTCTTTGCTCGTCTATTTCCTGCCCAGGGTGTTCTTGAGATAGATTAGATATCTCACATCTACCTAGCAAGCAAGGTGGGATGTAACACCCGCTTAGTTAAGAAGCTGACTGCAGGCTCGGATGCCATGCAAGATGCAACTCGCATGCAGCAACAGCAGCTTAGATCGTTCAGCATGACCATTTGTTTGTTCGAAAAATCGGCATCATCCCCTCCGTGCGTCTCGTTACCCAAGCTTCATTTAATATGCAGGTGGGTGTTTGCGCCATGACACAGATCAACTTGCAGTGCGACTTCGCAACTGAGTATCTGAACATTGTCCTCGTGATGGATGCGTTTGCGACTTTTCGGGCCGTCGACCCGGCCTTTCCCGGTGTCCAACCTCCTCCTCCTTCTCCTCCTCTGGCAAGACTGGAGGATAGCTCCGGTTCTTTCACGGCGATAGTCCTGGATTCGCTAGAATATTCCCAGTCGAGTCGGTGTTGCTCGCTTGTGCCAATTAAGGAGGACTCTGTGTGGGTTGTCTCGCCACGAGTGAACGAACTTGGACGGGGCAAATCTGCGTGCGGGAGAAAGACGAGACAAGCAGATTTGCGGCCCTTGTCCGTCAGATTTGACGCCCAGACACCCGCTGCCTGCACGGTACTGCTAACCTAGGAAAAAGTCTCTAGAAGAAGTTTGCTACGTTTTGTATGTAAGTACATGTCGACTTTGTGGAAAGGGGCCGAGAAGTGGATGGCTATCGGCGGTAGTTGGGGGAAGGGATCACTGATGATTCGCTACTATGGCAGCGCTCCTATGTTGCCATCGCTAGGAAATCTTCCGATGATTCCGTATGTACTCCGTATGCAGAGGAGGATCCACGGATGGCATCATTTCCATCCCTTGCGCGGTCGATACCAGCAATAAGAGACACAATGACCATTGTACCACTTTGGGTGTTACCCATTCTGGAGGATCTACGAAACAACTTGGCGCCAGGTGGGAATCCCTTGTGCAAATCACACTCTACTCTTCGCTCTCTTTTTCTCCTCCTTTTTGGTGCTCATGTGGACGGTATTCGTATGTATCAGTCCCAGCGCCCCACGTAAATCGTCTCAAGTTTTTCGTTTCTGGTTTCACGCCGGATAAGGTTACGTTGAACAAGGGTGGCAGCACATGACAAATGATGGATGCTACCGCTACTTATTTGACATGTCGTATCGCGTCTTTCGGACCGTCATTCGCTGCTACACCTTGGTAGGCGCCGACCGAGAGCCGCGCGCCGAGAAGGCATCGATCGTCCAGGTGGTAGTGTCAGATTGTTTACTTCAGGTATCCAACTCACTCCCCTCTTCTGTCTGGTCAAAGCCGTTGCTCACCCAAGAATCGATACCAACCGGTTCAGTTAAATATTGACGTGCTTCCATGAGGATCGGACATTTGTCATTTGTCCGCAGGGATCCACAGAGATCAGCAATCTGTAATGGAGACACCGGACGATTTTTTATTTCAATTTTTCCTGTTGCGGTCTGGGGAAAAGCTTCCAGAGTGCTACAGTAAGCATGGGTGAAACAAAAAGTGCAGCAGCCAACATCAGACGAAGAATCCACGGCCACTCAAGCCGGGAACTCCACTTCGTGATAGAGTGAGCAACAGTAGATGCAACACCGATAAGTGGAATCCGGCTTTCCCAATCTGGCAATACTATCGCAACAGCCAAGACGAAGAACACCAAGTATGTACATACATACGAGGTTCGTGTTGGTTGCCGCTCCGGCAATTTACTGCTCTTAGCATGTCGTTGATCCCAGGTAGGTCTGGCGAGTCGGTTGCTAGTAGATGAACGAACTATTTTAGTCACTCTAGTGCTACCGATACGCTGGGTCAATGGAAGCTATCGCATCAAGAAGAACTCATGTACGGAGTAAATCGATCTTTTCCTTTGTTAATCCATTATGCATAAAATGTAAAATGCCATTTGTCATCCGTCTGTTTGCCCCAGCGATTAGAGGGAACATTTGTTTCTGTGGCACTGCAAAAAGCCAAGACAACAGCTAAGGGGGAATCATGGACCTCAAGGGTCACCCATGGGATGAACCCAACATAAGGAAATATGCAAGAAGTAAAAACTGCATAAAAAGCCGCAGGCCAGAAGATGGATCTATCGTAGAAACCATGATCAAAGTCCCCTGTGCAGAGCAGAGCAGAGTCTGGCCTGGGCTGACCGCGGCAGACCGGCTGCCGCTGCTGCTTCAGTAAGTTCAGTCTCTTCGCGGTATGACAGCCAACAGGCTTGCTGCTTGCCCTTACCGGGTAATGCAGGTACAGGCAAGCAGATCGTAGGATGGTCTGCGCTTTATCCCATTTCCAGGGAACGGCTCCACAGACGCGGCCGCTAGAGCAGACGTGCGGCGTGGGGAAAACAGTACCCACCACCTTTAAAATCGCGCTATTTATATTAAAGACTAGTTTTTATTATTTTTAAATTATATAATTATAACGTGGTTTATTATTAAGTCGATTATATTATTAAATTAATTAAATTTTTTTTAAATAATTAAATTTTAATATATATTATTTTTATGATTATAATATTAATTTAATTAAAAAAAGATCGTATCGCTTTAATAATTTAAGCGATGCGAGCAGGTTCGAATTAAATTAGCTAAAGAGCTGCTATGAAAGTGTACGACGTCCCTTAAGCTACTCTAGGCGACCAACTTTATAATATTAAACCTCGCCGCGGAATTCGATATTTATAATATAAATTAAATTTAATTAAAAAAGAGGTGCTTCGTAATTATATAATTAATTTAAATACTCGAGGAATAATTTTTAATATTAATATTATAAGAAATATATTCTTTTAAGTTATATAGCGGCGACCGCGTTAATAAGTATTAATTTAAACGCTTTATTAATTATAACTTAAACTTTAAAATTTTAATAAACCGTTAATATAACTATTAAAGGGCTTTTTATAAAAATGTAGGTATTATTTCTAGCTAGTTTACGTTAATCGCGAATATTAAAACTAAATATAATATTTTAAATAAAAATATATAAAATTTTAATAAAACTAGCTTTATAATAAGTATAATCGAGTTAATACTCGTTATAATATACGTCGATTATTATAAAAAAACGAAGTTAATTTAATTTAATAATTAAAAATAATTAATTATTATTATATATATTAATTTATAAAGTTAGTATATTTCGTCGTTTTTAATTATTTAAAGTTAATATTACCTCGTAAACTAGTCTCGCGAATACGATTTATTAAGCGATTAAGTGATTAAGCTAACTTTTAATAATTAAACTAATAATAAAACGAGCTTAATATTATGATCGGCGGGTTAGTCCCCCGCGGGGTAGCACTTAAGGCGTAGAATTAGACAGAAATGACCTAAAGAGTCATTTCTAAAGCTTTTACTTTGTGGCGCAGTGGTTAGTCCACACACACTGTAACACTTAAACTAAATTTAACATTTCGATAAATATATTAAAGCGCGGACGAAAGGCCTTTATCGCCTCTTAATTTTAAATAGTTACGAAAGTTATATTTCGGTCGAATTTAAAGAATATTATAAGAATAACGGCATTATTACGCTTAGTATACCTCTTTATTTTTTTTACTTATTTTAACCTTTAAATATAGTATTTTATTCGTTATTAAAGCGTGTTTATTAAAAAAAAAAATTAAACTACATATTAAAGCGTTTATAAATTATATTATAAAGCTAGAGTTTTTTATCGCTTTTAAGGCCGTATATTTTATTGTTTTTATAAAAAATAATATTAAGTTTAAATTTAACGCATTTAGTTTAATACTTTACTATTTAAACGAAATAATTAATAAATTAAATATACGTTTTTAAACGTTTACACTTAATTTATCGCGTTTAAAGACGACTAGTATTTTTAACCCTTAAATATCGTTTAACTTTTAATAAACGATTACATACTTTATTTATTAAAAAAGCTTTTCGATATTAATTTTAAATATTATAAACTAAATAATAAAAGGTATATATATAAAATTATATAAATTAACTTTTATAAAAGATTAAATATATACTTTATAAAAGATTAATTTAATATTTTCTAAGCATTAAAGAGTTAAAAAATCGCGCGTTTAATTTAGAGGAGCCTTTATTATATAAGAATCTTAAGAGCTATAAAATAAGAAGGTAAAAAAGAAGCGTCTAGTAATTAATAAATACGAAACAAGGGGTTTATTAAAGCGGAGGGCGACTAGTAAAAGGCGCTATAATATCTGCGGCGAGATAGGTTATAATACGCGAATATATAAAAAGGATATAAAGTTAAATAGTAAATTAAATAAAGAATAATTTTAATTAATTTAAAGCGTTAAAGTTAAATTAATTTATATAAAAGTAATAAAATATAAAAAAGTGGCCGACTTAATAATATAACTCACTTAATAATAAACTACGTTATATTAACTTTATATTAAATATATATATTAAATTTATATTATTTTAATATAAAGTATATATATAAATTAATATTAAATTTATTTATTATTTTAAAAATATTATTATAAATTAATTTAAAATAAATTATATTTTACTATATATTTATTTTTATTAATAAATAAATTTATATTATATATAAATATAATTTAAAGGTTTTAATATTTTAAAAAAACTATTTCTTATAAAGAATTAATAAAAACTTTACTTAAATTAAATATAATCTTTATATATAATAATATAAATATAATAGTAATTTTTTTTAAAAATAATAAAATATTTTTTTAAAAGTAATAAATACTATAAGCTTTTAATATATTTTATATAAATTTTATATATATATATAATTAAACTTAACGGTGAAGATATAATTTAATATAAAGCTCTAGAAATCTAACCGAGATAAAAATAATAATAGCAGCAAGACTAGAAGAGAAAGAGGCAGAATAATGAGAATGCCGGGGAGTTTACATACTCCGCCAAGACGGCGCCAACAGAGCCAACCAGAGAAGAGCAACCGTCTACGGGAAGCCAGAGCTGCTGCACTGCGGCTAAGTGCTTTTATCCATGTGCCGAGGTAAAGTCGGGCGGTCGTCAGCGCGAAAAACAAGTCGAGTGTCGATGGATTTTATGAAGCAATCAACATACGGTTTAATCAGGTATCGTCGGTCTATCATCTACCTACAGTAGCATCACGGTCAAACGACAGCTCTGGCAATTGGGACTGGAAGTAAATTAAATGGTCTCAAGAACTGGCTAGCTGTCGCAGAGTCGCTGATGCTGCAGCCATTCAATCCCACTTGGCCAGTAGCAAGTCCTTTCGGGGGGCGTTACGGCGAATAAATACAAACCCGCATTGACTGGATGGCAGGCTCCAGAAAAGGAAAAGGTGGGGGCAGTGGGCGGGATGAAAAGAGCCTCCTTCCAATTCAAGTGCGTGTGTGTGGCGGTTAAGCGAACCTTAGAAATGGATTCGTAGTACCACACCCTATCAATTCAGCCAAAATGGTACCTCCCAGTTTGAAAGAGGAAGGTCTGCCAGCCTGCCCAAGCCAGTGCCCATGTGGCTACCTGCATATTCTCGAACACCGCCAGCTGCCCCGTGCTTCAAGGGCTTGTTTAGATCGCATTATGCCCTTGCAGATTATACGCTCTAGCCTAATTAAGCCTTTGGAGCCGCCCGTAGTCGGTTTTGATGGGATGAAGAACGGGATCGACCTTTGGTCCCTGTTCGTCCTCCCCCGTCTCGCGTTGCCGCCGCCCACAAGTCCCAACTCCACCAAGCGGAGCCTGAGCAACGACCGCCGACCTCGAAAAAGCTCGAGGCACTCCAATCATTGTAAGTGCTGTACAGTAGCAAAGAACCGGAAGCTGGAGGCGACTGGCCCTTTGCAGCCGCATGAATCTCTATCAACCCTGGAAAAGGCCCGTTCCTCGGCTTCCCAGCACCAAGAGGCTAAACAAACGATCTCGTCCAGTCGCCTCCATCGTCGTCCGATATCCTATTGCAATCTTAGCAGGGTTGTTCCACACCATCACTTCTCTGACAGTTCTTCTCACTCTGCCAATGTTATTTCTTCTTCCCGCAGGCGGGCGGGTGCTGCTTGACACCGTGACCTAAAATATGTGGCTAAATAGGGCCCGTAGCTCCATAACCTAATGTACACCCTTCTTCATCTTGGGCGTTTGACCTGGGACTTGGACTTGAGTCCCCACCAGGAGATTATTGGGTAGGAATCGAGAAGTCTGCGCGTGTAAATCATAAAGAGGGGCCACAAACAGAGTCATCTCCGCCTACGTTTGGTAGGGCTCCTCACGTACAAAAATACAACACTGTAATACCGAACGTTCATTCATCATATTGGCAGGGCCAGATTCATATCGACTGGGCATATGAGTAAAAAAGATTTCACAAGGTGTCAAAACAAAGAAACATATCCCTCACCTTTTTCCTCGTCGGTCACAGCTTCCCAGGCATCAAACCATCCTCCCGTCTTTGTGTGCAACGGTCACCTGCCTACCATATAGACCTCGCCCGCTCACGGCCTCCTCACCCGGCCATCATCTCATCACCTTGTTCACCCGGCCAGATCACCCACCCGCCTTGTTCGCCAATACGGCCTTTATCCCGCCACTTCCCACAAAGATGCTGTAGTCGAACAAAGCATCTCATCAACTATTTCTCTTCGTGACTCAGCTTGGCCTGACACTGAACGCTGTGCGTGTTATTCCGCTGGGCGTCATTTTTTATTTAATTCTGGTTTGCACACAACAAGCTGTTGCATGCCCTCGATTGTTCGATTCCCTCTCTTTCCGTTTCAAAGAAAGACAATACCATCAACACAAGGGCCAGGAAAACTATCCTTGGAAGGATAAACAAAGCATTCTCTACGGAAAAGTGGTCAACACAAACACATCTGCACCTCGACGCCCAGCATTTATTAGTTTCTGGGCGCGGCTTCCACCTTTGGCAGAATCGTCGAGGCTACGCTATTTCTTCGATTCTACTTTTTGATACTTCGATCATTCTACAACTCTTCTCGCCGGCGAGATTTTAACTTCCACTTGGAACAAAACTTCGATACAAATTCCCATTCAACAAGACAAGACCTGGTCTCAACCGACATTGTCAATATGTCTGTCTTAAACTTCACTCAAGTCCTGGTGCTGCTCACCTTGGTTCAAGCAGCCATCAGCCACTCTTGGATCGAGCGAGTCTTCCGAATGAACTCGGATGGCTCGTTTGCCGATAACACTGGTTACGCCCTTGGCTTCATGCCTCGTGATGCATTTGGCTACTCCGATGAAAATGTGCAGAACAAGATTCTCGACCCTTCATCGAACCCTCTTGTCTGCCGCCAGTTCCCTCAGGGTGACTACCTCAACTCCAGCTACGGTCCTCTTCAGGCTGCAGCTGGAGATTATGTTGCTCTGACTTATGAGGAGAACGGACACGTGACTGATCCTGGACTCACCTCGCGTCCCTACCGAGGCGGTCTTACTTACGTCTATGGTACCCTGCAACAGAAGGCTGGCGACAAGCTGAATGATGTTCAGAAGTGGAACGCCGACCAGACTGGAGGTAACAAGAAGGGCAAGCTTCTGGCAACTCACTACTACGATGATCTCCAATGCTATCAGAAGAAGGGTCTGCTTGATGGTCCCACGTTCCCTATTTATATGGAGCGCCATGGCAAGTACAATGTCGACGAACTCGACTGCCAGACAGATGTGCAACTGCCCAAAGACTTGCCAGAGTCTGGCACATACACCTTGTACTGGGTGTGGGACTGGCCCCAGAAACCAAACGAGGTCGGCACCGTCCCCGAGATGTACACCAGCTGCATCGAAATCAAGCTTGGACCCGCCTCTGCTAAGGCCAGTGCCATGAAGCAAGGTATCAAGTTCGCCAAGCAAGGCAAGGTCGACAACATGGGCATCGCATCTCAAGTCAACCACATGATCGAGGCTGCTACGCTTGGTACCGGCACAGCTTCTCCCCTCCTTATACTGGTCCTACCGGCGGTAGCGGCAATGATGCCGCTGCTCCTGCCCCAACCCCCACCGGCAAAGAGTCTTATCTTCCTTCCCCCACTGGCGCCAATGGCATCAAGACCGTTACTGTCACAGCCGCTCCTACTACGGTTACCCAGTACCGGACGGTCATGGCTGGTAACGGTGCCCAACAGACAGGTCCAGCCACAGCTTCGACACTTCAGACTTCTGTTAGATCCGGAAGCTCTGCTGCTGCCCCGACAAACAATGTGCCTGTCTCCTCCGTCACACCCTTCTTGAAGGTCCGAGCCACTGGCAAGGCCCGAAGAGATGCTGGGGCCCAGTAGAGGCACCTCGCACCTACATTTCACCTACACTGTACTATTTCTTAGCAGTACATCTTCTTCACTTTCTATGTTCATTTTTTCTATGTTCATTTTTTCAAGAAGGGGCCTTTGCAAAATGGGGTGCAAGATACGCACTGCACGAATAAGAGTTAGGCGACGAATTGGTCACCAGAGAAGGCCTAGGGTTTTCTTTTACCACTTAGTCAGCCCGATGGCATTACGACAATGATTTGGCATGACAAGGAAACAGGACAAGGGCCCAAGGGGTGGCATATCGGAAGGCGTTTCATTTCAGGGGAGGGGAAAAGAGATACCCATTTTTGCTTTCCAGGACGGTTCATTGCATTGGCATTGGTTTTTGTCTTGCACAAAGAGGATTGGTGTTCAGGTACAGAGAAATCGGACAGTAGATACTTCGTCGTTGCACCTTTTGTGCACGCGTACACACACAGTCGGCCGAGCTAGTCTCGGCGATTCATTCAATGGAAATATAGGGAATATTCTGCACCTTCTTACTTTTTTTTCCTTCCGTGAATATGGTGTATTCATACTTGCGCGTGATTGTATATTGGTGTTGTGCGTAAGCAGCAACGTCCCATAACACATAAGTTGTTGTAGAGTAGAGCAGTGCTGCCCTTGTCCCCTTGTGGCGTATTATGATACACACTTACTCACGCACACAAACGCCGTGTAAGAGCAATGCAATATTTCAGATGCGTCACCATAACCTTATGTCACTTCAGTGACTCACTTAATGCCGGTTTTCTTGGCACCTTCCTTTACACATCATCGCTGGCAAGGGACAGACAGTACTGTGAAATGTGCAAGTATTTCTTTTGTTTCTCTTTTTTGAGATTGCCTTCACTGAATAATCTTTATAATAATATCTTATACGCTGACACCCATCACTAGATATCCCTCCCATCGCTAATACCCCTTATCCCTTCCCTCCGGTGCCAGCTGCCCCTTCCCCTCCGTCAGCAGCTCCCTCTTTATCGACGCTAGCCCCTTTCCCTCATCGACGCCACATTATACCACCTCCTTCCGTCCGCTACTAACTGCCCCTCCGTTACTAGCTACCCCTTTCCCCTCCCTGGCAACTGCCCTTAATCGACGCCGGCGCCCTTTTTTCTTCGATGATTGCGTACGGGCACAGCCGGGAGCAGTAGTACTGGCTGCTAGTCACTCAAGTAGACTTGCCAAGGGAGCGTCGACACTCGCTATCTAGACGCTCCCTAGGTACTAAGAAATGTCTGCCACTATGCCCTCTTCCGGTCACGATATCGTGGAACTGGTATGCTACTGTATGTGCGCTTAAATCCACAAGTAGTCCCTCCTTTTTTTCGTATCCAAACTCCAGCTCCGGAGACCCTCCGACTGTCGGCCTTCATATCATGTCATCATTCCCTTCTAACAGCTCTCCGAGCAGGGCCATCGCATCCACCTCCTTGCCGAATCTCCGTCTTCAGCCTCCGCCACGCACCCTCACCGCCCCAAACGTCTCCCGCCTCCGCCGACACATATCGCGGATCTCCTCTTCGCCCCCAAACAGCACACTAACAAAGACGCGGCCCTTGCCGCCAAAGTCCGGCTCCGAGTGCACGGGCGCGTCGTCCTGCCCCCACGAGAACCGGATCACCTGGCCGCGCTCCCAACTCATCACACTCCTCGCACCCCTTGAGGGTTTCGGCGAGCTCGGCCCGCACCCGTGGCTCATCGAGCCTCCCCATGCGGTTCTCCACATCCGTGAGGGCGTCTTCCACCGCTTGGTTGGGGACGAGCACACGCGTCGCGGGGCCCAGCAGCGTGACGGCGTACTTGGAATGCGGCGTTGTCGTGCTGTTTCCTGAAGGCGTCGACGACGGCAACGACAACGGTTCTGCCTCTTTCCCTTCCTCGGCTGACGAGCAAGAGCAGGTGAACATACGCCCGTCGCGGTGCAGCGCGGTACCTCGTACTCCTTCGAGGGCTTGAACACGCGCACGGCGAGCCAGCAGGCCTGTGTTACCTGGGGCTTGTCCAGCGGAGCGGCCTCGGCAATGCAGTCTCCTCGGGCGTGGTCAAGAAAGCGGCCGAGGACAGCGGTCAGGCGGTCCGCATCGCCGGCCGAGTTGGAAGCTATGCATGCTGCTGCGGATGCCGAGAGGGTGGCGGCGTCGAAGGGGCCGTAGAAGCTGTGGACTTTCTCTTGGTGGATGCGGGCTAAGAGCTGTGTCTCTGTTGTTGGCTGGGTGATGGCGGTAGTGGCAGTGGGAAGTGACAGCAGAAACTCCGAGGGGAAGATAACGAGGGGGGCCGGTCTGATCGTTGTGGTCACGGTGGATGGGAGTTGCGATGGCAATGGTCATTCGTACTCATGTTGATTCTTCAGGAGTCCATTTTCTTTAACCGCTTAAATGCTTTTTGGTCTCTTGGAGCATGGCCGACGGAGCAACAGAGCCTGGATTCTGGCGAGGATACTGAGATTGAGTCCAGGCAGTAGCTTGGTTGGATCCGTTCTGATACGTGAGTCCAACCAGCCGGGTTGTTGCTGCATGGCGGGAGTGAGCATCATCATGATGGCCAATCATTTTCCACGAACCAATTGAACATGAATCACTCCACCTCATGCATATGTTACGTCTGACGACTGTAGGGAAATGACAACCACCAATTTTATCTGGTCGTCTGCCTGTCCCACCCACTGAAATAGACTTCAGACGATAGATAGGGCTGGTTCAATCTGTTCGTGCTTCTAAGGGCGTGTAGTGCCAGAACTCATGCTTGCTTGCGTTGTAGGCAATTGGAATTATTAATGGGATTCGATCTTTTTAGTTCAATATAGGCTTTTGGTTAGAAAAACGCCCAGGAGCCCACACAGCCAAAGGAGAGGGATGTAGGGCATTCAGTAAACCACGCTTGGTATCGGTTGGTTTTGCTTTTTTCTTCGTCTTGGAGACTATTCGCGTTGGCATTGCAAAGAACCTCGTAGGCCACACGCCCACTCTCGCCCGCCGCGTAGAGCAGGTTCACCAAGCTCTTGTGGTGGGAGCAATAAGCGCAGTGCGATGGCCTTGGCTTGAACCAGTGTCAGACAGCCTCCTTATGATGAGCTCGAGAAATGGGATCAGAACCAAAAACGTTGTCACTGCAACGTCTCCAACCGAGCAAGAAGGACTACATTGCCAAGTCAGCGTCTTGGATGTCTACTAGAGCTTATCACCGACCCCTTACACCACATCCCCTCCTTCCAATGCGCCTGCCCCAGGCACTGACCTAAGAGATCGCCAGGCCGCATTGGTCGAGAAGGCCTGGGGGGGGGGGGTTCCTGGTCCGGTAATAGGTCCCCAAAGCACCATGCTTTGCCTCGGGCTGGAACACGAGGTTTGACTTGGCAAACTGTCACGGCGCTGACCAGCACACTCTAGCCAACTGATCCAGGCCGTTCCCAACCGGGCAACAGTTGCCAAGTCAGCATTTTGGATGTCTACTAGAGCTTATCGCCGGACCCTGAATTCGTTGGGTGTGTCGTCCTCAAGCTGAATGGGGTTTTTCTCGTGGGGTTGCCTGGCGAAGGCAGCCTGATTGGTTTCTATACATCCAAGTCCTGTACAATGGTTGTGCCGACTATAAAGCAGGCCAAAACAGGCGGAGAGTATATCAGGGTTTTATTCACAAGGCAAAAAGGAACACAAATGATCGAGACATGGTTTCATTTCGGTCATATACAATCTATCTGACGAGGATGCCATCGAATGTAACCTAATCAACCAGTCGCCGGCACTTACTTCACAGCGAAGTGAAAGTGGGCAAGTGCGCTTGGTAGGCCGGCCAGGCCTTACATGAATTTGGACGCCAGCGACAGGAGACCGCCGCCAGACGAGCCGCCTGCGTCTCCTCCCTTGCTCTTCATGTACATCTTCAGGGCCAGCTCGCCGGCCTGCATGATGGTCGACTCCTTGCTCGCGTCGCCTGAGACTTTGCCCTGCGAGGCCTTTTGATCGAACAGCTGTGTAATAACAAAAGCAAGAGAGTCAGTTTGCTTCTTTTCTTCCCTCGACCTGTGGTAGACTACTAGACCTATCAAGGGCACCAATGATTGTATGGAGGATGGGGGTGGTGACTTGAATGGGATGGAAGAAAGGGGGGCGGGCTGGCATACCTTGCTGGCTTCGGCCATAGCCGTGCCAATGAATGCACTCTGGCTGTTGCCCTGCTGCACATGCAGTTAGTATAAATTAAGTACATCCCAAAATTGGATGTGTATGTAGCAACAGAGTACTTACCTGTGAGTTGCCACTGGCACCGCCCGAGAACATCTTCAGCGCCTGCATGGCCGCTGCCGCGCCCAAGCTCTGGTCGTTGCCTTCGCACCCATCATCGTCACCGGCGTAGTGCTTCTTGTGCTGCTTTACCGCATCTGTTCACGACATTCGCATTTATTAGAACAATGAGGCCCCGACAATAATCGATAGGATAGGGAGATCTTCTTCTTCTTCCCCTCCATCTTCACCACAACGTACCATCTTCGTCGACTTCCTGGCCTGCCAAGCTCTGCTTCTTCTGCGTCAGAGCGCCGAGGAGGGTGGTGAAGAGGCTCGGGTCCGCCGACGCGCCCGCGGATCGGCTAGCGTGTTCGGCGGCGCCGGAGAAGTCGTCATCTTCGGCGCCGTAGCCGCCGGCGGGGTAGAAGCCTCCGTGTGTCACTGTACGAAAGAAAGGGTTGGGTTCCCCCGCGTTAGTCCGGACTCTCGCCGGGGAATTCTGTCGGAGGCGGAACGTACTGTTGCCGCCGAAGTCTGTACAAGTCGGGTGTTGCCAAGTCAATAGTCTGTTCTGTGAAGCCTCCCGTGTGCCGTGCTTTCCGTGCGATTTTAAGGGGTTGCGGGAGGGACAAGCAATGTGGGGGGTAGCGGTGGTATTCAATGTACTTACCTTGGCGTCTTTCACCACTGCTGCTGTTATCTCCACCGGAATAGGACATTTTGGATCTTGAAGATAGAGTAAGTTACACTGGGTGTTTTTTCTTATTCTCAATATGTGTAGAATAGTTCACGAGAAGTTATCTTAGGAGAATGACTGAAGCAGAAAAGTGATGTGTTGTTTGCTGCTTTGCTGGCAGTCCGCCCACTACTATGCGTCACGGCCCCGCACGCTGCACACACGAGGTGAAACTCGATTGAAGCAGCATCCCTGTCTGATAATCATAGAACAGGCCCTCGCCTCTTTCTGGAACAGTTATCCGTACCAGCGCAGGTGGGTTATCACGAGAGGAATCATTTAAACTAAACCAACATAACTCTAAAGACGATAACCTTGAATGCATGTTCTAAAATGCGTTAAGCATAATCTCTTCACCCATAGCAAGGGGTCTGTCTGCCCAACATGCGCATATGGCCATGAGGCCACGTACATACATGAAATATAAATGTATCGAACAGCAAGTCATCTGATCTCGTATGATTGATTGGGTCAAGCTGACCACACGCATACATGTAAACAAGATGACATCGATCACGAGTCGGCAATGAATGGCTAAGTATGTGTGTAACATTGTTTTAGTGTTGTACTGTGTTCCATTGCGAGACACAACAGTGCTTGTTTTTTAACGACGCCTTGGAGCTAGCGGTGGTATAATCAGATTGGGTTGTTTGTTCTTCCTCTATGAGCGTCAACACTATTTGACCTGGTGTGGGATCGTGCTCGGCATTTCCCGCGTCCATCGTGCCCTGAGGCGTAGCTGACGGCACTGAATAATGGCCAAAGTCTTCCGTGGCCAACGTCTTTCTTCTGTCCCTCCTCCTTCTCCATGTTACTCGCGTACATACCACATTGTACGCTTATTCCATCGTCATCCAAATAGTGCCCATGAATAAGGTGAGGACAGAGACGATAATCAGGGTGCTGAAACCATCCACGCCAATACCAGGAGCCTCGGCGATGGTGAAATCGGCCACAATGCCCTGGGTGAAGTTGGTCTCGGCGCCAGCCAGGGCGATGGCGGTGGAGTTGCCGCACTGCTCGTTCAGGGTCTTGTCGAGCGTCAGGGGTGGCAGGAGGGTAGCGGCCTGGTCGACCATGCCGGACATCTGGTCGGTGCCGAAGGGGCCGGAGCGCAGGAAGGCGGCGCGATAGGTCGAGTTCTTGCCGATGATGGTCAAGTTGGCTATCCGCGAGTACTCGGCGCACGAGACGACGGTGGGCACCGAGCTACCTGCCTGGCCGCCGGCGGGGGCACCACCACCGCCGCCGCCGGGTGCTTGTCGTGCAGCGAGCCCATCCACGATATCCACCGACTCGGCCGCGACTTGCAGACTCAGAAGTGAGAGTAGGAGGTAGAACAGGGTAACCAGTGTGAAAGCCATTGCATCGGCGATGTAGCTATTCTGCCCTTTTCGGTCTGGATGGATGAAGTCTGGTGATAGATGCGGATTTATAACCTTTCTGGTCTTGTGTTGATAGCCGCCGTGGGTGAAAGATGGGGTCGTATATAGAAAGAATGATTGGCCAGCCAAGAAAATTAGAAGAGATCACCAAGTAATTAGTTGGAAGTAGTGGAAAACTCCGCAATCGACTCAGTCGTATCGGTAGGAGGGTTAAAAAAAAAAAGAAAAGAAGATGGAAGAGGCCAAACTTGAGCGAGTGAACCGTATTGCTGAGAATAGAGGAAGGGAGGGAGAGAGGAGGAAGAAAGAGAGAGCAGAGGGAGAGAGAAAAGAAAGAGTTTCACGATGATCCCTCGCCCATGGAAAGGGAACATACGACTAGGATGGCGGCGATAGACGGTGAACGGGGCAGTGAGTGTCTGCAGCGCACGGCAAGCAGACATTCCAGCGAAGCATGGCCCCGCTGGCAGGCTCAAACATGGCCTGTACAATGTCGTATCGAAGCAGGCGGCCTGCCAAGTCTGGGCCGGGTGGATGGCTCGAAATGGCACTCGCCATGACGTTTTCCGGGTGTTGAAGTGCCGTCTGAAGCATCGATCAGGCACAGCGGTTGACAGGGGGGGACTTACTTTTAGTGAGATCCGGGACTGCCATTGGCTACGCCTGGGCCCCTGACCCCGTCCTAGTCATCTCAACATCTTGGCTTGTGTCAAAAAACCCCAAAACCCTATTAGCCAGGCCCCGGGCGCGTTACTGCCGGGCCCCCATCCCAACTCCCCCAATGCATCTGAAGTCGCAACTGGCAATTGGAACTCTCATTCTGCAAAAACACACCTGTATCGCGATCGCATCCAAGTCTATTTCCGTTCGATGTCAGTTGAGAGACTAAAAGGACCCCCCAAAAGTTGAGATGAAGTGGCGCTATGCGGAGATAGAAGCTTAAGTCTGCTGGAAATCGTGACATTGTTTCTGGCCTTCAGAGGCAGTTCCCAAGAGTCCGCCAGAATCAATGGATACCGTAGCAGTAGTCCCTGATCAACATAGCCATCTCCTCTTATAGGGTACTGACTTCATAACGGAGTTTCAGTTCTGTCAAATGTTTGCGCAATGCTTGGTTTAATCAGCCATCTCTCCAGTAATAATATAACATCAACATTGTCATCGATACGATCATGAGCATGAGCATGTCTGGCTGGCAACTCATCAAATCGACCGTCTCAGTTGGTTAACTTGGCATCGAGAAGCGGCTCGAGAGGAATGGTCATGTTGGGCCTGTTCCCTTTCTGCAACGGCAAATAACCTTACCTTGCTGCAGCAGTGTATCGGTTGGGTGAAGATGCAATGCGACCTGACCCTGTCGCTGGAGGCACACCGGCGAATGACCAGTGATTGGCCCGGGTGGCTTGCTCCGAAGTCGTGATTGGACGTCTTTAAATAGAGTAACATCAGATCGTGCAATGCACTCCAACCAACCACACCACCTTTTCGTCTACGAACCGTCTTACTGGCGCGCGTAGGCGAAGGATCGATGGGCGCCTACAAAGACGAGGCGGGCTTCTAGAACAATGTAAGGTCCAAATTGAATCCCGCATCCGCATCTTCGTTCAACCTCGGCACCCTGCTTACCCCAACTCGCTCCCCGCATGTACAACCACACAAACGGGACATCAGGTAAGCAAACATGCCTGAGCCGCGAACCTCAGTATATGGCATTCGGTGCCAGTGCCGGCAGTAGAAAAGGAAAATACAGACAGTCCATCCAAAAAGGAGTACTTAACCTATAATTGCACAATCATGACTTCGCCAAGCCTTCCGCTCTCCTATAATGACTACCCGCTCCCCAAATCAAACTCTCCTACCACCCGGCCTCGGCATCCGTGCCCACCCCGGTGATCCTCGTCATTCTCAACCGGCCCGAGGCCAACAATGCCAGAAGCCGGTGATCGCGGCGCTGAACGGGCACGCCGTGGGCGTCGGCATCACCATGACGCTGGCGTGCGCGGCGCGGATCACGCATAGCCACGCCAAGATCGGCTTCGTCTTCGCGCGGCGGGGGTTCAACATGGAAGCCTGCTCGTCCTTCTTCCTGCCGCGGATCCTGGGTCACGGCCGGGCCCTGACGCTCGTGACGACGGGCGCGACCTGCGCGGCCTCGGACCCCGCCGTGCGCGACTTATTTGCGGAGGTCGTCTCCGGCGACGAGCCGGCCGAGGTCCTGCCCCGCGCCCTGGCGCTGGCCGAGGAGGTCGCCGGCAAGACCAGCGCCGTCGCGACCAAGGCCATGCGCGACATGCTCTACCACGGACCCGCGACGCCCGAAGAGGCCGAGCGGCTCGAGAGCCGCGTCTTCTTCGACCTGTTCCGCGGCGCCGACGCCCGCGAGGGCATCCGATCCTTCCTCGAGAAGTGCGAGCCGCGGTTCGATGCCCGCTGGGAGAGCGACAAGCCCGCCGTGTGGCCCTGGTGGGGGCGAAAGCAGAAGACGGAAACGACGGAGGATGGCGGGGGCGTGATGGGCTGGCTTAAGAGCAAACTCTGAGTTCTCTTCCTTTTTCTCCCCTGATTTCTCTTCATCGGAACCTACGGCAAAAAGTGATGTTTGCTTTCTCTCATTGGGACGCAAGTTATCCTTGTTTACCCTTGCCATGTATTTGTAAATAAGGGGTGGACAAAGAGGGCTGCCTAGCTAACAGCTCCAAGGAGTTGAGTAGCTGCTATGCGTGTAAGACCAGTAACTCGGCACAAAAACGTCGCTACGATTGCCATCTGAATCGTTCGATTGGTTGCGTTGATACAGACATGCGAATACGATGAATCGGTTGAACTACTGCTAGTGTAACCATGAGCATACACACTCCTACACCCTGGATGGCCACACGCGAGGTAGCGTTCGTTCTGTTTTTGGCGACTCTCTCCAATCGCACCTGGCAGGTGCATTTCCTCATAACACATAAATCAACATTGGGCCCTTGGAGACTGGGAAACCATTGCCCTACTTTGCAACATGTATCGGATAGACTCGTGCCGGGTTGATAGCATCGGTGCTGGAGTCTCCATGTCAACGGCGGTGCTGTCGCTGGCCCGTTGTTCTATAATGTACGAGTTGGATCGCATTAGCTCCGGTGTTTTCATTGTTTGGGGAAGAATTTCGCTTCTGTCATGCCTGTCCGTAGCTTACCCAGTTGATGGAGTAGTAGATGTGAAGGATAAAGGCAGCCATGGTGAACACGCTATCACATAATACTACAGCAAAACCAGTCCGAATGGCACTAATCTAATTGCATTGGAAATTAGTATATACATATCATTATGCCCGAGTAGTAAATCAAATAGATTAGCCCTACCCCCGGAGGCCAGGTCAGAGCTGCCGGTGTTTACAGAAAGGTCGGCAGTTTGACGTGACGGCGACAACGATAATCAAGCAATTGCTGATGATCAGTCCCATGACGGGAAGAAGCGCCGCGCTCTCGAGGGCGAGACCACGAGTGAAACACTCCAGAGGGAAAAGAATGGCCAGCTTCGCGGTCCAGATGAACTCAAAATATGTGAACCATCCGATAAGGAGCCCGCGGAGATGGGGGAGAGATCCTGGACTTGCTCAGGAAGCTCGGTGGCGATGCGGAACCGAACGGTCTCATCCACAGCGATTCTGTAGTGACCATTGCTTGCGACGTCCATCCTGACCAAACCCTTGGAGGTGTTCTGTCCAGGCGTATTTCCAAACCAAGCAGATCTATTCGTTACGAACGAGAAAGTTTTTCACTGGCAGTGGATGGATGATACCATCCAAACGACGTGAGAGGACCAACCCCGTTTGCATAATCGTGCCACGTCAATGTCCTTCTAATTCAGCAGCACCTTGCAAGCTCAATACCTTCCTGGCCATTATAGGTTAAGAGAATCCATGTTTCGATTCAAATCTTGCCATAAAATCACGCCCTCGTAGCAGAGTGGCGAAAGCAGAACATGAAGGGGTATTGACACTATGGATATTAAACAACAGCACCGGCAGTCGCTGACTACCCTTTCTTAAAGTATCCAAGAAAGCGATAAACACACTTCGAGGATGTCGGGCATCCAGCATGCGATGATGATATCTTACCCGACCATTGGCTATCTGCTCTATGCTTTGATCCGTACTATTTTGTACTCGGTGTTTGCTTGGGTTACAAGCGAGGGAGAGAACATGTCATCTGACCACCTCGAATAACATCTACTACCTAGAGGCGTACAAGGCCCTAACAAGAGCGGTGATCGTTGGGAGCGGCAGGCCCGGTCGTCTGGGCATCGGCCTCAATGACCACCCCCTACTCGAGTCACCGATGACGGGATACCACATACGGGACCGCTCTCTGTTGTCGCCAATGGGAAACTCCAATGGTTGGTCAATTTGACAAATTTGATAATTCATAGTAATTCGAAAAGCTATGTTGCCTAGCGAGCCGCCGTTACGGTTTTGGTATAGATGCAAATCCGTTAGGTAGCACGCACCCGAAAACATGGTACGAATCAAACGAAGGTATCTCAAGAATCTCGGAAGACTTCGTAAACCGTCAAAACATTTGGCCGGCCAAAGCAAACCTCCTCCCCTGGGTATACGCCTTGAACGCCTGGCTTTTTGCCCGTAAACCCCCTCCTGTTGTAAAGCCAGAGTTCCCGCATGTGAAAAAGGCTATTGCGCTGGAAAACCGAAAGGATCTATAGTCATTAACCCCCAAGCGACCATCTTGTGTTGTTTTGGTTGTGTGAAGAAACATTGCTCTTATTGCGGCTCAACGGTGGGCGTCTGTGGCGTTTCTTTACCAGCCCCATTGCTGGTGTTCTTTTTCTTCTCTTTCTTGGCCCACCTCAGGCCACAAGCATTGCAGAGCGTCTTAGGCCCGCTGGGGCCCTTCCGCCATTCAGGCGAGTCGAGAGTACCTGAGAAGTAATAGCATAAGCGAGCCGAACGATACCATGAGTGAGCGTGACAACGAACCGCAATCAGTGCAAACATATTCCTCCGCAACCTTGAGCTTCTTCTTCTTTTCGCCTGTCCTAGGATCCCTGTCAACGGGAATGGCAATTCCGGCATCGCCTCTAATGAGGGTTGGGCTATGGTTGCCGGTAGTGATACCACGACTCCGTTCCCCTTCGACGTAGCGAAGGCCAGTGAGCATTTCTATGGTGTCAGTGTGCGATGCTTCCTCAAATCTTGCCATTTTATCCTTGATCGAGTCCGAGCGACTTCCAGCGTTAGCGCCCTCCAGATTCTCTCGAGTTAACGACATGCTTAGAGAAGAGGGTCTCTCCGGAGGGGGCATCAAAGTAGTGTCGGGTTGCGTTGGTTGGTAGTACGAAGTGCCGACAGAGGACTGCATATCTTCTGAAGGAGTCATGTCCGATGCTTCCTGTGCAGCCAGCCAGCTCTTTTGCGACGCCTCTTCCTCCTCCTCTTCCCGGCGCAACTCGGCGATTCGCCTACGTAACCTTTCGTTCTCAATCTTGTGTTCCAGGAAGGAGTCTAATAGCTGAGCATTCCGGGTCGGATACGGCCTGGACATGATAAAAACGGCTTGGCAGAAGGGCGTTTGGTTGTCAGGATTGGGCGCGAACTTGGCCGAAGCTATGTGAGCATGCCCCACCGACTCGAATATAGCATATTGGCCATCCTTTTTCTTCAAGCGATAGAACATTCGTAAAGGATGCCCGGTCGCTATGGACTCGTTCATCTCCGACGTAAACGTGCCAACATCGTCGGGGTGAATCAGTTCTTTCAGGAAGGTTTCGACCATGTCTTCACCCTGGTAGCCTGTCACGCTTGTCACGCTGGGGGAGACGTATTTGATTCTTCCGTGGGCATCTAGGATTTGTAGAAAATCCTTCAGCTCTTCGACAACTTTGGCGGGCCAATTCCGTCGCTTCGTAAATTCCGTCAGTGTGTTGTTTCCAGAGTTGGCATTTGACTGCGCAGCAGGTGTACCAAAGCCATTACTGGACTGGGCGGCTGGGCTGTCCTCCATCTCGGATTGACCCGTGGCGGACTGGGGCACGTTGGAGCTGGCTGAGCCGGGCGCGAATGCCGATGGTTGTGGAGGCGGCGGCATGTCGAGATCGAGGTCGAGATTCATTGGGACTCCTGCTGCTGCATCGAAATTCGAATACATGGGGCTGTTGAGCAGGTCTATTATGTCGTTCGAGTTGTCGGCTGCTGCCATTTGGAGCGGTGGTGGGTTGGACTGCTTATTTAGGTTAGGATCGTTGAATGAGTTGGGTGGTGCATACACGGCCATGCGTCCCATTGGTATCCCATCACACAGGGACAAAGCGCAAAACGGTAAGGGGGAAACTTTAGGCTTGGGCAATATCCTGATAATCGCGAGCTGGTTTGGGTTTCTCTTACACTCATCGCATTCGGCGCAGAAAAGCTGAGCATGTTGCCGTTGCCGTTGTTGCTATTGCCCGCAGGCGGCGGGGCCCCGTGGTTCATCATGGCAACGCAACGGCACGAACGGCGCTGATGGCGGTAACGAGGGTGAGGGCAATCTTCTTCGTGAAACCCAGCGCCCCATCCACGGCGCGACAGACGGTGACGTTTCTCTGCAATGCAGAAGAGCAATCAACCAGCTGTTCTGGTGTCTTGCCGGCTTGACAGAATATCCAGGCACTGCACTGCATGCACCAATACTGGGGTCGACGTAAGGGGCGCCTGGCTTCTAGACCTTCTCATTTCTCAACGATCCAGAACATTCAGAGCAGACTTGGGGAGTATGCTTCCGACCGAGCCGAAAATCCCTGGGATTTGGAAAAGGAAATTGTTTCTTGTGTAAGATAACGAAGCTGCTGCAGGGGACCTGAAAGTCACTGGGCAAGCAGAAACGAGATGCCGAAGAAAAGGGTGGAGTAGGAGTAGGCAAGGAGAGGAGGGATGGGATTTTCAAATGGGCTTGAATTCTCGATAGACAGAGGATCGGCAACTTGCCGATGGAAAAAATTGAATTCGCACGGCTTCGAGGACTTGCCAGAGGAAGCCGGAGCTTTTGCTCCGAACCAATAACCCCGATCCGCTATTTCCCAACCACATGGGCTTGGATGGGATGTGTTTAGCAAGGAAATACTGGGTTCCCGGGGCGGATAACTGGGATCCAGGGGGGTGTCGGCGGGGTGGCGCGCTTATTCAGTGACAAGCAAAGGCTCTGGTTTTCTCCCAGAAGCTGAAAAAGTCGGCGGAGTCAAGATGGTGCTAGGAAGGAGGGAATTTCCGGAGGGACATTTCTCCAACCAAGATACCAATTAAGATAAAGATGCCTACATAACAGATCTATGGGTGAGGTACATGTACGACATACTGATCCTTGAGCAAGAATGTGGTGCAACTGTACCCTGAGAGTGCCCTCAAATCAATCTGGCTACGGCAACTTGTACGGAGTACCACCACCACATATGCACGATTGGTATTTGACTGATCCAGCAATGAAGATGATCTGCAAGGTCAAGCATGGTACGTATATCTTCGTCTAATCCCCTCTCGCCCATATGTAGATACCTAGTGCCTAGGCATATTATACTATAAAAGCAGTCGCGATATATAAGAGCTGGCTCTTATTTCTTATGTTTATACATTACGACTAGTGCTACCGCAAGATCGTGCCTCGTGTCTACAGTTGTATACTGGGCTGAATCTATAATAGGTACCTGCTATATTGAAACCTAAACTCATCGAACTTAGTCTTTCGGATCTAGTACGCGATACATAGTAAGCGAGAGAGTTGGCTAACCTGCTTCCTGCTAAGCTGCAATCAATAGATTGTTGACGATCCGGGCATTTCGGGAGCGACCCCCACATGTGACATCACGGCTGGCCAAGGGGCCTTTTCTTTTAAGTCGTCAGAGGCCACGCAATACTACCTACTTCCCGTGACAAAACGAGCGCAATCTTGCCAGTGCACCATGGGATCGCGAGAACTGTCCGTGGAGTGGTATGTATGAAACAATACCTAGGACGTAGCCTTTGGGGCTGAAGGATACATACCTTATACGTTGCCAGGTGGTATCGTGTGAATTATTAAAAGCGGGAAACGTTTCCTTTAGACTCGCCGGCCCGCTCCCGGAACTTGGCCAAAGTTGGCCAGACTGCCAGAAGTGCCAGAAGACCCCGACGCCCATTTGATAGATTTTGCTGGATTCACCATACTGTATCCAGAATTTACAACAGATACCTGTTTGAGCCAACCCATCAGGTGGTGATCAGCGCGGGTTTCCAATATTCAGGTCTATGCCACTTCACCTCTACTGTATACTCTAACCTAGCTCTTAGTGTTAGTAGAAATCTCTCTCTTCCTAGTACGCACTCTTTGCTTCTTGGCTGCGTCCACTACCTGAGAGGCTGAGACCATCCTGCCACCTATGGACCGACATGTCGTAGATCTAGTTGTTAGTTGCCGCCGAATACGCCTGGTGCATTCAGGAGGGCTCGAGTAGGAGGCCTATCAAGTTAGTGTCGCCTAACCTAGAGCGCCATAGCTTTGATCAACACGTTTCGGTCTCAACTAAGTATACGATAGAACCCCAAGATGGCAAGGACTCGGCCTGGGCGAGGTATGACAAAACGAACTCAAGTCCTCAACATATCAAACAACGCGTATCATGTACGTTGCATGAGATTAACCATTGTCTATTGGCTTGATACGGTGCTCTCACGGCATCTTTGTCGTGTAATATGCTGTGGTAGCTCATTCTTCATGGATCTAATCGGGCTCAGGTGACGCGAGGACCAAGAGCAATGTTGGCACTAGTACTCCCCTTATTAGCGATTTCTGGGTCATTGGCGGGCGCGATAGCCACGGCGGCAACACACACTGAGCCAACTCAGGTCCTTTATACAAGCTGCTCACATTCCACCTTCTTCCGCGCAAGGAGAAGCCTCGAGACTAACCGAGAAGGCGGACCAACGGGTTCTGTAGTACCGCCGCCCCTTGGCAACCGAGGGACCTGACCTCTGTGGCATAGAGACAGACTACTGACCGCTCCTCATTATAGATCGATAGTGAAGGGAGGGTTGTAGGTTTGCGCCGTACCTGAGAATGGAACACAGCATGACTGCCCATGTCAGACGTAGTATATATCTATTTAGGTACTTGTCCAAGTAAAAAAGAACTAGAGGAACTTGTATCAATATATATTAAGTTATATAATCAATACATCGATTAATCATTGACCGTCCCTATTACATTATGAATGCAGGTACTGTAGGCCGGCTACTTTAGCGAGCTGCGGGGTGGCAGTTGCCGCTGGGTGCTGGGGCCAGTGCTGCCTGCTAATTGAGGGTCGCCGACTCGCCGGGAAGGCGCGTCTTCCAGAAATCCCGAACACGCAGACACGCGTCTGCAATGCAACTTCAGAAATGGTCTGTTCGACAAACTCATCTGAACTCTTCAGGGTCCAGGCCAACATTAAACGCAACGATCACGACATCAACGCTTGGAAACAGAGCACATCGCTTACGGGGCAATCCATGTATTCCGTACACACCTTCCACCAGTAGAGATGGTACTGTAACCTACACTTCTAATCCACCAAACGCATCGTCTGCTTTCTGGACAGCGACTTGTATCAGCGCAGCACTGCAAGCTCCTGCCCTCGTGAATTGAAAGAGGCGATTTTTGTCTCTTGTGCTACCGAAGGCCAATATGTCTCGCATAGAGAAGCTGTTGGTGTCGGGCGTGCGGTCATTCGGGTTTGACGAGCCCCAAGCCATCCAGTTCAACACACCTCTTACCCTGATTGTTGGTTACAACGGTTCAGGCAAGACAACCATCATCGAGTGTCTGAAGTATGCTACTACGGGCGATCTTCCTCCCAACAGCAAGGGAGGTGCTTTCATTCATGATCCCAATTTGACAGGCGAGCGAGAAGTCCTCGCCCAGGTCAAATTGAAGTTCAGAACACCTCCCAACGCCGACCATGTCGTCTCGCGTAGAATTCAGCTTACCGTCAAGAAGACCACCCGCTCGCAGAAAACGTTGGAATCCACCATGGTCACCAACAGAGATGGAGAGAGGACGGTGATTTCGTCCAAAAATGCCCAGATCGACATGATGGTCCCCAAAACGCTCAACGTCGCCTCCGCAGTCCTCGATGCCGTCATTTTCTGCCATCAGGACGAGTCCTTATGGCCTATGAGCGAGCCTGCTGCCCTCAAGAAGCGCTTCGACGAAATCTTTGAGGCCCAAAAGTACATCAAAGCTATCGAAAACCTCAAGGTCATCCGCAAAAAGCACGGGAACAGCTCAATAAGTTCAAGCTCCTTGAAGGCAACGAAAAGGAGAACAAGGAGAGGGCAGATGAATGCGAAAGGCGCTTGGAGGAAATGCAGGGCGAGATCGAGGAGCTGCGTGGGGAGATCGCTGAAATGGGAGCTCGGGTTATCGAACTTGACGGAAAGGTTCATTCCAAACGTGAACAGGCCAAGAGCTTTGATGGCATTATCCAAAACTTGCAAACCAAGCGATCGCACTTGGGGTTCCGCCAGACCACGGTACAAGAACTCAAGTCCAGCATCAAGGAGCTAGGCGAGCCTGATGAATGGCTAGAAGAAAACCTGGCACAATTCGAAGAGAAGATGGCCAGACATGAGACAGAGCTCGAGGAGAACAAGGGACAGTACGCTGAGCTGCAGAAAGAACTGACACAATCCCGGCGCTTACTCGGCACGAAACAGGCGGAACGTGGAAAGCATCAATCTGACAAGGACAAATACGAAAGACAACTTGAGTTACGCGTAGAGCTCGTTCAACGTGCGGCAAACCTGCACTGCATTCGTGGGTACGACGGTCAACTTAACGATAGACAAGCCCAGCAATTCTCTGAACGCATCCAGAAAATCCTCAATGACAAGAAGCGTGAGCTCGAGTATCTTCAGAAAGAGAGCAGGGAGGAGGCAGACAAGAAACAAGCCGTCATCATTGAACTCGAAGGATGTAAAGCGGGCTACATTCGCGACCGCACCTTTGCCAAGCAGAGAATAGGCAACGTGGAGAAGAGGGTTGGCGCCTTGCAAGCCCAGTTGAACGTCCTGGACGTTGATGAAGGCCGCAAAACAGTCTTGGACGCCGAATTGAGTGATGTCGAGCAGCGGCTTCAGAAGCTCAACGAGGATTTCCAACACGCTGAGTTTGACCACAAGATTCGCCACGAGTCGAACGAGCTCGCTAAGTTGGAGGCCGAAAATGATAGGCTCGGCCGCGACATGGTTGAGTGCACAAAGTCAGCTGACGACCGCGCCCAGTTGGGTCTGCGGAAGAAGCAACTAGTTGAGAAGAGGCGCAATCTGGATACAATCACCAGCACATGGGGCGACAAGATATCCTCCATGATCGCCTCAGCCTGGAAACCCGAATCTGTTGAGCAAGAGTTTCATCGTGCCCAAAAAGATAGAGCGAAGGTCTTGGAGGAGGCGACTCGCAAGCGGGACGAGCAGAACCAGCATCTCAAGCAAGCACAATACAGTCTGAGGAGCCTCGAGGAGAAGGCAAAAAGCCAAGGCGATCAGCTGGAAAAATGCAAGACCGCGGTGTGCAAAGCACTGGAAGAGGTCAATCCAGATGATACTCCGAATGTGGATAATCTACCCAATGAGATTGAAGATCTCGAGGAGTCAGTTCTTACTCTTGAGAAGGATGTTTCACTATTTGACAGCCTGAAGGAGTTTTATGACAGGTGCCAGAAGGTTATGAACAAGAAGAATAAATGTTTACTGTGCGACCGTGCCTTCGGCGCTGGAGCTGGTGAGAAGGCCAAGCTTATTGAGCAGATCCAAAACGGCCTCAATGAGAAGGGGAAGGAAAAGGCAAAGGATGAGTTGACGCTTGCTGAGCAGCAGCTTGGGAGCCTGCGCATGGTTCGATATCAGTACGACACATATGTTCGCCTCTCATCTGAGAAGCCAGGATTGAGACAGGAGATCCAAGCCCTGAAGGAGAAGGAGGAAAGTATTATCAGAAAGCTTGAAGAACTCGATCAAGCTGTAAGAGAAGAAGCAGGAGGAGTGTCAAGATCTGGATTCCATGAGCAAAACTGTTTCAGCCATAGCGCGCACTCATCAGGAGATCACAGAAGCTGAAAGCCAAGTTGAGAGAATCGTTTCTCAGCAGCACGCGAGCGGTGCAACTCGCACGCCCGAGGAGATCCGCGAGCTGCAAGAGACGTGCGCCGAGCAGATGAGATCCGTGAAGACCAAATTGGCCGTCCTTCAAAATGAGAGACAGCGTATCAGGGACTCGATCAGTTCTCTTGAACTAGACCGGAGCGGGCTGATGAACAAGGTCAGCGATGCTGTCCGACAACTGGAGCGGCGAGAAGACCTACAGAATCAGATTCAAAGTCACAAGGACGATCTAAGCCACCAAAGGGAGATAATCCAACAAGCCGACAAAGACTTGGAGAAGGTTGAGCCGGAAATTGCGAAGGCCAGAGTCATCCGTAATGATGTAATGGAGCGAGGCCATGAGAAAGAGTCGAAAGTTGCTTCGGAGCGTGATGAACTTGCAGGCTCTGTCAATGAGCTGAAGCTTGTCGAGAATGATATCCAGGACTACATTGGTCGCGGCGGACCCTCACTCCTTGCGACCACTGATCGAGAGATTCATAGCCTCCAGAAGAGTGAGACACGCATTGAGAAAGAGATGCAGGAGCTAGCCGCGAGCACCAACAAACTACGGGAAGAGCTCAACAATAGCGATCGGCAGAAACAGAACATACGGGATAACCTCAACTACCGGAGGAGCCTTCGCGAGATTGGGACCTTGAAAAGCGAGATTGCCGAGTTGGAAGCCCGTAATGCAACCGAAGATTATGAGCGGCTAATGGAAGAGGCAGCACATATGGAAATAGAGCGGCACAAGGTGAATGCGGAACAGAGTGCCAAAAAGGGAGCCATGAGGATAAAGGATAATGAGCTGCTCCGCCTATTGAAGAAATGGGAAACCGAATACCAACATGCAGCGAGAAGATATCGGCAGGTGCACGTCAACGTTGAGACGACAAAAGCCGCCATTGAAGATTTAGGACTCTATGGGCAAGCACTTGACTCTGCGATCATGCGATACCACTCACTCAAGATGGATGATGTGAATCGAATTGCCGGCGACTTATGGAAGAGAACATACCAGGGTACGGATATTGACACGATTCTCATCCGCTCGGATAACGAATCAGCAACGGGTCGACGCTCTTATAACTATCGAGTCTGTATGGTTAAGCAGGACACCGAGATGGACATGCGCGGCCGATGCTCAGCGGGCCAGAAAGTGCTGGCATCGATCATTATCCGCCTTGCGCTAGCTGAGACCTTTGGTGCAAACTGCGGCCTTATCACTCTTGACGAGCCGACTACCAACCTCGACAGCGACAATATCCGAGCTCTGGCCGAGTCCCTGCATAATCTGATCAACGACCGTCGCTCGCAGAGCAATTTCCAGCTCATTATCATCACCCACGACGAGGAGTTCCTCCGTTATATGCGATGCCAAGACTTCTGTGACTACTTCTACCGCGTCGGGAGAGACGAACACCAAAATTCGACTATCAAGAGGGAGAGCATTAGGAAAGTGCTCTAAGGAAAAGGCCGAGGAGTAGCACTTCCCGGACAGGCTGTGGTCTTTGGGGGCTGTTCTGTCTTCCGGTGGACAACCTGATCAGGGAAAAATGGTCCTTTATGGCTACATTGCGAGAGGCGTTACTGGGAGGGTTCGCTGCTGATTGAACTAGCCGTGGAGAGTAGGCCAAGAGATGTATCATTATGCGAATTAGCTAGTGCGATGCAGGAGTTGATCGCATCCTATATGCCTACGAGACGAGGTTTTGCGAGCTGTTGCATTTACCGGGAATTGACACCCAATCTGTCCCATTTGCATCTTAATAATCTGGTTCTTTCTCCTTGTTCGTGATGCTTCAAGATGTCACTAATCATGACTATGTTGTTGAACATTGCATGCAACCCCTTTTCCCAGCTAGATATTACTGGATGCCACTTCAAGATTTCCCAGATCCATCAAAGTCATATGCATTACTTACTTCACATTAGCTTGCCAAGTAGAATCTGTATGTAAACAGCCTATAAGGAGGCCGTAGGGGGCGTTTCATCATTCTCGATTGGTATCTCATCAAAATCAATACGCTTTGCATCGTTTTCAACATTTTAGACTTTTCATACGGGCTTGTGACTGTCTCATTCTCTCATCAGCTGAAGCGCAATAATCAGAATACACATTTGCTCGCCATACGTCCGAATGACGCCTCCCTTCCTCAAGGGAAAAAAACATTCCCCAGGACTCATAAGAAGTAGTGTCGATTTCCTAGAAGTCGACTCGGAATGCCCACATATCCCTAAGCGCTGGCCTTCGCAGCGTCTCCTTCATCGGCCTTGGCCTCTTCCTCTTTGGGCGGCGTGACCTTCTCGGGATCCTCCTTGAGTTTCTTGCCCGTGCCCTCGAGCTCATCTTCGGCCTCCCGCTTGGGCGTTGACGACCGCGCCTTCTTGGTGGCAGGAGCAGCAGACTCAACGCCCTCCATCTCGTCGTCGTCCTTTTGAGCCGTCGCGGCCTTGTCTACGTCGTCTGCGTCGGGTGTCACGGTTGCCGTGGAGGTGGTATCGGGAGACGTGCGCGTCTCGGTCGCCTTGCGTCCTACCGCGGCCTCGACATCGATTCCCTGCATGTCCAGGCCAGCTCCGCCGCCAGCGTAGTTCGTCGTGGAACTGGTTTCGCGCTGCGGGCCCATGTCTTCGGCGCCGATCTCCTCGGGGCCGCGGGCGTGGGGCCTTTCGACCTCGGTACGGTCCGAAACAGGTTCGACGGCGGCGTCTTCCTCGCCGCCCACTTTGCTCTCTGCGGCCGCCGGCGAGTCATCCGCCATAGTCGCCGTGGTGGACGGAGAGACGCTGCCACCAGCCTGGTCCTCCTGTTGGCCCGGGTCCTGGTCCTGGTCCTGTTCCAGTTGTTGCTGCTGCTGTTGTTGAGTATTTTGCTGCTGTTGGAACTGTCCAGGGTAGTGAGGGTGGATATGGTGGGTTGGTACGAGTTGACTCACGGGCACTACGCCTGCGCGCTGTTCTTGGCGGAGGAGTTCCCCTGGGTGACGCCGACGCCGACGCGCGCGCCCATCGAGGACACGCCGTTGACGGTGACGGTGACGGTCTCGATGCTGCCCATGCCGTTGGGCCCGTCAATGGTCTCGGTGCTCTCGGTCCGGAGCTCTCCCTCGGAATCGTTTGCGCGGTCTCCTGCGGCACTCGAAGAATCAGTTTGCGACGACGTCGGCGACAGGCCCCCCTGGCCCTGCGAGCCGTGCTGCAGCCAGGGGATGGGCGTTAGTAGGGGCCCCGCCGAGGGCCTCGTCGCTGCCGGGCGCGGCCCAGGGCGAGGGCGCGAGGGCGTTCGTGGCCCCGTTGGGGAGGAGCGATATGCTCGAGGCATCGGGCACGGCCGGGGGGAGGGGATAGACGTTCAGACCCGAGGTGACGTGCACGACGCGGTCCAGGGCGTGTAGATAGGTCGGCAGCGACTTGTAGTGCTCTTTAGGCGCGAGGACCAGCTCGGCGAGCCGTTGGACGGAATGCGGCGGGTAGGTCGGGAAGGTGGACATCAAGGTCGTCGTGATCTCGTTCAGCATGGCGGTGACCTGGGGTGGGAGAGTGCCGGGCGGCAGCGGTTCTGCGACGGCGGGTGCGGCGGCGGGCAACGTTGGCGCGGTCGTCCGCGGTGCCATAGGGGTATTTTCCTTGTTCGTTTCTTGCGAGGACGTGGTACTGGGCGGCTCGGTGGGCGAGGATGGTAGCGGCGCAAGGAAGTTCTCGGTGTCTTCCGAGTCGGAGGTGCCAAGGTGATGCGCCATCGAAGTCATATTTGTCGCAGGCGGCGGCGGCGGCATCTGCGGTATAGGAAAGTCATCGTGGGTGATCTAGCAGCGCCCCCATGTCAACGTCAGTAACTTGGGCAAAGCGAGGTTTCGTCAGGAGCTTCTTCTGTTGTTGCCGACCTTCTCTATTCGTGATACGATGCGCGGCAACAAGGCTGGCCACATGGAGCTGGTGGATTTACGTCAGCCACAATCCTTACAGACTTGGACATTCTTGATGATTCCTTACTAGTCCATGGTGCCAGTGGCGGCGACATTGTTCAAGAGGTCATCTTCATCGATGTCCATCATGTTGGGCTATGGGGTGTGTTCCTCAGCGGTGGACTGCTGACGGTGACGGATATCGCGAAGTCTATCGCAAATGCATCACATTGAATCAATTGATTTTACCAACGTTTGACGTAGCCGCACATCGTGGACGCGCGCCTACGCGTTGGCTGGGCTGGATCGATGTGGGGAATACCCATCGCAGTACAGTAGCGTAGCCTGGCCGGCTGTCTTGAGAGGCTGCAGCTACGGAGTACACTGGCTACAGGTCCCCTAAATTCCGAATCCCCAGCGGTAGAACCCCTACGGTACCACTAACCTACTGCCTAAACCTTACAGACCCAGCAAAAGATACCCGTACGTGACTGAGTCATCGTTATGCAAGCCTGCAAGCAGCATTCTAGAAGATCTGGAGAAACCGCTTTACCCGTCTGCGCATAACAGCGAGAGGAGCTGTCTGATGTTGCGTTATTTGATGATCAAATAGTTTCGCCAAGGGCATGTGGAATGGTCTAACGGACGAACTACATTAACGGGAGGCTGTGTCAACATTGAACAACCCAGAGGAGCCCCAAGACATTCCCGGACAATTGATTCATCGATGTCCTGCCCGGAAATCCTGCCCAGAAATCCCGCTGTCTGCCAAGCTGCTTGCCGGACCGCATAAATGGCATTACCCAGGCAATGGACCGCATGGACCAGGACACACTCCTTGCGCTAGACTTGCGCTAGATCAGCCTCATCGCCATCTCCTTACCATGTCTCATTTCCATTTTTAGGTCTGCAAGGCCGGCTTGTGTGGTGCGATGCGATGCGATGCAACGCGACGAATGAATACTTGTATCAAGATTTTGCTCATTTAGCGCCCGTGATTGGTTTGCTGTCCCTCACCAACTATTATGCTGGTAGTCAGATGGATAATGGCCCATCTGACCGATGCGATGATACTCTACTACTGACTCGCCTTGCGAGGTCTTCGCGGTAACCGTCTCTTAGCCTAGTAATCCGCATTATTAGTACAGTAAACGTCGGTGTTTACGTACAAGTACGATACACAATCTTCTGTTGAAATCCTCACGTACCCGACTTCTTGGGAGTTGAAACGGGTTAACCTAAGTCGACTACTTACACAGACAGGGAGCATCCCTATCGGTCTATACATACCGACCGCCCTTTTAAGAGAGAACTAGCCCAGGGCTTCTCCGTGATACAGGCTGATCATCTAACCACTAAGCTAGGACGGAACTGCTTACGCCGTTTGAACATCGATGAAAAGTTGCACTGCCGATTATGCCGAGCACGAAATAGTCGGGAGGCAGATCAGTCCCATAATCATTGAAAGCAATCAAACCTTATGGAGATCCATATCGATACGCGGCACTTATTGGAATACCATGCGATTTTGGCATGGTTTTAATATTATGTAGGATCAGATAATACGTGGAATCCAGGTTGTGCTATATCGGTAATCTTCCTCGTGACAATCGATATGTACTCGGACAGACACGGCTCTCTTTACCGACAGAGTTTAGGCTGTCGGACACGCCAGGTAGCGGTTTCTCTACTCGTGACAATAGTTTGGACCGGAATAGGCAAGGTGACAAGCCATTGATTGGGCTTAGGGGTTTACCTTTCTTTTGGTTCCATCTCAGGGCTCTTCTCACATAAGCACTTTAGGCCTTGGCTTAGGTCCCTGTCCCGTCGGTCGTAAGCTCGGGAGCAGCAAGCAAAGCCTGCAAGACAGGGTAGCCATATGCAAGGAAAAGCCCCCCTCATGCATCGCACCTCGTGAAGGAGTTTGAACGTTTGCAAGAAGAAAAGCTCTGAAGAAGTTGGAAAGGAAAAGTGGACTTCTTCAGCTTCAATCTTGATGTGCGAATGCAGCTGACGACCACTCTCAAAGAATACTTGGCCCATGCAAGTTCCTGGTCTCACTGTGAGAACAGGAGTGTCTACTAGAGGCATTGTGAAACTGCCAGGAGGTGCGGACGGGGGGAGACGGGGGGAAGCACAGTGCCTCATGAGTCCAGCCCACAGTCCATGGGACTCCTTCTCTCGTCAAATAGACGATTGTCGGGCCGGAAAACAGGCCAGTCCAGCTCTCGTCCTGCTCACACTGTCGCGATTCAATAATTATCTCCCACCCCTGGTCAAGCCCGTAGGACTGGCTGCCAAGATAACTTTCCCACGTTCCCCTTGGTTCCCTGGGGAAAAATTGGTGGATGCGCCGGGCCCAGTTGTCGTCCGCAGCAGCCTAGTAGTGCCCTGATAGTGCCCAGTTCCAGACCTCCAGCAGTAACATTAACCCAGCACAGCCCTTTTTCCCAGACGTTTAATCGTGACATTCAAAGTGTTCTTCTCACAGCCTCCCCGAATGGCTTGTTGTTTTAGTGAAATTCCCCAGCTCTCTTGTATTTTCTGAAGAGGAAAAAAAATTCCTTTTTGCATAGCCTCATTTGCAGGCTGACGTCCGCTCTTTCGTGACTCGTTCCCCAACCTATCCCTCCCTCTTTTTCCCCAATTGCATCATTGGCTTTTGGCATAAGGGGTTGTCGAGAAAGATAGACCACCCCCCCCTTCCTTCTGTCTCCTCCCTCACGCACGTCCACGTACATACTCCCCTTCTCGAACAAGAGGGAAAACACGATCTTTGCTGCATTGGATTTGCCGCTCGCTTAAGGACCACCATCACTCACTCACACACCAAGACCGAGGCCAAGAAGACCCCAAGGCTCATCAATCATTCCCCATTCCCTTACCATTTCCTGGACGACTGTGTGTACCTATATTCTCTCGCACGCGCCAGAAGAAAAAGAAGAAACTCCGAAGCAGGACTTCCAGCTTTCATAGGTGTCTTGTCTGTCCGGCTAGTTGGCGACCCCCCTGGCCCATTTGGTCCTTCGGCATCACCCACGTTACGGATCAAACTCCTCAGCTTGTTTCAGCCAACCCAACCATCGCTGGCCATCTAATTAATTCGCATCTCAGCACCGGGCGAGCGACAAGAAACCGTTTTGTCGCCTTACTCGTTGCTTTCGTCTCTCCTTTCCTATCTTTGAATATCTTCAGTCGAAAAAAATCCGTATCTCTGCCAAAGGAAGCCTGGTTGACGCGCCACGCATCAACATACCATCCGTCACATTCTTCTCCTCTGCATTCTGCCTAGCCTCTAATATAGCGGCAAACCCGTCACATTCGTTGCGTTAATCTATTCTAACGTGAGACACCCAAAACAACCAACGAGACTCAGCGCACAGCTGGCAACAACGTCTCCCAACGCCCAATCAATCGTCCGAAAGATTAGACTTCTTTCTTTATTGAATCCGGCTCCTCAACTTAACGTGAGGAGTCATTCCTATAACTGCCCGCCCTGGCTTCCCAACGAGATCCGCGCCTATCTCTCCTTGAGATGGATCCAGGCTTTTCTGAACAGCAATCCAGTTACGCGCAATACCCGCAGTACGATCAACCACCACAGGCTCCCGCCCAGTTTCCTCAGTATCCCGCCCAGCAACAACCGCGACAATCGTACCCGCCCCAACATCAGTTCAACGGCGCTTTTCCCAGCATGGCTGCGTCGACCAAGCGTAGCCGTGGTGGAAGTCTGGTCAAGGGCACCGGCGAAATCTTTCAGAAGAAATGGCCGCGATACTTCTTGTTGGTCGCATTCTTGCAGGCCGTCCTCTGCATTGTTTTTGAGGCGTAAGTTCCTCTTGGTATTATTCGCAGCATCCTCCGGGTGGTGGCTAACATCGTTGCAGCTATACCTTCGCCAAGTTTCAAGGCAGTCTGAAGGATATGACCCAGCCTATATTCCAGAAGGATGAACAGGTCCAGTCCCAACTCAAGACGATTCCTACATTCTTGGCTCTCTTCATTTTCGGGTTCCTCTACGTGCTGCTGCTCTGCTGGGATGCATTGCGCATGAAGAATACCATTCAAGTCATTGGCTTATGCATCGCAAACCTGGCCCTGCTGGTATACACGGCTATCCAGATTGACCAGATTAAAGAGGCAGTCGACATTCTGAGAGCAAGCAACGCCATGGCGAAACCCGACCTTTGGACCGACGTCAAGCCTCTACTGGTTGCCGTTCCTTGTATCCTGGCCCTCACCAGCATTTTTCTCGGCTTCATTGCCTGGAAGCTGTACCAAGAGTTTGCTTGGGACATCCTGAAGCACATCGGAGCTGACTATCGGATGAAGAAGCGGTTCTTGTACTATCAGGTACGGGCGCATACACTGGACTGCGAGCGAAACGCATTGCTGACTTGCTACAGGTTTACATAGCACTTCTGAAGTTCGATTTCTTCTTCTTCCTCGGATTTACGATTCAGTTCCTCGTCGTTGTTGGAGGTAAGACGGATGCCGAATTTGGTCTGACCTCGGCGGCGGTACCCGTCACGATCGCCATCTTGCTAGCGGCAGCAGTGTTTGTTCGCAAAGAATGGAAATGGGGCATGATCTTCGTCATCGTGCTGTATCTCGGAGGATTGGCCTACTTCATCTTCAAGTTGTCTCGAATCTATGACGCGACGCACAAGGATTTCTATAAGTCGGTAAAGAAGTCGCTGACTACGTTCGCCGTCCTGACTATCATCCTCATTGTCCTGACTATCATCAACGCCATGATCTGCATGTTCAACTTTGGGGCCGGTCTGAAGCAACACCTCGAGAACAAACCGCAGCGCGAGATGGACAAGGACCAGGCTAGTTACTCGATGAGCGATGTCAAGCCACAATTACCCAGCAGGATGACCATCGACTAAGCATGATCGGGTGAGCAGGATATAAGGAGTTCTTTTACCTGTACAAAATCGCACGATCATCACGACTCTCCTTTTGCATTTTCTCACAGATATCCGACCACGATTGGTCAAAAGTCAGCCTCTCGGGTTAGCGTGGATAGGGGGGGACAGGAACAAACCCCGGCACGTGTCCATTCATGGCGTTCAGCGACTGGTATTTTTGGTTCAATTCCCTTAATTTTGAGAAGGGTGGAGTTATACGGAATTATCTGGCGGCTTTATTCCCCATGTGTTGCATTCAAAGCTGGACACGTCCAGACGAGCGTTCATTTAGTGGCGATGATATGGAGCAGGCTAGGTTCTGGGAAGCGTTTGGAAGTATTTACAATGAGCGTTTAGTTGTCCATGTCTAGTGAGTAAAAACTGGCTTGGATGGAGCGTAGAAGTAGATACGAAGAAGCGAAACAGAGCTATAGTTTCTGACATTCATTCCACTCGACACTGTTGAAAGCGTGCAATGGTGGACTTAATACCCGTATCCGTTCGTACAGACTCAAGTCTTCAGCTCAACAAGACCGGCCGAAATGCAGGTCTCGAGCTGCTGTTACACAGTCATCAGCTCCCGGGTATATATTACGAGAGCGAGGGCTTCTAGAATGCTGGCTCGTGGTCAGCCGCAGTCAGGGGTCGCAGCCATGGAAGTAAATGTAGACAAAATATGTCATTGTATTACTAAGAAACTATAAGACCAAAATGGTCACGCAATGCGGCAGCCTTAAACTGGGGTGGGTATCTGCGCTTTCAATATAATAATAAATAATAGTAATAATGAGACCGGCCGTTAATACGACTTTCTTTTTTTCCCAAACACCGTTTTGCCATGTATGGCTATGCTTTACCCGTACTGCTGGCCCACATCTATAAGACAACAAAAGAAGGGAAAGAAGAAAAGGAGCAAGCGAGCGATGACATGATATATACGAAAATCATCTTAGTTCTTGCGTGATATTGGGACCCGTCCCTATCCCGGTCAAGGTCCGGACGGCCCAATGCAGCCAGCCCTCACTCTCGAGCTGGGCCTTGAGCTCGTCGGCGCGCCTCTCGACGGCGTCGACCTGGATCTCGAACTGAGCAACGCCGTCCTCGACGTCGGCGACGCGGGAGACGAGCGCGTTGATCTCGTACTCGAGCTTGGCGATGGTGACCTCGACGTCCTTGACGGCCTCGGTGAGGTTCGCGCGCTCGCCCGCCAGCATTTCTTGGGAGTTGTCCTGGGCGCGCCGGTACGCGTCCATGAGCTGGTAGTACAGCGCCTGGAGCTCCTCCTGCTGCGAGGCGTAGCGCTCGTCCAGGGCCGCGATGGACTTGACCTTGGACTCGACCCAGGGCTGCATGCGGCGCGCGATGCCGTGCACGTTCATGTACAGGCCGCGCGCCACCTCGGCCAGTTGCGCCTGGCGATCCAGAACGGCATTCCGTCGACCGGCGAAATTATCATCCTCGTTTTCGTATTCGTCTTCGCCGTCCAGAGGCGCGAGCTCAGTCCAGGTCAGTACTGCTTCTTCCGCGTCGCCGAAGGAGAGCCGGCGGGGCCATCGATTCTCGTTGAGTAATGATGCCTGTGACTCAAGCCCAGCAACACTGTGTCTTCGGTGCAGCTGCAAGACCGAACTGTCCAGTCGACTCACGATCCCCAGCGCAGGCCCTTGGAGATCTTTTCTGTTGTCCTTTCCCATATCAGCAACAGACGACTCGAGCTTGGCGACTTCATTGCGGATTTTTGACGTTTGCGATTGTCGGGCTATTGCATCCAACACCAACTTCCCGTCACCTTCTTGTACAACATTTGGTTGTCCATCGGGAAGTATATCCGGTTGCTCAAATCCTCCAACCGAGACTGGTGCTGACGACGTATTTTCGACGTCTCTTCTGAACCCATCTCGATATTCTTCCGGCTTGTTTTTCCAGGTAAAGGCTCTACCAATACCTGTAGGTGTAGGGCTTCCTATTAGGCCCGATGTCGGTGAGAGAAGTGAGTTATCAGTCCCTGAATATGCTGTCGTCCCGGATGACTCGTCTCTAGAGGGACAGGGGGCATGACTTCTGCCACCGGCGCCAGAGACAGCGTCCTTGATACGCCCAAGACCAGACCGCGCGTCGCTCATCTTCCCTGCAACGCTCTTGAAAACGCCTCTCCTTAACGCTTCTTTTTCCCCGGAGCTATCGGCGGCAACGCTAGTGGCAGAACCAGGGACTGTGCCAGAATAGACGGCCGGAGACTCTTCCTTCCGGCGTACACCAGGCTCCTCGTCCACAGGAGCAGAGTGTGTCCTCTTAACCGGATCCGCCTGGTCATCTTTACCAAAAAGCATATTAGGCAGATCTGGCATCGACCGATCTTGCTGCTCAATTGCTGTTCGTTTCGGTTTTCCGTACCAAAGCCATTTCGCTCGCTCGCCGTGAGCCAAACTGATGAACCTCTCCAGATCAAGGGTTTCGATGTCCCCTATACCTCCTTTATCTCGCCCTCCCACCATTCCCAACACGAGCTCTCCCCTCTTTCCCCTATTTCTGTAACTGTGGATTTGACGGCTTTCTGCACTCCCCAACCTTCTCCGGCAGCAGCCTTTGCAGTGGCACCATGAAGCTTGTGCAATGTCTGCCTGTCGAGTCGTCGGTTTCTTTCCAGCTTTTGATACTTCTGGAAGTAGCTGATTCCCCGTTTGGTAGCATCGATGTCGAAGACGTCTTTTGACATGGGCGCGCCGAAATAGCTGAGCCGATTACGGGCTCCCATCAAAAGCCCCAACAACGCAGCCACGGTAGTCGGGCCAAGGATACCATCGGTAGGCTCGATATTGTAATACTCGGTTCCGAATTCCGTCCACCAGTCCCCGATCGCGGTCTCGGTCACATCACACAAGAGGCCATCAATGTAATCCTGCTCTAGTTTGCCAAATATCATCAGGGCCACTTGGCAAAGCTTTACTAATTCAATAACTGCTTCGGCAAATGTGATCTTCTCATTGGTTTTGTATAGTTGCAGAAATTTGGCTTTGGCGGCAGGGGTTGGCTCAGACAGCGTCATGCCCGAACGTCCGGAGCAACCCAAGCGTTTAAGGTCCTCGTTCACGATGAACTCTTGACGATGCAGCTTGATGTCTCCATCTGGGACTGGTATCACAGTCAGAGCAGAGGGGAAGCTGCTCAGATTGGTCAACATCAGCTCCCCCAAGGGAGTTTCCTTTGGCCGTGCATGAAATTGCTGGATGGCCTTGAAATAGACCCGCAGCTTGGGAGACCAAGTACTCTCATCCTGGGGGACACCAAGAACGCCGACCACGACCGAGTGCTTCTCGTCGCCTGTATATGTCACTATGACCAATGTAGGTGACGAGCGAGAGCAAGCCCATTGTTCCACCATATATAGTTCGTAGCCACGGAGCACACTCTTTCGTTCAATGACATTGACAGACGGATCTTCCTCGAGATATCTGAAAGCGACGGGATCTGCCAGTACGATTCGACGGCGTTGCGGTCCTGCAGGCGGCGCAGATTCAAGAACGGCTGGTGTCATTTGTTGCGTTGAGTCGGAAGCTGGGGCCGAGGTAATCGTGCCGTCTAGTTGCTGTGGGCTGGCTCGCAGGTTGGTGTTTCTTTGCGAAGCCTGTCGCAAGAGGGTGATGTCTTCCTCTCTATGAATCCTTGCGTCGGACGCCGGCATGGGGAACCGGAACGCCATGGTTTGGGGCTGCTGCGAGAATCTCTGCCTCGTAGCGACTCGGTTGCGTTTTCCCGCACGTATTCATTATTGGGGAAGACATCAAAGTTGCGATTCGGTAGGACGGGGAAGGGGGAGGACAAAAGGGGGTTCAGGAAGTTGGAGGCAACTGCCAACTTTCATGAATTCTTTGTATGTCCCAGCTCCCCGAGCTCCTTGAAGCATGTGAAGGTTTAAACCCCAAAGGATGTCGTGTTGTCGTATTCCCTGCAGTCCAGGTGCGTGTCCAGGTGGATGGGAGAGCTGAACCCGGAATACGACAGCGGCAGTTCCTGTTGAAACCGCCTGGAAGTAAGCTTAGTAGCAAAGTAATTCCACCTTGTTGGTGAAAGCTACGCTAACTTTCGGCGGGGTGTTGGGGGCCTTGGGGGCCAATGGACGTTTGTTCATGCGTCATTCCGAGTATTGAAGGGACCTGCCGGGACAGTGCGTGTATTTGAGGCCCGATCTACGCCAATAACTGAAGCTAAAATGCCGAATTAGCACTTAAGTTAGGGAGGTATGTACATTATGTACTTGGTTACGTGCCCCCCTCCCCCAACCTGAACATCAAATATATTCGGCTGGCAACGTAGGACATAAGTATTGAACAACCAGAATCGATTCCATATAATTACCAAAGAATACGTTCTGGCCAGTATTGATGAGTGAGAACACCATGTTCTACGTAATCATGTCACGTCATTGTGCCCAATCCCCAAAACACTGGTACCATTTGGAATGAGAAACAGAGGCATATGTACGGAGTACGTGGGTGAATATAGCAGCGTTAGTTGCATATAGTGGAATCAACTGAGCTAATAGGTGCACAAGAAGCGCCACCATTAGCGCTGCCTGGAATCAACAACGCCTGCAGCAGAACAACAACTAACTCCAGTCTCCAACGCCCTCGGTGACATCCATACTTTCCGATCCCGGTACATGTTGATTCAGTAGCTTCAACAATTTCTATCCACACCGTTATGTTCGATCACTTTCGCCCAAGCGGTCGTCGATTACTTCCTGCATAGAGACGGCAAATTTTGTCTCGGGCGCGCCAAAGGGCGAACGGCGTACGCCTCATCTCTGTATATCACCGATCGAACGACCTACAACGTTCCCAGTACTACTTACACACGCAGCGGCGAAATGGCGATGCTACAACTTGAGAACGAACTCGAGAAGCTCACCAAGTCGGCGAGATTGTCCGAAGCAGTAGACGATGTCGACAAAATCATCAATTTACTAACCGAAGCGAGGCAGAGAGTGGCAGAATCAGGTGGGTAGCCCTTTGACCCCGGCCAACTCGACGTTATGCTGATTCCCAGTTCGATAGCCAACGATCTTCACACGACAATCCTTACTTTGACGAAGCTGCAGAATCCTATCCGGGAAGGCCTGGAGGCCGTGAACGACGACTTGAAGGGTGTACACAAGGGTCAAAACAAGTTCGGGAAGGCTTTACAACAAGCATTCACAAATGACAAGGTCATCAAGGGCACTCTGCCCACAGAGCATGACCCTATGGCTGCGCATCCAGACCTCATAAACCGTGCCATCGCTATGCACCTGTTGCGGGAAGGGCAGTTTGGTGTCGCATCTACCTTTATCAGTGAGGCACAACCGCAGGAGGAGAACTCCATGGCGCAGTTCCAGTCCCAGCTATCTCCGGCAACACTTGCCTCGCCAACATCACCGCGGTCTCCCACGCCCACTGATGTGCCCATAGTGGATGCTGACCCGTCCTCGGAGCTTTCGGCCCTTCACTCGGAGGCCCTCCAGGCCTCTTTCGCATCCATGTACTCTATCCTCTCTTCCCTCAAAGCACATGACTTACTGCCGTCGATAACATGGGCGCGGGCCAACTGCGCCGAACTAGAGGCCAGGGGCTCTAACCTCGAGTTTGAGCTTTGTAGATTGCAGTTCATTTGGCTCTTCAAGGGCCCAGAGGTGAACGGTCTGCCCGATACGCCGACCAACGGGCGTTCTGGAGCGTTGCAATATGCCAGAGACAACTTCGGCCGATTTCAGCATCGTCATCTACGAGAAATCCAGCAGCTCAGCTGCGCTATGGTCTACTCCTCCAACTTGGGAGCCTCACCTTACCGTGCCATTTTTGACATCACGCTCGCATTTGACGAGGTGGCGGCGTCCTTCACTCGCGAATTCTGCTCTCTGCTCGGACTCTCTGCCGAGTCTCCCCTCTATGTTGCCGCCACTGCTGGCTCAATAGCGTTGCCGCAGCTCATGAAGTTCCTCAACAAAGTCAAGGGTAAAGGTACTGAGTGGACCACGGATCAAGAGCTGGCCTTTGAGACGCCGCTTCCGAAGAGCATGGTATACCACTCTATCTTCGTATGCCCCGTCAGTAAGGAGCAGACCACCGACGCCAACCCGCCCATGATGCTTCCTTGTGGACATGTACTGGCCCGGGAAAGCTTGCAGAGACTCTGCAAGAACAACAAGTGCAAATGTCCTTACTGCCCAAGCGAAGGCCGCTTGCAGGATGCGAGGGAAATTGTTTTATAATGACTCTGTACCGAGCTCAGCGAGGTAAGGAATCCGGCGTTCTATGGCTACAGGCTACATATCTTTTAGGCATTCCGGCGTTTTAAAGGGGGGTCTTCGAAATGACACTGCTCTGGTATCTGGCGTTGGGAGAACCACGAGACTGCCTTTTGTGTATATGTAAGCCACTCATGTGGACATTTTTGAATGAATTCAACTGCCATTGAAATATGCCCGAATGGCAAAACGAGATGTGCCTGATATCGCTCCTAATGCGAACAGACAAAGAACAATGGAGCAGGCATCTGTATCCCTATTACTGTATTCACGATACAGTATGCGGTACGTCAGATCCAGGTCACTTTATTCCATGGTTCAAATTACTGATTCCGCATCAGAAGTGGGGCACTTTTGCCCCCCCCTGCCGCCATCGGCTTATTTTCCCTGCTTTAGGTACCTAATGTCACCAATAAGTACCTACCTAATGTAGCAACTAAGCCAGGCAGCCCGACTTGGTTTTGTAGCATCTTACATCAAGCAGCTTTCGGTCCAGCATCAGTCAATCCCACCAATGCTTCCTGCCTTCTTCTGCCGGGTGAACACGGCCTCTTGAAAAAGCTAGTATGGCCGCTGCTTCAAACTGCCCTCCTAATGTGTCTCAAGTAAGTTCTCTCCACGGGTGGAAACTCAAAGCCGCGTTTGGTAGCTAATCGGTCTACGTCTTAGACAGAGATAGCAGCATTTCATGCTGAGCATTTTTCCTTGGCTGCACTCCAGCTCTTCTCTGCAGATTTTATTCAGAACTCAACAGCGACGAAAGATGATACGTACGACGCTAATGACGAATACCTTGAGGGCGAGGAAGAGGACGATTTGGGGTACTATTCTGATGGAGTTAAGCGTACTTTGACCGACGAACAGATTGCCATCTTTCGGCATTCGGAGCTCGAAACTCTGCGGCGCGAGAAATCCAATGGTACAAAGAGCTCCAACTCCCTGGACGCTCGAAGCAAACCTAGCCCGCCAGATACAGATTCAACCAAGCGAGACGCGGGCCAGCACGACTCCGCCAGTGAAGATGGTGAATTAGAATCCGACACGCCCCAGCCCGTCTCGGCGGCGGCGAAGAGGAAGAAGGCCCGGAAGAACAGGAAGAAAGCTAGGAACGCTGCTCATAATTCTCAGCAGAACGAACTTGGCTGGTTCAAGAAGAATGTCAAACCAGACTTGCGCAAGAGAACCTGGGACAAGGTCGAGACGGGAATGGACTCGTTGGACTATGAGGATGCACCTCAGCCTGAATCCGGTAACGGTGCTGGGCCTCCCACCCAGAGACGGAAGATTTCGTATGATGACTGAGAGGAAAAACCATTGTGCGAAAACGCTACTAAGTTGGCGTCTGCTCGCCCACAAGCTATGATGATATGGTAGTAGCCTTGTTTTCTCTCAAGACAGGGGCGAAACACATCTGCAAGCAACACTTCACAGTAAGGTCAGTCGTTTATCCATCAAGTTTGCCCAACCTTGCCTCGCATGATGAAACCTTTTATCGTCATCCTTAGACGGAAGTTTTGGCCGGGTCAGTCAAAGCGTGGGACCAGCTTCAGCTGGTTTACCAGTGAATATCTGACCTAGGACCGGACGTGTGTCGACTTAATCTTCTCTCTGAAATGGCAGGATCCATCTATTACGTATGAATCAATTTTCTTCAGAAGTCTCGTCACTAACGAAAACTTCTCTAGTACCTGTACCAACTCGACTGATGGACATCACAAGAACGCCTTTGATTGCAGGCTAGAGCTCAAACGACTGCCCAAACTGATATCTCCTAGGAGATGGGTAACGCCTCTATGGCAGCGACCTGGTATTGGCCGGCCCTGTCAACGGAAAGCAGTGACACTTCGAGGCAAAGAAGGACTAGTAAGTCAGTAGTTGAGTTGCTGGTGGCTGTCATCCTGAAGAGAAGCGAAGCCCCGAATCACTATGTACGTTGCAGCAGATGCTTGCTCCTGTAGCTGTCGGCGGGATGTGCCGTGCATTAGGTAGCGTACCTCGTTGGCGATATAGGTCGATAGTGGATTTGACAAGTTTGGATTGCCTTCGGACATAGAGTCAATAATACGCTGTAGTTTCAAAACAAGGGGGCTCTTTAGGCCTATTCCAATACATTTTATATCACTTCGAGGACGTCTGCGTCTCTTGCTCTCTCAGCCTTGCATAAAAACATCCACTACCTGGCTGGGTTGGGCATAATCGCGGGATTACTGACTTGCTTAATGTACGTGCTAAATCGATGTGGGGTACACCGTACATACACGCTGCACGTCCAGCCCGGGCCAGTCAGTAGAAGTAGCGCGCACTGATTTCGCCTGGATGAATCCGTTGGACAGTTGGAGGGGTGGGCCCCTTCCCCGTGCTTACCTGCCTACTTCTTGCCTGCCTACCTGCCTTATCTCACAGCCCACCAAGCAAGTTTGGCTGCTTCTGGCTCCTGGCACTGGCTGGTCTAGAGAAAGCCTGACTGACTGACATTTACCTAAGGTTCAACCTGAACTTGAATTCAATCGTGAAGGCTCGGCACACCCCTCCTTCCAGCATCCCAGATCCCGCCAAGCGAGACGAGGCAAACCAGTATCCTGTTTGCATCGCATCGCCTCGCATCGCATCGCCCTCCTTTCCTTCCCTTTTCCACCTCCAGGTTTCAACGCTGTCCTGGTTGACCCATCTCGCCCGCCTACGGCATTCGATCCGCATCGTGGTGAGCGCCACCACCAAGCCGCAATCATGGCCCGAGTCTACGCAGACTACAACCAGACCATGCCCCGAAGCTATTGGGATTATGACTCTGTTAATATTAGTGAGTTGCAATTCCCCGTCGCAAACCACCCGGTCGCCATGTCACGATCGAGTCGGCCGTGCGGTTTCGACCCGTCGTCGCTCACAAACCCCGATCTTCCCTGGCTGCCCGGGTTGCTCATCGAACCGACAACATCTGGCTGACATTGTCTCTCTTAGGCTGGGGCGTCTTGGAAAACTACGAGGTCGTGCGCAAGATCGGTACGTGATAACGATCCAGTCGACCCTACGATGTTTACATATTGCTCTGCTGTGGTAGCGACCTCGAGTCGCCCGACACTTGATATGGGCTAACATGCGAAATTTCCACATACAGGCCGCGGGAAGTACTCGGAGGTCTTCGAGGGTATCAACATTGTTAACTACCAGAAGTGTGTTATCAAGGTCTTGAAGCCGGTTAAGAAGAAGAAGATCAAGCGAGAAATAAAGATTCTGCAGAATCTGTCCGGCGGACCCAACATCGTTGCCCTACTCGACGTTGTCAGGGATAGCCAGGTAAGCATTCTCCTAAGTAAATCTTCTTCTGGGCTCCGGCATACACAAGTGTAGTCTTTTCTTCCTTCGTAAAATCGAGGTGCAATGCCGTTGAAGTGATGGCCGTGCATGAGCCTATTCTTCGTTTCGACTGTGTTGGTTGCAACCTGCTAACGGATCATCTCTACGGCTGTTGTATAGAGCAAGACTCCGTCGCTCATCTTCGAGTACGTGAACAACACAGACTTCCGGAGCCTCTATCCCAAGTTCAACGACATCGATGTACGCTACTACATCTTCGAGCTCCTCAAGGCTCTCGATTTCTGCCACAGCAAGGGCATCATGCACAGAGACGTCAAGCCTCATAACGTTATGATCGATCATGAGAACCGAAAGGTATGTCCTTCATCTAGCCTTTTCAGTCTCTTCAGCTTACGTGGTCCCTAGTTACGTCTCATCGACTGGGGTCTGGCTGAACTCTACCATCCTGGTACTGAGTACAATGTGCGCGTTGCTTCCCGATACTTTAAGGGACCCGAGCTGCTAGTAGACTTTCAAGAATACGACTACAGCTTGGATATGTGGAGCTTGGGTGCTATGTTCGCTTCAATGATCTTCCGCAAGGAACCCTTCTTCCACGGCCAGAGTAACTCGGACCAGCTTGTCAAGATAGCCAAGGTCCTCGGTACTGATGACCTGTTCGACTATCTTGACAAGTATGAGATTGAGCTTGATCCTCAATACGACGACATCCTAGGCCGTTTCCAGAAGAAACCCTGGCACAGCTTTGTCAACGGCGAGAACCAACGCTTCGTCAGCAACGAGGCTATCGATTTTCTTGATAAGCTACTTCGATATGACCATCAGGTAAGAGCCAGCACAACATAATGTGTTTTACGTACACGATCTCGCTAATACTATTCCCAGGAGCGTCTGACTGCCAAGGAAGCTATGGCCCACCCCTATTTCGCCCCTATCCGCGATGAGGCCACTTTGACGAACTACCTCAACGGAGCGACCGTGAGCTCTGAATCCTGAGAGCTTGCTTTGACAATGATCATGAAGAAATCTCCGGTTTCGTTCAAGGCCACTTCTTCTCGAGATACCCCACTGGCCACTAGCACGATGAGGCATCTATGATTGTGTTAGATCGGAGTCGATCGTTGTTAAGGCACACTCGATGCACACCCAATTCAGCGTCTTCCTCCCTGTGGATAACCGGTCTCATTGCCACAGCCATCTCCTTTTGCCGGATGGTGTCTCCATAGGAACTCGGAGTTTGTTTGCCCTTGCATGGTTGCCCACGACAATGAGATACAAAGCTATTCAAGGCGTTAACATGAGGCAGTTTGCAGGGAGGGTCAACTGTTGGACAAATGCGGACAGACAATGTACGGCGCCGGGCGTTGGCTTTCAATGGCAAGGGAAAATATGCTTCCAGGAGAAATGCATTACATGGTATTCTTTCTGTGTATCTGTTAACGCCCCTTGAAGCGCTGGCGAATGCATAGTGGCAGACAAAGAATCTGCCGCAAAGTATGAACATCACAAAGAAGCGTATTCTAGTAGTGTGGTAATGCAATTGAACGATTTTGATTAAAACCATAGCTATCTGTAGTAGACTCTTGTAGAGGCTGTTTTGGTCCAAACTTTTGACAACAAGTCATGCCAATAGCGGTGTACATCTACCCTGATCGGTCTGTCTGCTATAATTGGCTCTTGCTGTAAGAACATCTCCAAGTGATTGGACGTTGCGCCAACATAGCTTTTCCTTCAGATTAGAATTCGGGTGGCCCCTTGAGAAGCCACCGCAATGGCTGGCCACTTTGAGATATGAGGATTGGGATACTACCCGCACGCTTCAGCTCTAATTCCATATCGTCGTAGCTCTCTTATATATAGGTATAAACGGTCTGCAAAGGGTATATCTACATACGGCGGAAGTGGACCGTCTTTCTTTTGACTATTTACAGCAAGTCAGGCAGAAATCGCGGTCACATACAAACCCGTCGACGCCGCACCGTCTCATGGTCCCGCCTGGTGTACGAACTACTCCTTCTTCTTCTGTCGCTGCGGATGAGGGATGGTGGTATCTCCGAGCTGTCCGAGGCGTCTTGAGAACGCGTTGGAGTAAAGGCGAGCTAAAGGCGGTGGTCTTGGCCTTCGCCGCCGAGCGATAACCCGCCTTGCTCCTCCGTCTTGACGCAGCAGACGATGAAGACGAGTGGCCTCCCGGTGCCGATGCTCTCGAGTCGGTAGCGGGCGCGTGTCGCGACCCTGATTGCCGTGCCGCGGCAGACCCTAGGCTGCTACGGTTGCGGGCTCTGCGCGATGGCGTGAAGGGCTCGACGGTATTGCCTAATGGTGATGATGACGATGGTGCTTCTGCGTGCCTCGAGGAAGTTGGCGTATGAGCGAGGATACTGATCTCGTCTTCGTCGTCCGAGTTATCGGGAATAAGGGATGCCAGGGCATGTTTCTTGGCCGACGACGTGAGGCGATTGGTCTCAGAAGTAGTACTAGCCGTAGTAGGTCTCGTTTTCGTTGTCTCTCCTCGTCCACCATCATCAAGCGAACGCTTCTTCGTCTTCTTTGTCGGGGTCCGAGGTGATGCAGCGGAGACCGCGAGGGGTCGTCGCGCGGGTTTAGCTATTGACCGAGACAGCGATGGCGATGGTGATGGAGATAGCTCGGGGCCCGGAGGAGGGGAAGAAACGTGTCGTCGGACTTCTGAGGAGCCCGCAGGGCCCGAAGAGTCTGGTTCTTGTTCTCCAGGGTTCGCTTCTCGGTTCGCTGCATCGTCCACTGCGATCGCGGTTCGGGCTAAAAGGGTCTCCGAGCTTGTAGTAGCTCCAGCGTTCTCCTCTTTTCCGACTTCCTGCAAAACTGCATTTGTAGTCTCACCAATGCTTGCTTCGGACACCGGTATCCGCGAGAACTCCGAAGTCTCTAGTGTTGTAGTCGTTGATGGCGACTCCAATGGTGGCACTTCTTCCTCCTGATTAGCCGGGATGTCTATGCCCTCCTCGGCTTCTGCTGTTGTCGCGACTCCACTGCTGTCATTGGCCTCGGCCAGGCCTTCTTTGCCTTCGGTCTCCGAACTTTTCCGAGGGCCGGGCTCTGCTTCGCCTGGCGATTTCGACAACTCTGGGACTTCAAGCTCATCTTCGTCGTCTGAGAAGTTGTATGAGGGGTCTATCAGATTCCTGGAGAAGGATTCTGCTTGCTGGGTGGTTTTGTCTGGCGCGCTGCCTACTGTGGTTTGTGACTGTAATTCCGAAGGACTACTCGGCGTTGACTCATGAGCCGCTTCCGGTGATCCCGTGGCATCGTTGGACCGCGAAAGGAATATGCTTTCCGCAGCCTCGATGAAAGCCTTGTTTCCTACTTCACCGGGCTGGGGCTCCTCTAACGTATCCGAAAATGCTCTCTCAGTCAGAGATTGTGTATCGTTTGGCGCATCTGCAATCGCCATGTCGATGTCTGGCAGGTCGTCCGACTCCTCTGGTCGCATATGGATTTCCTCGTTTGGATCTGAGTCCAGTATTGTCTCCAGATCAGATTTGGGTCTTCTCGTCTTCAGCCAAAAGACGTTACCGTAAAACTCAGGCTTTGTCCGGGATCGGCCAGAGCGCCGACTCTGGGAGCTTCCGTCAATGTCTTCTCCCTCTTGAAATGGTTCTTCTTTGCAGATCTTCTTTGCGATCAACTGCTTGTGAGGTATAACTCCTCCAGGCGCTGATTGCAGTTCTATTACAAAGGAAGAACTATGCTCGGGCACATGGTCTTTATCTGGTATTTTCGCAGACTGTACTGTCTCATCCTTCGATGCAGAATGTTCCTCTTGTTGCGCTTGAGACTCTGGAGATGCCGTGCAAGTGACGTTTTCGACCCAGATCTTGTCAGAAACTCTATGCCCTCTGTGACTTCCTGACGGGATATTGT